>NC_136070.1:568801747-569504044 GCF_964261635.1 Lissotriton helveticus
AGAACGAGAAGCCTTAAAGACACAGAGATGGAAATTATCAGAGCGGGCAAAACGATTAAGGGGACAGAGGCCTCAAAGGTGGGCTTGTGTGAGTCTGACAGAGAAAGATACCAAATGCATAGATCAGAGAGACAGATAATGGAAAAAGGTATCTAAGACACTCACTCATCTTCACACGTCAAATGGGATTTTATACGTGCCCTTATAAGCTTGAAGCGCTTCTAGGTAGGACAACCGCATACGTTTCAGATTTGATGTTTGCTGTAATTGAATGGATGAGCAGCAATTGTCTTAAGCCTCCCTTGGGGAAGACTAAGGTCATCGATGTGGAGCTCTTCCTCTTTTTAGAGTCCACTTTTTTTCCCAGTCATTTCTGATAGTAACTAAGTTGAAACTAGTTGGTGTGGTGTCTCTTACCTCACAGGTTGATTCTGTAGTGACTTGATGTCTTTTCAATATCAGAGTTTGCATAAAAGCATCCATTTGTTTCTCTCAAAGAAATGGCCACTGCTGCCTCTTGTCTTTATTTCTGGAGTATTGAAGTTTGCTTCACTTGGATATGGCAAGCAATTTACCTTGTACAGTAATTACAATTAATTCATAGTGTAGAAATGTCTTGTGTTTAGGTTCCACAGATACAGTCCCATGTCATCCTGTCTGAGTACTCTCTAGTACCTCCCTCTGTGATCTAGCGTTCAGTTTAAGGTATTTATATGGCTCTCAGCGTTTTTTATGTCACAGGCCTGCTTTACAAAAGACGCACTTAGGTCATGGTTGCCATCTGGTTTTGTCTGCTTTGTCAACTTAAGGCTGAAGTGTTTTGCTTCCTTTCACCGAGTTCAAAAGGATTTTCCTTTGTCTTACTCTTTGGAACAGTTTACCATAATCACCAACATCATTTGTAAACCATGTGGCATTTCTCATTGGCCAAGTCCTGGCAATTCTCATCTGCTTCCTAACTCTCCAGGCTCCTACTCTCAGTGTGACTGTCTCACTCCAGGTCATTAAGACACTGTCTCCGGTCTCACTCCAGGTCATTAGAGATACTGTCTCCAGTCAGACTTTTCACTAACAAACCATTGATTTCAGGTGTGTTAGTATAAATAGTCCAATGTAAGCAAAACAAGACTACAACACTCAGAATGCATTCAACTAATACACTAAAGGTCCAGGACTGAAACAGTGCCCTAATGGCCCGGAGGCTCATGGGCACCCAACGCTCCATCCTTTGTTTTATCTGGTTGCTAAAGTACCAGCTGTAGGGTTGATATAATTTAATTTGTAAGTTAACATACCAACATACTTAAGTCAATGGTACTCAATTTATGAATTATAGGAGACTAGATCAACCCTGCAGGATTCAAACCACTTTAAGGTGCACATTTCTATCTACAGATGGTGCACTGATCTTCTGAATTGTCTTATGGGTGATCAGGAATGAGAGGCCTGACACACACCAATAGTTTCCTTACGGCGTGTAGAATTAGAACATACATACTTTTGCTATTTTCCCTACAGATGTGCTCATACTCATGACGATACCACTCAACTTGAAGCCTAAACCACTAATTACTAAAGGATGTACATTTTACTGTAATGTATCCATTGAATTGCCATATGTCTAAACATTCTTACTCCATCCTTTTGTTTTCTCCCTTACCATCTTTCCCATTCCTATTAGAATAAATATTACATACAGTACCTTCTGCTGTTCCTCTGTCCTTCGCCACAACATTTACACTCTTAGCTGACTGTTTCCTAGTAGCAATTGCCTCATAGTCAGTGGACTGTCTCATGAAGCTCTGTCTAGTCTTTTTTTTCATCATCATCATCTGCTCCCTTTTCAACCTAACTCTGCAAGTCTTTAAAATTACATGTGGGAACATATGTATTAGCACCGACGGAGAGGTTTAGATATTTACAGGTCAAACACGCACTACAGAATGTCATACCCCGAGAGGCACAACTCTGCCGGAAGCCTCGTCACTTGAGGATAGGCTCCTCACAGACTATTTACACAAAAATGTCATTTCCCTAGTGTATCGGAAAATAGTAAATAACCAACAAGACCCCATGATAACCCTTGAAGAACGGTGGGAGGAGGATCTGGGGCCCCTGGAGGAGGCAGTCTGGCGAGAAGCATTGAGGTCTCCAACGGAGGTAGCAATCCCATCAAGGCTGCGACTACTACAATTAAAAGTCGTACATAGAACGTACTACACGCGCACAATCCTCCATACATTGGGAATCACCGAAACACCACTCTGCCTGCGACAGAGTGGCCACCCAGGGACGTTTTTACACACCATCATTAAGGCATATTGGGAAGCAATAATGTACAGGATTTCGCAGGTCATGGGGATAGAGGTCCTCCCAGAACTGAAATGCTGCTTTATCAATATATGGGAACCTACAGACCTCAATCTGTCAGACCAACACTGGGTGACTCTGGGCCTGACATTAGCAAAACGCAATATAGCGCTCAACTGGGGATCCGGGAAGTCTCCAACCCTGCGGAAGTGGTGCCAAGATATGGATACCATAATGGTAATCGAGAAAGCAGTGTACATCCACAGGGGATGCCCCACAAAGTGGACCCGAATATGGGGGAAATGGAACGCACACCGTGGCAATATATGTAAACCCCCCCGGGCGGACGCTGGGACTGATGTTAGCGACTTATTGGAGTCTATAATGAGAAAAGGGTGGGTTGCGGTACGAATCAACCGGGATCTGTGCCTGCCTGATAAACTGATAACAAATCTAGGAATGTCACAGAAGAAATGTGAATTTATGCAAGTGTGTAACAATATCAACTATGAGATTTTACCATTACAAATGTGAACGTGTACCGTTTTTGTACGTTGTAAAATAAAAAGAAATTTAAAAAAAGAAAAAATTACACTTGGGAACCAAAGACAGTAAAAACACCACAAGCTCGTCTGATGTCACTCTAAAACTACACTAACATTGTGTTTAAAATACGCAGTCCACCGGAAAAGGGCTTCCTCAAATTCATATTACTCAACATCTGCCTTTTTTCCCTGTTCAGTAGCTTTTTTTTCTACTGTTGTCCCATATTTTGGCATCTGCGACAGACAATTATGTTGCAAACTACCTATACTTTATCTGTGAACCCCATGGACACCAGGTTAGTCAGCTACATTTTAGAAGGTTGCTCCATTTGGTTATGAGTCCAGAATGTAATTCAGCGAAAGTTTTTGGATAATATCTAAATACTCTTTTAGCTTTGTAATGAACTTTGTCTTCTAGTCTAATCTTATTAACTGTAGGACTTTCAGCAATTTCATTGACATTACGCATGCCCAGCAACAGAGAAATTTGCTCCCTTTCAAGAATCAAACAGATTCCAAATAGTCTGTAGATGGGTCTCAGTTAAACCTCAGGGCCGATGACTTGATAGACTGAAACTGCACATAATTTGCTCTTTAAAGACATTAGCTTTGATTCAGTTGCTGTACTTTACTTCTTTCTTTTGCCCTGGGGTTTTGGTTTTCCTTGGCTTTCGAAGAACAATCCAGCCATTACTTGGCAAACTGAAAAGCCTCATTTCTTCAGCGATGTTGTAAGAAGTACTTCGAAATCCCATCACTTGATGATAGTTTTGACAAAGCATCAACAGTTGCTGTCTTGATGTTTATTGCCCCCCCTCACCCCCATTGCTTGCGCTTATAAGTGGGACTGCAGAAAACTATATGGAATATATGTGTTTAATACCAATGAAATGTAGAAGTGATCCTGTCTGCCTCCATTCGCCTTATGATGATGGCATTGACTTGACACCAAAGCTAGTATTCTATAAGTGAAGTTGTATAACCAACAGTAAAAAAAATTATAGTGAGTATAGCTTCTAAATCAAGACAGGTGTGAGACAAGGATGCATGATGCCAGCGTTGTTTTTCGACCTGGTCATTGATTGGGTGATGCAATGCACAACTGAAGACCAAGCCAAAGACATCAGATGGACCTTATGCTCTACTTTGGGGGACCTTGACTATGCGGATGACCTAGCCTTCCTCTTTTACAGAGACCAGCATATGCAGAAAAATATGTCTTGTCTCAACACCTATGCATAACAAGCGGGCCTGAAAGTCAACTAGAAGAAATCAGAAGTCATGCCACTCAACATCCCAAACTCTTCACCAATCAAGGTGGATGTAAAGGACCTAGCTGTGACTGAAGAGTTTACCTACCTAGGCTGTACTAGCAGACATGATGAAAGGGCAGGCAGTGACAACAAGGCCAGGAATGCCTTCAGGATGCTGAATAGTGTGTGGAGCGGTACAAAAGGGGGTGGTGATGGACAGAGCATCTGAACCAATCAAAAACTCACACCCAGTCAACAGATCTGGGTTTAATCCATCACCGTTCTTTAGCCCACTCTGACACCCCAGTTCCAGCATGGCCATATGCAAATCAGTCTGACCCTGTGCCTCATGGGAACAGTCCAGCCCGAACTGCCAAGCCATGCCTTCCCTGGACCGGAAACAAGCTTCCGAGGACTGGTTTCTGGCATTACAGCCGTCTTCAGCCAGGCTTGCTTGAATCCAGTGGCAAAGTGAGCAAAGGACTCACGTCTGAGCATACCCTGCCAACTTATGGCGAACAAAGCGGTACAAAAGGGGGTGGTGATGGACGGAGCATCTGAACCAATCAAACACTCACACCCAGTCAACAGATCTGGGTTTAATCCATTGCCGTTCTTTAGCCCACTCCTCCACCCCAGTTCCGACATGGCCATATGCAAATCAGTCTGACCCTGTGCCTCATAGGAACAGTCCAGCCCGAACTGCCTTGCCAAGCCTTCCCTGGAGCGGAAACAAGCTTCCTAGGACCAGCTTCTGGCATTACAGCCGTCTTCAGCCAGGCTTGCTTGAATCCAGTGGCAAAGTGAGCAAGGGACTCACGTCTGAGCATACCCTGCCAACTTATGGCGAACAAAGCGGTACAAAAGGGGGTGGTGATGGACGGAGCATTTGAACCAATCAAACACTCACACCCAGTCAACAGATCTGGGTTTAATCCATCACCGTTCTTTAGCCCACTCTGCCACCCCAGTTCCAACATGGCCATATGCAAATCAGTCTGACCCTGTGCCTCATGGGAACAGTCCAGCCCGAACTGCCAAGCCATGCCTTCCCTGGACCGGAAACAAGCTTCCGAGGACTGGTTTCTGGCATTACAGCCGTCTTCAGCCAGGCTTGCTTGAATCCAGTGGCAAAGTGAGCAAGGGACTCACGTCTGAGCATACCCTGCCAACGTATGGCTAACAAAGCGGTACAAAAGGGGGTGGTGATGGACGGAGCATCTGAACCAATCAAACACTCGCACCCAGTCAACAGATCTGGGTTTAATCCATCGTCGTTCTTTAGCCCACTCCTCCACCCCAGTTCCGACATGGCCATATGCAAATCAGTCTGACCCTGTGCCTCATTGGAACAGTCCAGCCCGAACTGCCAAGCCAAGCCTTCCCTGGAGCGGAAACAAGCTTCCTAGGACCGGTTTCTGGCATTACAGCCATCTTCAGCCAGGCTTGCTTGAATCCAGTGGCAAAGTGAGCAAGGGACTCACGTCTGAGCATACCCTGCCAACTTATGGCGAACAAAGCAGTACAAAAGGGGGTGGTGATGGACGGAGCATCTGAACCAATCAAACACTCACACCCAGTCAACAGATCTGGGTGTAATCCATCACCGTTCTTTAGCCCACTCTGCCACCCCAGTTCCGACATGGCCATATGCAAATCAGTCTGCCCCTGTGCCTCATGGGAACAGTCCAGCCTGAACTGCCAAGCCATGCCTTCCCTGGACCGGAAACAAGCTTCCGAGGATCGGTTTCTGGCATTACAGCCATCTTCAGCCAGGCTTGCTTGAATCCAGCGGCAAAGTAGGTAGGTAGGTAGGTAAGTATACTTGTAAAGCGCACTGTTACTCCATCTCGGAGTGTCCTGGCGCTGTATACCGCTGGGGAACCCGTCCTGGCTTTCCCTGTGAGAAGTTCCCTCCTGGGCACCTCCAAGGTGAAGCCAGGCATCCCCGGCGCTGATGGGGCCGTTGTGGAGATTAAGCAAGCTATTGCCCAGAGTTGCAGAGTGGGACCCATGGTTAGCGTAGGCACCTCGGTGAGAATTATCGAGTCCGCAGACATTGACCCAAGACCCTGCCGTGCCGGGAATTGAACCCTGGTCCCGGGCCGATCTCTGCTTCAGGGTCTGCCGCTTCTAACCAGTGAGCCACACTTCTCCACTGTGAGCAAGGGACTCACGTCTGAGCATACCCTGTCAACTTATGGCGAACAAAGCGGTACAAAAGGGGGTGGTGATGGACGGAGCATCTGAACCAATCAAACACTCACACCCAGTCAACAGATCTGGGTTTAATCCATCACCGTTCTTTAGCCCACTCTGCCACCCCAGTTCCGACATGGCCATATGCAAATCAGTCTGACCCTGTGCCTCATGGGACCAGTCCAGCCCGAACTGCCAAGCCATGCCTTCCCTGGACCGGAAACAAGCTTCCTAGGTCCGGTTTCTGGCATTACAGCCGTCTTCAGCCAGACTTGCTTGAATCCAGCGGCAAAGTGAGCAAGGTACTTATGTCTGAGCATACCCTGCCAACTTATGGCGAACAAAGCGGTACAAAAGGGGTGGTGATGGACGGTCATCTCAGTACATCTCAGTACAGCACCAACACAAAGCTGAAACTGAGGCCTTACCAGACTTGTGTTCTGTCAACACTCTTGTATGGATCAGAATGCTAGCAGGTGACAAAAAGCAACATATCCAAACTGTCAACCTTCCATACCAGTAAACTGAGAAAAATCTTGTGCATTTTCTTGCCGCAAACCATCTTCAACCAGGAAATACTCACCAGAAGCAAGCAAGAGAGCATGGACACCATCATTATAAGAAAAAGATGGAGCTGGATAGGCCACACCATCAGAAGAGAACAAGACTCCATCACAAGAATAGCTCCTCACTGGACCCCAGATGGCAAATGTAAGAGAGGCCGGCCAAAGAACACCTGTAGGTGAACTGTGAAAACAGAAAGGAAGACCCTGAATCCCAGCTGGGGCATCATACAGAAACCTGCCCAAGACAGACAGAGGTGGAAGTCCTTCATTGCTGCCCTACATGCCATTAGACATAATGGGCAGAAAGTAGGTAAGTAAGTAAAATGGCATTGAGATGGACTTATATATGAACTAGGGGCCCGATGTAGGTAGCCCTTTACCGATCGGAATCGGCCGAAAATACCGATTTTCGGCCGTTTTCGATCGGTAAAGGGCTATGGAGATGTAGGAACACATTTTCGGTAATTTTACCGATTCGTTATCATTACCGAATCGGTAATATGTACCGATTCGGTAATGATAACGATTCGGTAAAATTACCGAAAATGCAATGTAGGTAGCCTATGTTCCATCAGCACATTGCTTACAGAATCGGTATTTTACCATGGAATACAAATCCATGGTAAAAAACCGATTCCTGTGTACATGCACATCTGTGCATGTACACATTTGCCATGTGACAGACAGACGTGCCCTTAGGGCATGTCTGTGTGCCACATTGCACACATGCCCGTTTTGGGGGTGCTAGAGGGTGTCAAAGTGACACCCCCTGCACCCTTGTGAATTCTTTAATTACCGATTCGGTAAATACCGAATCGGTAATGCCTAATCATTCCTATGGGCTTCAAAGCCCATAGGAATGAATGGGCATTAACGATTCGGTATTTACCGAATCGGTAATTAAAGAATTGTTAAGGATTCGGTAACGAATCCAGATGTTGGGACCTACATGCCATTTACCGATTTTGAAATACCGAATCGGTAAAATTCGGTATTTCAAATTCGGTAAATGGGATTTACCTACATCGGGGCCTAGGTCATTTTAGAATGAGAAAGGCTGACAATTTTGAAAGAGCTATGAAGATTCCTTGGCTTGCTTACTTTTATCAGCTCTTTATCTGGCAGCTGTTTCAAGATTATTCCATCACTGATCAATTTGTTACAAAAACACGCATGTGTACAAAATGCCATTCAACAAATTAGAGACATTGCAACAGGCCTTTTCCACTGCTCCAGCTATATGTCTCCCAGACCATTCCTTAGCATTCCCAGCATACCGGTCTCATGAGTTCATCCAAGCCAAAAGGAAGCATGCCACATTTGAAACAAGAGTTCTTTGCCATTTGTGAAACCTACATGACCTGGAGCCACAATTTGGATTGAGCACATTATATTCTTAATTGATCATAAAAACTTGTATTTCCTCATGACAGCACACACTACCATATTACTTGGTGGCTTCATTTTTTATACCTGGTTCAATTTCAGAATCACTTATAGACCCTTATCCTTAGATACCAAAGATGATCATCTCTGTTGTACTATCTGATATAAGGAATAAACTATTGTAATACTGTATCCTGAATCATACACATCTATTCCCCCCAATAATTGTAGTATGTCAATTTTGCTCAACTGATTAGACGTACCCCTTTAGCCATTCTCCCAATTTGAGTGAAGAAACTGAACCACAGGACACCATTCACATATTACGTTACTCTGGAGGTTAACCATTTTAATCTCTTTGGGAGACACCCACATCCCATTACAGCCCTGATTAAGTTAACAATTCACAGCGACAGTGATAAAAAATGTGTTGACTGGCTGGAAGTTTAATATTTCAAGTAACTAATAAACATAAGAACCAAGCATACACTACTGCGACACGGCCTTATTTGGAAAATTGGTGTGCCGGCTACTGAATTTACTCCCAAATAGTGTCATTAATTTCTCAGCCTTCACCATTCTCCTGTTTGTGGGCCTTATTTGGAAAATTGGTGTGCCGGCTACTGAATTTAATCCCAAATAGTGTCATTAATTTCTCAGCCTTCACCATTCTCCTGTTTGTGGGTCAGACTGGCACCCTGTCTCCTACCTCTGTAAGTGAGCTACACAGTCTTTCATGGCCATGTGTTGTAATAGCCATCTCCCAGTTGCATATCCTCCTCCATTTCTAAGCTTCACTGACTTTCTTGCAGCATGATACATTTGTGGGCTGGCTGCTCCAATAAAATGAATGGACAAATGTAAAAATCCATGTGTATCTAACATCTTTCTCTTTCGGATTAGCAAATATGGAACTCGGGGGACAATTGCCGGGTTAACACTCACCGGAAGAGGTCCTGAAATAATTGTATCTCAGAGTCCCAAAACGGTATCTTGTTCTTACCGTCAGGTGCCAGAAGGATATTTTCCTTCTAACTGAAGGTTTAATAAAGCCAACACTTCTCTAAGGCATTTTAAGCCCACTCTGTGCACTGTGTTCAGTGTTAGTTCTCCACTGCCCAGCTCTGACATCACCAGCTCATAAAGGTACTAGACACAGCAACGTTTAGCACTTCAGATTGCTAATGCATAAGTTATCCCCTCTAGAGCGATTTTCTAATTATTTGCATTTGTCATATATAATGAAAATGAAATGAAAAATTGCACTTATATAGCGCCTGACTACGGAGGCCTCGCAGCGCTTTTCACTGATTATTGTGGCGAGCTCAAGGTGAATCAAAAAATGAAATGAAAAATTGCACTTATATAGCGCCTGACTATATAGTAGTGGGATTGTGCCTCATCTGACTTCAGCTGCTAAATCGTTTGCCTTGGTTAACGCATTGAGCAGGAAATCTCACATTTTTAACAAAAGACTCCGGGGTCACTGTCTAGTCATCACCGTAAACAGTGTTTGTCATTTACAGTCCTTTTTGGCCAAAGCACTGTAACAGTGCTGCCTGATCTTGCCACCATTGAAGTATCTTCACTTGAGTTTGCCTACTTTTTATCTGCCAAACCTTTTAACTCTTCTGGGGCACATTTCTCACACTCGTGTCCTGGTTCTTGTACTAACAAATTTAACAAGGGATCCATCTATTTAGTGGTCTTACGCTAATGGATCCCAGCTTTAGACCAAATGGCAATCCTCCTCCCTGGTCCTACAGAGACTCAAAAGGTTGCTTCTGGCACTCTAAAAGAATCGGTGACACTTTCTCACAGCCAAATTCAACCTACAATCTGCTCACCAAACTTAAACTTGGCTGGATTTGACGTCTAAATATTTCTGAAACCATTTCCCTGAAATCCTCTTCTGCCACACCATCAAGGAATTGTTTGTTTGTTGCCGTGCTGACATCGCTAGCTTGCGCCTGACTGAATGAAAGCTCGCGCTTGTACTTGTACTAAATAGAATAGTTGCACTGCTTTTAGAAATAGTTTAAAAAAAATATATCACTTACTCGAATCGCGGATAAATCACTCGCTTGGGAATTGCACTGTTGTCCCTGACGCACTCCTAGCTCCCCTCCCGTAGGCCTCAGCCAATCGGCCGGTACGGGGTGGAGCGTGGAGGCGGGACCAGGCAGTCAAAACCAAACTCAACGCGGGAAGAGGGCAATTGTTTGTTTGTTGCCGCGCTGATCTCGCTAGCTTGCGCCTGACTGAATGAAAGCTCGCACTTGTACTTGTACTAAATAGAATTGTTGCACTGCTTTTAGAAATAGTTTAAAAAAAATATATCACTTACTCGAATCGCGGATAAATCACTCGCTTGGGAATTGCACTGTTGTCCCTGACGCACTCCTAGCTCCCCTCCCGTAGGCCTCAGCCAATCGGCCGGTACGGGGTGAAGCGTGGAGGCGGGACCAGGCAGTCAAAACCAAACTCAACGCGGGAAGCGGGCAATTGTTTGTTTGTTGCCGCGCTGACCTCGCTAGCTTGCGCCTGACTGAATGAAAGCTCGCGCTTGTACTTGTACTAAATAGAATTGTTGCACTGCTTTTAGAAATTGTTTTTTGAAAATATATCACTTACTCGAATCGCGGATAAATCACTCGCTTAGGAATTGCACTGTTGTCCCTGACGCACTCCTAGCTCCCCTCCCATAGGCCTCAGCCAATCGGCCGGTACGGGGTGGAGCGTGGAGGGGGGACCAGGCAGTAAAAACCAGACTCAACACGGGAAGCGGGCAATTGTTTGTTTGTTGCCGCGCTGACCTCGCTAGCTTGCGTCTGACTGAATGAAAGCTCGCGCTTGTACTTGTACTAAATAGAATTGTTGCACTGCTTTAAGAAATTGTTTTTTAAAAATATATCACTTCCTCGAATCGCTGAGAAATCACTCGCTTGGGAATTGCACTGTTGTCCCTGACGCACTCCTAGCTCCCCTCCCATAGGCCTCAGCCAATCGGCCAGTACGGGGTGGAGCGTGGAGGCGCGGCCTGGGCTTATATGCATACCACCACGCGGGAGCGCAGCGGACGCGCTCAGCGGGCTAGCTAAAGGCAAACCCGTCTGCGCCCGTCCGCGCCCGGTCGGTCCCTGGGGCCATGAGCCCTGGCCAAACCACCATATATACTTCTAAGGCACTTAGAGCACTAGAACAACCACCATTCTCGCTAGCACCTGATGTTCTTGATCGCGTCTCATCTTATGGTATTCTGCAAGGCCAAATGGGCCATTCAACTCATCCCTCTTCTACCCCCCCCTCTCTATCAGCACCATTACAGCTAACTCGACCACTCTTCAGGTCCTGTACCTCAATACACGCTCCCTGGTGAAGCACCAATTAGACATATTTATTTTGTTAACATCAGAGAAACCGGATGTACTACTAATCACTGAGACCTGGCTTACACAGGACTCTACACCTGATATTTTAGCGGCTCTCCCATCAGATTATTACATCCTTAATGTCAACCGGCCCCCGGGGAAGTCAGGTGGGGGGTAGCTGCCATTATACACAAAAACTACAAGGTCATCACCACGACCTCTCTAGTTCTACCTGAAGTCGAGAATATTGTCATCAATCTCGAAACTATCACGGGATCCTTGGCACTGGTGCTCATCTACCGCCCCCCTCAGTCCATGCCCTCCTTCCCCCTCTCCCTTAGTGAACAGATGGCAAATCTCATCATCAACCACGCCAGAGTCCTACTTATTGGAGTCCTTAACTATTGGTTCAACGATGCATGCGGTGGGCCATATGCGGCAGAACTCTCTGAACTGCTCTCTAACTTAAACATGACCCAGCAGTTATCTGTCGCTACCCATATCAAGGGTCACACCCTTGATCAAATTTTGTCTCACAATGTCACACTGTCAACACCACTAATCTCCCCCTGCATTTGGTCTGATCACCACCTGATTGAATTCACAGTTACCATCAAAGGCAGGGCTAAGTCTCCCAAGGTGGCAGGAGGTCTGACTCACAAGTGGAGAACACTTGACTCTCAGGGATTTATCAACTCCTTAGCCAGAACCCTTCCCACCATCGATTCCAACTCTAATGTTGACTCTATGGAAAAAGACATCGCAAACTGGCTATTGGTGGCCAGTGACAAGCACGCCCCTCTCATTAAATACTCCTGTGCCAGACACTCCAATGCCCACAAATGGTTCACCAGTGAACTAAAGGATCAAAAACGTAAACTCCGTCAACTAGAGAGGAAATTGAGGCGTGGTTACTCCAGGGCAGATAGACTGTTGTATTTGTCAGCTCGTAAGGAGTACAAGGTATCCATTTTAACCGCCAAAGCTGTGCGTTTCTCAGAGAAAATACTTATTGCTCACAACAAATCGAGAGAAATCTTTAAGATTGTGAATGATCTCAGCAGTGATGATAGAATTCTACCTAGTCAGGCTCCCACTCAAGAGCTGTGCAACTCCTTGAACAACTTCTTCGTGGAAAAAATCGCGATTATTAGGGCCAGCCTTCCCCCTCCCGCCCACATGGAATCTCTTGATGATATCTCCAGTAACTCATCTACTTTGAATCACTTTACAGATATATGCTACAATACACTTTCAAAACTCATGACCCGTGTCAAGTCGGGCTCTCCGAACGATTGCTGCCCTCCCTTTGTTCTCAGGGACATTTTCCTGGCCTTACCCCAAAGTAGTTCCTCTTTTGAAGAAACCCGGGGCAGATCCCTCGAACTCCTCCAACTACCGCCCTATTTCCTCCTTCACTATTTGGATAAAATTTTGGAGGCCCACGTGGCAAGGTGCCTCTCTAATTTCATCGAAAAATCGGGTTTCTTAGAGCCTAACCAAGCTGGCTTTTGGCCAGCTCACTCGACGGAGTCAGTTATTCTGGCAGTACTGGATATACTGAGAGCAAACGCAGACATGGGGGTCCCTCAGGCCCTCGTGCTCCTGGATTTGTCAGCTGCGTTCGACACGGTCGACCACAACATCTTGCTGCACCATTTCGAACAAGCAGGCATACACGTTCCTGCCTCTAAATGGATAAAGTCATTTCTCACAGGCAGAACCCAAGCAGTACGTCTCGGTACCTTCACTTCCCCTAAACTATCTACCTCATGTGGGGTCCCGCAGGGTTCGTCCCTCTACCCGCTGCTGTTCAATCTTTATATCCAGCCATTGATTCACTCACTTAAAGCCAGGAGAATAACGGTGTTTAATTACGCTGATGGCCTTCAGATTGTTTTCCCCTTGGACTCCCCCAACGCCGCCGCAGAATTCCAATCTGTGATGCTCCACATTCAGCATTGGATGGATCTCAATCAGCTAAAACTTAACCCGGTCAAGACAAAACTGGTGCTGCCTGGGAACAGTGTAGCTTATTGGGGACCACACTTTTGGCCGAGTGAATTAGGACCTCCTCCCACCCCTTCCCTCTCAGTCAAGTCAAGTCAAGTCAAAAACCACTTTATTCGATTTAGTTAAAAATCATAAAAGCATACTACAACAATTAAAAGACAAATCGGATACATGTTAACATTTTCATACAATACAATATGTAAAAACAGTAAAAGGGTCAGATTAAAAAGAGAAATCATCATGTGCAAAAAAGCGAAATATAACACATTTATCACAGTCCCCAATGTGTGATTCATAGTTTCCTCTAGAAGGGTCAGATTAAAAAAGAGATCATCATGTGCAAAAAAGCGAAATATACCACATTCATCACAGTCCCCAATGTTTGACTCATAATTTCCTCTTCCTGATCCGAACAGCAGCAACAAGGTAATTTGCCACACTGAACATCACCAAGGGCGTTTCAAGCATTTGCAAAAACAAAAAAGCTGGTTTCGCTTGCATGAAAGCTTTCTCTTTCAACAAAGGTACCAAATACTTCTGCCTTGGAACGTTATAAAAGGGGCAGAGCAACATAAGGTGCATGTTATCTTGGATGGAAAAATTATCGCATTTGCATACAGGTGCGTCCTCAGGCTTAAACCAACCCTGTCTGTCACAGAGTACCAAATAAATCTGGTTAAATCGGAACTTAACCAGGAGCCACCTGTGAAACGGGATATTAACTAGGGCAAGATACGGTTGGATGGCTGTGCAGGTAATTGTCATATAATGTGCTCTAACCGTAGGTTTTGTTAACTGGAGTTGCTCTCTCTCCAAGATCTTAAGCTTGTAAAAGTTTTCCTTGACCCAAGCTAAATCTGCTTTTTTCAGATCCAACGGAGAGGAGAAGATCTCCGGGCGTCCAAGTTCTACTGAGCACTTATTAATATATGACAGCCAAGCAATGTCTTTATGTTTATCAAGTTTTAAACAATCCATCAGAATTTTGTGGTTAAGACCTAGGTTGTTATTGATCCAGACCCTAATCCACAAAAGAATGGGTGCCATAGAAAGGATATCAGTAATGTACCCTACTCCAAGCTCCTGGTGGACAGAAAAAGTGGCTGTCGACAGAGGGAGTCCTAACACAGAACAAAAAAACTTATTAACCTCTGTTTGAATGGTTTCAATTTTTACATAGCCCCATAGTCCAGCTCCGTACCTAGCTATAGCCAATGATTTCGCCCTGTACAAAGCTAATAATGCACCACTTGGCTTCCCTCCAAGTCTCCTTGAGAAGCTCAAGATGGCGTTAACAGAGCTCCTCACTGCTTTGGTTTTTGCTGTTATCTGAGGAGACCAACTGCCCTTGCTGTCAAAAATTATGCCGAGGTAGGTGAAAACTTTAACATTAGTAATCACTTCCCCCTTACAATGAAAAGGTTTAGTATTATATTTAGCAGCCCCAAAAACCATAACGTGGGATTTAGAGTTATTAACCACAAGGTCAAGAGAAGACATAAAATCACTAAATGTATCTAAGAGTCTCTGGAGGCCAAGATGTGTCCGAGCTATTAAGGCGGCATCATCCGCGTACAGGAGCACTGGAATGTAGGTGTCTCCTGCACACGGTGTGTCCACAGAAGCAGCCAAAAGGTTATTTTCCAGAGAATTTATATACAAAGTGAACAGCATAGTGGCGAGGATGCAGCCTTGCCGCACACCCCTGCCTGATTTAAACCAAGCTGTACGATGTCCCTCTTGATCCATTCTGATGGAAGCCTTCAAATCCTTGTGCAGTTCAGCTAAAAAGTAAACCAGAGGGGGATCCAATCCCATTTTTAACAGCATGGCCCACAGCTTCGCTCTATTTACTAAGTCAAATGCTGTGGATAGATCCATGTAGGCAACAAAGATTGCCCCCTTTTTTGCCTTTGTATACTTAGAGATTATCATATGCAAGTTTAGGCATTGGTCCTCTGTCCCTCTTCCTGTCCGAAAACCATACTGGGCGTTGGATAAAATATCATTTTCTAATGTCCAATTATTAATTTTAGCCAACAGTACTTTACCCAGGATCTTCATAGAAGAATCCAACAAGGAAATAGGGCGATAGCATTTGGGGTCACTTCTTAGTCCTTTTTAAAAAATTGGGACAATGATTGAACATGTCCAGGTATTAGGGAAACCCCCAACAAGTACATGATTAAACACATTCCTTAATATCGTAGCCCACATATCCGGATTTGATTTATAAAAATCTAGAGGAACCCCATCGGGTCCCGGGGCTTTACTCTTGGCAGAACCAATTATCGCGGTCTTAACTTCAATTTCATTAAAATCTAGATTGGGTTGCATGTCAGAATAACAGGGTATATGGAATGTTTCATAGGCTTGATTGCTCCCATAGATGGCTGAGAAATGATTAAGCCACTCTAATTCTGGTATATTTGCCTCAAGGTCTAAATTACATGATTGGGCAAATAAAGGGTTATTTATTATAGACCAGAATTTAGAACTGTGTTTAAGGGTGGTTGAGTCCATTAAAGCGTCCCAGGCTTCTTCTTTTACGGCTTTTTTTACGTGTTTTTACCGCCTCAGCATATTTTTTCCTTAGCTGCGCTACCACTAGCTTATTTCTGGGGGAATGTTTGAGCGCTGCCATCAAAGCAGAGTGAGCTTTCGAACAAGCATGGTCGAACCAACCAGAGACTGGGGCAGGTCCCCTCTTTGGGCTAAGTGTAAGCTCTTCTTCCACCTTAGAGCAGATAGCCTCAAAGGCGGCGACTATCTCTTTACCCCCCCTTTCAGGGTCTCTACAAATCTGAAGTTCCACCATCATGTCTTGTTCGATAAGATTTAAAAAGTCCTTTGGGCAAACTTTACACCATTTTACTCTCCTCCCTTGGTCTTTGCTCTTAACATTCTTCACAGAAGTGACCATTAAAGCTCCTTTGAGCAGTCCAAGCGACCCATCCAAAGTTAAACACACCGGGTTGTGGTCACTAAATCCACTTTCAATAGCATTATAAAAATTAACATAATGGAGGAGTCCTGGGGATAAAAAAATGTAATCAATAATAGATTCACTACCCCTCGCATTATATGTGGCCACACGATCATTCGAATCAGAAAAACCCGGTTCATATAGATAATTTGCAGATAATAGATGTTCCATAGCTGATCCCTTCAGATTATGCTCAAAGTGGGGGGGAGTCGTAAGGTCAGGCCCATTAAAGTCTTTGATCTGACAGTGCAAACCGCACAGATGAACATTAAAATCGCCCATTAAAATGATTTGAACAAAAGTGGTTTGTTTTGACATATAATCAGTTAAGAACCTACTTAAACTTTCTAAAACAAAATTTGGGGGTCCACCCAGCAAGGAGTTGTAACAATTAATTAGAACAATCTTATTTTTGTCTGGGTGGAGGATTTCTAGAAACTGGAAATGATGTGACGAGCTAGTAAATTCCCTCACACTTCCAGCTATATTAAGTGACACCAGTAACATCAAGCCACCTCTGTCCCTTCCCACCGGAGTACACTGTGCTTTGACAAAAAATGACGAGTAACCATCCAACCAGAAAGAATTTTCCCGTGCCCATGTTTCCTGCATGGCAACTATATCATGTTCTTTTAACTTACCCAGCCAGATTGGGTCATTCTGTTTGGCACGTAGGCCCGCAATATTCCAGGACAGAATCTTAACTTTTCTATTACCTTGCTCTGTTGTAACCTCCCCTTCATTAGATGTAATATTACATGGGGTAATAGTGTTAACATTGTCAACCTGGACATTAGCTATCAAATTTGGCTGCTGGGGCTCTAGTCAGTCCATATTTGCCTGATTAGCGAGAGCCGCAAATCTATTTGAAAGGGGCAGGTTATTTATGTGCGTAGTCCTTACAGAAGTGACTGCGCCAGCGGCCCTAGGTTTCTTTGTCACCCAATCATTCCCTTCAGGAGGGAAAATTTGTCTACTCTCTACCCCACGGTTGTTATTATGCAGCGGCCTACTATGCCCGCCTTCAGCTGTCAAAAGTACAGGTGGATAAAAGAAACCCAGAGGCATGGCGCGAACACCCTTACCTAGTGGATCCAACGGGGAAGCATCCCAAAAAAGACGACTAGTGACATCACGAGATTTAAAATTAACTATAACACAGTCTCCTGCGACACATTTCTTAGTTTTTCCCACCCAATTAACCCTTCTACACATCAAGATATTGGCTGCGATGTTACTTTCACCCGTGCAATTTGCATTACACCATTTTTCCGTGTGATTGAGCAGCGTTTCATGTTGTTCCACCTCCCCTGCGTCTAATTTAGGCACATTTACCAATACTGCTACAAAGGGAGTTGCATCGGGGGGCAGGTGTACTGGAGGTACCCTACCCACCCGCTCTCCCAAAGTACCTCGTGGCTTTTCCAATAAAACACGGTTTGGCGCTGTTTGCGGCAGAGGCATGTATCTACCATTTACAACATTCCCATTGGTTGACACAGAGTCTACAGCGGGCGTATTTATAGCAGGGTTATTCGGCGGGTCGATTTCTATAGGGGCAGAAACCTGTGGAACGTGAGAACATGTCAAATTTTGTGGTGGCAGTACAGAGGCCTGACTATCTAGGAACTCATTAATGCGTTCACATTTATTGAGCAGAGCATTAACACAGTCCTTCAGAGTCTCAGTTATGTCTGTTGCAATCTGAATTAAGGCAGATTCAAGTCTATCAGAAAAAAGTTTTTCCAGAAGAGACGAGAGGCCCTCCTCGGTGATATAAATGGCATGCTGATCCCTGGATTGGATATTGGCCGTATTTTCTTTAAGACCCATGTCCATAGCAGGTACAACAGTAACAGGAAGCTCTGGAGAAGGCAGAATTGTGGGAGACTGCGCCACATTAGGACGACATGATTCAATAATGATCCTCGGCTCCAGTGGTACACAACTGGTAGGCAAGGTATTTATAGTGCTTGTGTCTGCCAATGTAGTTTCCAGACCCAACGCACGTTCTGAAACCTTTATCTAGGTGGATAGTTCGTCAACTTTGGACGTCAAGTATGTGATTATACTTGTCGTGTACTTGGGAACCTTGGCCTTAGCTTCACCCAGCACCGGAGTAACTAATTTGCGCTTACCCATGATGTTGGAGATGTGGCCCGTCCCGTCCCTGGTCGTCCTTGGACGGCCTTAGACGGCCCGCCCTCTGCCCGGGCTCCGCCCGGCGACGCCCGCGCGCGTCCGCGAGGCGGAGGTAGCCGTCTCCTTTTGTGCGCCTCCTGGCGCTGTCGGCAGGAAGTGGGCGGTGCAGTAGCCCGGGCAAGCTGGGAGTTGTGGTCCGCTCCTCTCCGCGGGCGACCACAACGTCAGGGACCCAGCGTGGTTCAGGGAAGCAACAAGGCGTCTGGTCACTGGGCAGCGTGACCCCTCCTGCGGTCGGTGGAAATTGCGGTGAGACCCCCGCTCGACTCCGGGAGCCGTCTCCTTTTGTGCGCCTCCTGGCGCTGTCGGCAGGAAGTGGGCGGTGCAGTAGCCCGGGCAAGCTGGGAGTTGTGGTCCGCTCCTCTCCGCGGGCGACCACAACGTCAGGGACCCAGCGTGGTTCAGGGAAGCAACAAGGCGTCTGGTCACTGGGCAGCGTGACCCCTCCTGCGGTCGGTGGAAATTGCGGTGAGACCCCCGCTCGACTCCGGGAGCGTCTCCTTTTGTGCGCCTCCTGGCGCTGTCGGCAGGAAGTGGGCGGTGCAGTAGCCCGGGCAAGCTGGGAGTTGTGGTCCGCTCCTCTCCGCAGGCGACCACAACGTCAGGGACCCAGCGTGGTTCAGGGAAGCAACAAGGCGTCTGGTCACTGGGCAGCGTGACCCCTCCTGCGGTCGGTGGAAATTGCGGTGAGACCCCCGCTCGACTCCGGGAGCCGTCTCCTTTTGTGCGCCTCCTGGCGCTGTCGGCAGGAAGTGGGCGGTGCAGTAGCCCGGGCAAGCTGGGAGTTGTGGTCCGCTCCTCTCCGCGGGCGACCACAACGTCAGGGACCCAGCGTGATTCAGGGAAGCAACAAGGCGTCTGGTCACTGGGCAGCGTGACCCCTCCTGCGGTCGGTGGAAATTGCGGTGAGACCCCCGCTCGACTCCGGGAGCCGTCTCCTTTTGTGCGCCTCCTGGCGCTGTCGGCAGGAAGTGGGCGGTGCAGTAGCCCGGGCAAGCTGGGAGTTGTGGTCCGCTCCTCTCCGCGGGCGACCACAACGTCAGGGACCCAGCGTGGTTCAGGGAAGCAACAAGGCGTCTGGTCACTGGGCAGCGTGACCCCTCCTGCGGTCGGTGGAAATTGCGGTGAGACCCCCGCTCGACTCCGGGAGCCGTCTCCTTTTGTGCGCCTCCTGGCGCTGTCGGCAGGAAGTGGGCGGTGCAGTAGCCCGGGCAAGCTGGGAGTTGTGGTCCGCTCCTCTCCGCGGGCGACCACAACGTCAGGGACCCAGCGTGGTTCAGGGAAGCAACAAGGCGTCTGGTCACTGGGCAGCGTGACCCCTCCTGCGGTCGGTGGAAATTGCGGTGAGACCCCCGCTCGACTCCGGGAGCCGTCTCCTTTTGTGCGCCTCCTGGCGCTGTCGGCAGGAAGTGGGCGGTGCAGTAGCCCGGGCAAGCTGGGAGTTGTGGTCCGCTCCTCTCCGCGGGCGACCACAACGTCAGGGACCCAGCGTGGTTCAGGGAAGCAACAAGGCGTCTGGTCACTGGGCAGCGTGACCCCTCCTGCGGTCGGTGGAAATTGCGGTGAGACCCCCGCTCGACTCCGGGAGCCGTCTCCTTTTGTGCGCCTCCTGGCGCTGTCGGCAGGAAGTGGGCGGTGCAGTAGCCCGGGCAAACTGGGAGTTGTGGTCCGCTCCTCTCCGCGGGCGACCACAACGTCAGGGACCCAGCGTGGTTCAGGGAAGCAACAAGGCGTCTGGTCACTGGGCAGCGTGACCCCTCCTGCGGTCGGTGGAAATTGCGGTGAGACCCCGCCTTCAGATTGTTTTCCCCTTGGACTCCCCCAACACCGCCGCAGAATTCCAATCTGTGATGCTCCACATTCAGCATTGGATGGATCTCAATCAGCTAAAACTTAACCCGGGCAAGACAAAACTGGTGCTGCCTGGGAACAGTGTAGCTTATTGGGGACCACACTTTTGGCCGAGTGAATTAGGACCTCCTCCCACCCCTTCCCTCTCAGTGAAAAGTTTAGGGGTGGTCATCGACTCTGATCTCTCACTTAGAGGACATGTGGGGGCCGTGATATCCACTAGCCTCTTCCAACTGCGCAAATTCAGGAAGATTTCTCATCTGCTTTCTCACGCAGCCCTTGTACAGGTAGTGATTGCGTTGGTGCTCTCACGCCTAGACTTCTCCAATTCCCTTTATATTGGGCTAACTCAGGCCTTGCTCATCCGTTTGCAAATGGTTCAGAACCAGGCGGCAAGATTAATTCACAAACAGCCAAGATGGCAATCGGCCAGGCCCTTGTTGCAAAAACTCCACTGGCTGCCCATAGCGCAACGAGCTGCCTTCAAGACAGGCTACCTAGTCTTCAAAGCACTGCATTGTAACAGCCCCAAATTTCTCAGTAGTCTGTTCACAAAGCACGTCCCTACTCGTAATCTCCGTTCACCCCACCTTCACTTACTCACCACTCCGACCATCAAGCTGAAAAGGCAGCTGCAGGTTTTCGTTCCTTGCATCCAGGCTCTGGAACTCCCTCCCCCTCACTATTAAGACCTGTGACAACTTATTGGGCTTTAGAATAGCCTTGAAAATTTGGCTATTTGTGCAATCCTGCTAACCCGGTCTACCGCAACGACATCATACAATATCAGCGCCATGAAACTTTTGGTGACAGTGCGCTTTACAAGCACCTATTAACATAACATAACATAACATAACAAGGTAGAACGTCAACTCCTTCCTATTAGCTGTTAAATTTAAAAATGACCTGAAAACATTTTACATTAAACCGTGTATAAATAAAGCATGGCCATGACCAGGTTGACTTAGCAAACTACAGCCAAGATATAAAGGAACCTTATTATGCAAACTCCTTGAATACACAAGCTTTATTCCAGATCTCACCATTTATCAACTTCATTCATGGCACTGAATCAGCACTAATTTCCTACTGGGATGATGCAAAGAAAGCTGTTGGTGTTAATGAAGTCGCTGCTCTACTCCTACTCAACCTGTTTTTAATCCCGGCCTAGAGACTTTCTAATAAAGGGATATTACGTTCTCTAGCGCTAGTTTTAATTCCACACCTGTTTTCTTTGCACTGCATTCCCCATCGACCTTGTGCTCGTCATTGTGGTATTTAGTAAAGCTCCCTTTCCTCACAAAACACCCCTGAGCTCCTCCCTCTCAGAGATGGGGCTGTAGCCCTGTTGTGACTAGACATCACAGCATGAGAAGAATCCCAATGATAAAGCATGCCACCTTATGGTGAGTGAGGAATTTCGCCCTTTTTAAAGGGATACCCTAATTCAGCTAGGTCACCCTTTATGACAGTTTGTCTTTCCTAGACCCAAGGGTTTCTTGTTCGTGATAGATACATAGGTTGGGGAGCTAACCCTTGCATGTCTTAAACCTCCTCGGACCCCACACATTCTCTTTTGTGAATTAAACCATTAAGAAGTTACCCTCATGAAATTAGAGCCACCAAACTCTCTGTGCTCAATGAAAGCAGCGCCAATAGTGCAAAGGAAATGCTTGCCGTAATGAAAGACTTAATTTATCCGGCAACAACTCCACCAGCTTAGCACTCTGTCAGGACCTCTTCACCCAGCTGCCCCTATGCTTCATCAACAAGATCACCCGCATCTACTAAAACTTTGAACCCCAACCGGGTCCTTCTACCCTTGCAGCCCTCTAGCCCATCTCTGTCAGCATCCAGAGGACCACCCTGACCACCTGTCCTATCATCACCACTCAGAAAACAGCAAGAACCATGCAGTCCATACATTCCAGAGCATCCAAAGACCCCTGCCCTCCTCACGTCTCCATCAAAGGACTAAACCTTATTGACGTGGCCCTCACCCCTATCCTGAACAAATCACTCATTTCAGCCATCTATCTGGACACCTGGAACACACCACTACGCCCCTTCCTCCAGAAACCGTCAACACACCTGAATATGCTAGCTAACTACTGGCCTGTCTCCCTGCTGCTCTACCTGGCAAAAGTCATGGAAAAGATGATGAAGCCTCCCACCTCAGTTACAACCACCTCCTCGACATCACTCAATCTGGATTATGTCAAAACCACAGTGTAGAGATCGCCCTCATCGCCTCCGCGAATGACATCCAGTCGATCATGGATACAGGGGGAAACAACCTTTTCAACGCAACTTTTACAACACACTACCATTACAACAAAACTTTTACAACGCAACATCCATTACATCGCATGCCATTACAACGCAACCATTACAACGCATGACACTACAACACATACCACTATAACGCATGTCATCACAACGCATACCATTACAACGCATAACATTACAACGCATAGTACCCTTACACTATCCAACACTTACCCTACCGTTGCACCCCCTGGAGTTAGAATAGTAATTTTTACCCCTACACTATCCAACACTTACCCTACTGTTGTACCCCCCTGGAGTTAGAATAGTAATTTTTACCCCTACACTATCCAATACTTACCATACATGCAATGTAATGTTATGCGTTGTAATGGTATGCGTTGTAAAGGTAGTATGCGTTGTAATGGAATGCGTTGTAAAGGTAGTTTTTAAAAATTCGTTGTAATGGCATGCGTTGTAATGGAATGCGTTGTAATGGATGTTGTGTTGTAAAAAATGTGCTGTAAAGGTATGCATTGTAAAAATATGCGTTGTATTGTCATACATCCGATACAGGTGGCAACGTGACCCTTATCCTACTGGATCTTTCTTCAGCCTTTGACACTGTCCCCCTACCCATCTTTATCCAACAAAATGTCATCCAGTTCTATTCAACATTTGTACGAAGCCAGCAAGGTCCTGCACTTCACTGAACTTGTTCCTTCCTGACAGTCCTCACCCAGTTGGCCAGCCTATCCCCCTTCATCTCAGAGGCTGTCAATCTCATCTGCGGAGTTCCACAAGGAGCGACACTCATTAGCATCATCCATGCTACCATATCAACACCATATCCTATGTTGATGACACCCAGCTCACCTTCTCCCTCTCTAACAAGACGCCAAACACCCGGTCCAATTTCTCCCCCTGCCTGCCCAAAGTCACCAGATGGATGAAAACAAACGGCTTCAAGATCAACCCAGACAAGATCGATGTAGTAATGCTCAGCAAAGATAACATGCTCTGGGACTGCACCAGGTGGTCTCCCGAACGCGGACCCACACCCTCTTGGAAACCCACGCAAAGAACCTCAGCATAGTGACTGACAACCAACTCACCATGACTGGCTAAGTGGATGCAGTTTCTGTCTCTTGCTTCCACACATTAAAGATGCTCAACTAGATCTGCAAGTTTCTCCTCATCAACACTCAGAACTGTTACCCTAAACCTCATCACTAGCAAGCTGGACTATAACACGTTCTATGGTGGAATCAATGCTCAACTGACAAGAAAACTCCAGAGCATACTACACTCTGTGGCCAGGCTTCCATTCAACCTCCCACCCCTCACTCACATCACCTCGCATCTCAAGGAGCTCCACTGGCTCCTAATCCACAAACGCCATTTGTGAAAACTTCATGACCTGGAGCCACAATTTGGATTGAGCACATTATATTCTTAATTGATCATAAAAACTTGTATGTCCTCATGACAGCACACACTACCATATTACTTGGTGGCTTCATTTTTTATACCTGGTTCAATTTCAGAATCACTTATAGACCCTTATCCTTAGATACCAAAGATGATCATCTCTGTTGTACTATCTGATATAAGGAATACACTATTGTAATACTGTAACCCGAATCATACACATCTATCCCCCCAATAATTGTAGTATGTCAATTTTGCTCAACTTATTAGACGTACCCCTTTAGCCATTCTCCGAATTTGAGTGAAGAAACTGAACCTCAGGACACCATTCACATATTACGTTACTCTGGAGGTTAACCATTTTAATCTCTTTGGGAGACACCCACATCCCATTACAGCCCTGATTAAGTTAACAATTCACAGCGACAGTGATAAAAAATGTGTTGGTTGGCTGGAAGTTTAATATTTCAAGTAACTAATAAACATAAGAACCAAGCATACACTACTGCGACACGGCCTTATTTGGAAAATTGGTGTGCCGGCTACTGAATTTACTCCCAAATAGTGTCATTAATTTCTCAGCCTTCACCATTCTCCTGTTTGTGGGCCTTATTTGGAAAATTGGTGTGCCGGCTACTGATTTAATCCCAAATAGTGTCATTAATTTCCCAGCCTTCACCATTCTCCTGTTTCAGGGTCAGACTGGCACCCTGTCTCCCACCTCTGTAAGTGAGCTACACAGTCTTTCATGGCCATGTGTTGTAATAGCCATCTTCCAGTTGCATATCCTCCTCCATTTCTAAGCTTCACTGACTTTCTTGCAGCATGATACATTTGTGGGCTGCCTGCTCCAATAAAATGAATGGACAAATGTAAAAATCCATGTGTATCTAACATCTTTCTCTTTCGGATTAGCAAATATGGAACTCGGGGGACAATTGCCGGGTTAACACTCACCGGAAGAGGTCCTGAAATAATTGTATCTCAGAGTCCCAAAACGGTATCTTGTTCTTACCGTCAGGTGCCAGAAGGATATTTTCCTTCTAACTGAAGGTTTAATAAAGCTAACACTTCTCTAAGGCATTTTAAGCCCACTCTGTGCACTGTGTTCAGTGTTAGTTCTCCACTGCCCAGCTCTGACATCACCAGCTCATAAAGGTACTAGACACAGCAACGTTTAGCACTTCAGATTGCTAATGCATAAGTTATCCCCTCTAGAGCGATTTTCTAATTATTTGCATTTGTCATATATAATGAAAATGAAATGAAAAATTGCACTTATATAGCGCCTGACTACGGAGGCCTCGCAGCGCTTTTCACTGATTATTGTGGCGAGCTCAAGGTGAATCAAAAAATGAAATGAAAAATTGCACTTATATAGCGCCTGACTATATAGTAGTGGGATTGTGCCTCATCTGACTTCAGCTGCTAAATCGTTTGCCTTGGTTAACGCATTGAGCAGGAAATCTCACATTTTTAACAAAAGACTCCGGGGTCACTGTCTAGTCATCACCGAAAACAGTGTTTGTCATTTACAGTCCTTTTTGGCCAAAGCACTGTAACAGTGCTGCCTGATCTTGCCACCATTGAAGTATCTTCACTTGAGTTTGCCTACTTTTTATCTGCCAAACCTTTTAACTCTTCTGGGGCACATTTCTCACACTCGTGTCCTGGTTCTTGTACTAACAAATTTAACAAGGGATCCATCTATTTAGTGGTCTTACGCTAATGGATCCCAGCTTTAGACCAAATGGCAATCCTCCTCCCTGGTCCTACAGAGACTCAAAAGGTTGCTTCTGGCACTCTAAAAGAATCGGTGACACTTTCTCACAGCCAAACTCACCCTAAAATCTGCTCACCAAACTTAAACTTGGCTGGATTTGACGTCTAAATATTTCTGAAACCATTTCCCTGAAATCCTCTTCTGCCACACCATCAAGGAATTGTTTGTTTGTTGCCGCGCTGACATCGCTAGCTTGCGCCTGACTGAATGAAAGCTCGCGCTTGTACTTGTACTAAATAGAATTGTTGCACTGCTTTTAGAAATTGGTTAAAAAAAATATATCACTTACTCGAATCGCGGAGAAATCACTCGCTTGGGAATTGCACTGTTGTCCCTGACGCACTCCTAGCTCCCCTCCCATAGGCCTCAGCCAATCGGCCGGTACAGGGTGGAGTGAGGAGGCGGGACCAGGCAGTCAAAACCAGACTCAACGCGGGAAGCGGGCAATTGTTTCTATGTTGCCGCGCTGACCTCGCTAGCTTGCGCCTGATTGAATGAAAACTCGCACTTGTACTTGCACTAAATAGAATTGTTGCACTGCTTTTAGAAATTGGTTTAAAAAAATATATCACTTACTCGAATCGCGGAGAAATCACTGGCTTGGGAATTGCACTGTTGTCCCTGATGCACTCCTAGCTCCCCTCCCATAGGCCTCAGCCAATCGGCCGGTACGGGGTGGAGCGTGGAGGCGGGACCAGGCAGTCAAAACCAGACTCAAAACGGGAAGCGGGCAATTGTTTGTTTGTTGCCGCGCTGACCTCGCTAGCTTGCGCCTGACTGAATGAAAGCTTGCGCTTGTACTAAATAGAATTGTTGGACTGCTTTTAGAAATTGTTTTTTAAAAATATATCACTTACTCGAATCGCGGAGAAATCACTCGCTTGGGAATTGCACTGTTGTCCCTGACGCACTCCTAGCTCCCCTCCCATAGGCCTCAGCCAATCGGCCGGTACGGGGTGGAGCATGGAGGCGGGACCAGGCAGTCAAAACCAGACTCAACGCGGGAAGTGGGCAATTGTTTGTTTGTTGCCGCGCTGACCTTGCTAGCTTGCGCCTGACTGAATGAAAGCTCGCGCTTGTACTTGTACTAAATAGAATTGTTGCACTGCTTTTAGAAATAGTTTAAAAAAAATATATCACTTACTCGAATCGCGGATAAATCACTCGCTTGGGAATTGCACTGTTGTCCCTGACGCACTCCTAGCTCCCCTCCCGTAGGTCTCAGCCAATGGGCCGGTACGGGGTGGAGCGTGGAGGCGGGACCAGGCAGTCAAAACCAAACTCAACGCGGGAAGAGGGCAATTGTTTGTTTGTTGCCGCGCTGATCTCGCTAGCTTGCGCCTGACTGAATGAAAGCTCGCGCTTGTACTTGTACTAAATAGAATTGTTGCACTGCTTTTAGAAATAGTTTAAAAAAAAGATATCACTTACTCGAATCGCGGATAAATCACTCGCTTGGGAATTGCACTGTTGTCCCTGACGCACTCCTAGCTCCCCTCCCGCAGGCCTCAGCCAATCGGCCGGTACGTGGTTGGAGCATGGAGGTGGAACCAGGCAGTCAAAACCAAACTCAACGCGGGAAGCGGGCAATTGTTTGTTTGTTGCCGCGCTGACCTCGCTAGCTTGCGCCTGACTGAATGAAAGCTCGCGCTTGTACTTACACTAAATAGAATTGTTGCACTGCTTTAAGAAATAGTTTTTTAAAAATATATCACTTACTCGAATCGCGGATAAATCACTCGCTTGGGAATTGCACTGTTGTCCCTGACGCACTCCTAGCTCCCCTCCCATAGGCCTCAGCCAATTGGCCGGTACGGGGTGGAGCGTGGAGGCGGGACCAGGCAGTCAAAACCAAGCTCAACGTGGGAAGCGGGCAATTGTTTGTTTGTTGCCGCGCTGACCTCGCTAGCTTGCGACTGACTGAATGAAAGCTCGCGCTTGTACTTACACTAAATAGAATTGTTGCACTGCTTTAAGAAATTGTTTTTTAAAAATATATCACTTACTCGAATCGCGGAGAAATCACTCGCTTGGGAATTGCACTGTTGTCCCTGACGCACTCCTAGCTCCCCTTCCATAGGCCTCAGCCAATCGACCAGTACGGGGTGGAGCGTGGAGGCTTATATGCATACCACCACGCGGGAGCGCAGCGGACGCGCGCAGCGGGCTCGCCAAAGGCAAGCCCGTCTGCGCCCCTCCGCGCCCGGTCGGTCCCTGGGGCCATGAGCCCTGGCCAAACCACCATATATACTTCTAAGGCACTTAGAGCACTAGAACAACCACCATTCTCGCTAGCACCTGATGTTCTTGATCGCGCCTCAGCTTATGGTATTCTGCAAGGCCAAATGGGCCATTCTACTCATCCCTCTTCTACCCCCCCCCCCTCTCTATCAGCACCATTACAGCTAACTCGACCACTCTTCAGGTCCTGTACCTCAATACACGCTCCCTGGTGAAGCACCAATTAGACATATTTATTTTGTTAACATCAGAGAAACCGGATGTACTACTAATCACTGAGACCTGGCTTACACAGGACTCTACACCTGATATTTTAGCGGCTCTCCCATCAGATTATTACATCCTTAATGTCAACCGGCCCCCGGGGAAGTCAGGTGGGGGGTAGCTGCCATTATACACAAAAACTACAAGTTCATCACCACGACCTCTCTAGTTCTACCTGAAGTCGAGAATATTGTCATCAATCTCGAAACTATCACGGGATCCTTGACACTGGTGCTCATCTACCGCCCCCCTCAGTCCATGCTCTCCTTCCCCCTCTCCCTTAGTGAACAGATGGCAAATCTCATCCTCAACCACGCCAGAGTCCTACTTATTGGAGTCCTTAACTATTGGTTCAACGATGCATGCGGTGGGCCATATCCGGCAGAACTCTCTGAACTGCTCTCTAACTTAAACATGACCCAGCAGTTATCTGTCGCTACCCATATCAAGGGTCACACCCTTGATCAAATTTTGTCTCACAATGTCACACTGTCAACACCACTAATCTCCAACGGCATTTGGTCTGATCACCACCTGATTGAATTCACAGTTACCATCAAAGGCAGGGCTAAGTCTCCCAAGGTGACAGGAGGTCTGACTCACAAGTGGAGAACACTTGACTCTCAGGGATTTATCAACTCCTTAGCCAGAACCCTTCCCACCATCGATTCCAACTCTAATGTTGACTCTATGGAAAAAGACATCGCAAACTGGCTATTGGTGGCCAGTGACAAGCACGCCCCTCTCATTAAATACTCCAGTGCCAGACACTCCAATGCCCACAAATGGTTCACCAGTGAACTAAAGGACCAAAAACGTAAACTCCGTCAACTAGAGAGGAAATGGAGGCGTGGTTACTCCAGGGAAGATAGACTGCTGTATTTGTCAGCTCGTAAGGAGTACAAGGTATCCATTTTAACCGCCAAAGCTGTGCGTTTCTCAGAGAAAATACTTATTGCTCACAACAAATCGAGAGAAATCTTTAAGATTGTGAATGATCTCAGCAGTGATGATAGAATTCTACCTAGTCAGGCTCCCACTCAAGAGCTGTGCAACTCCTTGAACAACTTCTTCGTGGAAAAAAATCGCGATTATTAGGGTCAGCATTCCCCCTCCCGCCCACATGGAATCTCTTGATGATATCTCCAGTAACTCATCTACTTTGAATCACTTTACAGATATATGCTACAATACACTTTCAAAACTCATGACCCGTGTCAAGTCGGGCTCTCCGAACGATTGCTGCCCTCCCTTTGTTCTCAGGGACATTTTCTTGGCCTTACCCCAAAGTAGTTCCTCTTTTGAAGAAACCCGGGGCAGATCCCTCGAACTCCTCCAACTACCGCCCTATTTCCCTCCTTCACTATTTGGCTAAAATTTTGGAGGCCCACGTGGCAAGGTGCCTCTCTAATTTCATCGAAAAATCGGGTTTCTTAGAGCCTAACCAAGCTGGCTTTTGGCCAGCTCACTCGACAGAGTCAGTTATTCTGGCAGTACTGGATACACTGAGAGCAAACGCAGACATGGGGGTCCCTCAGGCCCTCGTGCTCCTGGATTTGTCAGCTGCGTTCGACACGGTCGACCACAACATCTTGCTGCACCATTTCGAACAAGCAGGCATACACGTTCCTGCCTCTAAATGGATAAAGTCATTTCTCAGAGGCAGAACCCAAGCAGTACGTCTCGGTACCTTCACTTCCCCTAAACTATCTACCTCATGTGGGGTCCCGCAGGGTTCGTCCCTCTACCCGCTGCTGTTCAATCTTTATATCCAGCCATTGATTCACTCACTTAAAGCCAGGAAAATAACGGTCTTTAATTACGCTGATGGCCTTCAGATTGTTTTCCCCTTGGACTCCCCCAACGCCGCCGCAGAATTCCAATCTGTGATGCTCCACATTCAGCATTGGATGGATCTCAATCAGCTAAAACTTAACCCGGGCAAGACAAAACTGGTGCTGCCTGGGAACAGTGTAGCTTATTGGGGACCACACTTTTGGCCGAGTGAATTAGGACCTCCTCCCACCCCTTCCCTCTCAGTGAAAAGTTTAGGGGTGGTCATCGACTCTGATCTCTCACTTAGAGGACATGTGGGGGCCGTGATATCCACTAGCCTCTTCCAACTGCGCAAAATCAGGAAGATTTCTCATCTGCTTTCTCACGCAGCCCTTGTACAGGTAGTGATTGCGTTGGTGCTCTCACGCCTAGACTTCTCCAATTCCCTTTATATTGGGCTACCTCAGGCCTTGCTCATCCGTTTGCAAATGGTTCAGAACCAGGCGGCAAGATTAATTCACTAACAGCCAAGATGGCAATCGGCCAGGCCCTTGTTGCAAAAACTCCACTGGCTGCCCATAGCGCAACGAGCTGCCTTCAAGACAGGCTACCTAGTCTTCAAAGCATTGCATTGTAACAGCCCCAAATTTCTCAGTAGTCGGTTCACAAAGCACGTCCCTACTCGTAATCTCCGTTCACCCCACCTTCACTTACTCACCACTCCGACCATCAAGCTGAAAAGGCAGCTGCAGGTTTTCGTTCCTTGCATCCAGGCTCTGGAACTCCCTCCCCCTCACTATTAAGACCTGTGACAACTTATTGGGCTTTAGAATAGCCTTGAAAACTTGGCTATTTATGCAATCCTGCTAACCCGGTCTACCGCAACAACATCATGCAATATCAGCGCCATGAAACTTTTGGTGACAGTGCGCTTTACAAGCACCTATTAACATAACATAACATAACAAGGTAGAACGTCAACTCCTTCCTATTAGCTGTTAAATTTAAAAATGACCTGAAAACATTTTACATTAAACCGTGTATAAATAAAGCATGGCCATGACCAGGTTGACTTAGCAAACTACAGCCAAGATATAAAGGAACCTTATTATGCAAACTCCTTGAATACACAAGCTTTATTCCAGAGCTCACCATTTATCAACTTCATTCATGGCACTGAATCAGCACTAATTTCCTACTGGGATGATGCAAAGAATGCTGTTGGTGTTAATGAAGTCGCTGCTCTACTCCTACTCAACCTGTTTTTAATCCTGGCCTAGAGACTTTCTAATAAAGGGATATTACGTACTCTAGCGCTAGTTTTAATTCCACACCTGTTTTCTTTGCACTGCATTCCCCATCGACCTTGTGCTCGTCATTGTGGTATTTAGTAAAGCTCCCTTTCCTCACAAAACACCCCTGAGCTCCTCCCTCTCAGAGATGGGGCTGTAGCCCTGTTGTGACTAGACATCACAGCATGAGAAGAATCCCAATCATAAAGCATGCCACCTTATGGTGAGTGAGGCATTTCGCCCTTTTTAAAGGGATACCCTAATTCAGCTAGGTCACCCTTTATGACAGTTTGTCTTTCCTAGACCCAAGGGTTTCTTGTTCGTGATAGATATATAGGTTGGGGAGCTAACCCTTGCATGTCTTAAACCTCCTCGGACCCCACACATTCTCTTTTGTGAATTAAACCATTAAGAAGTTACCCTCATGAAATTAGAGCCACCAAACTCTCTGTGCTCACTGAAAGCAGCGCCAATAGTGCAAAGGAAATGCTTGCCGTAATGAAAGACTTAATTTATCCGGCAACAACTCCACCAGCTTAGCACTCTGTCAGGACCTCTTCACCCAGCTGCCCCTATGCTTCATCAACAAGATCACCCGCATCTACTAAAACTTTGAACCCCAACCGGGTCCTTCTACCCTTGCAGCCCTCTAGCCCATCTCTGTCAGCATCCAGAGGACCACCCTGACCACCTGTCCTATCATCACCACTCAGAAAACAGCAAGAACCATGCAGTCCATACATTCCAGAGCATCCAAAGACCCCTGCCCTCATCACGTCTCCATCAAAGGACTAAACCTTATTGACGTGGCCCTCACCCCTATCCTGAACAAATCACTCATTTCAGCCATCTATCTGGACACCTGGAACACACCACTACGCCCCTTCCTCCAGAAACCGTCAACACACCTGAATATGCTAGCTAACTACTGGCCTGTCTCCCTGCTGCTCTACCTGGCAAAAGTCATGGAAAAGATGATGAAGCCTCCCACCTCAGTTACAACCACCTCCTCGACATCACTCAATCTGGATTATGTCAAAACCACAGTGTAGAGATCGCCCTCATCACCTCCGCGAATGACATCCAGTCGATCATGGATACAGGGGGAAACAACCTTTTCAACGCAACTTTTACAACACACTACCATTACAACAAAACTTTTACAACGCAACATCCATTACATCGCATGCCATTACAACGCAACCATTACAACGCATGACACTACAACACATACCACTATAACGCATGTCATTACAACGCATACCATTACAACGCATAACATTACAACGCATAGTACCCTTACACTATCCAACACTTACCCTACTGTTGCACCCCCTGGAGTTAGAATAGTAATTTTTACCCCTACACTATACAACACTTACCCTACTGTTGTACCCCCCTGGAGTTAGAATAGTAATTTTTACCCCTACACTATCCAACACTTACTCTACTGTTGCACCCCCCCTGGAGTTAGAATAGTAATTTTTACCCCTACACTATCCAATACTTACCATACATGCAATGTAATGTTATGCGTTGTAATGGTATGCGTTGTAAAGGTAGTATGCGTTGTAAAGGTAGTTTTTAAAAATTCGTTGTAATGGCATGCGTTGTAATGGAATGCGTTGTAATGGATGTTGCGTTGTAAAAAATGTGTTGTAAAGGTATGCGTTGTAAAAATATGCGTTGTATTGTCATACATCCGATACAGGTGGCAACGTGACCCTTATCCTACTGGATCTTTCTTCAGCCTTTGACACTGTCCCCCTACCCATCTTTATCCAACAAAATGTCATCCAGTTCTATTCAACATTTGTACGAAGCCAGCAAGGTCCTGCACTTCGCTGAACTTGTTCCTTCCTGACAGTCCTCACCCAGTTGGCCAACCTATCCCCCTTCATCTCAGAGGCTGTCAATCTCATCTGCGGAGTTCCACAAGGAGCGACACTCATTAGCATCATCCATGCTACCATATCAACACCATATCCTATGTTGATGACACCCAGCTCACCTTCTCCCTCTCTGACAAGACGCCAAACACCCGGTCCAATTTCTCCCCCTGCCTGCCCAAAGTCACCAGATGGATGAAAACAAACGGCTTCAAGATCAACCCAGACAATATCGATGTAGTAATGCTCAGCAAAGATAACATGCTCTGGGAATGCACCAGGTGGTCTCCCGAACGCGGACCCACACCCTCTTGGAAACCCACGCAAAGAACCTCAGCATAGTGACTGACAACCAACTCACCATGACTTGGCTAAGTGGATGCAGTTTCTGTCTCTTGCTTCCACACATTAAAGATGCTCAAGGAGATCTGCAAGTTTCTCCTCATCAACACTCAGAACTGTTACCCTAAACCTCATCACTAGCAAGCTGGACTATAACACGTTCTATGGTGGAATCAATGCTCAACTGACAAAACTCCAGAGCATACTGCACTCTGTGGCCAGGCTTCCATTCAACCTCCCACCCCTCACTCACATCACCTCGCATCTCAAGGAGCTCCACTGGCTCCTAATCCACAAACGCCATTTGTGAAACCTTCATGACCTGGAGCCACAATTTGGATTGAGCACATTATATTCTTAATTGATCATAAAAACTTGTATGTCCTCATGACAGCACACACTACCATATTACTTGGTGGCTTCATTTTTTATACCTGGTTCAATTTCAGAATCACTTATAGACCCTTATCCTTAGATACCAAAGATGATCATCTCTGTTGTACTATCTGATATAAGGAATACACTATTGTAATACTGTATCCCGAATCATACACATCTATCCCCCCAATAATTGTAGTATGTCAATTTTGCTCAACTTATTAGACGTACCCCTTTAGCCATTCTCCGAATTTGAGTGAAGAAACTGAACCACAGGACACCATTCACATATTACGTTACTCTGGAGGTTAACCATTTTAATCTCTTTGGGAGACACCCACATCCCATTACAGCCCTGATTAAGTTAACAATTCACAGCGACAGTGATAAAAAATGTGTTGGTTGGCTGGAAGTTTAATATTTCAAGTAACTAATAAACATAAGAACCAAGCATACACTACTGCGACACGGCCTTATTTGGAAAATTGGTGTGCCGGCTACTGAATTTACTCCCAAATAGTGTCATTAATTTCTCAGCCTTCACCATTCTCCTGTTTGTGGGCCTTATTTGGAAAATTGGTGTGCCGGCTACTGATTTAATCCCAAATAGTGTCATTAATTTCCCAGCCTTCACCATTCTCCTGTTTCAGGGTCAGACTGGCACCCTGTCTCCCACCTCTGTAAGTGAGCTACACAGTCTTTCATGGCCATGTGTTGTAATAGCCATCTTCCAGTTGCATATCCTCCTCCATTTCTAAGCTTCACTGACTTTCTTGCAGCATGATACATTTGTGGGCTGCCTGCTCCAATAAAATGAATGGACAAATGTAAAAATCCATGTGTATCTAACATCTTTCTCTTTCGGATTAGCAAATATGGAACTCGGGGGACAATTGCCGGGTTAACACTCACCGGAAGAGGTCCTGAAATAATTGTATCTCAGAGTCCCAAAACGGTATCTTGTTCTTACCGTCAGGTGCCAGAAGGATATTTTCCTTCTAACTGAAGGTTTAATAAAGCCAACACTTCTCTAAGGCATTTTAAGCCCACTCTGTGCACTGTGTTCAGTGTTAGTTCTCCACTGCCCAGCTCTGACATCACCAGCTCATAAAGGTACTAGACACAGCAACGTTTAGCACTTCAGATTGCTAATGCATAAGTTATCCCCTCTAGAGCGATTTTCTAATTATTTGCATTTGTCATATATAATGAAAATGGAATGAAAAATTGCACTTATATAGCGCCTGACTACGGAGGCCTCGCAGCGCTTTTCACTGATTATTGTGGCGAGCTCAAGGTGAATCAAAAAATGAAATGAAAAATTGCACTTATATAGCGCCTGACTATATAGTAGTGGGATTGTGCCTCATCTGACTTCAGCTGCTAAATCGTTTGCCTTGGTTAACGCATTGAGCAGGAAATCTCACATTTTTAACAAAAGACTCCGGGGTCACTGTCTAGTCATCACCGAAAACAGTGTTTGTCATTTACAGTCCTTTTTGGCCAAAGCACTGTAACAGTGCTGCCTGATCTTGCCACCATTGAAGTATCTTCACTTGAGTTTGCCTACTTTTTATCTGCCAAACCTTTTAACTCTTCTGGGGCACATTTCTCACACTCGTGTCCTGGTTCTTGTACTAACAAATTTAACAAGGGATCCATCTATTTAGTGGTCTTACGCTAATGGATCCCAGCTTTAGACCAAATGGCAATCCTCCTCCCTGGTCCTACAGAGACTCAAAAGGTTGCTTCTGGCACTCTAAAAGAATCGGTGACACTTTCTCACAGCCAAACTCACCCTAAAATCTGCTCACCAAACTTAAACTTGGCTGGATTTGACGTCTAAATATTTCTGAAACCATTTCCCTGAAATCCTCTTCTGCCACACCATCAAGGAATTGTTTGTTTGTTGCCGCGCTGACATCGCTAGCTTGCGCCTGACTGAATGAAAGCTCGCGCTTGTACTTGTACTAAATAGAATTGTTGCACTGCTTTTAGAAATTGGTTAAAAAAAATATATCACTTACTCGAATCGCGGAGAAATCACTCGCTTGGGAATTGCACTGTTGTCCCTGACGCACTCCTAGCTCCCCTCCCATAGGCCTCAGCCAATCGGCCGGTACAGGGTGGAGTGAGGAGGCGGGACCAGGCAGTCAAAACCAGACTCAACGCGGGAAGCGGGCAATTGTTTCTATGTTGCCGCGCTGACCTCGCTAGCTTGCGCCTGACTGAATGAAAACTCGCACTTGTACTTGCACTAAATAGAATTGTTGCACTGCTTTTAGAAATTGGTTTAAAAAAATATATCACTTACTCGAATCGCGGAGAAATCACTGGCTTGGGAATTGCACTGTTGTCCCTGATGCACTCCTAGCTCCCCTCCCATAGGCCTCAGCCAATCGGCCGGTACGGGGTGGAGCGTGGAGGCGGGACCAGGCAGTCAAAACCAGACTCAAAACGGGAAGCGGGCAATTGTTTGTTTGTTGCCGCGCTGACCTCGCTAGCTTGCGCCTGACTGAATGAAAGCTTGCGCTTGTACTAAATAGAATTGTTGGACTGCTTTTAGAAATTGTTTTTTAAAAATATATCACTTACTCGAATCGCGGAGAAATCACTCGCTTGGGAATTGCACTGTTGTCCCTGACGCACTCCTAGCTCCCCTCCCATAGGCCTCAGCCAATCGGCCGGTACGGGGTGGAGCATGGAGGCGGGACCAGGCAGTCAAAACCAGACTCAACGCGGGAAGTGGGCAATTGTTTGTTTGTTGCCGCGCTGACCTCGCTAGCTTGCGCCTGACTGAATGAAAGCTCGCGCTTGTACTTGTACTAAATAGAATTGTTGCACTGCTTTTAGAAATAGTTTAAAAAAAATATATCACTTACTCGAATCGCGGATAAATCACTCGCTTGGGAATTGCACTGTTGTCCCTGACGCACTCCTAGCTCCCCTCCCGTAGGTCTCAGCCAATGGGCCGGTACGGGGTGGAGCGTGGAGGCGGGACCAGGCAGTCAAAACCAAACTCAACGCGGGAAGCGGGCAATTGTTTGTTTGTTGCCGCGCTGACCTCGCTAGCTTGCGCCTGACTGAATGAAAGCTCGCGCTTGTACTTACACTAAATAGAATTGTTGCACTGCTTTAAGAAATAGTTTTTTAAAAATATATCACTTACTCGAATCGCGGATAAATCACTCGCTTGGGAATTGCACTGTTGTCCCTGACGCACTCCTAGCTCCCCTCCCATAGGCCTCAGCCAATTGGCCGGTACGGGGTGGAGCGTGGAGGCGGGACCAGGCAGTCAAAACCAAGCTCAACGTGGGAAGCGGGCAATTGTTTGTTTGTTGCCGCGCTGACCTCGCTAGCTTGCGACTGACTGAATGAAAGCTCGCGCTTGTACTTACACTAAATAGAATTGTTGCACTGCTTTAAGAAATTGTTTTTAAAAATATATCACTTACTCGAATCGCGGAGAAATCACTCGCTTGGGAATTGCACTGTTGTCCCTGACGCACTCCTAGCTCCCCTTTCATAGGCCTCAGCCAATCGACCAGTACGGGGTGGAGCGTGGAGGCTTATATGCATACCACCACGCGGGAGCGCAGCGGACGCGCGCAGCGGGCTCGCCAAAGGCAAGCCCGTCTGCGCCCCTCCGCGCCCGGTCGGTCCCTGGGGCCATGAGCCCTGGCCAAACCACCATATATACTTCTAAGGCACTCAGAGCACTAGAACAACCACCATTCTCGCTAGCACCTGATGTTCTTGATCGCGCCTCAGCTTATGGTATTCTGCAAGGCCAAATGGGCCATTCTACTCATCCCTCTTCTACCCCCCCCCCCCTCTCTATCAGCACCATTACAGCTAACTCGACCACTCTTCAGGTCCTGTACCTCAATACACGCTCCCTGGTGAAGCACCAATTAGACATATTTATTTTGTTAACATCAGAGAAACCGGATGTACTACTAATCACTGAGACCTGGCTTACACAGGACTCTACACCTGATATTTTAGCGGCTCTCCCATCAGATTATTACATCCTTAATGTCAACCGGCCCCCGGGGAAGTCAGGTGGGGGGTAGCTGCCATTATACACAAAAACTACAAGTTCATCACCACGACCTCTCTAGTTCTACCTGAAGTCGAGAATATTGTCATCAATCTCGAAACTATCACGGGATCCTTGACACTGGTGCTCATCTACCGCCCCCCTCAGTCCATGCTCTCCTTCCCCCTCTCCCTTAGTGAACAGATGGCAAATCTCATCCTCAACCACGCCAGAGTCCTACTTATTGGAGTCCTTAACTATTGGTTCAACGATGCATGCGGTGGGCCATATCCGGCAGAACTCTCTGAACTGCTCTCAAACTTAAACATGACCCAGCAGTTATCTGTCGCTACCCATATCAAGGGTCACACCCTTGATCAAATTTTGTCTCACAATGTCACACTGTCAACACCACTAATCTCCCCCTGCATTTGGTCTGATCACCACCTGATTGAATTCACAGTTACCATCAAAGGCAGGGCTAAGTCTCCCAAGGTGACAGGAGGTCTGACTCACAAGTGGAGAACACTTGACTCTCAGGGATTTATCAACTCCTTAGCCAGAACCCTTCCCACCATCGATTCCAACTCTAATGTTGACTCTATGGAAAAAGACATCGCAAACTGGCTATTGGTGGCCAGTGACAAGCACGCCCCTCTCATTAAATACTCCCGTGCCAGACACTCCAATGCCCACAAATGGTTCACCAGTGAACTAAAGGACCAAAAACGTAAACTCCGTCAACTAGAGAGGAAATGGAGGCGTGGTTACTCCAGGGAAGATAGACTGCTGTATTTGTCAGCTCGTAAGGAGTACAAGGTATCCATTTTAACCGCCAAAGCTGTGCGTTTCTCAGAGAAAATACTTATTGCTCACAACAAATCGAGAGAAATCTTTAAGATTGTGAATGATCTCAGCAGTGATGATAGAATTCTACCTAGTCAGGCTCCCACTCAAGAGCTGTGCAACTCCTTGAACAACTTCTTAGTGGAAAAAAATCGCGATTATTAGGGTCAGCATTCCCCCTCCCGCCCACATGGAATCTCTTGATGATATCTCCAGTAACTCATCTACTTTGAATCACTTTACAGATATATGCTACAATACACTTTCAAAACTCATGACCCGTGTCAAGTCGGGCTCTCCGAACGATTGCTGCCCTCCCTTTGTTCTCAGGGACATTTTCTTGGCCTTACCCCAAAGTAGTTCCTCTTTTGAAGAAACCCGGGGCAGATCCCTCGAACTCCTCCAACTACCGCCCTATTTCCCTCCTTCACTATTTGGCTAAAAGTTTGGAGGCCCACGTGGCAAGGTGCCTCTCTAATTTCATCGAAAAATCGGGTTTCTTAGAGCCTAACCAAGCTGGCTTTTGGCCAGCTCACTCGACAGAGTCAGTTATTCTGGCAGTACTGGATACACTGAGAGCAAACGCAGACATGGGGGTCCCTCAGGCCCTCGTGCTCCTGGATTTGTCAGCTGCGTTCGACACGGTCGACCACAACATCTTGCTGCACCATTTCGAACAAGCAGGCATACACGTTCCTGCCTCTAAATGGATAAAGTCATTTCTCACAGGCAGAACCCAAGCAGTACGTCTCGGTACCTTCACTTCCCCTAAACTATCTACCTCATGTGGGGTCCCGCAGGGTTCGTCCCTCTACCCGCTGCTGTTCAATCTTTATATCCAGCCATTGATTCACTCACTTAAAGCCAGGAGAATAACGGTCTTTAATTACGCTGATGGCCTTCAGATTGTTTTCCCCTTGGACTCCCCCAACGCCGCCGCAGAATTCCAATCTGTGATGCTCCACATTCAGCATTGGATGGATCTCAATCAGCTAAAACTTAACCCGGGCAAGACAAAACTGGTGCTGCCTGGGAACAGTGTAGCTTATTGGGGACCACACTTTTGGCCGAGTGAATTAGGACCTCCTCCCACCCCTTCCCTCTCAGTGAAAAGTTATGGGGTGGTCATCGACTCTGATCTCTCACTTAGAGGACATGTGGGGGCCGTGATATCCACTAGCCTCTTCCAACTGCGCAAAATCAGGAAGATTTCTCATCTGCTTTCTCACGCAGCCCTTGTACAGGTAGTGATTGCGTTGGTGCTCTCACGCCTAGACTTCTCCAATTCCCTTTATATTGGGCTACCTCAGGCCTTGCTCATCCGTTTGCAAATGGTTCAGAACCAGGCGCAAGATTAATTCACAAACAGCCAAGATGGCAATCGGCCAGGCCCTTGTTGCAAAAACTCCACTGGCTGCCCATAGCGCAACGAGCTGCCTTCAAGACAGGCTACCTAGTCTTCAAAGCATTGCATTGTAACAGCCCCAAATTTCTCAGTAGTCGGTTCACAAAGCACGTCCCTACTCGTAATCTCCGTTCACCCCACCTTCACTTACTCACCACTCCGACCATCAAGCTGAAAAGGCAGCTGCAGGTTTTCGTTCCTTGCATCCAGGCTCTGGAACTCCCTCCCCCTCACTATTAAGACCTGTGACAACTTATTGGGCTTTAGAATAGCCTTGAAAACTTGGCTATTTATGCAATCCTGCTAACCCGGTCTACCGCAACAACATCATGCAATATCAGCGCCATGAAACTTTTGGTGACAGTGCGCTTTACAAGCACCTATTAACATAACATAACAAGGTAGAACGTCAACTCCTTCCTATTAGCTGTTAAATTTAAAAATGACCTGAAAACATTTTACATTAAACCGTGTATAAATAAAGCATGGCCATGACCAGGTTGACTTAGCAAACTACAGCCAAGATATAAAGGAACCTTATTATGCAAACTCCTTGAATACACAAGCTTTATTCCAGAGCTCACCATTTATCAACTTCATTCATGGCACTGAATCAGCACTAATTTCCTACTGGGATGATGCAAAGAAAGCTGTTGGTGTTATTGAAGTCGCTGCTCTACTCCTACTCAACCTGTTTTTAATCCTGGCCTAGAGACTTTCTAATAAAGGGATATTACGTACTCTAGCGCTAGTTTTAATTCCACACCTGTTTTCTTTGCACTGCATTCCCCATCGACCTTGTGCTCGTCATTGTAGTATTTAGTAAAGCTCCCTTTCCTCACAAAACACCCCTGAGCTCCTCCCTCTCAGAGATGGGGCTGTAGCCCTGTTGTGACTAGACATCACAGCATGAGAAGAATCCCAATCATAAAGCATGCCACCTTATGGTGAGTGAGGCATTTCGCCCTTTTTAAAGGGATACCCTAATTCAGCTAGGTCACCCTTTATGACAGTTTGTCTTTCCTAGACCCAAGGGTTTCTTGTTCGTGATAGATATATAGGTTGGGGAGCTAACCCTTGCATGTCTTAAACCTCCTCGGACCCCACACATTCTCTTTTGTGAATTAAACCATTAAGAAGTTACCCTCATGAAATTAGAGCCACCAAACTCTCTGTGCTCACTGAAAGCAGCGCCAATAGTGCAAAGGAAATGCTTGCCGTAATGAAAGACTTAATTTATCCGGCAACAACTCCACCAGCTTAGCACTCTGTCAGGACCTCTTCACCCAGCTGCCCCTATGCTTCATCAACAAGATCACCCGCATCTACTAAAACTTTGAACCCCAACCGGGTCCTTCTACCCTTGCAGCCCTCTAGCCCATCTCTGTCAGCATCCAGAGGACCACCCTGACCACCTGTCCTATCATCACCACTCAGAAAACAGCAAGAACCATGCAGTCCATACATTCCAGAGCATCCAAAGACCCCTGCCCTCATCACGTCTCCATCAAAGGACTAAACCTTATTGACGTGGCCCTCACCCCTATCCTGAACAAATCACTCATTTCAGCCATCTATCTGGACACCTGGAACACACCACTACGCCCCTTCCTCCAGAAACCGTCAACACACCTGAATATGCTAGCTAACTACTGGCCTGTCTCCCTGCTGCTCTACCTGGCAAAAGTCATGGAAAAGATGATGAAGCCTCCCACCTCAGTTACAACCACCTCCTCGACATCACTCAATCTGGATTATGTCAAAACCACAGTGTAGAGATCGCCCTCATCACCTCCGCGAATGACATCCAGACGATCATGGATACAGGGGGAAACAACCTTTTCAACGCAACTTTTACAACACACTACCATTACAACAAAACTTTTACAACGCAACATCCATTACATCGCATGCCATTACAACGCAACCATTACAACGCATGACACTACAACACATACCACTATAACGCATGTCATTACAACGCATACCATTACAACGCATAACATTACAACGCATAGTACCCTTACACTATCCAACACTTACCCTACTGTTGCACCCCCTGGAGTTAGAATAGTAATTTTTACCCCTACACTATACAACACTTACCCTACTGTTGTACCCCCCTGGAGTTAGAATAGTAATTTTTACCCCTACACTATCCAACACTTACTCTACTGTTGCACCCCCCCTGGAGTTAGAATAGTAATTTTTACCCCTACACTATCCAATACTTACCATACATGCAATGTAATGTTATGCGTTGTAATGGTATGCGTTGTAAAGGTAGTATGCGTTGTAAAGGTAGTTTTTAAAAATTCGTTGTAATGGCATGCGTTGTAATGGATGTTGCGTTGTAAAAAATGTGTTGTAAAGGTATGCGTTGTAAAAATATGCGTTGTATTGTCATACATCCGATACAGGTGGCAACGTGACCCTTATCCTACTGGATCTTTCTTCAGCCTTTGACACTGTCCCCCTACCCATCTTTATCCAACAAAATGTCATCCAGTTCTATTCAACATTTGTACGAAGCCAGCAAGGTCCTGCACTTCGCTGAACTTGTTCCTTCCTGACAGTCCTCACCCAGTTGGCCAACCTATCCCCCTTCATCTCAGAGGCTGTCAATCTCATCTGCGGAGTTCCACAAGGAGCGACACTCATTAGCATCATCCATGCTACCATATCAACACCATATCCTATGTTGATGACACCCAGCTCACCTTCTCCCTCTCTGACAAGACGCCAAACACCCGGTCCAATTTCTCCCCCTGCCTGCCCAAAGTCACCAGATGGATGAAAACAAACGGCTTCAAGATCAACCCAGACAATATCGATGTAGTAATGCTCAGCAAAGATAACATGCTCTGGGACTGCACCAGGTGGTCTCCCGAACGCGGACCCACACCCTCTTGGAAACCCACGCAAAGAACCTCAGCATAGTGACTGACAACCAACTCACCATGACTGGCTAAGTGGATGCAGTTTCTGTCTCTTGCTTCCACACATTAAAGATGCTCAAGGAGATCTGCAAGTTTCTCCTCATCAACACTCAGAACTGTTACCCTAAACCTCATCACTAGCAAGCTGGACTATAACACGTTCTATGGTGGAATCAATGCTCAACTGACAAAACTCCAGAGCATACTGCACTCTGTGGCCAGGCTTCCATTCAACCTCCCACCCCTCACTCACATCACCTCGCATCTCAAGGAGCTCCACTGGCTCCTAATCCTCAAACGAGCACTCTTCAAACTTCTCTCGCAAATATAACAAAGCATTACACAGCAGTGGTCTCACTTGCCACAAAAACCGCATAAACTTTCACAAACCTACCAGACAACTCCACTCTGCTGGACTTCTATCTGCACACACCCTGCATACTCAGAACCAGATTTGGTGGTCGTCCTTCCCCTACCTCACTCCTAAAGCCTGAAACGATCTGTCTCTGCAGATCAGAGCCACCTCCTCAGTTCTTGAATTCTGCAAGAAACTGTAGACCTGTCTGTTCACCTACTCCCCCAACCCCGGCTCAGCCTATACAGCTTCTGCTTCAGCTGCAGGATACCTTCCTGGTGAGCTTTGCGCTCTATAAATGCACATAATCTAACACAGTTCCCTTGATACTATCAACAACCACTGCGAGTTCAGTAGAGCAATTAAGACCTGCCTTTACTCAGAATTAAAATCAATCTCTTTTACATACCACTGCGGAAAGCTTGGAGCTCAGTGTCTGGGGCTCAAACATGACAACAAACACACACAAATAAGGACATTTTAACCAAAGTAGTAACTTTCTTTGACCATCTGGAAAGGGCTTTTGGACCTCAATAGGAGGTAGGAATCTTCATGAGCCAACAGAAAAGGAGAGCGAATCACATAAGAACGTTTAAGACTGCTCCGGAACAGCAGTGCAGTCAGATGATCTTAGAGGTAGGGAACACAGTTATATGTGGGCTCAGGTGGAGGAAAGTATGAACATTCAGAGCCATAGCATATTGGTGTTTTCTAATCCTTTCCATACATAACTATTGACTAAGAACAAGGTAAAGGAAGGCTGATACTTTATGTAGGCAAAAAATTGAAGGTATAGCTGACTTTCCTCAGACATTCCTAGCTATTCATCAAGCTACAGAGTTGATGAAGACTCTATTCATAGAATAAACTTGATAGGCATTGAGACTCGTGAAATTACAAGAATTACTTTAATGAGATCCAAGGATTGTTATTTTAAGCCAATAAAGGGGTTCACTTCAGTCAACTCATTAATTCCAAAATTGCTGTATCAAATCAAAGGCTACACAGAAATCTATGATGTATCAGCATAGATGTCTTGTTTGCTCCATTGGCTTCTCTGGTAAAGCCCAAAGTGAGAAACAATGATCTGAAGTGGGGTAGCCCTCACAAAAATCACTTTTGTTCAGGCAGAACCACACTTTTGTCTAAAAAATCCCTTAATTCAAATTGGGCAAGACCATTATCTAGTTAGTACACGTTGGTGATGGCATCAATCAGGCTTATCGGTTGATACTTAGAAGGGATACTTATATCACCCTTCTTAAGTATTGGGTTTATTTGTGGCTCCATTTCAGGATTTTGCAAAACAGCCATTTTGTGTCACCCATCGAAAGAAAATTATGGATAGGTGAGCCCGTCCGTTCACATTAAATGTCAACACCTTGACTTGTTGATTATCAGGTCCAGCTGCTCTGCTTAAACTCATGGACAAAATTACTTAATCTAATTTCTCCTAAGGTAACGAATCCAGAGCTGAATGGTTTACTCTGGGGACACAATGGACGTTTGAATGGCTATTCATATTCAGTAGTTGTAGGACTCAGTTGAATTGTGTATGAGGTGAGGCTGCCTCCAGTTTGATGAGTGCAGCTGTGATGCAGAATGTTACGCCTATTGGGGATTAGATCAGTGAAGATAGCTCTGGATGTCAAATGCAGTTATAAACTGTTAAAAGGGTAATGAACCATACACTATCAGAGTTTGACCACCCATAGAAATGTTTTTCTTTGTAATGTTCCCTCACTCTTACCCACTTACTATATTTGGGGCGCTATAGTTTGAAGGGATTAGGAAAAAAAAATATTTTGAATTTTGTTTGTTTTTCTCAAAATGTGGAATTTCATTTCTTTAGCGCTTGCACATCAACATGTTAGCCTTACAATCTCCTGAAGGTAGTTGAGATTACTACATGCTCCTATATAGTAACAAAGACAGATTGTTTGACAACATGAAGCTCCGAGTATCCATTATTAGGTAAATGAAAAAGCACAAATTATTTAGCATAGCATAGCCTTTTTTGCCTGTCTGCTTACCTGTGAGCCTGGGCATCCCTTTGATGTCTGTGCCCGTATTTATATATTTTTAAGGGTTTTTGGACATTTTAGGATTCGTGCTTTTGTTTGCGCCTCTAGGTTTGCCTCAATCTCACGTGGGGTGATATGTGGACATAAGACAATGTGTATAGTTTGATGGGTGTAAGTGATCTTAGGTATGAATTCAGTTGTGTATGTGCGTATATTTTTTTGTATTGTGAGTTCTGTGTTAGTCCTCATGAGATCTGTCTTTGCGGTTGTAATTGAAGATGACCCTTTGTTCCCCAGGTTAGTTAGCACACATGCATGGTGACCTCCGTCATAGACACACAGTCACATAATAATTTTGTCCGGAAAAGTGGGTGCATCTTCGTGCATGTGGATATCTTTGTGTTCATCCAAGGCAGATTAACAGATTTGTGCATCCTATACACATAATCAAAGACATACATGGACCTCTTTGTCTCTTGTTTGCATTTTACTATTTTGTGGATATTGTAGGTGTATGTGCCTAAGTAATAGTTTGGATCAATTTAGTCAGATTTTGCTTTAGATTTTGGGATTCATGTGTTTGTGGGTCTGTTCCATGCTTCCAACAGTGTTCTTAATTGTTTCCCTTGTTCCCCTCTTTCATGTTCTTTCTCCAGCGCCCCGCTTTTTCTCTCATGTCTACGTATTTGCTCTCTCTTACCGCTGAGTCTTGGACAAGTACTTTGTGTCTTTTATACACCTGTGCATTTATTCCTCATTGTCTCACTGTCTCTGTCTGTCAATCTCTTATGTACCTTTGATGAGAGTTGCTGTCTCTTATCTTTGTGCTTTTACCTTTCCAAACTGTCTTGCTCTCTCTCTCTCTCTCTCTCTCTCTCTCTCTCTCTCTCTCTTCCCTACACACATACCTGTCTTTATCTCTGACATGCTCGCCACCTCTTTCATCGCTATGCTGTTGAAGCCTGTCTCCAGCTCATCTTTATGTCTTTAATGGCTCGTTTTCAGACTCCATTCTCTCTCTCATAGACATAAAGCCAATTTTTGCCTCTATTTCTTACAACTGCAATACTTTGCTTTACCCTTAACTCACCCATATGCCTGTAAGGTGTCTGCCAAATGTCTGCAGTCCTGATGTTTTAGTTAGCAGCAATTCCCATTTCAAGATTTGAAGTTTATGGCTATAGCCTACAATTCAAGCATGCATTATGGAGTTGGTTGAAACAGTTGCTAAACTTTTGACACATGAGATAGGGCCACCTAGTAGCCAGGGCTGACTCTTTCTCTCCTATCTTGGTTACTTTGATATTGCTATCTTGATCCCTCACACGCCTCAGCTGTCTGAACTTGGCGGCTTTAATCTCTCTCACCAATATGCCCGTCAGGTGTTTTCTCTGATCACTTTTAATTTCTCTTTATCCCACACCTCAGTGCCTCTATCTTTAACCTCTGTGGCTTTGAATTCTCCCTCACTTTGGATTTCATGCACTCTCTTATGTGAAACAGTTAGGCATATATTAGTGGCATGATACGTAGCCAAGAATCCAATTTAAATAGGATTATTTTGAAAGAAAACAGAAGAAACATAATACACACTTCACCATCAAGGTTTCAGAAGCAACCTGGACATTGACCTCAAAATTAGTATGAAGTTATTATATGCCCTTGCTCTGCACTTTACTGCTTTCATCTTATGTTATGTTATATGCACATAACGGCGCAGCTACTTAGGAGTGTCCCAGCGCAGTACCTTGCAAGAGGGTGGGAGTCAGCCAGAAGAGATTTTACAAAGAGCAATGTTTCCAGCCGTTTCCTGAACAGCTTAGCATCTTGGTTACAACGCAGTTCCAAAGGCAGTGTGTTCCAGGTCCTGCAGCCTTATAGGCCAAAGAGCTGCCGCCCATTCTCACCTGGCGGAAACGTAGAATCACTGCGAGGAACTGTGCCATAGACCGCAGGTTTCTTGAGGGCACGTATAATTTAAAACGCTTCCTGAGATAGCCAGTGCCAGACTGATACAGGGCTGCATGCACCATGGTTAGGGCTTTAAACCTCACTCTTTCCGCAACCGGCAGATGTTGTCGTATGCTTGACCTTCGAAAGATATTCAATAAAACCCTGGCTGCGGCATTCTGGATAGACTAAACTTTTTTCAGCTGGTATCCAGGTACTCCCCCATAAAGAGCGCAACAGTATCAGGGCGCGGGTCACCATCTCTGTGGCCGGCTGTGGTAAGTGGCAGAAACTTCCTAAGTGATCTTAGGACACCAAAACATTGGCCAGCTAATTTTTGTATCTGGGTGGGAGAGCTTTTAAAATTGCCAGAGAGTCTTGCAAGGTGATGGAAGATAACGCAGAGAAAGCAGAGGATCTGTGTGGTCTCACTGGAATGGCTGATGGAACAAAGCACTCGACTAAGGAAGTCATAGTCAAGGATATCTTAACATTTTTCCTAATTGCCACGATTTTGTCAATAAAAAACTCGATAATTTCTCACACCAAGCAGCTGACAAGGAAAGCAAGCTAGTAACTTACATTTTTACAATAACTAACCTGCTGACTTTCCCTCCATATTAGAATAGAAGCACAGCCATTTCCACTACTGCTGACTTGTCGATTAGTGTATTCTGTTTAGCCTAGAGCTCACTCCGTCATCACTGACATGCAGCGACACAGAATTCTTGCCCTGCATTTGTGTCACAGGCTAGGACATGCCCAGATGCCCACAACTATGCTCATTCACTCTGTTTCCGCAGTCATAAACGGAGGACACGGAGAGCTCACATAAGGGCAGAGATCTGTGTTTGTTGTTACTGGTAGTAGCAATATGAGACTCAGAAGAATGGCCGAGGCTGTGACTGTAGAAGCCTTGTTTACACAAATCACCACCAGCTCTGTTTGCAAACTGGGTGCATCTATCAAGCTAGTAGGGCCACCTGTGAGCACCATGCTGGGGCTCAATGATCATGCAATAATTGAGGCATTCCGACTGATGGCATAATAATTGGGAAAAAGCAGCTGTGTTGGGATCCTTTGGCTTGCTATTTTAATATTGCTGTTGTGTTAGCGCAGGAGTGCTGGAATTTCTCAGATGCACTAAGTCCTCATCCTAGGCATTTTGCAGACCTTATACAGTCTTTCTGACTCATGCTTTCCTGTTCCTCCCAGATTACTCTTCAAGAAACTATACACACATAACACATCACATCTGCCCTTGAGAGTATTGTTCTTGCATTACAGTCATGCAACAAAATCTACTGCTAGATATAGCATGAGGTATATCAGGAAGACATATCTACCACCTCTAGTCCGGCAAAGAGTTATGCTGCTGCGACAAAGGAAGATTGGTTATAAAGTCAAATGAGGTTGTATGCCAAGATTTTATAGGAGTGCTAAAAGGCATCAACAATCCAATTATCTTTTTAGTAGAGGGTTTCAATGGAGTACAGTCTTAGCTTGATTTTACAGAATTTTTAATTAGTTTACTTATGGAGTTCTACTGAAACCACCATGATATCAACTCATTATATTGTGCCTTTCTAGATACCCAGTAGTGAGACTAGCATAGCCATCAGAAGAATGACATGTTCACATTTTCCATTTTAGTTTTCAAACACAGACTACCTAATCACATAGCCTTCTGCAGTGTTGGACATATCATGCACTAAACGAGGGGGACTTTGCCACCATGACCAAGGACTCTGAGCCAGAAATGTGGCAATTAATATCAGTACAGGAAAGCAGACTAGAAGGAGGCTATCCGTGTAAGTGGTCTCAGGTAAAAGACTCCATTATTGTTACTGTTAGGAAAACACCATTCATCTGGCTTGGTCTTGATCTGTAAACTTTATGGTCACAGCTTACAATGCCATTGAGGACTCGATAGGTGAGTATTCTTGTCCGATTTTCCACCGTAGTCGATTTAGCTATCTCTGGTAGCTGCATGAGAAGGTATCTCCCTGGTTTCATTATATCTGTGTTTGCCAAGTCTCCTAGGGCCATATCTAGAGTTTGACAGACAGGATACTCCATCACACATGTGGTGGATATCCCATCCACTGTATAACAAGTGCATTACAACCAGTGTCACCTGCAGTAAGGCTGATGGGATATCCACTACTTTACCATTTGTCAAACTCTAGATAAGTCCCTAGGTCAGGTTTTGCTTATTTGACAGTTGTGCCCAACTCAGAGTGTTCTGCATTCTAAACATTTAGAGTTTGTCAACCCACCACACACAGACTCACATCAGAAAAAAAGGTTAAAAAAGGTGTGAGAGGTCAGAAAGTACCTCATGTAAGCATCACACAAGGAGCTACTGGTTGGTACTCACCAGTTGGCTCACGTTGTCATCATCGGTAACTTTCATGACTAAAACAGAAAAGAGAAAGTGAGAAATGCATGCCCAAATCTTAGGGTTGTGTGAGAAAAAGGTGAAGAAAGATATAGATATGGTGTTGATGATTATATCATCCATCAGCCATCTGGCCCCCATACCGTGAAAAAAGGAAAATGCTTTTCCTAACAAATGAGTTGTGGCTCACTTTCAGTTATACATACTTTATTTTTCACAGTGACCGTACCCGTACCCAGGTTAAAAAAAACTGCATGTTTAGACTATTTTAATTAGAACGGCCAACATGTTTCATTACCTTGAAATTGTTGGCAATTTCATCAGTGCTCAGGGACATCTCTCTACCTTGCTGATGCTTCAAACACAATCCAATGGTTGCAAGGTGGACTCCTACCAGCAACACACTCATGTAGGTGAACAAAAACAAACGTTAGGCATGTTTCCCCATCAGCTGCTATACCAGTCTTCTGGGCTCCGACCTCCCCTAGACTGGAGCCCAGAAGACTGGTAAAGCGGATGACAACTGCTGGCTGCAGTTTACCTGATAGGGAAATGTGGCTAAAATTAGTTTTTGTTCTCCGACATGAGTGGGTTGCTGGTAGGAGTCCACCTTGCAACCACTAGTTTGTTTTTGAAGCATCAGCAAGGTGGAGAGACGTCCTGAGCTCTGACGAAATTGCCAAACATGCAATGCAATGAAACATTTCGGCAGTTCCAATTAAAATGGTCTAAGCATGCTGGTTTTTAAACCTGAGTGTGGTCACTGTGAAAAATAAAGTTTGTATAACTGAAAGTGAGCCACAACTCATTTTAGCTTTGAAAAGCATTTTCCTTTTTTCACGTTACGGGGGCCAGATGGCTGATGGATGATATAATCATCGTTACCATATCTATATCTTTCTTCACCTTTTTATCACACAACCTTAGGATTTGGGCATACATTTCTCCCTTTTCCTTTTCTGTTTTGGTCATGAAAGTTACCGATGATGACAACGTGAGCCAACTGGTGAGTACCAACCAGTAGCTCCTTGAGTGGTGCTTACGTGAGGTACTTTCTGACCTCTCACACCTTTGTTCTTCTCTTTTTTTTAAGTGAGTCTGTGTGTGGTGGGTTGACAAACTCTAAATGTTAATAACACAGAACACTTGTAGTTGGTCATAGCTGTTAAATAAGCTGAGCCTGACCCAGGGCCACATAGAGTGCAAAACTGCCCCTTTTCTTGAAATTTAAATCACATTGAAAGTTTGTAGTGTTCTATGTAATCATGTCATTTGAGAATGGATCAGTGAGTGGAGGGCGACCTGATTACTATCCCTCTGTTGCTCCTCCTTATTTGATGAAAACTCTAAATAAAGCCCTTTGCTTCAGTTGATCCATTCTCTGAACTTCATTGATTAGGTATGACATGCAGTCCTTGACTACACTTATCTTTTTATTGCAGAAATAAATAAATTCTCTGACAAGACCTCCAAATATGTGTATCATCTCCATTAGCACCCAGGAATCTTCAGCGCTTTTCCAGCTGCCCTTAGTACATTCTTTTCAGTTTTGGGGTGTCAGATACTAGTTATATGTTATTTGGTGATGGGCTGACCTGTGTTTCATACAATTGCACCCTTGTGTTGGCCTCCTTAGGTTAACTTCTATTCATCTTTTGAAACCTTTCTACTCAATGGCACTAATCAACATGATTGAAATGGCCACATCGTGATGTGCTCCTTGCTAGTAATCAAGATGTAGAATACAGAGTTGAAGTCGATTAAGCTTCAATATAAATTGGTCAGTCCTTTAAGAGCGCTTGTTTCTCCTTCCCAATGCAGTTACAGGACCCAGTTACTCGTCTGCATGAAGCCCAAACCATCTGTTTCATGGAGATTTAGATCATTTTTGCATTGAATGAAAAACCGAGATAACTCTACAATTGTTACTTCTTCCGATCAGGATTAAAGTGGATTGGTGTGAGAAGCTACAGGAATTTCGACATCTGTTGTGCGGCAGGCAGCACACCCCAAGTCTCTAGGATTACTTTTTAAACAGGTGATTCAACCTGTTCATGAAGCTTTTCTGGTAGAAGAGTGGTCCGTGTAGATTCATGTTTGTCTAATTTTTTTCTGGTACGCTAGATTAGGCTAGTTGAATCCTAAGTCCTAAAATGGGCTTCTTGATCGTATACGCTTATGTTTTGTCCAACTAGCACTCTGTCTAAATGCTGAGATGATACACTTTGCTTGCTTCCCTTGCCCCTAACTTAATCCATTATCCGACCTTGTGTTGAATTCCTGCTTAGGTCTGAGGGACGGGCTGGCCTAAAACAAGTACAGTAGCTGTCACAGTAAATTAATTTTAATGACATTGATTCTGCCCATCCATGAAATGTATAAAATCGTCCATCTTGACAGATGTTTTAAGTGTATGCTTGTAGTTTGGGTCAGTTTATTTCCAGCCGGTTTGACGGAGAACTAGGTAGAAGCCAAGACATTTGATAGCGTCACATGCCCTCTTAGATGATATAAAGCGCTCTCTTTTCTTGGCCTTTCTTGGCCCTGAAGTTAGGTTAAGATTGTTACCAAAGTAAATATTTTTCAGGCTCCTTCATATCTTCAGATCAAACTGTAGTATTGATAAATAATCAGCTTGAAACATCTTTCTCTAGATTAAGTCACCACTTGGCAAAAAACCTTCCGGAAACACCAAGGAGTGGATGATAGGCCAAATGGCTGATTTACAAACTAATAGCGCTGATTCCTCCACCTGTATTGGAGAGACTTGTGGCTTTCCTAAGTTATCGGAACATTAAAATACACATAATTTAGGAGCAGCTTCACCAGCCAGTCTCCAGGTGGAAGATGTTTCTTGTCAGATGGATTCCTTCCATCTTGTAATGCCTGCATCCGGTAAACCTGTGCAAACTCTGAAATCTATCCGTAGTCCTCTAGTCTTTACCTTTCTTATTTACCAAATCCTGCTCATAAATCCTGATTTTTTTTCCACCTTTAAAATGTCACCATTTGCTTTTATCTGCATACCTCTGTCCACCAAAGCCTCTTTCCCCTTCTCCAAACGTAACTAACTCCCCTGGTTCCCTTGCCTAAACCAGTACTTCTATAAACTCCTGTTTGAAGGCTTCCACAGTTTCTAACACCCACAGAGCCATAGTTGTTCTTTTCCAGTTACTGTAAAGCTCTCTTAACCTGTCGCCCACCTTTGAAAGGAAAGAACCAAAACCGTTCTCCGTACTCAGCTTGCTTTTTATTTAGAAAGGGTCCATTACTTCTTAACCCTCTACTTTTAAAAATTCTCTCCCTCCGAGGGAAGATACCTGTGGCTAACTGAAATCCACATAAGGATCCTGTACTTTGGAACTGATATGGGGAACTTTTGAGAAACCAGCCAACAGAACATTCCCTTCTACTGGTCCTTCCAAAATCACTGCTGCCTCTAAATGCTCTCCTTCAAGAAATGAGACCATTATCTAAAGCCGTAAATTATGTTCATATTGTCCCTAACTGTTTACGAGTGTGTCTCCAAAAAGCAGAATTTCTGTTTCCACACTGGGCCCTTTATTCACCAAATCTATAAATTGTTGACTTTTTTCATTGTTATTGCCGAATGTCTTTTTCAATCTCAATGTCTCATTAGGGTTTCTCAAAAAGGAAATAGCCTTCTGGCTTCAACCTCTGAGTAAGGCTAAGTCCACCAATACTTCTTTCATCTGTGTCTATTCTTTATGCAAAATGGGTGCCAAAGCGCCTAATACATCTATCAAACTTACTTGGCATTGCTTAAGGTATTTTTCTAAATTCTTCCTTGGATCTACACCCAGGCATGGTAAAACACTGATCAATCACGGTGTAGGTTTGGTGTAACACACACCTTATCATCAATAATAAGTCTTGTTTCTTAGCTAAAGGTTTGCAGACCTTCTCTTCTGTCTAAAATAATCGCTGGCATGTGTGGCCTCTTCATCAGGATTAACGCATTGCAAAATGTAGGCCCACCTCTAGGCTCCACCAACTCTGACAAATTTACAGCAGCTTTCTAGTGTGGTCAGGCCAGAGGAGATGGTGTGAGAAGGGGTGCCAGGAAAGGAAACATGAAATGACAAATGGAGACTTTTATGAAGAAAGTCTGACTTGCTTCTAGCTCTATTCTTGGTTAAGTTTTTACAATAGCATTAATTTCCTATTAATCCTGAATCTCCATGGCCTGCCCAGAGTGGGACACGTGGGAGGGATGATGGTTAATTCTGGAGCTGTCAAAGATAAATTGTTAGCCATGTTAAGCAAGAATGACAGTCAGTAGTATGCACATATACCAAGACATTTACTCTCCGAAATCTTTCAGTGCGACATACTGAGCCAAGAGCTTGACAATTCACTTGTCTCTTTTTCAGTCAATTCTAATGTTTATTACCCAGGTGAATTCAATAAAAGGAAAGGTGTCTTTCTTACTATTTGTGTCACAATAATAACTTTCAACAGAAACAATTGATGGACGGAATGCTAGACAATGCAAACAATCACCCCTGGTCACAAGGATCTGGGTTAAATCCATCTTTCTTTTGCTCACCACACCACCCCAGTTTGGACCCAGCCACATGTAAATCAGTCTTGAACTTGTTCCTTGTGGGAACAATCCATCCCAAACTGCTCTCCATTCCACTGTAGTCAAGCTATCCTGGCTGGTGAGGGGTGAAACCCCGAAACCGGTCCTAGGATGCTTGTTTCCAGTCCAGGGAGGACCTGGCCTTGCAGTTCGAACTGAACTGTTCCCAGTGGGCTCAGGGTCAAGACTGATCTGCATATGGCTGGGTCCAAACTGGAATGACATGGTGAGCAAAACAACAATGGATTTAGGCCCTGATCTCTGTACTGGGGTGAATGTATGACATTGTTCTGTATTCTGTCCATCAATTGTTCTTTTTGCATTTGTCACCCCGAGTGGGACGGGTATGCCCAGACGTGGGCCCTGTGCTCTCCATGCCACTGGAGTCAAGCTATCCTGGCTGAGGAGGGGTGAAACGCCGAAACCCGTCCTAGGATGCTTGTTTCCAGTCCCGGGAGGACCTGGTCTCGCAGTGCGGGCTGGACTGTTCCCATTGGGCGCAGGGTCAAGACTAATTTGCATATGGCTGGGTCCAAACTGGAATGGCATGGTGAGCAAAAAAACAATGGATTTAAGCCCAGATCTCTGTACTGGGGTGAATGTATGACATTGTCCTGCATTCTGTCCATCAATTGTTCTTTTTACAATAATAACTTTCACATTGTTTTCAAAATATGAAAATCTTTCTTGTTTTTCCTTTAAAAAATAGACCTTTTCATGTACATTTCCCTTTCGAATTCATAGTCATACTCTTCTCAGAAATTAAAGAAATACCTTTTTGATATCCCCGGAAGACAATGTCTTATATCACTCTCAAGCTCTTTTCCTTAAAGCATAGAACAAACAAATAGTGCAACCATGCTCTTACCACAATGCTGAGGTCTAGGATTAGGCTCTTCTCGCTGTTGCCAAGCCCTGCACTGCTAAAACATCCAAGCATGGGATTCTCTACGCATCCACTGGCCTAGGTCTGGAGTGCGGAGCAGAGCTGTCCTTGCGCTGCTAGGAATTTTCCAGGCTGAACACATGCCAGAGAGTGTGACTCCCTTTTATACGGGGAACCACCTAAAATATCCAAGCATTCTATCTAAGGAACTTGGCCTTTGGAGTGCAAATCTAAAGAAGGCAGTGTTTTTCGATGGAGCAGGAGTGTTCAAAGTGGAAAAATCCAAAGGCAACTACATAACTAATCCATCCTTTCTGTATCCTATCCTCTCTGTCTATCTCTCTCTCTCTCTTTTCTCTCCAAATTCACACCTGTTTCTACTAAACTTTGTGGAGCTGGAGACAGTGAAGGAGGTGCGTATAGTGGCCTGGGCCTTTAAAATCTGTCCACCAATTGCTTCAGCCTCAACCCCGGATCCTCCATGTAAATTACTTGATGGATTGACAGGCCAGTTCAGCCCTTCATATATTCCTCCCCGCCAATCATGTCCTCTTGTTCATCCAATCAAGAATTAACTCATCTCTGTCTATGTGACCCAGCATTATCCTTGTTAAAATCCTTTTCCTAATCAGCATTCTGCTGAGACTCTCTAGTACAGCTTAGCACACCTCATCATGGTGTGCCACAAAGTTCACTCTATATTATTTTCCTCTTACCCTCATACAAAGTAAAATTCCTCCTAAGAAGCATTTTCCATTTTGCCCTTAACTAAGGCTTTTTGAACTGCCTCCTTTACTTAAATATAGAATTCTCTTTGACCATTTTGTTAATGATATCATCCTACACCATTTTTTAAAATTTGTCTACCACTGCGAGGAGGAATGTACTTGGTTGTCCAAGAGTCAATAACACATGATCAATGATAATTCTCACCTGATGGGATTTTTCCCATATGGAAGGTGTATTATGTTATGTGCTTGTTTTATATTAATTGCAAAAGGTTATTTCACAAGACAACAAAAAGAGGGGACAGCTGTCACCTCTGCTTTGTGTCTTTTTCAAAATGAATTTTCTCAGCATACATTTGGCAAGAGAGGCAGCGTAGTTGGGAACCTAACTTGTATACCGATTGTACTAAGTCTTTTCTGTACAAGAGTACAGATGACCTAACTGACGCGCTTACTTAGGGCTTTCTCGATTAGGAGACCCATTTTCTGTATATTATAATATCAAGCTCTTCTGTGCCTAATGTAAAATCTGTTTGATCTGTGTCCACCAAGAATTTTTCCACTTTATTTAGTATGATCTTGGAGAATATTGAAGTCCTATAATTTATAAGGGCAATTGGGTCCTTACAGTTCTTGAAATAGGTTCAGAAATCTGCTTACGCTGCCTGCGATCCAGCTTGTTGAGCTGCCATTGCAATGAGAGCCTTCTTATTATGACTTTTATGGTGCCCAAGGTTATATCTTTAGAGATATCCCTCTATAATGTAATACTGCCTACTGAGGCAATCTGAAAGCAGTGCATTTGTGATGAAAAGTGTAGATATAATGATGAACTTGATAAAAATATGTAATCCCATCTATTACTGTTGTATATTCACTAACCACATATCTTAAATAGCGTTTTTAAGCCACCTACTTGCCACTGTTACCTGAAAGTAACACTCCTGGATCAATCAATGGTGTCAGCCCAAACTAGGTTGTAGTCTAATTTTTCTATAGATTAGCATGGCTACCCCATCTACCTTAGTTATAAGGAGGCCATGAAGCATGTAGGGAAATCAGCTTTTTGGCCAAAATTGATTCTAGTGTCTGAGAAGAGTTTGCTATATGTATATGATATCTGAACTTAGCAACTTAAAGTTCTGTTGTTCCTTTGTTTTTTCATAGGTGAACTGAGCCGTAGATGAACTGAGCCACCTTACGTTTAACGATGTTAACTGCACAATTAGGGTATCCAAGTGTACATTCTGGTATTAAACTGCTGTATCGTCATTTACTTTGCGACCTAGGTGTATTTCCTCCCCAGAACAGTGTAATTTGGTAACCAAAAGACTGTAAATTCTATGATAAACTTTGTGGTGGTAAGATGTCTGCTCCCTGTCCCAAAACGACCATAGACTGGGTAATTAGGACTTATAGAGGGCCTATCGGAAAAACTATTTCTCTTCCCACCCTCCCCTTTCCCCAATGAATCAGAAGACCGAGCACTTCCACTGTAAAATGCCCCACAGCTCATACTCTCATCTGTGTTGGCAAATAAAAATCCCATAAAAATATAGGTTAAATGCTGCCCCCCAAATTAAGAGGCATTCAGAATGAACCTGACTTTCATCATCATGCTGCAAGAGCCTCCTCCCTTACTTTTCATGTCTTTCCAAGCTAGCAACATTTTTTGATGTGAAAAACGTTCTGCCACTGGCATTTCTCTCGTATTCTCTCTCTATCGCTCCCTCTCTCTGTTGAGCCTTCCTCTTCATCTTATATTAGCCATCCCTTCCTCATCTGATACAGTATGAATTCCCCTTCCTTGGTAACTGTAAACCAGCATGGAATTTTCACCTAAAGTGATATTTTGTGTGTTTAGCTCAACGATTATAGAGCACAACTGTCATCTCTTGATTAGGGTTACGTCTGAAGGACCTAGGAGGATGGACATCTCTAGCAACTGAATCTTCCTTACTAAAGCATTTTCTTAATTCTTTCCATTAGGGGTATGGTGACATTTTACCCAGATTATATCTTGGGGACATTGTTTATCGACATTATGGGGTCCATTATGATGTCTGGCGGATTGCCTCCGCCAGGCTGGCGGTAGCCACCGCCGGCCTGGCGGAGGCAATCCGCCCGACATCCATTGCCAAATCCCCCCCGCCATATTAGGATGGCGGGGGGGACCGCAGCGGTGAAAATCACCGCCCGCCTGTTTTCCGCCCCGGTGGCCTTGCGGCCGGGGCGGAATATGTTTAATATGGTGGCGGTGTCTGTTAGACACCGCCAGCCATATTACAATGCGCATTCTGCAACGCCTTTCCGTGGCGGCAATGCCGCCACGGAAAGGCAGGCGGAGTCCCCCTGCAGGGGCCCGTTGCGGGCCCCCAGGGACTCCGTGGGGGTGGGGGGTGCACATGGGGGGTACCTATGGTACCCCCCTGCATTTCAATGCACAACATAACAGGCACCTCGCGGTGCCTGTCATGTTGTGCATTGAAATGCACAACGTGCACTTTACACATGGCAGCGGGCGGAGATTTCTGCTCCGCCCGCCGCAATAGCACCCATACAGGATGCGCCCGCCTGTGTGGCGGGCGCATCCTAATGCCCTGGTCGGGACCCCCGCCCTTAAGGCGGGCGGTCCCGAGTCCCGATGTGATGGCGGGCGGACTAAGTCCGCCCGTCATCATAATGGACCCCATAGTCTTCTCTTTGCTAGAATTTCTCTTCTTATCTTCTATGGTAGTTAGCTATCTACTTGGCATGATATGTGTTGAACACTGTTTATGTGCTTTATTTTTGTCCTGCTGTTGACAAGGAAACCCTTCCAGAGTGCATGTTAATGCATACATGTATGTAGTTTTACTTTCTCAACACCAACTTTGGGCTGAATTAATTGTTTTTTAATAACTGTAAAGAAATAAAATACTAGCGTTATAGGGACTGATTAAAAGTTTGAAGTACGGATTGTACTCTTGTCAGGGAAATGGAATAAAATACTCTGTCTCCCTGATGGAATACCCGTACTCCAAATTTAGAGATCTCCGCTGGCCCAGAGGGCATGTCCGTTCCTGTCAGTCAGTTAAATGTTTGATGGACAGTGCCATCCGTCAAACCTTTTACTTATTTTTCAAAAACAAAAACCCAAAGCAGGATTTTCATTTTTGAATAAACAAAAACTAAAGGCCCTCACGCCATGGGAGTTTTCTCCCATGGTGTGTGAGTTATTTAATTGTTATTTACTGTTCCTTATCACTACTTTTTTCATGGTGGCAAGGGAAAGTAAAAACTGGCCATTCGACCACATCATCTAAATCGGACAGGAGGTTGAATAGCCACACCTCAGACGGACCTAATTCCATTGAGCCTTTGGAGGATTATGTGAGCGATGGAGACGGAGTAGTCTCCGTCACTGATATACTTAAGGTCTTCCCAACTGTTAATCAGATGGGTGAACCTTCAGTTTGACCAAGAGGTTACTTTATTGCCATTGAGACACTTAAATCAAATATTCCTTCACAAAACATTTCTTCTATGTGCAAGGGATGTCTCCCCCCTTAACTGACAGGTTTTGAGCCCTGTTTTAGGCCCTGTAAAGACTGTCGAAAGCAGATTTCTGCGACAGATCCCCATCGGGTATACGTTGATCCAAAAATAACAGCTTGTCATTTTCATCAAGTACTGTTGTTTACTACTGTCACAAATAGACAGATTGTTCCTTACATGGCTATGTTTCTTTATCACACGCCAGAAATGTCCACCATATACAATGGATTATAACCATTATGCTCATAGATATGTTAGTAATGCCCACACTAGGCCAACAGTGGACAACCTTATACCATCACTGTCATTATGCCAGTCATACCCAGAATATGCCAAGATGGTGAATATTTTGCCATTATGACAGGACCCGCCTTATGGAAGGAGTGGGGGTCATCAAGCAAAAGACGCCAATAACATGCCAATAATGGCCAACATTACTTCACGATCACCGTGTAGAGACAAAGGCGAACCTTTTTGGAGATCAAGAAGCAACTAAGAGATGAAGGTATCCGATATTCGATGCTGTTTCCAGCGAAGCTCCGAGTTGAAGCGGATGGAAGGTCCTGGTTCTTTGATACCCTGGAATCAGCGGCAGACTGGCTAGAGGGATAGAGACCTGTGAGAGCATAAAACCCAAAAAGGAGAGAACACTACCCAACTAGCAAACCATCACAACAAGGGAGCACAGCAAGATCCATCAATGAAGGTGAACAAAGGGAATAGCGAACACAACTGAAGGAGTGTCGGGCGCGGCGTCGCTGCTGAACTGTGTCAAGCAGCGAACAATAAGTTACTCCATTAATTTTGTGAAAGTTATGTATAGAGATATGAAGGTACATTAAGCTAAGAATGCGGGCATGGGAGAATCCGACCTGGGCCCCCCTCACACTAACTTTAGTTAGTTTATACATAGGGTGACAGGCACTTTGCATAGTTGGGGATATGGGCAGTTCTGAGCCCAGAGTGCAGGGGAGCAGGCAGGGGGGTAAGGGTGTTTAGATTTTCCTGTTGTTTCAGTTATCTACAGAATCACATATTATATCACGGGACATGGGAGGGACATTGGGAGGGGGGATAGCTCTAGTGGGATTCCCTGATCATAGACTGGCCCTTGGTTGGACACAATTGACAATGGGTGGAGGATGGGACGACTGATATGGCGGTGATCTATGAGCAGGAACATGGGCATATTGAATGATACAAGATTCAGGCTCCTGTCCTGGAATTTAAATGGATTAAGGGACAAACTCAAAAGAGGAATCATATTGCAGTTTATTAAACAACAAGCCAAAGTAGTTCTACTCCAAGAGACACTCTTAATAGGTAACACATGCAAAGCCTTGGCTAGATGGGGTTACCAACTTGTGGTGCCCTCAGAGTTCACAACAGGGTCACGAGGAGTGGATATCATGAAAAAAGATCCTTCCCAATGGCAATAGACCAAATGAGAACTGACATATTGGGTAGATATGCTGCTGTATCTGGAAATTGGGAGGGCGAAGCACTGACCATCGTGTCGATGTACCCACCGAATATCTGACAAAATATAGAAAGACAAAATATCGACCTACAAAAATATCAGAGCAATAATATCGATGTCAACATTATCGACATCCTATCTACAAAAAGGTAAGTACAAAAATATCGGGAAAAAATATAGGTCAAAAATATCATTTTTTTTAAAAATATCGTTCTTTTAATAAAAAAAAAAGTAAAATTAATTAAAAAATACTTAAAAATATAATAAACATAGTACAAAATATATTATATTATTTAAAATTAATAAGTAATATACATAATTTAATTAATAAAATAATTAAACATATACATATAATATATATATACTTGATAATCAGTTGTAATATTTATTGTAATAACTTATAAATAATTAAAAATATTATATATTACAAATTCATCTATACACATAAAATAATAACATAAATAAAAATGTAATAATTATACAAAACAAATTAAAAAAAAATGTAATTTTAATATTTTTTAAATTAAGTATATACTACATTAACTAAAACAATACAAAAAATATTAAGTAACAGAGGGAATAAAATACTATTCCAACTCCAGAGAGTGCAACAGTAGGGAAAGTGTTGGATAGCGTAGGGTTAAAAATTACTATTCCAACTCCAGAGAGTGCAACAGTAGGGAAAGTGTTGGATAGCGTAGGGGTAAAAATTACTATTCCCACTCCAGAGAGTGCAACAGTAGGGAAAGTGTGGGATAGCGTAGGGGTAAAAATGACTATTCCAACTCCAGAGAGTGCAACAGTAGGGAAAGTGTTGGATAGCGTAGGGGTAAAAATTACTACTATTCCAACTCCAGAGAGTGCAACAGTAGGGAAAGTGTTGGATAGCGTAGGGGTAAAAATGCCTATTCCCACTCCAGAGAGTGCAACAGTAGGGAAAGTGTTGGATAGCGTGGAAGTTTAAAATAACATACTTATAAATAAACTAATATTTTAAAATATTTAACAAAATATTTCTTAAATTAATCTAAACTATTTACAAACACAAATAAATAATTATTAAAAAAATAATTACCAATTTATAATTAATATCCAATAAATTAATTATCATTACCCAACTATAAATGTAATACCTACTTAATTACATATCAATTACTTTACACACTATTAACGCACAACAAACGCCAATAATAAAATAATACACTTAACATAATTATCAATTAATCAAGTAATTAAAATTAATTACCAATTGATAAAAATGAATGACCAATTATTAATTAACAATAATATAATTAGCAAAAACTATTAATGAAAATAAATTATTACTTAATTACATTTAAATTACTTCCCACCCTATTCCCCTATAAACCCACAACCCACTACAGAACATCATTATCAATTAATCAATTAATTAAAATAAATTACCAATTAATAACAATTAATTACCAATTAATTAAAATTAATTTATCATTCCTAAAAAATTAATAATTAATTTAGTATAATTAAATTACTTCCCAGCCTATTCCCCTATAAACCCACAACCCGCTACTGTACTAAAATACATTTACTTAAATTACATTAAAAAAAATACATATAAAAATACATAATAATATACAGAAAATCATATAAAAATCGATATTAGTAATATCGATATTACTTACATCGATATTAACAAAATCGATATTACTTACCTCCGAAATTCTGTCCCTTCGATATTAAAAAAATCGATATTACTTACCTTCTATATTCTGTCCCTTCGATATTAAAACATCGATATTATGGTAGGTCGATATTAAAAAATCGATATTTTGTCTGCCTACCGTACCCACCACCGGACCTGCAGGAGGGGGCATTTAGAGATTTAGGAAATGTTATGCTAACTTTCCCCACAGGAAAATTAGTAATAGGGGGAGACTTTAATTCCGTGGTGTTGGGCGGTTGGCCTAACATTGCCCCCCCCCGAGATAAAACACAGTTGCAACTGATACTGCCACACTTCCTGGACGCAATGGGGCTAATAGATGCATGGGAGTCCACCATCCCACCAAGTCACATTTTACATTTCACTCGGAGGCCCACAACAGTCTCTCTCGAATTGACTATATCCTTACCCCGGCACACCTTCCACCCTAACGAGGACCGCATTGACGACCCATTCCCCCTTTTTTGCCGAACTGCACCTATTACGTGTGTTTGCTGCCCGGATATCTAACCGGCAGATTGTTACGCCACCTACTACTGGCATTGGCCATTCTGTACTAGCCCCGCAGTATGGGCTGTACAAAAAGTTAATTATGAACTTTTCATAAAGAAGGCATGTATTGTTTGTCCTGCAGATGAACTCTGAATTAATGTAGGGTTCGAAATGTCGTCGACCTTGCCACACTATATGCATATTTATTATGCTAATATTTGCAAGCAATAGTGTGTTATCTGTATTGTCTGATTGTGAATTGTGATACACAGACTACTTGAATTGCCTGTAATTTCTTGTTTGTCTTTCTTCTGAGTGTGTTAGTTGGGCATCGGCTGGTGTCCTGCTTGTATCACACCATATTACCTTTGTACTCCTTTTATCAAAAATTAAATACTGTCTGGCTGGACAATGACTATAGTTGCTATTTAGTCTATATTTATTTTGCATATAATTTAATTGTCTAGGGGCCATTGTCCTGTGTAAAATTGTAATTTATAATGGCAATAGCTTAAACTTTTGTAAATAACTTTTGTGAAGATTATGTTCAGTGTATTTTATTGTGACGAAAATCCAAGAACAGGAGTGAAATAATAACATCTTTTTGTGACATTTGTAATAAAGCTTGAAACATTGAGAGAACATATTTGAACCAGTTGTTGTTGAATGGTTGCACAGATTGATGCTGTGGTGGCGTTCAGTGATGCTGTGGTCGCGCATAGTGATGTTGTGGTGCCCCTGAGGGATGCTGTGGTGGTGCTGAGTGATGCTGTGGTGATGCAATAGATAGAGTGAGTGCGATAGATAGAAGGAGGGCGATAGATAGATAAAGTAGGGCGATAGATAGATAGATAGATAGATAGATAGATAGAGGGTGATAGATAGATAGACATAGATAGAGTGAGGGCGATAGATAAGGTGCGATAGATAGACAGATAGAGTAAGGGAGATAGATAGATAGATAGACAGATAGATAGAGTGAGGGCGATAGAGTGAGGGCGATAGAGAGCTAGATAGAGGTGTAGAGAGAGGAGTGTGTAGAGAGAGAGAGGTGTAGAGAGAGAGGGGTGTAGAGAGAGAGGGGGGTGTAGAGATAGCGGTGTATAGAGAGGGCCGTAGAGAGAGAGAGGGGTGTAGAGAGAGAGAGGGGTGTAGAGAGAGAGAGAGGTGTAGAGAGAGAGGGGTGTAGAGAGAGAGAGGGGTGTAGAGAGAGAGAGAGGGGTGTAGAGAGAGAGAGGGGTGTAGAGAGAGAGGGGGTGTAGAGAGAGAGGGGGACTCCTTGAAAAACACGCTGGTGAAACCACTATTGAAGAAACCGAGTCTGGACAAGGATGAACTAAAGAATTATAGGCCTATAGCAAGCCTCCCTTTCTTAGCCAAAGTGGCTGAAAAAGCTATGAACCAACAACTATCCGAGCATGTAGAGAAACATCTTTTACTGGATGATACGCAATTCGGTTTCCGAAAGTATCATGGTACTGAAACTGCCTTAATCAAAGCCACCGACGACATTAGAGTAATCCGAGATCAGGGAGGGACAGCAGTACTAGTACTGCTTGATTTATCGGCAGCTTTCGACACGGTCGACCACAAGATCTTGGTGGACCGTGTCGGAAAGATGGGCATTCACCAAACAGCAAGAGATCTGCTCGCATCCTTCCTGGCCGACAGAACACAGGCCGTCACCTTGGGGCCATACTTATCTGCCAAACTGTCACTTCGTGTGGGGTTCCTCAAGGCTCATCCCTAAGTCCGACACTATTTAATATCTATGTGTCGGACCTTGCTAATGTTATCAAAGCACATGGGATGAGCCTAACCTCCTACGCTGATGATACGCAATTGGTATTGGCCATCAAGGGCGATGGATATGAGGTGGCAGAGTGCTTCCAAAGTGGCATGCTAGCAATCGGAAAGTGGATGGTGTCTAACTGCCTTAAGCTCAACTCCGAAAAGACGGAGGTGGTCATCTTTGGACCCCTTTCACCAGGTTGGTCATCAACCTGGTGGCCACCAGCCTTTGGAGCCCCTTCCAGCCCGGCCTCTAAGGTCAGGAACCTGGGAGTAACTTTTGATGAGGGTCTCAACTTTGTGGCACATGCTAACAAAACAGTGGCTACAGCCCATCACAAACTAAGAATGATCAGGAAAATCATCCCGTTTTTTGCCAGATGCAGCTGGTAAAACACTAGTCAGTTCCTTAGTTCTGTCTTCCCTTGACTATTGTAATGGCCTATTCTTAAACGCCCAGGTCAGGGTAACCAACAAGCTTCAGATGATACAAAATGCAGCAGCACGTCTGCTTTCTAGAACACCCAAGTTCTCAGCCATATCAGATACAATTAATAAATACCACTGGTTGACTATCCGGAATCGGATCAAGTTCAAATCACTCTGCATAGTGTACAAGGCACTCCATGATCACGGACCGCAATTCCTTAAGGACCAGCTGATACCCTATAAACCAGCTAGACAGCTCCGATCCACTACTCTTAACCAACTAGTGGTCCCACGTACCAAAACAGTCTCATGGGGTGACCGCCGCTTTCTAGTCGCGGCACCCAAACTATGGAATGCCCTGCCTCAACACATTAGGACAAGCCCCTCACTCCTCCTGTTTCGTAAAAGATTGAAGACCTGGCTCTTCAACCAGTAATACTGGCCATTAACATCCTGGGAAAGTTATGTGAATAGTCTAGCGCTGAGATGCCTGCGGGTATTCGTTCGCGCTCAATAAATCGCAAAAATAAATAAATAAATAAATAAATAGAGAGAGAGGGGTGTGTAGAGAGAGAGGGGTGTAGAGAGAGAGGGGACGAGTGATTGTGGGGAGATCCGGGTCAAAAACTAAATCAAATCCCCTACGAAACAAAATAGCGTCTACTATGCAATTGAAGGGTCAATGCCAGCTTTTTAATCTTTGGGATAAAGGGAAAGACAAACCCACTGATTCACAGTCCACGACCGAAACTCTAGGTTTTAATGTTGCGGTGCCTGTTAATGGGGTCATTGATGTTTCCTCTAGTTTAAGCTTGGTGGCCAGTCAATCTTTGCCAATTTTAGTTAGTTCGGAAGAACTAAGGGGTTCATCTTCGACGCTAAATAATGTATTTCTGAATCAGAATAGTCACCTTAATTTTTCGGGCAATATGCCCGCAAAATCTGAAGATAATGCTCCTTCTAAAGCTACATTAATGGATGCACCTAAAGTTTTATTGAATACTGATTTTTTACTAGCTTCGTCAGTTACATCCCCTGTAGTAGGAAATGAATTCACTCTGCCTGATATTGATTTAACAGCTCATAGGGCGCGGGTGGAATTGGTTCAGGGGAATTCTAAAGGTGTGCCTTTGGAGGAAGTTATAACGATTTCAAGTACTGATCCCCTAAGTAGCACTCCTTCTAATAAATTAGATTTTTCCCTCCCACAATTAAATTTTACAACCTGCTCAGGGCCAGTGTTGAACAATTTAGCCGAGGGTTCCCCAAATATTAACGGGAGGCTAATTTCTAACTCTTTGTCCTCTTTGGAATCTATCTTGTCTTCGATCTTAAGATTGCTGGAAAAGTTTGTGGGAGGTTCGGAATGTATTTTTGATACCGTAACACAGATTTTGCAAGTTCTCCTGTTAAATAAAATCGAGTTAGTATCAGATCCTCCTATTCCAGTGGCTTCCCTGTTGATGCCTCAGAAAATAAGCGCTCCTGCCTCTTCAGCAGATTTGGATTTAGCGCCTTCTTCTCCCCTGATAGAAAGTCAAAAGGAAAGGCAGCCTATAGTACTTACAGCTATCTCTAAACCCCCCAAAGTGGTTTCGGCCGGTGCTAATTGTATAGCCCCACATAGTGATAAGATAGAGGTAATAGCAACTCCCCCTCTTAATTCTAAATCCGATTTGCCTTCCCTCTTTCCGATATTTTCCTTGCCATTAAATAAGGAAGAGGAAATTTCTAAAGGAAAAACGGGATTGATGGGAAATACGAGTCCCCTGAAACATAAAAAGATTAGAATGAAGAAGAGGAAACCTATCCGTAGGTTTGCCAAAAAAAGACAGAGGAAACTTCTTTTTGAAAAAAATGTGGAAGTAAATATAGATGATTCTCCGCAGATGGAGCAGTCTCTCACCCCTAAGGTTGAACTTATGGTGGCATCGCCCAAGGATGACGCCCCCTCCTCTGATCTAGGTCCAGTAAATTTAACTAATCCTTTTCTTCCTAAGGTTTTTCTCCCATCCACTAATCCCTTTTCCTTTTGTAAGGTTAATCCAGGTTCTTGCCAAGTTTTATCTAAGGTTACCTCTCCATTTACAATTCCGCCTCTGTCTAATTTAAATCCTATAGCAACACCCTTTCAGGCTCCATCTTTAACGACAGTTGTCCTTCCAAAAGAAAAAACAATTGTGGATACGTTATATCTTGATTTTTTTCCCCTTTTTGAACCAGATTTAATTTTGAATAGATCTGCCCTATTGATCTGTTTTAAAGAGATCGAAGGCTTGAAATTAGTTCAAACATCCGATTTAGATCTTGTACTTCTCCTTAAATCTTATGTGGGGAAACCTTTAAGATCAACAAGGGTGAAATTTTATTCAAAAGTGGTGTTAAACCTGGTTTTACAATGGGCTGAGGAATTACAAATTAGAGGGATAGATGTGATGCCCCACTTTGGGGAAAAATGTATTTTAAATAATGTTGCTAATCCCTCATTAACATTTTCCTCTAATTCAGATGTGCGACTGTCAGATTGGTCTAATCTTGGTTCTGAGAACCTAAAAGTTTGTGTGGCCAGAAATGAAAGGCTGGTTTCTTATAAAAATCCTCCCCTTAAGCAAACGGTGAAGGATGACCAATCCAAATGGAGTTGGCTTCCTGGAGTTCTTGCGAGTAAATCTGCTCCCCGTGCCATTCAGGATTCTAATTTTTAACAGGGAACTGAAATTTATCTCATGGAACACTGCCGGATTCAAAGATTATAAGGAGAAATTAGGTTTCCTTCATGCTCAAAAGGCAGATATAATCTGCTTGCAAGAAACCTGGGTCGATGGAAGTTTCGTTTTGGATAAAGATTATTTTGTTTTGGATTTTAACGCAACCAGCACTAGAAGAGGTCATGCTAGGGGAGGCTTAGCATGTTTATTATCTAATAGATTGCAATGGAACTATTCACACTATTTGGATCCAGGAAAACTGTTTCATGCAATAACTCTGAAAGATGTATTTGATGATTGCCCGAATAGATTGCTGATTGTGGTAAACATTTATATTCCTCCCAACTGTAGTTTTAATAATGGTTTAAAAACTTTATTCACTTTTTTAACTAAAGTCTTGGAGATCTCTCCAACTCCGCATGTGTTAATGTTTGGGGATTTAAATTGTAATGTATCTAACTGCGGGTTGGAGTTGTTTAGAAATATTCCATTGGAAGAGTCTCTGAATATACCTTCAGCCCAGTTTCCCCCCAACATAAAAACTAACAAAAGAGGTAAACTTATTTTAGATGGTTTACTTAAAGCGGATTGCTTAATTGTAAATGGGAGGCTTCCGTCTGATATCCCGGCAGCTTTTACTCGTAAATCTAACAAGGGAAAATCTATTATTGATTTTATCATGATAGATTATGCCGGTTTCCACCTATTAAAGGATATGAAGGTCATTGAATCGAATCTTAGTGACCATAATGTATTGACGCTTTCTGTTTCCATTAGTCTTCAGAAAGTGGTTCCATGGAGGCTGGATATAGATTCTGTGAATTTTGATTCCAGCTCAGGGAAATGTTTTTGGAACCTCAGTACTGTGGAAAACCTGGCGCCTCTTTTGTGTGTTACTGTCGAGAATCTTCCTCTCTGGGAGGGGAGAGAGCTGTCTTGTTTTATTCATTTTTTAGATTCTGTAACCGCTTGTGCAAAGGAGAAATCAGGTGTGAAACAGTCCTTTGTTGCCCCTTACCCTTTGCGGGCTATAAATAGAGAAATAAATAAAGTTGTAAGGGGGCAATTTTTATGTTTTACCCAAGAAGCTAAGTCTAAGTTGTCCATCTTGAAAAGAAGGAGAGTTAGGCTTAAGGCTCGTTTAAAACGCTCTAAGGAAGACGCCCTCTGGATTCAATTGAGGGAAGCCTCTTTTAACCACCAAACTAAGACCTTTTGGTCCTTAATTGGCAAAGGCTGCGGTACTAGAGCCAGTCCTACGCCCATTGCCATTGAGGAACAGGTGTGGGTTCACTATATTGAGAAGTTGTACAGTAATAATAATTCTCATGGTATTAATGTTGGATTCGATAATGCTGCTGTTACACTTGACTGTCCAACAGAAAAGGAAATTGAATGTGCCATTAAGAACATGCGTTCCTCTGGTGCGACGGGTCCTGATAAAATCCCAATTTTAGTATTAAAAAACCAGAGTGAACTTTGGAGTAAAATACTCTTTCCAGTGTTTAAATTCTGTTTTTTAAGTGGAATAGTCCCCCCCTCCTGGAAAGGAAGCATCATTGTCCCTTTGTATAAAAAAGGGGCAAGAGATCTACCACAAAATTATCGTCAAATTGCCTTGCTTGACGCCATTGGTAAGGTGTTTGCAAAGTGTGTGCTTTCTTTAATTAACGATTGGGTATCTGAACATAATATCCTTCCTCTGGAGCAAACAGGTTTCAGACAAAATCATGGAACCTTAGATAACCTGACCGCATTGCAAGTCATCAATGAAAAATATGTGAAAATTCGGGGTGGTCAGGTATATGGCGCCTTTATTGACTTCTCCACCGCTTTTGACAAAGTAGATAGAAATTTGTTGTGGAGAAAGTTAGTTAACCTTGGTATGCCTGCTTCCCTTATTAAGTTAATTCGTGCCCTATATTCTGACACTTGGTGCAGAGTTCTACTTGGAGGTGATCGCGGCGTATCCAAATTAATCCCAACATCTAATGGGTTGAAGCAAGGTTGCCTTTTGGCTCCGTTGCTATTTTCATTATATATTGTTGATTTACCCATCACTCTTTCTGCCTGCGCCGGTATTGCCCCATCCTTGGGGGGTGTTCCAATTGCATGCCTTATGTATGCAGATGACATTCTAATTTTGGACCTCACCCCAAAGGGCTTAAACAATCGGTTGCATGCACTTTTTGAATACGCGGAAAGTCATTTTTTATCAATAAATACGGCAAAAAGCAAGGTGATTTGTTTTTCTGGTAGAAAGAAGCCTAAGGGTTCTAACTTTTCATGGGTTGTGGGGGGGGAAAAACTAGAATGTGTGAAATCTTATACCTTTTTAGGTAAAATTGTCACTCACAATCTAAGTGACAAATCACACATAGATAATAATTCCCGGAAGGCTATTTCTCAGGGAAAGAGCTTAGTTTCCCTATATAAAGCAACAGGTAGAAGGCATTTTTCTATTCTCTTAGATGTTTTTAGAGCTAAAGTTCCAGCCTCCCTGTTATATGGAATTGAATTAGTTGATCTAAAAAAATGGAGTTTTCTAAACTCTGCAGAAGGAAAAATTCTTCGGAGTTTAATGTCTGTAGGCACTGCAAACTCGACTGCTTCCTTGCGACAGGAATTGGGTTTACGTAGCAGCAGGGTTCAAGGTCTTGCTAGTATTATACGCTGGGTAGTAGCTTTATCTAAAGGTGAACCCAATACCTTAAGAGACCTTATAAAAAAGGAATTATTAGGATCTTTTAATGACTTCTCTTCAATTGTAAAAAACTTTAGACTTGCTGTGTTACAATTGAAATTGGATGAGGAGACTTTATTTTTACTGTCCTCTCATCAATTAAAAACAGTTTTGAAGTCAGCCACGTGGGAATTGGGGTTTTGCCTGGATAGAGACTTCTGTCTAGCGAAAAAAGGTTGTACGCCTGTTATTGAATCTTATACCCTGCGGAAAGCACAACCATATATGTACTGGAACATCGCCCATGGCGTGAGACGCCTGGTGTACTTATTAAGACATAATTTGCTTCCGCTAAAAGTTTTACAAGCCAGCTGGTTTGGTTGTTCGGCACGCTGTGATCTTTGCCAATTACATGATCAGGATCTAGATCACGTGATGTTCATCTGCCCTACACTGATGCCTTGCAGGCGTAGATGGTTAAGATCAATTTGCCTACAACTTAACATATTATCAGCATCTTCGTTTAAGGCAGCCTTGATTAACCCTCCTAATGAAATGTTTGTTTTTAAACTGTACAACTTTTTAAAATGTTTTTTGGACTTGTATTAAGATATCTCATGTGATTGTGATGAAAATATCTTCTTTTTTCTTTCTTTTTAAGTATTTGTGCTTTGTATATGTTGTTTTATGTGGACCTCATAAAGAGTTCCTTATCATAATAAATAAACTTGAAACTTGAAACTTGAGAGAGGGGAGTGTAGAGAGAGAGGGGTGTGTATAGAGAGGGGTGTGTATAGAGAGGGGTGTAGAAAGAGAGGGGTGTAGAAAGAGAGGGGTGTAGAGAGGGTTGTAGAGAGAGGGGTGTAGAGAGAGAGGGGTGTAGAGAGAGAGAGAGAGGGGTGTAGAGAGAGAGAGGGGTGAGGAGAGAGGGGTTGTCTAGAGAGAGAGGGGTGTAGAGAGAGGGGTGTGTAGAGAGAGGGGTGTGTAGAGAGAGAGAGATTAGTTTGCCGGCACGGGCGGTAAAACTGAGAAAATACTCGCCAGCCCCCCTGTACCTTCAAACACAGGTATGCAGAAAATCAGTGGCGTAGCAGGGTGGGGGTGGGGGGTGAAGTGGTCTGCCCTGGGAGACACAAGTCTTGTGGGCAGCAGCCTCCCCCGCTATCACCTGCCGTGTTTAGGCGGCAACAGCAAGGCCACCCTCGCCCTTCATATGTTTGACGCTACTGGACAGCAAACGGAAAAAATACTCGCCAGCCACCCCCGCTCTTGACTGCGGCCACTGCGGGGGCGGTAAATGCAGAGTCCCCTTCCATGGGTGCCCATAGAGCTAGCTCCGCCACTGCAGAAAATGTCTGTGTGCGTTAAAATTTTTAAGTCAAATCTACTGGCTTTGCTAATGCTAATTTATACAATCTTTTATAACACACTTGTGACATTTCTAAGTGCAGTATATAACAAATGCTACATTGCTTAATAATGCTGCTCCATTTGCTAAACTCGGAAGGATGGAAGGCCAAACCTGCCTTCCAAAATTTTAACTCTGTTGACCGGAACAGTGGCGTAGGAAGTGGGGTGAGGAGGGTGCGGGCCTCCCCGGGTGTCATCACTGAGGGGGGTGACAAAAGGGCAAAAATATGTGTTTTAAACACATATTTTTGTCATTTTGTCAAGCCGTGGGTGACAAGAAATTTTCCGCACCGGATACCCCCTGACCTTGCTACTCCACTTCACAGGAAAAGAAACAATGCAAGCGGAAATGTAGAAATCATGTGTTCACAATTTACAAATCCGCCTCAGTGTAGGAATATAACAAAACTGTGACTTACGTAACTTGCTCTGTGTTTAATACTTTTTAGACTTTCTTTCGTGACTTTTGTAATAAATACAGCCATATTACCCAATTATTACCAGAACATACAGAGACATCCGCATACAGCTGTAAATAATATCAAAAGTTGCTACACTGTTTCTCATGGTGGGCATATGTATAGTGTGCCTAGCATAAGTACTTCAGCAAGTGGAGGACTATATGACAACTGAACGACAGCCCAGGGTCACACAACGCACATCACTTACATGCCAAGATTTTAAAAGTGGAAAGTTAGAAGATTCTGAAAAAAACAATCGGGGGAGTGTTTTTCTCCTCGACATACATTAAACCGGAGGCAATTCCAGAAAGGAGCAATATTTAGCTTAAAAAGTCGGGAGTCTCCCGCCTGATCCGTCATGTATGCACAAGTCAGTCAGTCATGTGGTGTAAGCCGAACAAAACAGCCCCAAAAAAGTTCCTTAACCGTATTTTTGGCAGATATAAAAATATAGAAGAGCATTAAAAGCAAGTAAAGAGATGAAGGACAAACGGGCCAAGAGGCAGCTGAGGGACACAGCTAGATAAGGAAGATGGGAACGAATCACTTGTTTAAACAGTAGGCGTGCGTGGAAACGTATTTCAGTCAGCCCCATGCTCTTAGTAGCTTTGTAAGACTTTCCACTGTCTTCTTATTTATCGTGTCCTAGCGATTAATCCAGGAGTCTGGAAGGCAGGGGGTGGCTTCGTATAACAGTGGAGGATATAGTTGTTGGAAGTACCATTTAACTTTTTACTCACCCACCCTAATCTGGTTGTAGGGCGCTGGAGTGACAGGAAAATCAAAACCCTGTCCCTTTAAGTGTGCCTGCTCTGACGTCCGCATCACGTGCCTGTTCCAGGACAGCATTAATGCTAAATACTTTTCCGAACTTCTCACTTCTGCTGCTGCAACGGAGTCTTGTACATTCGGGTCGGGACATTGTGGTTTTGAGACTAAGGTATTTGTGATATATTTGTATTAACGTATGAAACGCTAGACAGTTTACGGCGTGGGAACAGGATATAGTGGCCGCAGTGTAAAGGACAATAAGTGCGCTGCATAGCTACCAGGTGCCCCTTGCCCTGTCAGCTGAACACTTCCAGAATCTGGGCGTTATTGCCTGCCTTTTTTTTGTAAAGCTGAGATTTTGATTTCCATACATAATAAAAAAGCGAAACTTTCCAGAATGTGATTTCCTTGTGTTTGTGTAATTACAAATCTGCAAAGTTGCCGCAAGTTACAAGTGATTTAGCAGTTATGCCACTGCTGAAAGCGAACGTGCGCAGCATGGGGAACAGGCAAAGGGCAGAGTGCTCTGGCACAGAGGGGTGCATTGTCTGGGTACAAAGGGCTGGTTTGGTTGCAAGGCACACTGGTGTCGCGGTTAATGGAGTGCCCTGGGCTTTACGTGGGATGAAAAAAAAGCATTGGCGGCCCCTTTGAAGTGAAGCTCACGGCCGCGAGGATGAAAGCGGGATGTAATTAGTGGGGAGGAGAAGTGAGGCCAAGCGCGCACTGCGCACGCTGGGGAAGCAACAGATGCCTGTGGGAGGGAGGCTGATGGGTTTGATGTGGACGCACTTTCCGAACGAGTGCACCACACGAACTGTCCGAAATCCGCAATGGTTTCAGACCTTGGTTTGCCCACTATACTCTTGTCTATTATCCCTTGTGGGATTAATAGTCCCGATCTAAAAAGTCAGATGTTTTCACACTTCAAAGGGGGACAAGACAGAGTTACCCCATGGCCCACTATTATTTGCATTAACACTAGATCCCCTAGCATACTGGATCCGGAATGACCCCATTATCAGGGGGTTACGGTGGGAGGAGGAGTCGGAAGACCGTATCTCACTCGGACATACTCCGGTTACACCATTAACTGGTCAAAATCGCTTATATTTGTATTGAAAAGTAATCCGCCTTCCCTGCCCAAAGAATGCAAGGTGACGGAAGCCAAAGATGGATTCAAGTATCTCTGACTGTTTATCACTAAAGTTCCCAAATTGTTCTATACATAACATTTGCTGCCACCGCTACAGCGACTAAGACATGAGGTGGAGCACTGGAAGACTCTTCTTCTATCGCTATTAGGCAGTGCAGCACTCTTTAAAATGATGTCCTTGTCTCGCTTCCTATATGTCCTCCATAACTCACCTAACCCAGTTCCCACGTCCTACTTTGCGGTGGTGGAAAGTGCACAAAGAACGTTGATTTGGGGAAGTAGTCCGCCATGAATATCATTTTCAAAGCTAGTCAGAGGTTGTTATGATGGGGGAATTGGGCTCCCGAACATTAAAAAATGTTACTGGGCAGCACAGTTAGCTGCCATCAACCACTGCATGTACTGACCTCAGAATGATTTAGGATATGCTATGGATAGGTGGCTCTTACCTGGGGGAATTAAACCTATGCACTTTATTCAAGGACTATGAAACAACAGCTGACAGGTCCCACGAAGCACTCAACTCAGGTGTGGCATACGCTGCATAGGAGTCTGGGATGGGCAAAGAAAATAACACTGGCCACCCCACAGTGGAATACGGAAGATCTGGGCTCGCTCTGGAAGACAAGGGGGTTTGATAAATGGGATACCATTGGAATATCTAGGGTGGGTGAATTTTGGAAAAAGGGGGAGGTTGTGCCCTTCTTGACACTACAGCAAGAATACAAATTGGCGGGAACTGAAAGATTCCGGTATCTACAGGTACGGCATGCCTTGCTGACAGGAGTCCCAAGAGGAGAGACTCCTCCTGAGGCTTCCCCGCTCAAAGATGGGCTTCTCAATGAGTTCATGCCAAAAAAGCAATTTCCCTGACTTACTCCAAGCTGATTAACCACTTGCCGGATCCCCTTACACAGCTCCGTGAAAAATGGGAAGGTGACTTGTCGTAGCTGGAGGATGAGGACTTGTGTGAATCACTGGCATCGCCAAAGGAGGTAGCAATTTCCTCCAAACTAAAATTGGCACAGTTAATAACATTGCACAGAGTATATTTTACAGGGCCAGCATTAGTCAAGATGGGATATAGGAGGGCACGTTTTTACATATAACATGTGAGGGCTCCCACATTAGTAAGGTTTGGAGTGATGTAGTCCGGTGTATGGGGGAGGTACTGGGGGAGGGACTGATACTCAAGGCCAACAGATGTCTGCTAAATGTATGGGAACTGACAGATTTGGGTAGTAAAGAGAAAACATGGGTCTTGATGGGTCAGATAGTCGCTAAGCGAAGTATTCCAAGGAAATGGGGGGCTCAGGAGGCTCCGACAGTGGTGACAGTGGTGGAATGGAAACAAGACATGGGGAAACAAGATATGGACTGGTGCATGTTTATGGATACCACAGTGTATGTGTCCAGGGGGTGTCCGAGAAAGTGGACGGAAATATGTAGTAAATGGAAAAAATATAGGGGGGGCATATGTGTACCACCCAGTTTACTGCCACTACTGTCCCCTGATGAGCTAGAGTCTTAGATTACAGAAGCAGTCTAACTAAAGGACGCACTGATTATTGAGAGTTAGCCATATGTTTCAAAGCAATTATTAATGTGAATCACGGAATATGCTAAGTGATGTCTGTACTGTTAATTATTGTTATCAATAAAAAGTTATTAAAAAAAAGATTGGCCACCATTATGGCAGGCTTGAGCTCTAACTTTTCATATGCCACATTTGGTCTAAGGTGGCATGCCAAAGATATCCCCACAAAGGGTCACTGCCGAGCTAAAGAGCCTCCATGCCAGGTACAGTCGCTTTCTCTGTCACACACAGAGGCACACAAATTCACACCAATGCCATACTGCAGTCAGCCCCACATTCAGAAGTTAAGGCTATAATTATAACTTATCTCCTTTGCTATTCAGTCCCACAGTGTATCTGTTCAGGCTTGTTATTGTTTGAATTGTTCTCTTTTCTGCTTCATCTGGCTGGTTCTGAAGTGATTTGCTTATTGTTGATCCCTGTCTATAGTGGCACAGTCATCTTAAAATGGTGACTAGAATGTAGCCCAGAGTAATTACCGGTGAGTGAGATATATATCCATTTCTCTTTATTTTCGAAGTGACAAATAGTCCTAGTCAGGGTTCTGTACTTATTGCACCATAGGACTGAAGTTGCACCTCAGTGCTGAGGGCTAAATAAATGTGTGTTGCTTGTGTGCCCTTGCAGAGGGGCATTGTATTGCAGTTCTATCTGCACTGTGTTTTGTGTGCCAGGACCAAGACTGATTTGCAAGTGGTTGGTCTATGTCTGTAGTGCCACAGTGAGCAAATGATGCTGATGCTAAAGGCTCTGCAGAGGAATTAATCATGGTTAAAATCAATTCATGCATCCCATCTGACAGTGTGTTTATTCTGAAGTAGAAAAGCATGTTACATTGTGGCTAAATGCCATTCCACTGATGATGAGTCATTGTTAGAGAAACAGTCCTTAGAAGTCATGGTAACCAATAGTGTCAGTTCACCCTTAAATTATTCAAACTCTTTAGTGCTGTCATAGTGTTTATTATTTAAAGTCAGGCTGCTGCTAACCCCTGGCAGACTGAACTAAGGGCCAGATGTAGGACGGCTATTACCAGTCGGTATCGGCCAAAATTAACGAATTTCGGCCGTTACCGACCGGTAATAGGCTTTTGTTATGTAGGGGGCCAATTTACAGATTCGGTAAATACCTAATCGGTATTTACCGATTCGGTATTTACCGAATCATCATTTACTGATTCGGTATTTACCGAATCGGTAAATGACATGTAGGAAGCACTTTAAACAGTGCTCATGTGCTTTAAGGATTCGTTATTTACCACCAGTTGGTGGTAAATAAGAAATACCTTAGAAAATGTATGTGTGCCACATGTGCACACAAGCACTAATCAGGGGTGCAACAGGGTGTCAAAGTGACACCCTGCCACCCTTGACTCTTTCCCTATTTTACTGAATCGGTATTTACTGATTCGGTAATTGACATTCATTCCTATGGGCCTCCAGGCCGATAGGAATGAATGGCAATTACCGAATCGGTAAATACCGATTCGGTAATTACCGAATCTTAACGATTCGGTAAATTTTTTTTGATAATCAATTTTATTGGGTATATATAACAGCAAAAAGGAATTCATTGGTTGCAGCTCACAAATCAACATATCCAGCGGATCAGGGTCAACGAGACATAAAGGCAGGTCAGACCATTCCAGTCCGGCATTTTACCTTGCATGACAGTAGTGGCAGAGCTTAAAACATGCAATACAACCAGGCTCATGGCAGGATCATGTTGAACCATTTCCCCCATATTTTGTGGAACAGTTCTGGAGAACCACAGGATTCAAACAGGGCCTCCTCCTGGGTGCCACACCAATCCACCCCCCTCCATCCCCCCACAGTAGGTGCAGCTGTTCGAGACCAATACAGCCAATAAGATTTGCCCTCATCCGGGCCACCAGGGGTGCAATGTTCAGAGCCCACTCTAGTTCAGGTAAGAGGGCCACCCATATCCCGAGGTATTTAACACCGAATGATGCCTGAGGGGAATAGACGACTGCCAGTCGAAGCATTCCCTAGAGGGGTGCAGTGGGACCAGGGTCGATTTGGCCGCATTAAGCCGGAGACCAGAAGTTCTTTCGAAGGCAGCAAGAATATCCATGCATCTGGGGCCTGAACTCTCTGGGTCCGCCAGGTAGAGGAGCACGTCGTCGGCATAGAGGGCGATTTTGTCTACATGGCTCTCGTTCCAGGTCCAGCCCTGAACGAGGGGGTCATTCAGGATGAGGGTCGCCAGGGGCTTCATCGCTAGTGCAAACAGGAGCGGGGAGAGGGGGCACCCCTGACGTGTGCCTCTACAGATCGGAAAGGCCTCAGAGAGTGTCCCGTTGACCAGCACTCGGGCCCTAGGGTTGGCCTAGAGGACCCCGATGAAACGGCGAAACGACGGGCCGAAGCCCATCGCCTCCAGCACGTCTTGCAGGTAGTCCCAGCCCATCGTGTCAAAGGCCTTCTCAAAGTCAAGAAAGAGGAGTGCCACACCAATCCACCCCCCTCCATCCCCCCACAGTAGGTGCAGCTGTTCGAGACCAATACAGCGCTATGTCCCTTTTGGCCACGGCCACCGCCGTCCCCAATAGACGCTTGTCCATTCTGGAGCCATCCAGGCCATCAAAGATCCCCAGCAGCAGCCGCAGCGGGTCATGGGGGACCTCCCAGCCCAGAGCTTGCGTGAGCTCCCGCCCCACCCCCCTCCAGAACCTCTCTAGCGCCGGGCAGAGCCACACCATGTGGTAGAAGTCGGCAGGGGATGAGCCACATTTTGGGCAATCTGGGGATGGTCGCAATTGGGCCCGGAAGAGACGCTCTGGGGTGAGGTCGGCAGCGTGTAGGAAGTATATCTGCACCAGGCGTAGCCTGGAGGACGTGGCCAGGTTTTGTGGAGCCATAAGGGTGTCTCTCCAGTCCGCCTCTTCTAGGGGGCCCACCCACCCCTCCCATCGAGCGCGCAGGTTGTCTAGGTACGCAGGGCCATTATTCACTAGGGAGCGGTAGATGCGGGACACTCCTCCCTAGCCCAGATTCCCCATTATCACTTGAGCTTCTAGCGGGCTGAACTCTGGGAGGTTGACTGGGGAGGGTAGATGTGCGTGGAGGGCATGGCGCAGCTGCAGATATCGGAAGTGCTGGGCGTGTGGAAGGGCATGACGCTGCTGTAGGTCTGCAAGGCCCGGATATGATGCCCCACCCAAACGTCTCCAAGGACAGATATGCCGATAAGATCCCATCGATGGAATCCGTTCAAGGCAAAGACCTCCCAGAGCCAGGTACCGTGCCAAAGCGGCGTCTGATGAGTGAGTTTGTGGTCCCACCCCGCATGGCGCAGGGCAGCGCGCCAGGCCAGGAGGACCGTTCTAGTGATTGGCGCCATGGTTTGCACCACCGGGCATCCGTATAGATACACTTGGATCTGTGGAAAGTCCGTGGTCATGAGTTCCACGCGGTACGCTGGGTCGGACCAGCCGCTCGCGTATCAGTCGTGGATAACTATCAGTTTGGTGGCCAAATAATAGAGGTAAAGGTGGGTCACCCCTAAGCCCCCATCGAAAGGAGGAATGCGGCTGTGCGCTAGGAAGATCCGCTGTCATCCGCCGCCCCACAGGAATCGGGATAAAGCCCCGTCGAGCTCGCGGAACCTGGCGCGAGGAAGGGGAATGGAGATATTTTGTAGAATGTAGATGAAGCGGGGGAGAACCATCATTTTGAACAGGGCGCTTCGTCCTAGGGGTTAAGGGGAAGGGTTTGCCATTTTTTAAGATTTGCCCTCATCCGGGCCTCCAGGGGTGCAATGTTCAGAGCCCACTCTAGTTCAGGTAGGAGGGCCACCCATATCCCGAGGTATTTAACACCGAATGATGCCTGAGGGGAATAGACGACTGCCAGTCGAAGCATTCCCTAGAGGGGTGCCGTGGGACCAGTGTCGATTTGGCCGCGTTAAGCCGGAGACCAGAAGTTCTTTCGAAGGCAGCAAGAATATCCATGCATCTGGGGCCTGAACTCTCTGGGTCCGCCAGGTAGAGGAGCACGTCATCGGCATAGAGGGCGATTTTGTCTACATGGCTCTTGTTCCAGGTCCAGCCCTGAACCGGGGGTCATTCAGGATGAGGGTCGCCAGGGGCTCCATCGCTAGTGCAAACAGGAGCGGGGAGAGGGGGCACCCCTGGCGTGTGCCTCTACAGATCGGAAAGGCCTCAGAGAGTGTCCCGTTGACCAGCACTCGGGCCCTAGGGTTGGCGTAGAGGACCCCGATGAAACAGCGAAACGACGGGCCGAAGCCCATCGCCTCCAGCACGTCTTGCAGGTAGTCCCAGCCCATCGTGTCAAAGGCCTTCTCAAAGTCAAGAAAGAGGAGGGCCAGGTATGGAGACAGGCGGGCACGGTGGGCAAAGGCCAAGTGAAGGCGGCGGATACAATGACGGGTGCCCCTGGCCGGCATGAAACCGCACTGATCCGGGTGGACCAGTTCCTGCAGGAGGGGTTTGAGCCTCTGGGCCAGTACCGTGGCAAACAGCTTAACCTCAGTGTTGATAAGTGAGATTGGACGGAAGTCCGCGCAGCTCGTGGAGGGCGGCTGGGTTTTAGGGATGACCATAATCGTGGCCAGATCCGATTCGGGGGGGGAAGGAGCCAGTCTCAGCTACATGTCGGAAGAGGCCCACGAGTCGGGGTGCCAGGATATCCCGGAAGGCAGCATAGTATTCCTGCGGATACCCATCTGGGCCAGGCGTCTTGCCAGGGTGGAGGAGGGGGATGGCCTCCAGAACCTCGCCCAAGGTGAAGGGCTTCTCCAGGGTCTCTGCGGATTCGGGGGAGGCTAGGGATGCGTTTGCTGGTCACGCCGCGTAAAGGCGCGCATAGAAATCCGCAAAGATTCCGGCTATGGCCGCGGAGGTGACCTGAAGGGTGCCGTCCTGTGCCCGGACTTCCGGAACAATGCTGTGGATTTTGGGGTATGTGACCAAATTGTGGAGGAGTTTGCCATTTTTATCCCCCAGCCATATATCCGCACCACCGACGATCGCCATAACATTTGAGCCGAGTCCAGCGAGATCTGGCAGATTTCTTCCCGAACCAGCGCCAACTGCCGGGTGGGGTGCGCATGCCCTGTGGAAGTTTGCTTTGCCTCCAGTCCAGACTCCAACTCTGTGAGCCGGGTCAGTTGGTCCTTTCGCTTGGCATGGACAAGCCCCCTCGCTACCCCACAGATCACCGCTTTGCCAGCTTCCCAGAGGCCAAAAAACTACAAAGGGGGGGCTCTAATCAGTATGGCTGAGCCAATATCCAGAAAAACAAAATGGAAATGCCAGTACTGATGCAAAAGAATAATTAACAAATGTTTAAACACAGAACCTGAAGGAGTAATTCAAGACTGGGAGCTGATTAGTAGCTTTTATTATTTTGTTCAAAAGAACAGCTATATTTTAGAAAAACTTGTTCAAAAAGGTAGACAATATTACATGCTAAGTACAAAAATAAGAGATAAGGGAATCTTTCATCATATCAAACATGTCACAAGCATACGACATTCAACCATTCAGGAACAACAGGAAATTATAACGTGTGCAATATATTACAGTGACCAATATTTACAGTGGACGAACAGGCACAAGAATGCTGGAGAAGGCCACGGTCTGCAAAGTATTTTGGAGGGTATTACTAGAAAATTATATATACGAAAAGTACATTCCTTAAACAAATTCAGATATTCTCAGTTTTTTTGTTAAAGAAAAAATGAACAAAGTAATGTACAAAGAGTAGTGATAAGCAACAAGGCGATTCAGATGAGCTTATCACCCATGCAGACTCGAGAGTGGCAATGGGCCTACGCGTTTCGAATCCTACTGGTCTATGAGGATTCTCTTCAGGGCCTTTGGTTATATCTAAAAGAAGAAAAGAAAGATTGAGGGGGAAAGTTATACAAGATGTGCATTCAGTGAATCAGCATCAGATTCCTCACTCAGGTATCACCCCCTCCTCCACAGCTTACCCAAATGGTGAAATTACATCCAGATAATCAAATTCACAGCATCATGGCTGGGGGGAAAAAAACCTGTACCTGAAAATGATCAAGGCAGACTAGAGTTACCTACGTGACCTAATCAGGGTGGCTGAAGAATGAAAGAATTGGAAAACTTATAGTCTTACCTGCCTTGATAGTAGGCGGGAATGCTATGCTAGAGGCAGAGTCACTTGGAGGAACGATTGTGGTACCTATAAATCAGTGGACACGTATATAATCAGGGCAGGTTTCTCGCTGGTAAAGAGCTAGAAGTTCTAAAATAGCTGCAACAGTCCTTACCTATTATTATTGAGCCTTTATTTTAGAGTGCAACCGCCGTCGAAATGAGAGTAAAACAAAGCACGATGTCTATAAAAAAGTAATGGAGCAAAAGCTTTAGTTAACTGCAACCGCCTCAGGATACTAACGTATCAATGTGTAACTGCTGACATTTCTTACCAGAAAGACTGAACATTCAATGTTGAAATTACTGTAGCCGACACTTTATTTAGAGTAGTTTGGGGAACCTGGGGGAGAACCAACATTGCGCCCGTCAGTACATTTGGAATGCTGCCCACCAGTAATTCAATAAAGCTCGAAGGAAGCAACGCGGCTTACCGTAGTTAATTGCAAAGGGCGTGGTCCGCCAAACGCGGCTCGCTGATTACAAACGAATCACAGGCCCTGCAAAATATAACATGGCAAATGTCAGGGGACCGTTGGAACGGGTATGACTAAATTTAAAAAGGTTGTAGGCGTGTTACCGTAAACGCGGCGCTGCACGCTGAGGGCATTTTGAAGATAATTACTGCGGTAGAAACAACGGGGTAAGAGTTAGTTACGAGGCGGTAAAGTGTAAATGGCTAACACTGCGAGACATGCGTCTAGTAATACTCACAAATGAATCACTAGTCCAAAACCTCAGGCGACGGCGTAGCGGGGAGGCAGCACTCTGGCACAAGCGCCTTAGCTAGCTGGGCTGCCGTGCGACCGCCCATATATACAGGTCAATAATTGGTATACGCCCACTATGTTTCCCGGTAGCCAGTTTGGAAACAGAAAACCAGGGCCGGATTAGCAGGTCCGCAAAGGTTTCCAGTGGTCTACTAGAAAAAAACGGAATTTGCATGCATAGGAGGAGTGAATGATAGTGAAACAAACCTGCTTATAATTTAAATATTTCACTTAGTTCATTCAGCCCAGACACAGCAGTGTCAAATTTGACTATTAAAAAAGCTTCCCGTTTCGACAATGCAAGATTTTGATCGCCACCACGGGGATTTTTTTCCACTTTGGAAATCACAGTCCATTTAAGGTCACTGACAGCATGTTGCATCCGCGTCCAGTGGAGCACCAGAGGGGCGTTTTCGACCTTCCTTTTGATTCTCGATTTATGTTGCGAGATCCGGTGACGGATCTCCTGGTTGGTTTTACCTATGTACAGTAGGTGACAAGGGCATGTAATGCCATAAACGACAAACTTGCTCTTACAGTTACTGAAGGATTCGTGTTTCCAGAAGATACCGTTATGCTGGAACAATGAACCCTCAATAGAAGATTCACAACACAGGCACGTGCCACATCTGTGGTGTCCGAGAATGGGGGGCATCCCCATCATTTGGCGCAGTGTCGCAGGTTTAGATGCTGGCATAGCAGCCCGAACAATGTGGTTGGCAATGTTATTTTCCTTTTTAAAAGCAAATAGAGGCATATCTACAAGACTGTCATCCAGATCTTTCACTAGATGCCAATTCTGCTTTATGACTTTTTTCAGATGATTGGCATTAGGGCAGTATGTCGTGACACAAACCTGTCGTTTCAGTTCAGGTTTAGTTTTGCGTTCTAGGGTGGTCTCACGTGGTGTCCATTGTGCTCTCCTCATACAGCTCTTCACGAGTTTCTTAGGGTAACCCCTATCACACAATTTAGATGTTAATTTTGCTGAGTGATGTTGAAAATCTTCCTTGAATGTGCAGTTCCTGCGAACTCGCAGGAACTGCCCATATGGGAGATTTTCTTTGAGGTTCCTAGGATGATTACTTGAAAACATCAGGGACTTATTTCTGTCAGTGGGCTTGCTGTATAGGATAGTAGCCAATTTCCCTTCACAAGGGAAGACTTCCACGTCTAAGAATGCAATCCTTCTAGTCGAACTGGAAATACTGAATTTTATATCAGCAGTTCTATCATTCAACCATTGGTGGAACTGGTCAAGAGTGTCACTATCACCCTTCCAAGTCATGAAAACATCATCAATAAACCGGAGCCACGCTCCGATGTATTGAATGAAAGGGTTATTCTGATAGATGTATGCCTCTTCATACATTGCCATAAATAATACCGCCAATTCTGGTGCGAAGGGGCAGCCCATGGCTACTCCTTTGACTTGGTAGTAGTATTCGCCATTAAAGCAGAAGTAGTTCTTCTTTAAGGCGAAAGCTGCCAAGTCCACAATGAATTTGGTGGGCACCTGCGTCGGTCTAGGTCTGGAATCAAGATAATGTGTAAGTACTGCTATCGCCTCATCTTGAGGGATCTGGGTATATAGAGCAGTTACGTCCAAAGTAACTAGTCTGTCTCTGTTTTCACAGAACTCAATACTTTTCGACATACTGCCCTAATGCCAATCATCTGAAAAAAGTCATAAAGCAGAATTGGCATCTAGTGAAAGATCTGGATGACAGTCTTGTAGATATGCCTCTATTTGCTTTTAAAAAGGAAAATAACATTGCCAACCACATTGTTCGGGCTGCTATGCCAGCATCTGAACCTGCGACACTGCGCCAAATGATGGGGATGCCCCCCATTCTCGGACACCACAGATGTGGCACGTGCCTGTGTTGTGAATCTTCTATTGAGGGTTCATTGTTCCAGCATAACGGTATCTTCTGGAAACACGAATCCTTCAGTAACTGTAAGAGCAAGTTTGTCGTTTATGGCATTACATGCCCTTGTCACCTACTGTACATAGGTAAAACCAACCCGGAGATCCGTCACCGGATCTCGCAACATAAATCGAGAATCAAAAGGAAGGTCGAAAACGCCCCTCTGGTGCTCCACTGGACGCGGATGCAACATGCTGTCAGTGACCTTAAATGGACTGTGATTTCCAAAGTGGAAAAAAATCCCCGTGGTGGCGATCAAAATCTTGCAGTGTCGAAACGGGAAGCTTTTTTAATAGTCAAATTTGACACTGCTGTGTCTGGGCTGAATGAACTAAGTGAAATATTTAAATTATAAGCAGGTTTGTTTCACTATCATTCACTCCTCCTATGCATGCAAATTCCGTTTTTTTCTAGTAGACCACTGGAAACCTTTGCGGACCTGCTAATCCGGCCCTGGTTTTCTGTTTCCAAACTGGCTACCGGGAAACATAGTGGGCGTATACCAATTATTGACCTGTATATATGGGCGGTCGCACGGCAGCCCAGCTAGCTAAGGCGCTTGTGCCAGAGTGCTGCCTCCCCGCTACGCCGTCGCCTGAGGTTTTGGACTAGTGATTCATTTGTGAGTATTACTAGACGCATGTCTCGCAGTGTTAGCCATTTACACTTTACCGCCTCGTAACTAACTCTTACCCCGTTGTTTCTACCGCAGTAATTATCTTCAAAATGCCCTCAGCGTGCAGCGCCGCGTTTACGGTAACACGCCTACAACCTTTTTAAATTTAGTCATACCCGTTCCAACGGTCCCCTGACATTTGCCATGTTATATTTTGCAGGGCCTGTGATTCGTTTGTAATCAGCGAGCCGCGTTTGGCGGACCACGCCCTTTGCAATTAACTACGGTAAGCCGCGTTGCTTCCTTCAAGCTTTATTGAATTACTGGTGGGCAGCATTCCAAATGTACTGACGGGCGCAATGTTGGTTCTCCCCCAGGTTCCCCAAACTACTCTAAATAAAGTGTCGGCTACAGTAATTTCAACATTGAATGTTCAGTCTTTCTGGTAAGAAATGTCAGCAGTTACACATTGATACGTTAGTATCCTGAGGCGGTTGCAGTTAACTAAAGCTTTTGCTCCATTACTTTTTTATAGACATCGTGCTTTGTTTTACTCTCATTTCGACGGCGGTTGCACTCTAAAATAAAGGCTCAATAATAATAGGTAAGGACTGTTGCAGCTATTTTAGAACTTCTAGCTCTTTACCAGCGAGAAACCTGCCCTGATTATATACGTGTCCACTGATTTATAGGTACCACAATCGTTCCTCCAAGTGACTCTGCCTCTAGCATAGCATTCCCGCCTACTATCAAGGCAGGTAAGACTATAAGTTTTCCAATTCTTTCATTCTTCAGCCACCCTGATTAGGTCACGTAGGTAACTCTAGTCTGCCTTGATCATTTTCAGGTACAGGTTTTTTTCCCCCCAGCCATGATGCTGTGAATTTGATTATCTGGATGTAATTTCACCATTTGGGTAAGCTGTGGAGGAGGGGGTGATACCTGAGTGAGGAATCTGATGCTGATTCACTGAATGCACATCTTGTATAACTTTCCCCCTCAATCTTTCTTTTCTTCTTTTAGATATAACCAAAGGCCCTGAAGAGAATCCTCATAGACCAGTAGGATTCGAAACGCGTAGGCCCATTGCCACTCTCGAGTCTGCATGGGTGATAAGCTCATCTGAATCGCCTTGTTGCTTATCACTACTCTTTGTACATTACTTTGTTCATTTTTTCTTTAACAAAAAAACTGAGAATATCTGAATTTGTTTAAGGAATGTACTTTTCGTATATATAATTTTCTAGTAATACCCTCCAAAATACTTTGCAGACCGTGGCCTTCTCCAGCATTCTTGTGCCTGTTCGTCCACTGTAAATATTGGTCACTGTAATATATTGCACACGTTATAATTTCCTGTTGTTCCTGAATGGTTGAATGTCGTATGCTTGTGACATGTTTGATATGATGAAAGATTCCCTTATCTCTTATTTTTGTACTTAGCATGTAATATTGTCTACCTTTTTGAACAAGTTTTTCTAAAATATAGCTGTTCTTTTGAACAAAATAATAAAAGCTACTAATCAGCTCCCAGTCTTGAATTACTCCTTCAGGTTCTGTGTTTAAACATTTGTTAATTATTCTTTTGCATCAGTACTGGCATTTCCATTTTGTTTTTCCAGCTTCCCAGAGGGGCCCCGGCGAGGAAACTGAACCCACATTAGTAGAAAAATATTGAGTCAGCTCCTGTCCCAGCGTATCTACCAGCGTTGGGTCTTGCAGAAACCAAGCGCTGAGACGCCAGACCGCTCGCGGGCTCGTCAGGGCAGAGCCTAGTCGGAGGGAGATGGAGGAGTGGTCGGACAGTCCTCTGGGCAAAATAAGCGCGCCCGAGACCAGATGGCAGTTAGTGGCCGGGAGCAAGAGAAGGTCAATATGGGAGTGGGTATGGTGAGAGGCCGATGTGTGGGCGTATTGTGCTTTGCGGGGATTCCAGACCCGCCATACATCGCAGAGCCCCAGAGCCGAGGCCCAGCTCGATAGGGCAGCCGCGGAGGAGATCCGGGTCGCCGATGGAGTACCGGTCGTGTCTCGTTGGGGCTGCATGACCGCGTTGAAGTCGCCTCCAACCACGGTGAGGCCGTGTTGGAGGGAGGAAAGAACCTGTGTAGGACACCGAAGCGTCGGGGACAGGAGGGCGGGCGGGATGTAGAGATTCAGGATATTTAGAGGGCAGCCCTCCATCATGCCTAATATCGCCACATATCGCCCCTGCGGGTCGTCGTATGCCTTAGTCAGGGTGAAGGGGAGGCCCCTCCTGAGCAGGATTGCTACCCCCCGGGATCCACGTTGAAACCCAGAGTGCCAGACCGTCGCAAAGCCATATTGGGCCAGAAAGTTGCATTGCGTGCCTAAGAGGTGGGTCTCTTGGAGAAGGAGGACGTGGGCCGCGCGGAGAATGGCCGTGCGCTTAATACGGTCGAGGAGACCATTAACGTTCCAGGAGAGGACGTGGAGGGGTCTAATCAGCGTGTGCGTCATTAGGGGAGGGGAGAGTGTAGGGGAGCATGGGACCGCCAGGAAGCGCACCCAGGACGCAAGGGCCAAGAGCGCCGCATCGAGGCCGGAGGAGACTGTCCAGACTAGTTAGCAGAGCAGGAACACTGGAGAGCCAAGCAGGGGGATGGGGGCGACCGCCCGCAACCACCCCCGTGGCGGCTTGTAGGCGGCCAAAAATAACTAAGTAAAGGGCAGCAGGAGGTATGCGCCAGGAGTGGACCCACCCACCACATCTCGTCAAGAAGAGAAGCTGTAACCAGCCACCCGGAGGTAGCACCAACCATGGCCGAGGAGCGGCTAAACTGAGCTAAACTGAAAGGCGGCCCGTAGGCGGCCGAAAACAACAAACCAGTGGGAGCCAACGGACTCCCCCCCCAGTACCCCCAACTCCCCCCATCCTACACTTCGAAACAAGAAGCATCTGTCGCCCCAAAGTCCAACCAACCAAAGGAGCCCCTGCTAGGGGAAGCTACTAAACTTAAAACGGTTAGTAGGGAACAGTAGCACCAATCAAGAGCTTGCTAAGGAGGACCCCCCTCCATATCGTCGGATAAATGCCAACAGCTATAAACACTAGAGCTACAGAAGTGAATGTACTTCAGGATAACAGCCACAGTCATGCAAATGACAGAAAGGATGGGATACGAGGGGGAAGAAGTGGGGCAAGCAAGAGCACAAAGTAGGAGAGCGCATTCAGTTTGGGTTCTGTCCCCACGGGGAACCTCCCGGGCAGCCAGTTCTCCAGGTAGTGAGCAGGGCCACACGGCTAGTCAGGGTAGGCCCGACATCTCGGATACAGCCCACGAAGACCAGGTTTCAAGTGGCACAGGTTCAGGCCTCCGCGTCATTTGGGGTTCCACGGATCACAGGGCTACTAGACAAATCCGAGTCCGATCTTGCCTTCCGTAGGCTCACACTCGATTCAAATGCTCCATCGATGACAACCAAGGAGGAGGGCATGGCAGAGGGGAGGCACCCTGGTCTGCGAGCGGTGACGGGGACCGCCGGGATCCTCCTCCCGGTGATTGAGAGGCCTCATCTCGACGGCGGCCCCTCCTACGAGATCCGGCGCGGCGCCGCCTTGGCTTGGGCACCTCGTTGTTCAAGTGGGTTGTAGGCCTTCGGACCGGGGATGGGGCACGTCCAGGCAGAAGGGGACGCTCCTCCGTAAGCCAGGTCCATGCACTTGTGGGCTGTCGAAGAAGAAAGTCTTGTCTTGGAAAAGGACCTTAGGCGGGCCGGGAAGAGGATACCATAGCGCAGCCCCAGCGCCCTGAGTTTTTGCTTGACCAAATCGTAGGACTTAAGCTGGGATTGAACCTCTCTGGAGTAGTCCGGGAAAACCATTATTTTAGAGTTCTGGAAAAGCAGGGGGCCCAGGTCCCTGGCGGCCCCCAGGATGGCGTCCCTATCTTGGAAATTGAAGATGCGGAGAATGAAGGGCCGGGCTGGGGCTCCAGGAGGCGGTTTGGGCGCAAGTGAGCGAAGGGCCCGTTCTATCACGAACCAGGGGGAGAGCTTCTCCGCTGGCATCCAGGAACGAATCCAGGTCTCGAGGAAGACGGCTGTGGCACCCTTCTCCACTCCCTCCGGGAATCCCAGGAGGCGCAAGTTGTTCCTGCGAGCCCGGGTTTCGGCGTCCTCCGCCTTGTGATGGAGCTCCGACGTCAGTGTCTGCAGACGGGCTACCTGAGTCTTCAGGATGGTCAGGTCATCCTCCACTGTGGAGATACGGGATTCCGCTTCGGTGAGTCGTGCCGTGGCGTTTCGGAGGTCTTGCCAGATTAGGGCCACATCCACCCTCACTTCTCCAATTTTGTTCTCGACGGACGCCTGGGATGTGCTGATTGCCTGGAGGATTGTGGACAAGTCCCTCCCGCAGCCCCGGGCGGAGGCGAGGGGCCGGCCCTGGACTCCAAGTCCGGCCTAGTGAATTGGTCCATAGGCATCTGGGTCGGGGGAACCGGAGTCTGGGTGGTCTTTCCCCTGCCCATGGTCCCAGTGGGCCGAGAGTCGGCGTGCAGGGGATGATGAAGTCCAAGAGTGCACTTCAAAGGGCCAGGCTTCCCGGCCTCTCAGAGGGGTCTGAGTCCCCAGGAGCTGGTGAAGGGATAATAGCCCCACCGTGGGTCTCAGGCCTCTGGGTTCTCTTAGACGGCACGGGCGAGAAGGTCCAGGAAAGCAAGAGGCAGGGGGAAGGGATAGGGGGGTGTCGCTCCTTCTGCAGCAGAGGACAAATCGAGCGAGGGGCCCCCCAGCGGCCACGCAGGGTGGGCCTCCGGCTAGGAGCAAGCTCAACGGTCTCCGCCAAATCGAATCGGGGCCCCAGCGATGTGATCCACAGGTCTCTACGCCCGCCCCAACCCCAACACTGCCAAAGCCTCGGTAATGAGGCCAAAGAAGATTCGAGAGTGGCAATGTTGGTCAGGCCAGCGGGAAGCAGGTCCGGGAGGCCGGCGTTCGGCCAGACCGACGAGTCAGTCAGCAGCCCCAGGGCATCGGGAGAGGAGCCAGGGGATGGTCGGTCAATAGGCAGGCGAGCGGAGTGGGCCAGTCAGTAGTCGGGTGGGAAGGCTGTCTCCACCAGCATGCATCCAGAACCCCCAGGCCTCCCAACCCGCTACGGCGACACACAGGCGAGGCCACTGGGGAGCCGCCCCGCCTCGGGCCCCTCTTCACCTCAGTAGATCTGCGGCGACTCCCGGTCGTCCCAGGCCTCAGGGCAGGCTCCCCCAGTACCGCAGTTGCCGGGACAGCTCCACAGGCTCCTTCGGCGTGTCAGAGGCCTAGCCGAGGCGTCAGAGGGGGCCGCAGCTGCCAATGATGCGCTCGGGGGCTCCCCTGTCTCCCAGCCCGCTCGTACAGCACACGGGTGAGGCCAGGGGGAGCCCTCCGTTCTGGGTCAAGTGTCTGTGATCTGCACTGGGCCTTCAGCAGCCCCGTCCCCGGGGACCGCAAGGGCAGGTCAGCCGGATTCGCGGCGGACTCAGGGCCAGCCCCACCGCGAGCCCCTCACCGGCTAGGAAGTCTGTGGGGGCCGCCGCAGACACCGCAGGTCCGGAGTCCCGCGCCGCACCCCCGGCACCGGGCAAGGCCAGGTCAGCGGCCCCGGGGGAAGCCTCTCGTCCGGCAGGGTGGCCTCAGCCAGAAGCGGGATATCACGGCGGCGTCACCTGCCCAGCGCGGGTCCGGGGGAGGCTTCTAGGCCGGTGGGATGGGCCACTACAAGAGACAGGACACTGCGGCGGCTTCACTCGCTCGGCGGGGAGCCCGCCGGGCTGCCAGGAATCGCTGTTTGGGGCTCTCAACACCAGGCCGCCTCGCTGTTCAGATGAGGGCTGCCATCTTGAGGATTACACGGCCAGGAGGGAACAGTCCTACAGGGACACCGCCAGGCCCCCGGGAAGGCACCCCGCGCCACCGGGGGATACAGGGCAGCCAGGGGAAGCCAGGAGCACCTGGGCTACTCGCCGATGGCAGCTGTGAAGGGCAGATGAAAGGCGGATGATGGATGGGGGATCCAGAGCTCTCTTAGAGTGCGACCGCCACCTTGACGCCTCAGGCCACGCCCCGAATCGGTAAAATTCGGTATTTTCGAATCGGTAATTTACAATTACCTACATCTAGCCCTTAATCTCTTGGTCGAAAGGTTTGCTTGTCTGTCTGTTTGCCAGTCTATGAGTGCCACAGACTGATGTCATCATCTTCACAGAGCTGACAGTGGTACATATTTAGATTGGCAGAAAAGGACATCTGCGAAGAGTGGTATTTAGAGCACCACTGACATCAACACATTCTTGGGTTCAGATCTTATTTTATTATTATTTTCATGTAACAAGAAAGACATTACAGAATACCTCACCTACATCCCAGCGAGGGGGAAAAGAGATTTATAGAAAAGAAATAGAGAGGAAATACTCTATTAAAGGGGGTATGGTGGTAGGTAATGCCTCTAGCCCAGTGGTTCCCAAACTTTTGACTCCTGAGGACCCCTATTGAGTCACCACTGGAAGCCGGGGGCCCCCAAGCATTTTGTATGAGTTAAACTTCAAATATTAAAACAGTACTTTGAAAAAAACACATGTGTGCACACAAACCAAATACTCAAAGTACTAAGCAGCCAGATGTACAACCATTTCATTTAGCGCCTCGCAATTGGCGACACATTGCGAGTCGCTTAATGAAATTTACAACAGTGTGTTTAACACTATTTGGGATTCCCAATGGGGTCGCAAATGGCAAGGCTCATTAATATTAATGAGCCTCTCGCAATTTGCCAGCCCATTGGGAATGCCAGCCCTCCCAGGGATGGTGGCCTCTAGGCTCAGCACACCACCATGTCTGGGACTGCTTTTAAATAAAGCAGTTTTATTTTTAAAAATGCAGCCCGTTTTCCATGCATTTAAAAAAAGAAATAGAAAATGAAACGTTTTCGTTTCATTTTTTAAGGGCAGGGAGTGGTCCCTGAGACCACTGCCTGCTCTTAAAAAATAATTTTGCATGCATTTGCAAAGCGAAGGGGGTCCCCTGGGGACCCCTTCCCATTTGCAAATGCATTACCAGCTACTTGAAGTAGGTGGTAATTGAGAGTGTTTTGCGACCGCATTTACAGTCGCAAAAAATGTGTACATGGGTTTGAGACTCTCTATTTGGAAGGGAATGCCCCTTCCAAATAGCAAGTTGCAAAACCTATTTAGCGAGTCGCAAAAAATTGCGACTCGCGAAATAGGCTATGTACATGGCCCAATAGGTTTTTGCATGCTTAAACGGGTTTATGAACCCGTTTGCGCATACAAAATTGGGTCGTACAGCTGGCCTTTAGTATTTTATTTTGAAGGAATAGCCCCTCTGTCACATGTATTTCATTTGTTTTATAGTATCTCTCATACCATTGTAGGATGTCAGAGCACTTTACATCACACATATATATAGAGACAATTAATCATACATGTAAATCAGTGTATAGAAAATGTTACATAAGGTAGAGGGGACTACAAGGTGTACTATTCACATGTCATTCATACTGGTAGGCATTTTTAAATAGTGCTTGGTCTGGAAAAGCACAAACTCAGGATTCAGAACATAACACAGTGGCTAGCACTGACATTAGCATTAAAAATGTATTTCCACCCAAATAAATCTTTTTTAGCAGCATCAGGATAATGAATGGCTGGGAAAAACATAAGTTACTAACTGGTACCATGCAATTTGCAAGACGCTCTTTAATAACAGTTTATAGGTCCCTCTGCTAGATTACGATTGTCACTTATGAAGTGCACGGTAACAAAAGAATCTCTGACAAAAGCAGTAACCACGGACCTATGCACATAAAATACTGCTTTTTTAAATGCATGTTACACATTCTTTGCAGTAAGCACATTAACCCTCTGTGCTACATTAGTTAAGTCAAAGCTGCCACTGAACGAAAGTCTCATCCCTCTCCAGCAGGTACATTAATCACTGGCATTATCTTGACACTTTCATTGTTGCGTGAAAGCTGCTAATTATACAAGAAACTTTTCTTTGCTTTTAAAACTGGTTCCTACGGACCCCCTGGGAATGTGTCACGGACCCCTGGGGGTCCGCGGACCCCAGTTTGGGAAACACTGCTCTAGCCAGTAAGAAGCCTTATCTATGTAATAGCTGGTACTGGTGTTTGCTGAATCACGTGAGGGTATGTGCAGGGGAGATCTGCAGATATTCAATCAGTAGTGTGTTCTGTTCGCCAAAGGCGAAGGACCTGTAGGCATGCTGGACAGGTCAACTCTCTGAATTCCTCTGTAGGAAATCGTAAACAGGGACCCCAAGTTTTTATCAAATTGAGGTAATTGCTGCTCAGAGACAGCCGTCAGTAACCAGTAAGGTGAGAGTGATTGCTCGTTCCTTCGTGGATTTCATGGGGTAGGTCAGAGGATTAGGGAGACCTAAAAGGATATAGCTTGGGGATCTAGGAAGTGTAGTGTCATACATTTTATCAATGGCATTAAGAACTTCGTCCCAGTATTGGGTAATCTTGGGGCAATGGCAAAATGAGGTGTGTTAGATACCCCACCTGCCCACGACCCTTCAAACATTTTGCGTCCCCACCCTGTTTCCATTGTGCTGTGCATTCTGGGGTATAATACCAGTAATGTGCCCATTTGAGAGGGGTGTCTCCCTGCCAGACGCACTACCCCCTGATGTGTTGGCCCGTTTCTGGATATCCAACCATTCTTTAGGAGTGAATGGCCATTCACATTCTTTTTCCCATCGCAACTGGCTGTTGATTAGGATAAGCTTGTGGCGGGTAAATTGAGAACAATGAGAAAGGTATATATATCGTAAAGCAGGTGTTTGAGTAGTAAGTAAGGAGCCACTTGTCAAAAGGCATTAGTGGCGTTGTTGCATGTGGGCATACAGAGGGTTGCTTGACCCAGTGTGTAAGTGCCACGCATTGCCAATGTCCCGCTGGGGGTATGCCATAGTTATATTGAATCTGGTGGAAATTAATTAGATGTGCATGGTCAAAAAGGTTTCCGATTCTTTTGCAATTAGCCTGCAGCCACGATAAGTAGATCCCTGGTAGGTTAGGGGAAAGTCAGGATTCACAATAATCGGGCGTTGTGGAGAGATTCGGGTGGATAGTTTCTTGGATGTTTGCACCTTATCCCAGGTCCCCATAGAAGCATGGAGTACTGGTGAAATATATACCCCAGGCGGTCGGTAGGGTCTGGGTAACCAAGATATTTTCCAAATATTGATACCTGCGATAGTATGATCAATAAAGCACCAATGTTTTTCCGTAGCGGGCCTAGCCATCTACACCAGATAGCGGAGTTGTGCCGCCTGATAGTAACGTGTGACTTGAGGGATCCCAAGGCCTCCCTCCGAAGGGGAGAGGCATTCCTGTAGCTTAGCTATGCATGCTTTTTTACCCTCCAATATGTCGTTTTCTATGAGATGTTGTAGTTTGTTCAGGATTTGCGGTGGGGGTTGTAGCAGAAGAGTTTTCATATTGTATAAGATTCTGGACAGAAGGATCATCATGACAGCTGCGGGCCATCCTAGCTAAAACAGAGCATAATTCTTCCAAGTCTGCAGGCCCGATTGCGTGTTCGATAGGAGGATGCCATAGTTGCTTTTGGCCGTATGCTGCGTTGTAGGTTGTATATTGAGTCCCAGGAATGCCGATCCCTGTGTAGTCCATGGGAAGGGAAGGGAAGGGAAAGAGATGTTGGAAGGTGATTCTTTCAGCATGTGGGACTGTGAGGTTAAGTATCTGTGATTTTATAACGTTGACCTTAAACCCCTAGGCCTTCCCACATGTTCTAGGTTTCCCATGCACACGGGTAGGGAGCGAAAAGGATGCATCAAGGCCACCATGACATCTTCCACATATAGGGCTAGTTTGTGGTCCCTCCCCCCCATTAAAATACCCGATATTGTGGGGTTCTCACATACATGTTCCACAAATGGCTCCATATAAAGAGCAAAAAGAAGCAGTGAAAAGGGTCTTCCCTGTTGTTTGTCACTGGCAATAGCAAAACCTGGAGATGTAAGACCATTAACTCTGACTGTCGCTTGTAGTTTTGAGTAATTACTCCATTCCCATCACCTAAACTGAATGCCAAGGCCCACACTTTGGAGTACCAGATGTGAGTAAGGCCAATGAACCTGATCAAAAGCTTTTGCCGCATCGATGGAAAAAAAGGAGTGCAGGCAGTTATGAGTGTTGAGCTTTATCTAGAAGGTGACATATGCGTTTGGTATTATCGCTACAGCTCCGTTTGAGTATAAAACCTGCCTGATCTGGGTCCAATAGGAACTACATAAAGGGGACCAGGCAAGTAGTTATTATGGTGTTGAAGATTTTAGCACCGACATTAAGTAGCGAAATCGGACATTGGGTAGGTAGTCTTTGCGGGGCTTGGGTGTAACCGTAACTATGGCCTCAATCATTAGAGATCCTGTTTCACTGAAAAATATATATAGGAGTGTGAGGATGGGGGCTAAGTAGGAAGCGAAAAGTTGATAAAAGTCAGGGGTATAGCCATCCTGTCCCGGGGCTTGTCCCTTCCTCTATGTGTATGTCACACTTTAACTGTAGGGCATGCTGTGGCTCTAGATGCTCCAGGTGGGTTTGATCTAAGTATGCAACAGCCAGGGATGGCTGCTACGGGGTAGTGGTGGTGAGGTGGGTACGAGGGCAAGGTTGTCAGGCGGGGGTGTATAAAAAAAAAAGAACATTTTACTTCACTGGCTGCTGCCTCTACTCCTTCTCCTTTTATAGACGACGCAGGAACAGGAAGCACCCAGGCTTCCAGACTCCCCTAGCAATCATGGCGCTGCTGTTAGCAGCGCCATGATTGATCTGAGTGGGAGTGTGAGCCTGGGCATGTTCTTCACCCAGGTTGTAATACAGCCTGGGTGGAGAACATGCAAAGTGTGCATGGTGGTTTGGCCATCCCAAGACGGCTGGCCAAATTGTCATTCGCACTTAAGAGCACCTACCACTCCTCCCCCTGCTTGCTGTCAGCCCAGCCCAGCCAAGCCCCACCCTTAAACAAAACTGGGCCGATATGGGAAAAATATAATGATAATATCATTGTGTTATTATACTTTTATTTTTTGTGTAGGACGATGCTCCTCCGCCTTAGCGGAGGAGCCTTTGCTAACGACAGCATCTTCCTCTGCCAGATCTTCAGCTGACTAGAGGTCAGCATACAAAATGCTGAAAGGGTTGGGCAATATGTTAATCTTGGCCCAGCCGAGTTTCCGTAGGCCTCTACTTCTTAACCAGTAGTTGTTTATTCGCCTTTGCCAGAAGTCGATGAGCAAAAAGGCAACACGCTTTATAGCCCCTTTATAATCCAAGTCCAAAGCTTTAAGCTGTTTCCATGCGGGTGTAAGCTGTTGGTGGATTCTGTGGGAACCTGTTTGCTTATGTGTTTTGTCTAATTCTCTTACCAGGCCCTCTAGATTAATTAGCTTGTCACGCTTCTCTCTATTGAGTCGTGCAGCGATCGCTATCAGTCGGCCACGAATCACCGCCTTTAATATTTCCCACAACAGCCCTCTGAGCGACTTTGAGGTGTCATTAGTCTCCAAAAAGACCTTAAAATAGCTTTAATATTGAACAAGAAGGAAGGTAGAGACAACACAAAATATCTTTTACAAAGAGAGAACTTTTGGATTCAGAAACTGTGTACACACAAGCCCAACGGGCTTAATGACCGCATAGAACTATCATGCTACTTATGAAAATATGAAGTCACCTTGGTGCTAAAAATTGATTCTTGCGTAATTTGAAAATACTGTTCTGTTTTAACATATGTACGATCTATTACAGTCTTGTGTTTATGTGTCATGCACTGTAACACCATTATCATGATAGCTCCATCCTTTAGGCATCCCCAGAGCTTTGTTGATACCGTAGGGTTCGTACCCCCAGTTCGCTTTATTTTCTATCTCACTATTTATCGTAGTCTCACTATTATTTTTATTTTTTGATAATCTGCATTTTTCGATCATTGTGAGCTTTAGCGCATAATGTATCAAGTAACACACGGAGATCTTGTGGGCATTAGCGGTTACACCCATAGCTTTAAGATTGAGCACCGAGTAACTCTTCTATCTCCATACCATGTGATCGGAACATTGACCAATGAGCGTTGTCATGGATAAAACTAAGATGGCTTTCATAGTTTGTTGATGGAAGTTTGTTTTACACTCGAGAAAGCGTCTGAGAAGCGAGATCATACCAGGTTAGTTTGTGGAAACAGAGGATTGGTATTGTAAAGACGTTGTGGTGCAACAAAGTTTTTTGACATTAGAGCTGTGCTTTTAATGCGCTGTTCAATTTTTTTACTTTGGATAGCTTTGGACCAATTTGGTGATACGTTATGCGGCAGAACCGGCATGTGAGTGGGCTTTATGCCCTATCGATGAATTTACACGGGATGTAAGGTTATATAAGGTGACAAGTAAATTGCACGGTATTCAGCATACTAGATGGTGCGACATACACAGTTGTTAGAACTCACGACGAAAACGTTGGTTTTAGGTGACAATATAAGGTACACAATAGTAGTACATGGCGTAAGGAACGTTTAGATCATACAATGTTTGTGATTTTATTTTTTTATTTTTTCTCTGTAGTATTGTTCCCTGATGAAGGGCAGTTTGTAATGCCCGAAATGCATTGGACTTAAAATAATGCCGCATTTGTAAAATGAACTGAATGGATTACAAATGACTTACAACAGAAACTGATTCGAGAAAAAAGTTAAAAAGAAAGTTGAAGTGAAAACATGTGAATAAAACATGGAAAATATACAACACTAACATGATGTCAAGAACCCTCTTTTTGTATTGAGGGGAGAAAGGTGTGCCCACGGGGATGCTTCTAATGCTCCATTAGAAGCACGTTTATTTCTTCAGTTTAAGTTTAGGGCACCAGGGACGTGCTAGAGAGATAAGCCGGGCATATCGTGATGCTGATCAGAGAGTGATCCGAAATCGAAGCAATCCAGATCTCAGCATCCTTAAGGGTTCCCAACTAGTGTGGTGTCGCCAAGAAGAAATCAATTTGTGCATAGGATTGGTGGCCTGCTGAGAAGAAGGAATAGGTTCTTTACTTTTTGTTTAAATTTGTTTTTATTATTATTATTATTATTATTATTATTATTATTATTATTATTATTATCATTAGTATTATTTGCATGACAATTATTACATTGCAACAGTTTGCATTACATCTGAAACATCAGCAGTCCAATACAAGTTACATATCAACTTTGTAGAATGCATGCAGCTACAGTTGTACACCTTATAGTCAATTTCTGTTGGCATAGAGCCAGTATATTGTTAGCTGAAGAAATCGTTTAAATGTTGAACATCCAACATAACTAAGTAAACTCACAAACCCTGAAACATAACATTTGTACCCACCTTTGCAAGCTCATATCTGCGCATGTCTAGAATCAGCACCATTTCTTTTTTTTTAACAAATCTTTTTTTATTGAAATCAAGTATGACAAGCAGACAACAATTATCACAACCACATATGTGCGTAGTAATACAATGGATACATGCCAGCGGGGTGCACCTTCAACAGGAAATTCTAGCCACATTTATTACATTATCAGGGAGCTCAATCTTTGTGCAATGGTGTCTTCCTCAGCCAACTGGGGTTCACAGATTCCACCCCTATAGGAGTTCCAGCTGTTCCAGACCTGGGTCCATTTACTGGGGCACCCTCTTGCCACATAGATTGTTTTTTCTGTGACCATGCACCAGTCCATGTCCTTGCACCAGTCCATGTCCTTACTCCAGTCCGCTGGTCTGGGCGGTTCTTGGGCCTTCCATAGTCTTACTATATTACGCTTCGCCACCATCAATCCCAAGGTAACCCCCAAGCGCTCCTTGGCAGCCAGGTCAGTCGGCCCCCAGGCGTTCAGGAGAACCATTTTATATTGCCATCATTATTTTGACCCAGTATACTTTTCATAAGTCCCACGATTCCCGCCCAATATCTCTGAATAATCGTATATTCCCAAAGCGTATGGATAAATGTGCCCGCCTGCCCACACCTTCTTGTATAAGCCTCGTCAGGGCTGTACTCCATTCCGACAAAGACTGACCTGGATAGGTACGATCTGTGCAGGATCTTGAGCTACACTATACGCAGCCTAGAAGAAATGGCCACCTCACGGGGAGAAGCCACCGCCGCCAGCCAGTCGTCATCGTCCAGCCCCGCCACATCGTGGTCCCACTTAGCTCGCAGTTGGTCGAGTGGGTCCGGCAAATTGTTTATCAGCTTTTTATAGATGAGCGATATAGCTTTTCCGGGGGGTCATCATCCAACACTCTGTCCTCCAATGGAGAGTACTCAGGGAGTGGTTCTCCCTTAGTGAGTATTGCGAGCAGGGCATGCCTTATCTGCAGGTATCGGAAGTGTTCAGAACGAGCCATATCGTAATCCTGTTGCAACTGGTCAAATGGGACCACGTCTTCTAACCTCCACAGGTTGCCCACCTTAGAAATCCCAATAAGGTCCCAGCGGTCAAAGCCCTTCTATCGAATCAAGCGTCCTAGTTGGTCACATCGCCAGAGCGGCGTGGCCTTCGTGATCTTGCCATCCCACCCCAGACTCTGCAAGGCAGTCAACCATACCCGCACTGCATGCGCAGTGGGTCCTGTCAAGTGGTGGCTCTGTGCTCACGCATATAGTGCTCCCTCGAAACTCCCACCCGGCAGCAACCACCGGTCAATCTGAAAGGCCGGGTCATCCTGGGGTCTATACATACACTGATTGATAGCTGCAAGGTGAGACGCCCAATAATAGTGCTTTATGTCAGGCAACCCGATTCCCCTGGCAAACCATCCTTGTGCGAGCTTATGGAGAGCTGTACGCGGGGGCCTGCCCTCCCAGGGCAGGCCTGTCAGGAGGCCATCGATCTCTCTGAAGTTTAGAGGACTGACATAGTTCGGGACGTTTTGTAAGGCATATAGGAAGCAGGGAAGGGACATCATTTTAAAGAGGGCCGCACAACCTAGCAGGGAGAGAGGAAGCGATCTCCAGTGCTTAACGTCCAATTTAAGATGTGCTAGAGGTGGTAGGAGATTTTTTTTCATAAAATCTTATGGGATCTTTGGAGACCCTTATCCCTAGGTATTTAAAACTGTCAACTGCCTCAACTAGTTGAAGTCTGCGAGGAAGCGGAGGTAATCTCCCGCTAAGGACGTAAATCACTGAATTAGACCAATTTATCCTGTAGCCAGCAAATTCTCAGAAGACTCGAAATATGTCACGGACCACATTGAGGGAGGCAGCTGGCAAAGCCAAGTAAAGCAAGATATCATTGGCGTACAGGGTGATGCGATCCTCCCATCCTGGAGCCCATTTAAGGCCCCTGATAGCTGGATTTTTCCAGATCCACGTGCCAGTGGTTCAAGGGTCAGGGCAATGAGGAGCGGGGGCAAAGGGCATTCCTGCCTGGACCAGCGGCTAAGCACAAAGGTGGAGGATATTCTATTGTTGACCACTACCCGGGCCAGAGGTTTGTTGTTAAGGAGCCAAACCCATCTGATAGATTCTGGCCCTAGTCCAAATTTGCGAAGCATGGCAAACATAAAGGGCCATTCAATGGTGTTGAAAGCTGCAGCAGCGTCCAGCGAGACCACCACTGCATTTATCTCTATCGTAGCCGCTCGACCGAGCACCCCATGGAGTTGGCACAGGTTAAGGGCGGTGTTCCTTGCGGGCATGAAACCCGACTGATCCTGATGGACCAGACGTGTAATGACTCTTAACAGTCGGGAGGCCAGGATTTTCCCCAGGATCTTAGCTTCCCCATTCAGAAGCGAGATTGGCCTATAAGAGGAGCATTTGTGCTTAGTTTTGCCCTCTATATGGATAACGACTATGTTAGTGAGTCGCTGGTCGGCCGCCAGTGATCCCTGCTCTTTACTGGCCAAGAACATATTAGTGAGGTGTGGCGCGATTTTACTAGAAATTAGTTTAAAAAGCTCAATTGGAAAACCATTAGGGCCCGACGCCTTTCCCCCGCAAGTCCTGAATAGCCTTCCCCACCTCACTGTCCGTAATTTCCAGATCGAGTACAAGGCACCCTTCCTCCATAAGGGGCGGCAATGAGATGTCTCTCAGAAAGGAAGCAACCTCCTCCTCCGAGTGTGGAGTTTGAGCTGTGTAGATGGACTGGTAATACCACCCAAATGCGGTCAGGCGGGTATCGGAGTCGTTCATGATCTCGACCACTACCCGATGTGCCTGTTCATGCCTATCTAACCAGGCCAGCAACCTACCCGCCTTGTCACACACATCATATATTCTGCTGAGCATGTCTCTGTGGTGTAGTTTGGCACTAGGTCAGTGTATTCCTTAGGTTTGATATGGAGTTGCTGATGCAACTCCCCCTCGTCCCGCTCCCTAAGTGTCTCCTCCAGGTGCATGATTTCACCCTCCTGTCGGGTCAGAGCGGCGTACTTATCTTTACGCAAGCCCACTATTTGGGACAGGGCCACCCCCCGGGTAACAGTTTTGTAGGCCTCTCACAGCACCACCGGCGACTCAACCGATCCCTCATTTTCCTGTAAATAGAGCTCGGAATCACCCAGTAGTTTGTCACTGACCTGGGGATTCCTGAGGTGCCAGGGGTTGATCGGGGCCACGCGGCCCACCATAAGTTACCCAACTTCGATGTGGCAAAGTATCGGAGAGTGGTCAGAGATGGCTCTGGTCAAATGTTGAATCTCTCTGACACTGACAACCTGGTGTTATAGTGTTAGGATATAGTCTATTCTAGACTTGCTACGGTGGGCGCCTGAATAATATGTGTAGTGTTGCTCACTGGGGTGCATTCTCCTCCACACGTCCACCAGGCCCATGGCTTCGAGGAATCCATGGATCTGTGTACGAGAAGACGGTAGAGATTTCTGGAGCCCCCGATCAAGGACGTCCGAGACATTCGAGTTGAAGTTGCCCCCAATCCATACTCTACCTTCTGGTAATGACAGGAGGAGTTCTCCCAGGTCCTGAAAAACCTGGGTTTGCAACCCCGGTGGTATTTAGACTGAGAGGAGGCTCAGTGTTTCCCCTACCCAAGTCCCGGTTATAACTGCCAACCTCCCAAGACTATCAGTACGAACACTATCTATTACCATGGGAAATGACCTCCGCACCATCACACCCATTCCCTGGGAGCCAGACCCAAACGCCGAATGGGCCACCAACTTGAACCCCCATCTGGTCATGGCTTTGCATGCCTTGCCTAGCAAGTGCGTTTCCTGCAAGAGAACCACGTCCGGGGAATGACGCTTGAGAAATTGCAGAACCACACCTCGTTTGATTTTATCCCCCAGCCTATTGACATTCCATGATATCAATTTGAGCCCAGGCCGAGCCACCCCATCACCCATTGTTTAAGGTCTGAAAGCGTGGACACTGGGAGCTCCTCCTCTGGGTATTGTTGGGCTGTACCTGAACCAAACCCCCCCCCTCTCCTGGGCACAACACAGTTGCATAGTGGTAATTGATATTCGGTTGCAATCATATTCATCATACTACTAAATACAAAACAAACCTGAACAAGGCTCCCTCCCCCTACCCCGCGCCGGAAAAAGCAAACAGGATAACAATCAGACATTACGTCACCACGAAATGACTTATGGCACAGGAACCCAACACCCCAAAGCCAAAAACTAGAACAGAACCCCCATCCCTGCCTCCCTGCATGGGGGTGTCAAAACCTCCTGCCCACCCAAACTTGAAGAGCACCTATCGCCCACCCCTGAAACTTGTGGGTGCGTGCAACCAACCGGGCACTCGTCCTTAAGACCAAGGCAACTGGTAAACCTATATTTAGATCAAGGAAGAAAATACTATAGCACCCCAATGTCCGGTGCACAGTGTGTCCAGTATTTAGAAGACCCAGAACCACAGGTCCATAGTGAGTTCGATCGCCAAGAGGGCAGTGACCCCACCCCACTCAGTCGGCAAAAAGGCAAATCTCCCCCCATGAGAGGAGTAATTTACAGACCAGTTATTCGGACCCTCCTGCTGCTGCCTCTTGTTCGCCAGCCGGGGAGCTTCCAGTGGATTCTTCAGTGCCCCTCTCTAGTCTCACATCCTGGACTCGATTGCTGTTTCCGTCCTGCGGTACGCCAACCATCCAACCAGTCCCAGGTCTCCTCGGGGGTGACAAAGAACCAAGCCTTTCTGTCTGATTCAACCCTGAGCTTGGCTGGGAAAAGCATAGAATACTTGAGGTCTCACTCTCGAAGTGTCTTTTTGACGTCAAGGAAACTGTGCCGCTGTCGCTGCACCTTAAGGGTAAAGTGCGGGAAAAAGATGATGCAGCTGTTTGGACATTCCAGTGGTGTCGCAGATCGGGCAGCCTGCAGGATGGTATCTCTATCTCTGAAATTAAAGATACTGGCTAACAAGGGTCGCAGGGGGGTCCCCTGGTTTCGGTTTTCCACCCGGTACTTGATACGCGCTTTCTCGACCAGGGAGCTTTGATATGACTTCGACTTCCTTCAGTCGCGTGTTCATGGAGCACATGTCTGCCCGGATAAGGGATACTTCGGTGGATACTGAGTCGATTCGTGATTCCAGGGATGTGCGGACAGTAGTGATGGCCGTGAGAATGTCCTGCAAGGTAGGTTCTCTTGTCTCCTCCCCTGGCTGTTGCTTCTCCGTTACGGCTGTCCCTGTTTTCGGCCTCAATCCAGGGGCCTTGTCCCATGCGAATTTATTCCGCTTGGCCTGGACCGCGTACCTCGACCCCCTGCCATGGCCAAGCCGCTGTGTCCAGCAGGCGCACCAGGAAGTGGGAGAGCAGTCACGTTCAGCGCTGCCGGCATGCAATAGCAATGTTAAATGGAGCTGATCCCACGGGGCAGTAAACAGTGACATGTATCAAGAGCCAGCGGGGGACAGGTGCAGTGGACAGGCCGCACCTCCACACTCCGGGGGACAAGGTGTCAGATACTTCTCCTGCCCGAAGGTCAATGTCTCTGCTTGGTGTGAGGCACCAAGCGCTCCGCATGCGTAGGAGTAATGTTGGCATACGACGACTCCGTCCACAGTTCCACCGCAAATTCAATGCCACTCCTGCCTCAAGGTTCACCACAGCTTACCTCGCCGCCACAGGGGGAAGATCGCAACGTCCGCCCTGCACTCGGCAGTAGCCAGCCCTGTGCTGTGTAGTGGCCCCGGACTAATGCAGCAATCAGCCCATGCAGCAATCAGTGGGCCCCAGGTGTTGAGGAATGGTTGGCATCCCGAACCACCCCACTTCCCTCTCCTCAAGCTGCAGGCAGCAGTAGGGGCCGGAGCAGACCGATCCAGGGCATCAAACCACCTCTCACAATTGTGGCCCAGCAGAGGGCAAGTCCATATGCCCCCCGATTCAATGATGCGCTCTGCAACTCAGTCCACCGCCGCACTTGACGTCTGGATGAGGCACTGCAGCGGACCTCTCCTCTGCACTGTTGCGTACGAGCCCGGGGTCCTGCACAACACCCAAGAATGCAGCGGCGCGGCACCTCCAGTCACCGGCCACTGCTTGATGCACTTTGCACACCAGGGCTGTTGCCCCATTACCAGGCGTGCCCCAGGCCTGTTTTTGGGAAAGCCGATATGTAGCTGCTTCTGATGATTCCGGACGTTCAGTAGGGAGCTCAAGTGGGCGGGTCAGGTTACTTCCACCCGTGGTCTCCGCTGCACCTCCAGGCCGCCGCTCAAGTCGTCAATCCGAGAGCCGGAACCACTTGCTGAAATCAGTAGTTTCACGGCTCAATCGGTACACGGAGTGTTCCGATGGTCCACGATGTCACCATTAACAGTTGGTGAATGGATAATTGGGCGGATTTATGCACGTACGGGCGCGCTCGGCCAGAGCCGCCTTAGAGAGCGGCCATTTCTCTCAGCGGTTGGACACACATCCAATCAGCACCATTTCTGCTGCCTCGCCATGTTGAATGTGCCCAGCCGCCCACCCTACTTTCACAAGATATAAATTCAGGCCTATGTGTCCGTCAGTGTTCGTAATTTATATTTCACTGGACCATTCCTGGGATGTTTGGGGATTACGTGCGGACGTGAGTGTGAATATTGCGCCCACAGGTTACAATAGGATTTTGTTATTTAGAGGCAAGACATCTTCAATCAATCAATCAATCAATGAAGAGTATTTGTAAAGCGTGCTACTCACCTGCTAGGGTCTCAAGACGCTGGGGGGGGGGGCTGCTACTGCTTGAAAAGCCAGGTCTTGAGTTGCTTCCTGAAGGAGAGATGGTCCTGGGTGAGTCGTAGGTGGGTGGGGAGGGTGTTCCAGGTCTTGGCCGCCAGGTAGGTGAAGGATCTTCCTCCGGTGGTGGGTCTGCGGATCCGTGGGACGGTGGCGAGGGCGAGGCTGGCGGAGCGGAGCTGGCGGGTTGGCGTGTAGAACGTGAGGCGGTTGTTGAGGTGTTCGGGGCCCAAGTCGTGGAGAGCCTTGTGTGCGTGGGTGAGGAGTCTGAACGTGATCCTCTTGCTGACGGGGAGCCAGTGCAGGTCCCTCAGGTGGGCGGAGATGTGGCTGTGTCGGGGGATGTTCCAGACGAGTCGTGCTGAGGCGTTCTGGATGCACTGGAGTCTTTTCTGTAGTTTGGCGGTGGTCCCAGCATAGAGGGCGTTCCCGTAGTCCAGACGGCTGGTGACGAGGGCCTGGGTGACCGTTTTCCCTGTTCCAGTGGGGATCCAGTGGAAGATCTTACGGAGTATGCGGAGTGTGTTGAAGCAGGAGGAGGTAACGGCGTTAACTTTCCTGGCCATCGTGAGGGAGGAGTCAAGGATGAAGCCCAGGTTGCGTGCGTGGTCCGTGGGCTTGGGTGAGGGGCCCAGAGCAGGGGGCCACCAGGAGTCGTCCCAGGCGGAGATGGATGAGCCGAGGATGAGGACTTCCGTCTTGTCTGAGTTCAGTTTCAGGCGGCTGAGCTTCATCCAGTCTGCGATGTCTTTCATTCCGTCCTGGAAGCTGGCTCTGGCGGAGGTGGGGTCGTTGGTGAGGGAGAGGATTAGTTGGGTATCGTCGGCGTAGGAGATGATGTTGAGGTTGTGCTTGCGTGCGTGGCTGCGAGGGGGCTCATGTAGATGTTGAAGAGGGTGGGGCTGAGCGAGGAGCCTTGAGGTACGTCGCAGATGATCTTGGTGGCTTCTGCGAGGAAGGGCGGGAGACGGACTCTTTCGGTTCTGTCGCAGAGGAAGCAGGTGATCCATTCCAGGGCCTTTCCTTGGATCCCGGCGTGGCGGAGGCGGGTTGTCAGGGTGCGGTGGCAGACCGTGTCGTACGCAGCCGAAAGGTCGAGCAGGATGAGGGTGGCGGTTTCTCCGTTGTCCAGCAGGGTCCGGATGTCGTCGGTGGCCGCGATGAGGGCGGTCTCGGTGCTGTGGTTCGCTCGGAATCCGGACTGCGATGGGTCGAGGGAGCCGTTCGTCTCCAGGAAGGCTGTCAGCTGTTTGTTGATGGTTTTCTCGATGACTTTTGTAGGGAAGGGGAAGAGCGAGATGGGGCGGAAGTTCTTGAGGTCTGAGGGGTCTGCGGTGGGTTTCTTCAGGAGGGCGCTGATCTCTGCGTGCTTCCAGCTCTCAGGGAAGGTGGCGGATATGAAGGAGTTGCTGATGATGTCCCGAAGTTTGGGTGCGATGAAGGAGTCGGCTTTGTCGAAGATGTGGTGTGGGCAGGGATCGGCTGGGGAGCCCCGGTGGATGGTGTTCATCGTGTGGGTGGTATCTTCCGTGCTGACCTGAGTCCAGGCGCACAAGGTGGTGGTGGGGGGTGTAGGTTCGTGGTGGGGTACGAGTTCTGAGCGCCAAAGCTATTGTGTATGTCGACGATCTTACGGTGAAAAAAGATGGCCAGAGAGTTGCAGAGGTCTTGAGAAGGCGTGATGTCGTTGTTGCCTTCAAATCATCATGCATTGCCCATAAGACACTCCAAGGCAAAGGTCCCCCGGCTCTTAGGAGCCTGATTCGTCCCTATAAACCCTCTCGGGCCCTCCGGTCGGATTTGGAAAATCTTGCCATAGTCCCAAGAGTGAGGAAGGCCCGCACAGGGGGACGCCGCTTTACTGTAAATGCGGCAAAAAACTGGAACATTCTCCTTAGCCATATCCGGACCGAACCTTGCTACCTTAAGTTGCGAAAGTCGCTCAAAACTTTTCTTTTTCCCAAGATCCTCTAAGTAACGGTTCCTCTCCGAGCTTCTTCTTGTTTTCTGTTGTGTTAGCGCTGGGACGCTCTAGGGCAGCCATGCGCTTTACAAATTAAATTTCATTTCATTTCATTGTTGCTGGCGTTGGGGTTGGAGAGCTCTTTCACGACGTTGAAGAGTTCCTTGCTGTTGTGGGTGTTGTTGTCCAGTCGTTCTCTGAAGGATGACCTTTTGGTGGTGCGGATCAGCTGGTGGTGTTTGCGGGTGGCGTTTTTGAGGGCTGTCATGTTATCCTTTGACTGGTTGTGGCGCCAGGCTTTCTCGAGGTCACGGTAGGATTTCTTGGAGTCTTTGAGATCGCTGGTGAGCCACGCGGCTTTCTTGCTGTTGAGGTTGCTGGGAGGGTTTTTCAGTGGAGCAAGTGTGTCGGCGCAGTCGGTGATCCACTGTGTGAGGTTGCGGGCTCCTTCGATGGGGTCCGTGGTGTTGGTGGGAGGGTTTAGGCTCAAGGAGGTGGTGAGTCGGTCGGTGGTGATCTTGCTCCAGCATCTTCGGGGGGTTTGTTGAGGGCGGTGGTGGGTCGTTGTTTTCCTGAAGTTGAAGTGTACGCAGCTGTGGTCGGTCCAGTGGAGCTCGGTGGTGTGGCTGAAGGAGATGTGGTTGCTGGAGGAGAAGACGGGGTCGAGCGTGTGGCCGGCGTAATGGGTGGGGGTGTTGACCAGTTGCTTGAATCCGAGGTTGGTGAGGTTGTCTAGTAGGGCGGTGGTGTTGTTGTCCTGGTCGTTCTCCAGGTGGAAGTTGGGGTCTCCTAGGAGGATGTAGTCGGGGGAGGCGAGGGCGAGCGGGCTGATGAATTCTGCGATGGCCTCGCTGAAGTGTGAGCGTGGTCCCGGGGGTCTGTAGATGAGGGTTCCTCTGAGGGTGGTCTTGGGGTCGGTGTGAATCTGGAAGTGCAGGTGCTCTGCGGTGGCGAGGGTGTCGTCGGTGTTGGTCGTGGTGCGGATAGTGTTTCTGTAGGCGATGGCGATGCCTCCTCCGGTGTGGTTGACGCGTCCCTCCGGATGATCTTGTAGCCGTCCGGGATGGCAATGGCGATGTCGGGGACCGAGGAGGCGTACATCCAGGTTTCCGTGAAGAAGGCGACGTCTGGTGCCGTTTTGTTCAGGAGGTCCCATAGTTCGACGGCGTGCCTGTGGATGGAGCGGGTGTTGAGCAAGATGCACTTGAAGTGGTTGTTGTTGGCGGCTGTTTAGGCTGGCGCGGTGCAGGACCGAGTGCAGGTGAAGTAGCAGGCGGGGCAGGTGAAGGCTCCGTGGGTGCGTTTCGGGGTGGCTTGGTAGCAGGCTGGATGTCGGCCGGTGTTGAGTGCGTGGAGGGTGGCGACGTCGTAGCTCAGTCGGGTTGGCTGGCTCTGGCGGGGTCCAGGGGTTCTGGCGTGGCCGCGGTCCAGGCGTGGACGGGCTTAGACAGGCTTGCCTTTGGCGCGCATTCGGCGCGCAATCGGTGCGCCCGCTGCGCGTACGCGCGGTCCCCGCCATTTATGGCGAAGTGGGAGGGAGGAGCAGCTGGGAGGCGGGAGCGGGGCACCGAATGGGGAGCGGGAGACAGGAGAAGGGGGCGGGGCCGCAGGAGAGCAGCGGCGGGGAGCAGAGGGGGGGTTGGAAAGAGCGGGAAAGCGGAGCGGGGAGAGCGAGGGCAAGCCTGGGCAAGCCTGGAGAGCGAGGGCAAGCCTGGGTGAGTCTGGAGATCGAGGGCAAGCCGGGAGAGCAGGGGCCCTAAGGAGAGGCGGCAGCAAGAGGGCCAAGCAGGCAGCGGCAGCAGAATCCGGGCACACGGGGGCCGTGCGGTAGTGGAGTGACCGGGTCAAGGGTCACAGTTCACTGCTGCCCGGTCCCCGCCATTTATGGCCAAGTGGGAGGGAGGAGCAGCTGGGAGGCGGGAGCGGGGCGGCGAATGGGGAGCGGGAGACAGGAGAAGGGGGCGGGCCGCAGGAAAGCAGCGGCGGGGAGCAGAGGGGGGGTTGGAAAGAGCGGGAACGCGGAGCGGGGGAGAGCGAGGGCAAGCCTTGGCAAGCCTGGAGAGCGAGGGCAAGCCTGGGCAAGCCTGAAGAGCGAGGGTAAGCCTGGAGAGCAGGGGCCCTAAGGAGAGGCGGCAGCAAGAGGGCAAAGCAGGCAGCGGCAGCAGAATCCGGGCACACGGGGCCGTGCGGTAGTGGAGTGACCGGGTCAAGGGTCACAGCTCACTGCCGCGCGGTCCCCGCCATTTATGGCCAAGTGGGAGGGAGGAGCAGCTGGGAGGCGGGAGCGGGGTGGCGAATGGGGAGCGGGAGACAGGAGAAGGGGGCGGGTCCGTATGAGAGCAGCCGCGGGGAGCAGAGGGGGGGTTGGAAAGAGCGGGAAAGCGAGCAGGGGAGAACGAGGGCAAGCCTGGGCAAGCCTGGAGAGCAAGGGCAAGCCTGGGCAAGCCTGGATCTTTCATAGTACTTGCACCCAATGTACCCCCATACCTACCCCTCCCCGCTCATAGATGCTTCTTCTGATGTCTCTGAGCGTTCCTGCCAGGCCGCGGAGAAATCCAATAGAATCACAGGAATAGGTGCTTTCCTTAGGGTGGTGCCTCGTACATCAGTTAGACCATATTCATTTAGGTTTTGATGATCATGAGGTGTGAATGGGCCTGTCTTTCCCACCCTTTGCTCGGACCCAGGTCAGCATCCAATACTAGGTTGTGGTACCCTCTTATTAGGACATCAGTATCTGTGGTGGTCATTACCTGGCCCGAGTGAGCGGAAAATAAATGATTGCTGTTCCTGGAGAGTGAGGGGGTATTCATTTTTGTTCATCTTATTCATTACAATATTAATTGTGCCTAGAAATAGAATATGTATTTATATTAAAAAGCTTGTTCTAAGGTAGCACAATGGAAATCCTCAAGTGAACAAATGCAGATATCGTTCTGCGTAAGAGAACTGAGAGGTCCAGGACACTCACCCGCAGAGCAGCTGACCGCGACCGGATCCTTCAGCAATGCCAGCACGGCGAAACCTGAGCATCACAGTCCCGACCAGCCTGCAAGACCCTAGCTCCTGCACCGGAGCCCAGGGATTCTCCGCCGACGCTGCCTTCCACGCCTGTCTTCAAAATGGCGGCTCCTGAAGACCTCGCCTGACCGGAGCCTTCCCCCAGAGCCGCGGCTTCCATCATCCGAGGTTGTGAAAGGGATGAGGGCGCTAAGCTACAGCCCGACCACCACTGGCAGTGATTAAACTCCCCAACCGGAGCACCAGGACTCCCAACGCTGCTGTCCCCCCGCCTGGCTTAAAAATGGCGGCCAAAGAGGACGTCGCCTGACCGGAGCCTACTCAGTAGCCACTTCTCTTCGACACTGTGAGTACTGTCATTCTTTTGGGCACCACCAAGCTTCAGCCCCGACTACCCCACTAAATAAAGCCTTTTCATCAGAGCCCCATGTTTCCAGCCTCCGCCTGCCCCGTGCCTGACTTTAAAATGGCGGCCAAAGAGGACGTCGCCTGACCAGAGCCTCCACCGGAACCACCTCTCCCCACACAGAGAGATACTGGTAGATATTGGGGGCGCCAAACAGAGGGGCAACTGGGATGTCCTGCCTCATCATTCATAGGGAGCTACAGGGGCCCTTGCCCTATCTCCAGTGTGACCAGTTCTCGTGAACTTATAACCGGGACACTCCAGAAAAACAAAAGTAGGACTACAACAAGGAGACAAAAAAAAAAAAAGGTGAATGAAGAGAGCAGTAAAGGAAGGGAAAGAGTGCCTTCCACCTAGGCAGAGGTCCTGGGTCTAACTGCCCTGCCCCCGACCATCACCTGCACGCCGTTGCGCAGAACAGCGGACCAGGAGGGCCTGCAATGCCCCACATGACTTCTAACCACGTGTCCTACTGAACCGCACCTTCGATCCGTCACCTGCCCTCCGGGCCACCCTAGCGCCACTCCCCTACCTAATCAGGCTCCCCCTCCACCACACCCACAATGGCCCGGGACCAGTGCCCCCCTCCTCCACCAGCCCCACTTGCCCACCTTAAACCTCACAGCCGGAACTCCTTCACCATCATTTTCCCCCCACTCCTCTCTACTAAGTTGCGAGGCACCTTCAAGCAGAAACTCATTCGCAATCACAAAGAAACCCTAATCACGGACATCTACCACTCGGCCTCCAATGGACCGACAAAGATGGACCTAATATTCCACACTGAAAGACCGGAATACTGGGTCTCCACGATTAGATCGCGGATGTTTATCGCCAAAACAACTTCCACTCTCCACAGCTGCAAACTAACCGCGACTCTTCCGTTCAGATCAGCTGGCAGAGGCTACATAACCGTGACCATCTTTACCAATGGCACGGTCCTCATCCAAGCTAACAATGAGAACCTGGAAGCTTTCGACTCCATATTTCCTGCACTCAGGTCAGCCCCTCCCACCCTCCCTATCTTCGCCCCAACGCCGCCTCCGACCACGACCACAACTAACAGAGAAGTCCTCGATACTCCCTTCCGCAACCCCTATCCAGCCCGACAGGCCCCCCCTCCCCCGGCAATACCTCACCCTCCATGCACAGCCACCCAACATCCACAGGACACTCAATCCCCCTCCTCTACCCCTTCCTCCAACTACCTCACCTCCCTTAACACCAGGCTCCGACAGCCTCCTACAGCAATCACCCCCACGCCAACAGGCTGCCTTCAGATAACGAGCCACTTCCCCTCGAGTCTCCCTACATCTCTCAATCCACCCCTGTCCAAACCCCCTCCTGTCCTCCTCCCTTCCTCCCCCTTGTCTAAACCCCCGCCTGACCCTCCCCTGAACACCCCCCCGTCCTTCACCCTGACCCCTATCTCCCAACCCACCCTGAACACCCCCCCGTCCTTCACCCTGACCCCTATCTCCCAACCCACCCTCTCGAGCCCTAGCACTCTCGGACCCACTGCGGATGCCCACATCCCCTTCCTTGAGGCCATATCAAATCGGCTCGCAGCCCTGGAAAACCAGGTCAACACTATCACCCATGGTCTATCAGAAATCATCTCTAACATTGGTATAGTCTGTAACCCCTACAAACTCTCCCCCCGGACCACCCCCCACGTCAAAACGTCCTCTATTTCTTCTCCCACTCCAGTGGGCTCAAATCACCCGACCGCCAGGCCGCTTAGATCAGAAGCTCCTATGTCAGACAGGGAAGCAGCCTTACTAGCCGCCACCTATGACTCCTCCACTACGGAGTCACCCAAATCCAAAATCCAAGTCATCACAGGTCACCCATCGTCAAAACACAGAGATTACCAGTCCTCACCGCTATACTTAGAGAGACTAAAGAGGGAACCACCAGCAATCAGGAGAAATTCACCAACTGCCTCCTAATCAACTGCAGATCGGCCTCACTACACGCAACGGACTTAGCCGAAGCCATCCTCACACATGACATTGACGTTGCGTTCCTCACAGAGACTTGGCTTAATAAGACATCCTCTCCCTGCCTAGACATGCTGGTTCCACCCGGCTTCTCCCTCATCTCCAAAGATAGGATTAAACAACGAGGAGGTGGGGTCGCTATCATCCACAAGGACAGCTGGAGCATCACAGAAACCTCCTCCTTCGAGTATGACTCCTTTGAATGCCTATCCACCGTCATCAAGACAAAAGACAACGACTCTCTACTGTGCCACCTACTCTATCACCCCCCGGGCAGAAACAACGAGTTTGGAGAACAACTATCAAACCTGATTGCACAAGACACACTTGGCGACTCCAAAAACTTAATTCTTGGTGATCTGAACATCCGATGGAATGAGACCCATAACCCTCTAATCAAATCGCTATCTAGCCTCCTTGATGAGAACAACCTCACCCAACACTGTACTGAGGAGACTCATTACAAAGGAGCCACATTGGATGCCATCATTGCCCAAAAGAATTCTATCACGGTGAACCACATACTACCAGTTGACTGGTCAGATCACCACATGATCTTATTCCACATCAATCATCCCATCATCTCACTTAAACCTCCGCAAGACCCCCCTAAATGGTCGAGAAACCTCTCCCAAGTACCCCAAGACATCCTGGAAGGTCAACTAAGCGCACTTCTTCCAAATAACACAATGCACCTCTCGACCAATGACCTCGTCGACCACTATAACTCGGGGGTAGTCTCCATACTTGACAATCTAGCTCCTCTAAAGCTCAAAAGAAGCCGAGCCACTCCATCCAGAACCTGGTTCACTGCGGACCTCAACGCAGAAAGAAGAAACCTGAGAACCAAAGAAAGAAAGTGGAGAAACAACCCAACCGCCATTCTCCGCCTTCAACTAAAATCAGCCCATAGGAAGTACAACAACCATATCAAAAACAAGAAATCCAGCTTCTTCCGCGAGGCATTGGTCAAATCCAAAAACAGACCCAAAGAACTCTACAACATAATCAGACAACAAACAACAAAGCCCCTGCCCTCAACCCTACAGGCTTCCAAAGAACTCTGTGACAACTTTTCCAACTTCTTCAACGATAAAGTCCTAAAAATCGAACTATCTCTAGACATCAACAACCCACACCTCCAGAAGAGTTACTCGGCCACCCCAGTGGCACTCCCATCCGACTCCTTTCCCTCCCCCTGGCTAAGCTTTCGCCCCGTCCAGGAAACCGAGATAATCGCGCTGATCTCGACCTCCAAACCTTCAGCACACATTTCAGACCCCATTCCCCCATCTTTAATCAAAAAAATGAAGCTTACCTTAGCGCCCATCTGGGGAAGAATCATAAACAGCTCCTTACAAAGCGGTGTGGTCCCCGATTGTCCAAAAATGGGACAAGTCACTCCTCTTCTGAAAAAACCCGGTCTCGACTCAACTGACTTAAACAATTTCAGACCGATATCCAACCTCCCTTTACTCTCGAAAACACTTGAACGCTGTGTACTCCTGCAACTGACGCAACATCTGGACAACATCAATCTCCTGGACCCCCTCCAATCTGGCTTCAGACAAGGCCGCAGCACTGAAACCGCGATGCTGAACATCATAGACGACATCCATGGATCTCTTGACGCTGACAAGTGCTGCCTCCTCATACTCCTTGATCTCTCAGCAGCGTTCGACACGGTGGACCACAAGCTCCTCATCACGACTCTTCAAGAAAGAGCCGGCCTTGGCGAGGTAGTTCTCAAGTGGTTTTCCTCCTTTTTACATAACCGTTCGCAACTAATAAAAATCAAGAACTTCACCTCCGATACCCAGCAAGTCAACAAGGGTGTCCCTCAAGGATCAGTGCTCTCCCCCCAGCTCTTTAACATCTACATGGAACCACTCGCCAAGTTACTCAGGAACGCCAACATCCCCTTCCACCTCTACGCGGATGACACGCAGATTTACCTGGAAACCTCCTCTCTCAAAGACATCCACAGACTCAACGATGTCCTAAATGAAGTTCAAGACTGGCTGACAAAGAATCACCTGAAACTCAACCCCGATAAGACAGAAACACTCCTCATCTCAAACAAAGAAGATAACCCTCAAATCACCGAGTGGCTAAAGTCGATCGATGCTCTCAAAGGTAACCTCACGCTAGCCGACTCCGTTAAATCCCTGGGCTTCACCCTAGACCCCAAACTAACCCTGACAAACCACATTAAGAACTCGGCGAAAAGCGCATTCTTCAACCTCAGACTTTTGAACAAAATTAAACCTTACATTCCCAACAAGGACCTCAAACTAGCCACGCAATCTCTAGTTCTATCAAGACTGGACTATGGGAACTCAATCCTAACAGGCATCCACAAATCGCACCTGGCACCACTAAAAACAACACTTCACGCGGCAGCGAGAATGATCACAGGCTGCAAAAAATATGACCACATCTCCCTGGCACTCAAAGAACTCGAATGGCTCCCTGCGGAAATGCGAAGTACCTTCAGAACGGCCTGCCTAACCCACAAGGCCCTCCACACCGGCAAACCGGAATACCTGGCTAACAAGCTCAAAAAAGCAGGCCAAGCCAGAAATTTGAGAAGCTCTAATTCCTTGCTGCTCATCCTACCAAAAACCAGAAGGAAGAGAACTGCGGACTGCTCTTTCTCAGGAAATGCCCTCAAAATATGGAACGCCATCCCCCCGCACATCAGAACTCTACCGTCCTATGCAGAATTCAAGAGCCAACTTAAATCCTTGTGCCTTATCCGCTCCCTTGGTTGTGGATAACTTGGAGCTGCAAACGTCTCAGAATCCATGCGGTAATGCTGAATCCAGTACCAAGAAGCCCTGCTGTCCGAACTTTTCTTCTTTCCAAATTGTCTCTCGCTGATTGCTTTTATTGGGTTTGTTTCATGTTGTTCTCTTTTTCATGCCCTCTACTGTGAAGCGCTCTGATACCTTTGGGTCTTGTTAGCGCTATAGAAAACTTCTAAATAAATACATAAATAATAAATAACATATGTCCCTTTTCTGGTGCAACAATGAACAAAGCAATCCGTAAAGATCCGCTCCACGCCTCCAACGCTGCCCTGCAGGAGAGATATTCAAAGGATGTGGGCATAATGAAAGAAGGAGGAGAGCCACCTGAATTGAAGCTTTAGAGAAAATGACGCCTCCAGTCCCACAGTCCTGTGTGAAATATCTGCATACCCAAAATTATGTGCAAAAGTACAAGCTTCTATTTTTTGCCTCACAGGAATTAAATATTGTGATTCTTTCTTACTACTATGTTTTTGGGTCATAGCTAAATCTCATATTAAGCATTAAGTGAAGGTAAAATAAAACCAGCGGGTCATAAAATAGCTTCGGTTCATCTAGCCCACCTGTTGTAGCTTAGCTCCTTAACTTTGCAGTGTATCTCTGAAGAAGATTACAGTGCAGTCCGTCTTTGATAATAAGGCGTTCGGTGTGACATAGGTATGGGAAACCTCAGCCTCCTACGCGTGCATCGTAGAAGCACCAAAGACACACATGAAACAATGAAAGCGGTACAGGTTTGCTGTCCCAAGGAGAGCCAATAGGACACAGTAATTGACCGCATCAGTGATCTCAACATTTTCACGTTTATCATAGCATTGTTCATGCAATAAACGTATTTGAATATAATTCTTAAAAACAAACAATAGTGCCATATTAAGATTACAGGTCCCAAATACAGCCCTCTGTATTCCGCCCACCTCTTCCATATTTTATAATGTTTCTGGGGACATCCCCTCGCATCTCTAGACTCGTACAAAAATCCATGCTCTTCTTCCATTTTGCAACTGATGGCAAAGGGTCATCCTTCCATGCCGTGGCGATATCGTGCTTAGCCCATGTGAGGCCGAGAAATAACAGGTGGTGCTTATGTCTGTTGCCGCCCAGTCCCTCAGTAATATGGAGCATGCACAGTCGTGGCGAGAGCGGGATATCCCATCCCAGGACCTCCGTCAGACATGTGGTCACCCCCCTCCGGAACCTCGATAGTCGTGTGCACTGCCATAACGTATGTAAGAAGGTACCCTCAGCAGCCCCACACAGCAGACAGTGAGGGGAGGCGATCAACCCAGCGCGCCACAACCCGTGCCTGGTAAAGTAAACCCGATGCAGATATTTGAATTGGATAAGTCGCAGGCAGGCCGAATCGCCGCACTGCACGGGAACTCCAGCACCTCCACCCAATCGTCCTCGTCTAGGGGACCTAAGTCCAGCTGCCGGGCATCCCGAGTTTTGTTTAATGTAGTAGGGGTGTTGTTTAAAAATGTGTAATATATTTGTTACTTTATTAACTCCCAGATCCCCCATAAAGGCTTTGGCTTCTATGGGGTTGAAATCTGGTATATCTACTTGTTGTGCCAGGTACGGGGAGAGGGCATGTCGAAATTGGAGATATCTGTAATATTGTGAGTGGGGCATAGCATATTCAACCTGGAGTTCCTTAAAGGACTTTATGATCTGACATGTCAGCTCCCACTGTGTCGATCCAGACGGCCTTCCAACCCCGAAATCCATCCAGTTGCGCCAACTGTGGCAGCTGACCATTATGCCAGTTTACCCCACCATCTCATTGTGTGAAGTGCTCGTACCCAGGTCATGAACACCGTTCTAGTCGCTGATGGCAATTCCCTAAGCGTTGGGCCAGAACATAGGACAATATGTACTGACATGGCCCCCATCAGCGAGCACTCAACTGCATATACTGGGTCTCTTCTATCGCCATACCACCAGTCGTTAAGAATGAGTAAGTGTGAGGCTGCATGGTAGGCCTGAATATCTGGGGTAGCAATGTCACCACAATAAGTGGACTGGAAACAAGTCCTCAAGGCCACATGTACTGTGTCACCCCCCCAGAGGAACGGGGCGAGGATTGCATTTAGTTGCCGGTACCATGTCGGCTGTGTCGGGTATGGGTGGTTTTGAAGGTGGTAAAAGATTTTAAATATGGCAGATCTACCAAAGAGGGATAGTGGTAAGTACGACGACATACAGACCTGATCTCTGGTCTGCGCACAAAGCAGAGCCAAATTTCTGTCCCATCACATAGATTGAGAGGCTGGGAGAAACACCCCCAGATATTTGAAGTCGTTAGGGACCACCGTCACTTCCCGAGATCATTCACCCAGCTGATCTCCCCATGCAGGGGCCACAAATAAGATTTGCCCCTATTAGCTTTCACCAAAGATCTGCATGATTCTGAGCACCCGCGGGCCAGTTTGGTCGGGCCACGTTAGGAAAAACAGTACCTCATCAGCATAAAACGCTATGTGGTCCGATACCTCCTGGGACCACTCGCAGCCATAAACCTGAGCATCCATCCTCACCCACACTGCCAGCGGCTCCATAGCCAGCGCAAATAGATATGGGGAGAGGGGACATCCTTGACAAGTTCCCCGCCCAGTAGTAAAACTCCCAGTCAGCAACCAAGACTGACGTCATGATATCAGTATATAAGAGGCGTATTAACGTTAGCAGGCGGGGGCCAATATTTAGGCGACTGAGCAAAGCAAAGAGATACACCCAGCTGAGAGAATCCAAAGCCTTATCAATATCTGCGAGGAGGAGGTCAGCCGGCTCATCAAGTTTTCCAGGCAGGAGTGGTATTTTGTGAACGACTAATGTTATGTCGTGTAGCACGACTAGGCATAAAGCCGGCCTGGTTAGGGTGTATCAATGCCGTAACGTATGGAACCAAGCGTTTGGCAAATACCTTAGCCAAAAGCTTAGCCTCGACATTGAGGAGGGAGATCAGGCGATATGATGAATGGTGTTCCGGCTGTCAGCCTGGCTTTAGGAAGACAACTATCTCTGTGTGTCTTCAGTCCGGCGGAAGGCAGCTGTCCTCCACTGCAGCCTTAAGAGCCACAAGGTAGGGCACCATCCACCCGGACTGGTTGTGTTTGAGGAACTCGCATGGGAAACCATTTAGGCAGGGTGCTTTGCCTGAGTGCATATCTATTAATACTTTTTGAAATTCCTCAACTGACAGTGGAGCGTCAAAAGTCTCTTGTGTCGTATCCAAGAGAGTCCGCTGGGGAAATTGTCAATGAACTTGCGAATAATATCAGCAGGTGGGGTCTCCTGGGGGAATAAAAGTCTGTAAAGTAAGTGGTGAAGCTATCTTTCAATTTGCGATGGGTCTCTGAGAGTCTCCCCCATCTGGGCCTCGTATACCTGGAAGGTCCTGTGGACGCAGCAACTGTTCACACAAGCGGTATAGTAAAGCACTAAATTTGTCTCCCCACTGATAGATCCGGCTACGAGTAGCGAGCCAGTAGAGTCTATCTTCATCCAGCAGCTCGCTGGCATGTGTTTGCTGGGTACTAAGCAGCTGTCTGCGCGCAGTGCCCCTACCCTCCCCTCTACTTCTGCGCTCCATGTCAACCAGTCGGGTCTCAGTCTGTTTTAGCTTCTCCCGGTACTGTCTACGTCTTGCAGCACAGAAGGCAATATCTACCCCCCCCCCAAGCTTGGGTTTCATAGGTTCCCATAGTGTTATAGGGGATGGAACCATGCCTGTGCTGAGCGAATAGTATTCAGTGATGGATGTGTGAATATGTAGCCTATATTGCTCATCCTGGAGCAGCCAGGGCTAAAGCCGCCATCGGAATGGGGAGCGCCTAAAACCCTAACGCAGCTGCAAGGATACTGGTGAATGGCCAGAGAGGTCCAGGGGCAGAATCTCGGCTGATCCTAATCTATGGGTGTGCGCTGCGGATATAAAAAGGTAGTCTATACAAGAGAAAGACTCATGCACCCCAGAGAAGTACGTGTAATCATGTTGTTTCACCAAGTTTGATTGGAAGTTGTGGCCTGGGTCGATTCCTAATAGTCATTGTTTTAGTGTTTGTAGTGTTAATCCCTTCCTCCTGATATTTTTAGGTCTCGCCTTTTCCATTCCGAAGGAATGGGAAATGGCGAGAATTCAAGTGCTCGAAATCCTCATGAAACCACCGCTTTTTTCGTGCGGTTTTCTTCGAGTGCACGTGGCCACAGGCACGCGCTTTTGGCCCATAAACTTTCATGGCCATCTGTTCCCCAATGTCCCTCCCACCCTTCCTTTGATCTTGCCGCGAGTTCTTACATGCTAATAGCCATCCCCCTCCCCCAGCACAGAGCGCGCATCGCTTGTTTTTTTTAGAGCGCTGTGCTCTCACAAGCACTACTTCCTACTTGTTTAAAAAAAAGTACTCAAGGCGTTTGCCTACATGAACACTTCAGTCAAACGTCACACGTTACCTCGCAGAAGGGAGATGCAGCCGTTTAATTTGGAGGTAAACGATCCAAGAACTCTCTCCATGAGAAAACTACTCGTTTTTCCCAATAATCTGTTCAATACCCAAAGGCTACCCTCTTCCCACCGTTGACTTTACACAAGCATGCAGCCCCATCTACCATTGTGACCGAGGAGCTCGTGAAAAGGGCATGCTCTTCAGAAACACACACAGCGTTGCTTCAGCACCATAAATGGTCACGCAAACCCATCTCTGTCAAACGAAACCACATGACCTTAACTTACCATACGAATTATTTTGTGGAGTGCAACTAGCAAAGTTCACACTGGCGTCGAAAGTATGAGCGCTGAGGAAGCAATGTTTAATCATTTGATTCAAGTGCTCGTAGAAGTGGCAGTGGTGTAACAAGGCCTGAAGAGCGGGCTTTCCTACCAGCGAGAGCCCGGACTCGTCGTCGTGCACACAGGGGCCCTGGAATGAGAAGCAGCATGGTCAGCATGTGTACAGCTGTTCATTTGAGAAGGCCAAACTGTTATTGGCAAAGTCTGAAACACACAAAATACATCTGCCGGCATCGGAATAACAAGCAGGTTCTGAAGCATGAATGCAGCCTGAAACACAAAACTTTGTCAACACTGCCATCTAAAGGAAATAACGGCTAAAAGCAGGCTAGCACTTGCAGCACAAAGACATCTCCTGATCCCCGTCTGGTCTGAAAACCACATTTATTTAATTCACATGATCTAATGAGGCCCTAAAAGGCACATTGCAGTCCTGTGCGGAATAAAACAGAGAGGCGAGCAGCTATGCATTGCCGTTGTGTCAGAGTACAGACTTCATTTATTTTTAACTTTTTTTGTGACAAATTGTAGGGATTAGTTAAACCTAAACAAATCACCCATTTACAAATGGACGGCGTCGCGTACAATATTTTTGTAAATGATGCGTTTGTTATTTTTTCCCAAGATTCCATTTAAAGGGGCAAATGAGGAATAAAGGTGGCATTAACGTTAAGGGTCTACCGTATTTAGGTACAAATTCATGACGATAAATACTTACAAAATGCTTTCTGGATATCTTCTCAGGGAGATTTCTTCTTCGATAAAAAAACAAAACAAGCATTGGCATAGCCAATAGGTCTCGCCTTTGGGACCTTACAAGTGTTTAGCCATGCAACAGTTGTTGTTTCACCAAGGATATTGTGCTGGATAACCAAACACTTATAAGGTCCCAAAGGCGAGACCTATTGGCTATGCCAATGCTTGTTTCTTTTGTAACCTTCTCCAGTGAATAGCATTGAGTGGCTAGCCCTACTTGCCAGTCTGGAGCAAGGTGCAGATCACTTATGCCTTTGGTTCTAAGTGTTGAATCAGCTGTTGTCTTATAATATAGTTTTTTTGATGATAGTGTGTAACTCTTTATTAACTGTGGGGGAGCTTTTGGTAAATGTTTTGCTTAAGTGGCTAGCCCAGTGTGCTTTCGTTCACTTGAATTGTTTATCACTAATAGAGCACTTATAATCCCATTTATTGTTTCTCAAAAAGCTCTGGTGTCTGTTTTCTTTGCATCAAATAGGAGCTTTGTCCAAAATGCATCTGTTTGCACTTTCCGATTCTCTCAAATTGACACTTTAAGTTGCTTCCTTAGGTTTTTTTATTTTATCTCATGTATGTTTTAGAACATTTGTGCCCCTAATGTTTGTGACTGCCTTTCTTAGTTCATTTCTTAGGATACTGGCCTTGTTTCTAAGGGCAGAAGGCTGCTTATATGTAGATCTCCTGACATAATTGATTTTAGGTGCGAGTGTTAGCAGGTTTGTTGTAAAAGTCATTCAGCTCTTTGCATGACTAACCGTTGTCGTGATACTGGTCTCAATTATCTCTTTGGCCATCGTCACTAATTCACGGAGAGTATTAACTAACCATCGTATACGTTTCAGATTAGTTGTTGTTAGCTGGCCCATTTCAACAGGGACAGATGCGTGCCTTGGGGGGTTAATGCTTAGTTCCAAGTGTTGATACAAGTGATCACTTCTGGTGGTATAATCAATAACCTGTTTCTTCACGTGCTCCATTATAGGTAACGTAAGAATTTTGTAGTCTATTGTTGACAGCCAGTTTGGACCATGATAAGTGTATTTTCGTGGCGTAACATCCTGGGATCTATCATTTACAACTCTGAGGCCTAGAAGCCACGCGCTTTACAAATATTTTAACATAACTCAACATGTTCTAAGGCCATGACTAGCTTTTGCCTGTTGAGATCAGTTCGCTTTGATACTGAGCTTGATTGTGGTGATATTGACCAAGTCATATTTTGTGCTGTTAAATACTTATCTCCCTCTGGTATTATGAATTAAGTTGCGGTTAAAGTCTCCTGTTACAATCACTACCCATTTTACCTTCTCAAGCCTTATTTCCGTTATCGTCGTAAGTAACTTTTTTTTGATAAACAAATTTATTGTTTTACAGAATACAAGCACCAGTGACACGACAATGAATAGCACCAATAGTGTCGCAATACCGTTAAAAACATAAACATTACTTTTAATACCCCTACCCTCGAGCAGTCAATACAAACAGTGTGTATAAAGAACAGGCTACTCCACTGCACCCAGCCATTTGCCCCATACCCTCCGATATTTCTTAGGACACCCCCGTACCTCATACATGGGTTTTTCTTGTGCCGCGCACCAATCCCCCCTTCTTCGCCATTTCTCCGAGCTTGGTGGTGTGGGAAGTTTCAAGAAGGCGGCTATGTCCCGTTTGGCCTCAACCATGACTGTATTGTAGAGTAACTTCTCGTTCCTGGACCCATCCAGTCCATCTGTAATCCCGAGAAGGGAGTGACGTGGGTCATGGGGAACCTCCCAACCCAGGACCTCAGTTAGCTCACTTTCAATCTCTCTCCAGAACTGCACCAGTTGGGGGCATGCCATACCATGTGGAAGAAGTCGGCCGGGTCCTGACCACACCTCATACACGAGGCCGATGGAGAGAAGCCGGCTCGATGTAGGCGCTGCGGGGTTAGGTAAGCCTTGTGTAGGTAGAATAGTTGGATCAAGCAGAGTTTAGCGGATGTGGTGACCATCTTGTGTGACATGAGGGTATCCCGCCAATCCTCCTTCTCCAGAGGACCCACCCATTCCTCCCATTGGCCCCTGAGTCGGTCTAGTGAGGTCGGGGTGTTGTTGACCAGCGTCCTCTAGATGCGGGAAATACCCCCCTTCCCCAAGTCGCCAAGCATGGTCTGTGCCTCAGGGGGACTGTATTGAGGGGTCCTGGTATCTTCCGGTATATGGGGGCTGAGGGCATGTCGCAATTGTAAGTATTTGTAAAATTGTGACGGTGCAGGGAGTATCGGGACTGGAGGTCTGTAAAAGAGCGCATGTAGCCGCTTGTCCACACATCGCCGAGCTGAGAGATCCCAATAAGATCCCACGTTCTGAACCCCTGTAACCCACTGACCTCCCCAAGCCAAGTACCATGCCATTAAGGTGTGTGGTGAGTGAGTTTGTGCGTCCACTTGGTATGTCTTAGGGCCGCCCGCCAGGCCAGGAGCATGGAGCGCGTTACTTCAGACATGTTGGACGGGATAGGTTCCCCGTACATTAGGGATTGGATTTTGGGCAGGCTGAGCTCACTTAGTACAAGCCTGTAGGCTGGGTCAGACCAACCCACGTTGAATCAGTCATGAATACACAGTAGCCGAGTCGCCAAGTAATAGAGGTATAAATGTGTCATCCCTATGCCCCGTCGAAAGAGGGAATCTGACAGGTACTTAATGCCATCCGGGCCCTCCCTCCCCCCAGAGGAATTTTGTGGCCATAGTATCTAGCTCCCGAAACCACGCCTGTGGAAAACAAAAAGGAGTGTTTTGGAGGATGTATAGAAATCTGGGAAGAATCACCATTTCGACTTATCAGAGTTCATTCGAAGGCCGGAGGTTTGTCCGAAAGAGCGCAGGATCCGAAGACAACAAGGAACTGACTGGGAGGGATCGGTTAAGAAGAGTAGGAAATCGCCTGCATAAAGAGCGATCTTGTCCGCTTGAGAGTTGGGCCACTCCCATCCCCGAACGAGACTCTCGTACCGAATCAAGGTCGCTAGGGGCTCCATTGCCAAGGCAAAGAAAAGAGGCGAGAGTGGGTATCCCTGTCTCGTTCCCCTTTGAATGGGGAGGGCGTCAGAAAGAAACCCGTTGACCAAGACGTGCGCTTGAGGCCAGGTGTACAGAATCCTAACCATCTGACGGAAACGAGGGCCAAAGTCCATCCCCGCCAGCACATTGTCCAAATACGTCCAATGCACGGAGTCAAATGCCTTCTCAAAATCGATGAGAAGGAGAGCCAAGTAAGGGGAAAGCACATGGAGGTGAGCCAGGGCCAGGTGCAGCCGTCGGAGGCAGTGTCTGGTGCCTCGGTGGGGCATGAAACCGCACTGATCCGGGTGGACCAACCTGGTGAGGTGGGGCTTCAGCCATTGGACGTACAATTTAACGTCCATGTTGATAAGGGAGATGGGACAATAGTCAGCACAGTGGGGAGATGGCGGTTGTGACTTCGGGAGTACTAGGATGGTGGCCATGTCTGTCTCTGGCGGAAAGGAGCCTTTCTCCAAGGCCTCGGCGTACAGGTCAGTGAGGCGAGGCACGAGGGCCTCGCGGTATGCTGCATAGTATTCCTGGGGGAGGCCGTCCGGGCCTGGAGTCTTACCCAACGAAGTGTGAGCAATGGCCTTATTAATCTCGTTGTGCGAGTTTGGGCGGTCAAGGTCGGCTTGATCAGTGGATTCCAGTTGAGGGAGGTGGGCATTCGTCGCGTCCATCGACCGCACCGGGGTCTGTCTGGCATAAAGAAGGCAACGAATGCGCCCGCCATAGCCACCGGGGACTATTGGATCGACCCATCTTGATCCAGTATCTCTGGATTAATGCGGTTCACTCTGGGATACGTGGCGAGCCTATGGAGGATTGTGCCGTTTTTGTCACCCCAGCCATAGACTCTGACCACAGAAGATCTCCACAGGAGCTTGGCTGCCTCAAGCGAGAGGTGCTTGATTTAGTTCCGAATGTTCGCGAGGCACCGCTCTTGAGCCGCGTCACCATCCTCAGAGGGGGAGTGCTCAAGGCGAAGAGCCTGCACCTCTAATGAAGTGATCTGCAACAGTCGGGCCTGCCGCTGCCATTGGATGTGGCCTTTGGAAAATCCACGAATAGTAGCCTTGCCCGCCTCCCACAGGGTACACGGGGAAGGGACCGATCCCACGTTGGGGACAAAATATTGCTTCAGCTCCAGCCCCAGCATCTTTTTGAATTCCTTGTCCTGAAGAAACCAGGCGTTCAGCCGCCGTATGGGGCTGGAGTAGGGGGAAGGAGTCCCTATACTAAGAAGCAGCTTGGAGTGGTCGGAGATACCTCTCGGGGGAATGCGGACATCTTGGATTTTGGTGCGGTCAGTAGACGGAATAAAAGTTGCATCTATATGTGCCTGTGTGTGTTGTGCGGCGGAGGTGTGTGTGAACTGTTTAGCATGTGGGTGCCAGATTTGCCATGCATTGCAAAGTCCAAGGCATTCTGCCCAGTTCCTTAACTGTTTTGCTTCCCCAGCCTTGAAGTAGATGGAGGACTTGTTGTGTCAGGAAGCGGGGTGGAGACCGCATTAAAGTCGCCCCAATAACAGTGGGCCGCAGGGGGAGGGTGTGCCTCAGATCAGTGGATCGTTTTAGAGTTGTGACAAGCATCAAGGGGGTGAGTACATGGACACAAGATTAAGGGGGGTGCCCCCAATCGTACCGCAAATGATCACAAACGTGCCCAGTGGGTCATGAATAACTTGTGTGAGCACAAAAGGGAGAGTGGGCTTCAGTAGTATGGCCACGCCACGAGAACCTCGAGCGAAGCCCGAGTGCCAAACCCTATTGTAGCCGTACCACGCTAGAAAGGGGCAATGATTACCCATGAAGCAGAAGCGTATCAATATTGAGGCACTGTGTGTAGCACAATGTCTTGTAGGCCATTAACGTTCTAGGATAAAATATGGAGGGCTGCCTTCGGAGATGGTGTGTCAGTCATGGGGCCTGGAGGTCGTGACAGTGGCGGATCGGACCCTGGAGAGCCGACGGCAGGTGCGGGGACGGGCGCTGGTCTGAAGGACCATGTGTATTGGACGCCTGAGGAAGTGGATCCGAGTGTCGTGTCGGCATTGGTGCAGCAAAACAGCAAAAAACAATAATAACCCTGGGGAGCAAACATTCCCAGCCCCCAGCAACAACAAAGAAGAAATCCTCCCTTTCCAAACCCACCCGCTTCCCCCACCCCCCACCCTATTCTTCAAGAACAGAAGCATCAGTCGGCCCCCCCAATTAACTAGACCAAACTAAAACGCTCGGGAATGGGAAAACATGGAGGACCCCACCTCATGACAGGATGTACATACACAAGTCCTGTGGGAAGAAAAATAATAACACCAGAAGTCCGGTTGCAGTCTCCGGCTGCGGAGCCAAGCCCGGCAGGCAGAGACGAGTTCAAGCGGGGTCCTTCGGGAGCGTTGGACTACGGGCAAGATCTGTATCTGGAAGGTCCAGCACTGAGGGCCGGGGCGAAGCACCCCCGCGGTCCGGGTGGCCGGATAAGCCGAAGCGCCTCCCGGCCGAGGATTTGTCGGAGAGCAAAATAGGCTGTCGAGAATTGCCCAACGTAGAGTCCGTTCGGGCCCGTCGTTGACCACGGGGCCTGCGGGAGATGTTGCGCTGAGGCCGGGTGGCTGTAGGCGCGGGGCAGACGGGCCCGCGGTTCGTCTCCCCAGGCAATGGGCTCCGGTCATCGAGTCGCAGAGGGCACTCCTCCCTTGCCCAAGCCCAGGCCTCAGTAGGAGTGTCAAAGAACAGAGTCTTGTTAGCAAACACCACCCGCAGGCGTGTAGGAAAGAGGAGCCTATATTGGACGTTGAGTGCTCTCAGTTTTTGTTTGACGTCACAGAATGAGCGGTGCTGTCCCTGGATCACAGGTGTAATCTGGGAAAATCATGATCGCGTGGTTGTCATAATGGAGCCATTGCTGCTTGCGGGCGTCGGCCAGGATCGCGTCCCGGTTCTTAAAGTTGAGGACCCGCATGATGATCCATCGGGGGCTACACCCGGTGGTGGTTTGGGGGCGAGAGAACGGTGGGCACGCTCAATCGCAAACCATGAGGAGAGAGATCCCTCTGAGAGCCACGACCGCAACCACCTCTACAGGAAGTCCACCGTACGGCCCTGTTCCGCCCCTTCCAGGAAACCAACCAGTCAAAGGTTGTTACGCCGGGACCTATTTTCCGCATCTTCGCCTGGCGGTGTTGTTCCTCGGTGTGCGATTGGAGACGGGCTACTTGCCCTTTGAGTTGCTGGACATCATCCTCCACGGCGGAAAGTTGGGTTTCAGTCTCTGTGATCCGGGCCGTGGCGTTTCGGAGGTCCTGCCGGATGAGGTTCATGTCGACACGCACCTCCGTGATCTTGCCCTCCACCGAGGATTGCGAGGCATGGATGGCTTGTAGGATCATGGACAAGTCCGCGGGCGGCGGAGGATCCTGGTCCGTGGCGCCCCCGGATGCCCCCACCTCCGCAGTGGTGAAACGGTCCATTTTGGTTTGGGTGGCAGGGTTCCTAGGTGGTTTATCAGTTCTGCCCATGATGTCACTCCACAGGGCCGGGGACACCAAGAATCTCCTCAGGCGAGTCAGATAAGAGGGGGGGGGGGTACCCAGGACTAGTAGGGAAGCCCACCTAGTCCCGTTGCCACTCACTGTGCGCAGCAGGTATCGCTTCTTCAGGCAGGGTGGCTCTCCAACACCCTATGATAAGGGGGGGAAGGACCGCTTGACCAGGACCGCAAGGAAGCCCCCACCCAACCCAGGCGTCGCGTGGGCTGAACTGCGACCGGGGGGATTGGAGGGACATCAGGGGAGGCACTCCCGTGGTCCTGCGCAGCTCGAAGCCTGCGGCCGAATGAACCCCCAGGCCCTGGCCCCAATGAGCGGCAGGACCGAGGAGGGGACCACTCCGGAACCCCGGTCCCTGCAGACCCTGCCAGGGGTTCTAGCGGATGTGGGACGAGGGCCACCGACGGAAGACCTCCCCAGTTGCCGGGCGCGGCTCGTCCCCACCTTGGTGAAGATGCAGCAGGATGAGAGCCTCAGGGCCTGTCCAGGGAAGGCCCGCAGCAGCCCCGGCGCCCCCTGCAGATCACGGGTCCAGAAGTTCAATAAGGAGGGGCCAGAGGACGGCCAAGGGTCTAGCATGAGCCCCCCACCGCAGGGTGTATGCTACCGGTGTCCCCAGTGGGCTCCCCCAGCAGTAGTCGGACGTCTGCCTCCAAAGGGTGTGAGCAGGGCCCAGGAAGCACAAAAGCCAGGAGGGGGAGGGGACCCAGGCAGGCCCAAATCGAAGTGAAGACACCCCAAGTGGTCTACCACGCGCACGGGGGGGCCCCCAGCAAATGTCCTCAGACCCCCTCCGCCGCCGGGACTCACCCCCTGATAATCAGCTATGCCTCCAGCTCCGGGCAGCAGATACGCCTCACAGCACCGCAGACGGGAGGCTAAGTCATCCTCCAGTCCCCGCCGCCCGAAATGACAGCCGGGACCACAGGAGGGGGGGGGGGGGTGCGGAGAGCCGCCACAGGTCTGCGCGGCAGGCCGCTGCACCTCAGATAGGTCCTCCTTAGTGCCGACGGATGCGGACCTCTGTCTCAGCCTCTCCCGCCCTGGCCCAGCCGAGCGTGCCGGGTAGAGGGACACGGGCACCTTCCTGGCCAGCAAAGCCTCCCAGAGAAGCAGACAACAGGAGAGCCCCACCACCCCTCAAATGCGTGGGCAGGGGGCAGCCGAAGTGTTGCAGGAGCCGCAATCAGTGTGAGGGGGCCGCAATCTTGGCCACGGGACACTGATGGTGACACAGCAGCACGAGGCGGCGAAACTCAGGAATCTCCACATCTACCAGTGCAGCTGGGGTGCCGCGACGAGGAGACGTCCAAACACGTGTCAGGATGGGCCACAGGACGGGGATCACGAATGGATGGCGGAGGGGTCCGGGAGCACTGTCAAGGTGCGTCCACCATCTTGGCCCGGTAAGCCACGCCCCCACCATAGTTGTAAGTAACTTATTAAATAATTAAACCTTTTTTTGTGTGTTCGGATGCATATAAACATTTATCAGTATTGTTGTTTTTGGATCGTTAAGCCACTCAATCAGTTGAATTATTTGTAGTTCTGTTGTGGTTCTGGGCTCTTGTTCCGACATGATGATTCAAAGCTGTGGATACATATACTGCAAGGCCACCTTTTGGCCTCCCGTTTCGATGTGTTCTCGTGGCTTTTACATGATGAAGGATGTAGCCCACGCTTGCTTTGGGTCAATTAGACAAGTCTCTTGGAGCACAATGATCTCGTACTTGTCCCAGTTTTTTTGGGGGGGGGGCATTATCCTGTATTGCACGGTTTGCCCTAGCAATATTCCAGTATAAAAGCTTTAATAAGGCATCATTAGGATTACTAGATCTTTGTTAAGGAAGGCATTCACTTCTGGAGGCATTCAATTTCACCTTGTTCCGTCAATTGTTAGCTCTTTGCTTGTTCAAACACGCCCATCTTTCCTCAAGCACTTTGTAATACCGCGTACACAGGGGCTACTTCCTGGACTAGAGCTGTCTCCTAAGCGGCATTGACATGGGTGAAGGATAGCGTTGCCATGGTGATTGTGAGAGTGTTATGCCCCATGCTTCAACTTTTGACTAGCATTCATGATTAATAATGTAATCTCCTCAGTTCGCCAAGAGGAGAGAGTCTTTTCCATTTGTTTCTTGTCCTCTTGAGGGATACATTTATTTGATAACAAGTCTGCAGAAATTACTTGTTTCAGTGTAGGCATTTCGGCAAGGCGTCTCACTATATTTCCTCTGTTGAGGAGGTCCTGTTGACCCTGTGAAGTGTACTGACTTGTTAGTTTGATCTGGTTGATCAAACTTTCTGTTTGATCTGAGTCTATTGTGAATAATAATAATAATGTAGATAGGGACTGCTTCTCCACTTCTCTTGGGTTTTGTAGGGCGCTGGTATTCTTTTGTAAATTACCTTTCATTATTATATGTTCGTTTTGTTCATTACTTGTTTGGAGGTGTCTCTGCCAGGCTAGTTCACATGAGTTTTTATTCTGATTGTTACTTTTTAAGCTAGTTGGTTGCCTAGATGTTTGAGGGTCTTGAATGCGTTTCTTATGATTGCTGCTTTCTTTGTCATTAGCATTGATGTAAGTCATAGTTTATTGATAAATTATTTTTCGTGTTTTACTTGAGAGTTGTTTCTTTCTCTCTCTACACCCTGTGCATTTTGCACAAAATGTTTCATGTTCCCAGATTGCCTGGGCTTGTTTGGGTTTGTGTATTATCTGTTCCTTCTGTATGATGTTTATCATCATTTCATGGTGTAGTACCCAATGAATCCAGCTGCAAGGAGTTTTACAGATTTTCCATGGTTTCATCCTTCTGGTTTATTGCAGTACTCGTAATTACTGGATCTTGTTGCTCACATTTAGCTTCAAAAATAGGATATAGTCTTTTCCTATATTGGAAATCCTTCCCTATGCATTGGGAGTTCTTTCTGGCTTTCCTGGCGCGTTTCTGCTGTCTCTTGGTTTGGGTAAGAATCATTAGCTTGTTGTGTTCAATTGATTGGTCAGGCTTTGCAGTATATGTACAGTATTACCAGGAACTCCTCCTAGCCCTACCCTTGGATTCCTGGTTAGTTTGGTTGGCGCCAACATGTTTGATAACACGGTAGTCAGTGCTTGATGTTTGAGATTCTGCTCTGCGTCTGGACCGACTGGGAGTGTTGAAGAGATGTTACTTTTCCTTTAATTGAGAATGCTCATTAAGATAGCTGGTACAGTACTCTGTTGATCAATTATTGGGCTACATGCACACTCAGTGGGAGCTACTGAGTTTGTTTTTTGACCTTTGTTATAAGATCAGTCAGTTTTTCTACCTTTGAATTTATTCCAGTTATATGTGCAGCTATAATATTCATGAGGTCCACCTGGATGTTCAGTTTGTCTGACTGCATATTGATAGCAACTTGTGACGTTTTTAGAATGTTTAATAATGAGGTATGCAGGTCTGAGATGTTCTCCACTTTTGTTTCTAAAGTATCGCCCATCTTAATATGTTATTTTGGGATTACTTTTTGTTCATTCTTTTTCCCTTATACCTTTATTACTGGAGTATTAATGATGTTACCTTACGAGTTATGTGGTTGGGTCTGTGTTATAAAATTCAACTTATTTCCTTGATGCTTGTGCTCATTACTTTCATCTTCATGTGTTGGTTGTTCAGATGTACTCAGCATCTCAATTACTTTGGTTGGTCATTGAAAGGATTCTCAGTCAGATTTTCAGGCTGGTTGATGGTTTTGACCTCTAGTGCCTGCCTGAGATCTATATTGCTTGTTAATGATATTGAATAGAGCCAGGAATTTTTTGTTTCTTCTGTGTACATTTTTATTCCATGGTTATTGTCTGTGGTAGAAGTCAGCGGTGCTTTTTCCTTTAGCGCAGGTCTTAGTGGGCAATGTGGACAGTTTGAGGCGTGTTCCAGGGCCTGAATCACCAACCTATTACCACTTGGGTGATCATCGTATCTTCCTTAGCTGCGATATGGCTTAAATTTTGATTTTTTTGGTTCTTGAATCATTAGCTGTTGCTGTGTCTACCTTTTAAAGTGTGAGTGGATTCAGGAGGCCCATTAGTTTTTCCGTTGCTGAAAAATTGATTGTTGTTGGGGCCTTTAAGAAGGTGAATTTTCCACTGGGATTCACTTTCCCAAATAGTAGTTGAATGAATGATATTAGTGGACCGCTTTGGCCTGGGTTTGATTTTATTGTACTTTCCAATGCTGGTGTGGATTTTCATGCATTTTTTTTTAAATTGATCTTTTTTGCGCTGCCTGTTTCCTGACCTTTCCAGATCTCATTTTGTAAATAAATTAAGTTGTAGGTTTTCTGTTGTTTTGACTGGGAGCGGGAAATAGTGCCAAACTTAGACTGCACCCCTACCTAAAGCGACCGTCTCTGAAAGGTCTAATTCCACCTTCGACAATGACACTTTCAACACTAGCAACATTCTGATAACACTCAACGGGTAATTTCTTGTCAACTAGTTTGTTTGTTCCCCTTCTTGGTGTAGACCGCAGGAATAGCTGCTGTGTAGTTTCCTGGATTTAGGTTGCTAAGCCTGGCACTAAATTAAGGCAATTTCTAATATTGCTGGGGAGGATCCAATGCCTATGTCAGTGTCAGTGTTTCTGACAGTTGTTCCACTTAGTCCTGTTTATCCTGCCGCTCTCCTCTTGTTACCCTTGTTGCTCTCCCATATATTTGTTGTTTGGGTATTGTATTGTATGATGTTTTTGATTCTGATTTCAATCAGCTGTACACGACCTCATTCCCCCGTATGGATTTTCACTGGTTGTATTGGGGAGGGTGCAACGGGCGCGTACATGGCTCTTTGGTTACATTTGTTGAAGTTTTTGCAGGTTTTAAATGTGCAGTTGGTCTTTTGTTGAGTATCAGATGCAGAGGTGGGGGAGCGTGCAGTAGTCCACAAGCTGCACCACGGACCTAGCCGGCCCGCCTCTGCGCACTGCCGGCTTGACCCTCAGGAAGAGCCCTAAGCCCCCCCCCACGTTCATCGGGGCCTGGCCTGGGGCAAAAGCTACGTCAGTCTTTCCTGCCCATTTACACAGGACTCTTAAAGGAAGTTTTTCTTTTTTTTCGTGGCCGTAAAATCACGCTGCCTGCCTCACTGCTTGCCAGGGCTCTGTGTCTCACCTGCTGCTCTGATCCAGGGCGAGAGTCGGGTCTTCAGTGTGACCGGGACCGAAGCCGACCAGCCGGATGTTTGTGCCTTCATCACCGCCTCCAGCTCTGCGGTCCCAGTGTTCCAGCAGAGGTTTTCGTCAGAGCCAACAGCAACACAGCGAGGCAGCACCGTGTGTGTGACTCGTGTGTGGGCATGGCGGTAATTTCCCTTCTGTGTCACAGGATCTCGTCTAGTTTCCCCCGAATCACACCATGAAAAGTAGGTCAAATTGCCCATATTCACCAGTCAGAATCCGCCATTTACAAAGGACATTAACAGGAGCCAATAGAAAACATGGGAGGTGCTTGGAGTCCATATTCTAGATACAGAATGTCTCGAAGAGACAGCACATGCACTGCCTAGTCAAGACCTTAAAAACGACCCAGTCAGTCTGTCTGTCTGTGGGGTACCTCAAGAGTCTTCTTTGTCCCCCCTCATCTGTTTACTCTATATATACATCCTTTAGTGTCTAATCTAAGGAAAATGAAGGTGAGAGATTGTAATTATGCAGATGATATGCATCTTCTTTTCGCTATCGATAGTTCTGCTGACTTCAAAATGTCTTTCAAAAACACGATGCTATTCATCCCTGATTGGATGAATGGCAATCAACTCAGATTAAACTTTGATAAGAAAGGGATTGTCCTGACTGGAGGTAGACAACACCTTAGGAATTCCAATTTGTGGCCAACTGGAATGGCTACTCCTCCTCAACCAAAGAACTCAGTAAAAAGTCTTGGAGTCCTTGTTGACAACAAACTCTCTATGAAGCCTCAAGTTGGGGCAATAGTGTCATCTTGTTTTCTTCAGCTCAGTATGATTAGGAAAATTGGCAGATTTCTCACTATCTAATCCCTCATCCAGGTTATCCTTGCTTTAGTTACCTCGCGCATAGAACAAGCTAACTCATTATACCTTGGTCTCCAAGACTATTTGACTAAGAGATTGCAACTGGTATAAAACCAGGCAGCCAAGCTGATCCACAGACAACCTAGGCGGTGCCATATCATCCAATTGATAGGGAATTTAGGCTGGTTGCCCGTAAAACAGCACATGGCTTTTAAGACAGGATGTCTCATTTTAAAATCTCTCTACGGCAAATGCCCTACGTTTATTTCTTCCCAAATTCAAAAGTATACTCCTTTCTCGTAATTTAAGATCATCTCATGTTAATCTTCTGACTATTCTCCTTATAAGAAGAGACAAGAAGGTACTAGATTCTCTTTACTGTCTCCTCGTTTCTGGAATTCTCTTCCATCTAACATCAGAATGACTGGTGATTATCTCCGTTTCAGACAACCTTTGAAGACATGGCTTTTTACACAAGCATACGAATAACATTCCCGGCTACAGCTCTGCTCCTATACCTAGAGCCAAGAAACTGATTGGTGTATCTACGCTATATAAATAATTTTAACACAACATAACAGAAAGTGCACGAGCTATAGCGAGCAAACCTACGGTTCAACACAAATTTAAACAAATCAGGGTAGTCCTGCAGAAAGGGCAAATTTCCAACTGTTATTATAAAATGTAAAGTGGTCATGTGCCTGGGCTCAACAGATGATAAGTCAAATAATATATCCATTCTTGGGGTCATAGCACAGTAATAGCAAATGCTATCAAGTCATCCATGTTTGCCTCTCACTGATGTGGCTGCCAGTGGCAGATCTGTCTACTTGTCAGACAGGGGACATGGAGGGTATGAGGACAGACGTTCATAGATTAAGAAGAATGGAAAAATAGATCTCACACTCCCATGCACACTCCTCATGAAGAAGGGGCTGGTGGAAGAGCAGGCTCTGAGATGTACATGCTGAAAAGGAGAGAGCATGCATTTCAGTTACTCTACACTTCTGCCTAATTCAGATGTAGAGTACAAATTTTACATGCTATTACTTTCCTCTTTAAATTTGTGTCTTACAGGGTAATCTGCAGTTTAACTAGGATCTATTTACACAAGCACTAGGGTAAAGAGGACTTATGGAAATAGGTACATTCCTTCACTTTTAGCTCTTCCTTGTTACTTGATGAGTTCTTGGTCTACACCCCAGACCTTCAAAAACCCACTCTCACCCGGTGCCTATGCATTCTTTAGTTTTCAGATGGTCACAGATGCAGAGGAGAATGGGCTACAGGCCAACTTCTTGTGAGTTGCAGGATCTTGCAATTATGAAAATCTCGTATCATCAATTGGTGGAGGGAGAGAGAGTAGAGATCCTTTCAATCTCCTTTCAGTAATTATAAATCAATGTGGAAAGGATCACTGGTCCTGCATAACCAAGGTCTGCAGGTGGATCGGTAGGTGTCTCCCAAATAAAAGACCCTCATACACGTGTTTTTTCAAAGTCGTGTAGCGGTATATGATGTGTCCCCGCTTCTTGTAACACGTGTCCGTGCGTAATCCTTGGGTCAGTTTTTGTTTGCACCCTCTGCCAGGAGGTTGTACCATTGGTTAAAACAGTAGTGATGGTGAATAAGTGAAATAGTGCTATAAAGGTGTTCTAAAATACCCGGACAGCCAGAGGTTCAACTTTAATATTTCTGGATTCGGGTAGAAGTTTAAGGCGTGTCGCTATGGAATTATTTAGGAATTATAGCGTACTAAACTTGTGAGGTTAAAAGTGGTCGACATGTTTCAGCCTTATCTGCCGGATTCCGGGTTACCAAGGGCAGAGACAGCACAAGCTGCTAGATGGGTGTTTGAAGGCTAGAGTGAAGCCTCCCCCTAACTGCCATGGTTCCCGAGGAGACAAGTCTTACATAATGTAGAGGTACAATGTGACCTACTACCACAAAACAAATCAGGTTACAAATTTACCTTTTCCTTTTTTTTTTCTCACTTAATCACTTTATGGTCCTGAGGAAAGCCGACTGACCAACAGGCAGATAAGGCTGAAACATGTCGACCACTTTTAACCTCACAAGTTTAGTACGCTAGAATTCCTAAATAATTCCATAGCGACACGCCTTAACCTTCTACCCGAATCCAGAAATATTAAAGTTGAACCTCTGGCTGTCCGGGTATTTTAGAACACCTTTATAGCACTATTTCACTTATTCACCATCACTACTGTTTTAACCAATGGTACAACCTCCTGGCGGAGGGTGCAAACAAAAACTGACCCAAGGATTACGCATGGACACGTGTTACAAGAAGCGGGGACACATCATATACCGCTACACGACTTTGAAAAAACACGTGTATGAGGGTCTTTTATTTGGGAGACACCTACCGATCCACCTGCAGACCTTGGTTATGCAGGACCAGTGATCCTTTCCACATTGATTTATAATTATGAAAATCTGTCAGAATGACTAAATCCATTGAGGGACTAGATCTATTATCCCCATCTATGCCTCAACTCGGTTGTTATGTATTTCATGATCTTATCTGTACTACGCTGTGAACATTTCAGTATGATAAAGACTATTGGGGAATCATATAGTGCTACCTGAAATTCTGCCCTGCTTTTAGTCATGGATGTCAAGATTGTCTCCAAGTCTTGAAAGGATTTTAGATCTGATTGTTCATCAGGCAACAGCAGTTGAGTTGTGACTTGCTTTTTCATTGTCTTGCTTGAAGATCGAAGTTAGATATAGAAGAATGGTTGGAGAGAACCTGTAGCTCAGACATTGGTTTCTTTTGTACTGGAATTATGACCACCTATTTGTGATGACATTTAAGAATGGTAGAAATGTGGACTACATGAAAGAAAAAACACGGTTAAAGTGTTGGATGTGACACAGGATCTCAGAGATAGTATATCCAGTGTTTCCCATGTTGCCTTCGATTTCACTTGCTGGGATATTGTTTGGTCTGTGAAAATGCTGCAAAGATGTGCAGCCTGATTGAAACTTGCTTTCCCTGCAGAATGTGTTCTTTGTGGTGACATTTCGTGGTGGATTGTTAGATGAGAGCTGGAGAATGGGGGGATAGAGTTGAAAAAAACAGAATAAATAATGGACATGCCCATACGTGGCTTGGAGAACCACTGTAGACAGGAGTATTCTAAAGAGATAGGTCGTGTTTCTGTGTTAATAGTTTAAAATTAGGACTCATAAATTCAAAGTATCGAAACAATGAACGTTACGGAGATATATAAGGAAATATTTAGTTAAGGAAATGCCAACCTAGAGAGGGAAAAGACATGAGCCGCAATTGAGAGGCAAGAATCAATACAGAGTAGCCAGCTTTGGGCAGGGAAAATAAATATAGTGAATAGAGGAGCTAACACAAAGGATGAGAAGTCCCTAGTGAGATAAGAGGAACCAACTCTGAAATGAGAAGCTGTTCAAAGACTTAGAAGTTTTAGCAAGGAGCAGGGGAAGGGAATATAACAGGCCAAGCATATAGAGGAAATGACTCTGGACTCCTGAAACCAAATCACCCTCTTTTTGGAAAATATAAATGTACGTCTTCTATTGAAATGTAGCTCTACTAACAATTACTTGCAATTTGAACAGACAATGCTTTAAATGCATTTGCAAACAAATAGTTACACTTAAGGGGCACATTAAATCAGTATTGCATGGGGAAAAGCTAATCTATGCAAGAAGATATTAACATAGAGAGTGGGAGTGAGTTGACACCTTTAGAAATCAATAAATAATACAAAGGGCCTAACATAATGATTGGGAAGTGACTATAGAACAGATAGGAGTCACCCCAAGGAGGGTAAAGTCACTATAGAATGGGAATAGATTAGCACAGGAGAAATAAGTATTTGGTAATTAGAGCAAATTGACTTTATAATGGCAGGTTCTCTTTAAGGACAAGCAATAGGGCAATAGGTTAGCCACTGAATAATGAAGTGGGAGCCCATGAACCCCCCCACCCCCACTCCCGGACGGAAAAAAGGGACATAGTTTAGGGGGGAATTGGAGAGCTGTCCTGTGTATGTGCTCCCCTCATTTGCCCATCTGTTCCAGAACATGGCTCTGTGATGTCTTATGTGCACCGTCAACGATCCAGTGTCTGGACAGTACGGAGGACTTCAAACGACAAAGAAAAGGAACACAAAGAAGTGAAGATCAAACAATTATACAGAAGGAAGTCTTCGGACCTGGGACTCGCTCCTGAAAGTCCCTCTCTAGTGAACATCATAGAGCGACGGCATGGGCGCAGCAGGACCCCGCCACCACCAAATCTACGCAGTCTCCCAAAAAATGAGTACTGAAGTTTCTGCAGCCTTTGGCAGAACCATGGACACTTGTATGATATGGAGAAAGCACATCTGAGCAAGAAGAGTCATTAAACCGTTTCAAATAATGGGAGCAAAGGTCTAAATAAATATGTATAAAATGTAGTTGCTCACTATTATCACCCTCTCAGACATCAGTGTCACAACCTTTTCTCAGTAAGCTTGATGAACAGAGGAGCTTAAAATTCATTACATACACAGTAGTACAGCGGTACCTAACTTTTAAGACTGTCCTCAGGCTCAAACCTACTGCTCTTCTATTCTCTAATAGAACAGCTTCAAGGTTCTTTCTTGGGATGGGAGACACACTTGGTACAAAGGCAGTGAAAATCTTGTGAATACAAAAATGCATTTCTGACTTTGTAAAGTAAAACGCTACAGCAACCAGACTGTAATCAATAACTTACATGTCTAGAAAGATCGTATGGCAGACTTCCCATCACCATGTGTACTGGGAAATTGGCAAGAGGGAGGCATGTTAGTTCAGCTGATGCTTGAGTAGGGCCTGACTGGCAGTAGCGGGCTTCTGGCATTTTCCCAGGAGGCTGGAAGGGTGGTGGCCGGTTTTGCAGCAGTGGGGGCTTTTTTTTGTTACTGGGGGACGTTTTTCAGCGGTGCTGCAATATCGGCCCCTTGTACCAAAAGCAGCAGTTCTTATCATTTGCCAGCACAATGACAAAACCATATATATAAAGACATGCCAATGGTGCTTCCATAATGTATTTGTTTTCTGCTAAACTAGCCTTTATTTCAAACTGTATGATATTTAGAGTAATTAGATCTTTACTTTTCAGACATTTTGTAGGCTTACTTGTCTCTTCTCAGCATTTGAGCTGGAAAATACGTTTTGCATTTATTCTCTGCTGCTGTTGTTAATGTGTATGTTTTTCGCTGCCTTTTGAATCCACTCTTTCAACATTGTGGTGACTCCTTCAGTTACCGGTGGCATGCTCTTCTGGTATCTTCTGATTCAACTACTACCCCCTTTCCTACCAAATGTAAAAACCAAGTTTCCTCCCTAAGAGATTTTGTTTCGTTTAGCGTCACCCTAATCAATTTTCCATGGTTCAGAGTTGTTTCTAGCCGACAGAAAAGGCTTTTGTAACTCAACAATTAGAAAAAACAACTTCAGATGACTCTACCCTCTGCACTTGCAAACTAATTATTGCTAGCTGACCATAGTTAGCAAATTTACAATTGTGATTTGTGACCAAATAGTAGCATTGCTGTCTGGGAATGTACTCTGCAATTTCTATCCAGTAAAGAGTAGCAAGACTGCCCCTAAGATTTTTGGACTTGTTATGGTCTGGTGATCTGTACTGGAGTGGTTCTGGTATGTTGTGGAGGATGTTTTTACTTTGATTCAAAACCCATCAGTTGTGATCTTGGTCAATGTGCCTCCTCTCCCTCAATAAATGCCTTCCTTAAAGTCACTTTAGAGTATCATTGCAGTTAAGGTTTCAAGTTTTGATATCTTCCAGATGTATCTTTGTTTTACAGAGGTTTCCAATCAGTGCACCAATATGCTATTGCACCGACTGTCCTGCATAGAAAGTTGAGGACTGAAAACAAAACTTTAAACATCTCAACAGTCCATTGGTTGACATTCTGTGCCTGCACATTGCTCAACATATCTAGTGACACAGATATTCAGGTTTCTTTCTACACTTATCTCTCCACATATGTCTAGACTCAGAGATGAAACATTTGAGAATGATACTTGATAGCAGTTTCTTCTCTGAATCCATGTTGGCTCGGTGATTAATGCTTCATGTTTCGGAGGAGGCTGGAGGATTCCTTGTACTACAGAAGAAAGTTGTTTAGTGGCATCCAGGGTCTGGTGAACTCAAGGATAGATAGTGTTAACCGTATTCCACTCCGCTTTTCATTTTAACAGATATGCCACTTACAAAAAATCCAAAATCCTGGCTAAATGCTATTGTGTGGCCTTTACATGAGAGGCCTTATATGGGCAATTTCCACTGGTTCTCTGCAGACCTCCACATATTTAAGATCATTTCATAGCTGAATTGATGGGAAAGTTCCTTTGTAAATGTCAAGAAAAATTCATCACTACTTTCCTTCAAAAAAACATTGCTCAAGAAAATTATCTCTTTTAATGGTCCACAAAGACTAATACGTCAGTCAGTTATGTTATGGTATTAATTTTTAAATCACAATGTTTACTCCAAAAGCAGCGTCTCCACGCTAGGATTGCCTCCACTAATATAGTTAGTCAATATTCCTATATTCGGCTAAGACGTCATGTAAGTAATTAAAACAATTAACGAAATAACAACATGCAGCATGAATGTGACACAGACACATAAAGCAAACTTAAAATACTCAAGAATGACAAGGCATATCTGGCATATCATACCCATTGCTCAACTCCATAAAAATTAAACTGGCTAACAGTTAAATATGGCTAATTCATAACATAAAATAAGCGTATTATTCCATAAAAACATGTAAAAAGTGTGGTTAAGAAATCAATACAAACATTGCCAAGCCACGAACTACAGTAGTTAAAATGTGATCACTATATTGTGTATCCAAAAGTATCCTATTAAAACTCCATAGCTTTTCCTCACAATTAAAGCCACCTCAAACTTTGACGGGCCCTAGCTGCTGTAGATATACAATGCCCATGTTATAGTTCCTGATATTGACAGCTCACAATATTAGTAATAAAAAGATGGCGCGCCACAATCTACACAAAGTACAAACGAGCATAAAGTGAGAAGTGCTTTGAGAAGACAAATTGTCACAGGAGCATTTTGAGAAATTCGAGACCCAAGCACCCTGTCGAGGGAAGGCTATTAGAAAGTGCAAGGAGTTTAAGCGTAAACACGTTAGGGAAATAATCTGTGTTGCGGATTATGCATTATGGCAAGATATGTCCCCAAACTTTGCCTGGTAGATAAAGCAGAATATTCGACAACTGTCTGCATACATTGTACACAAGCATCACTTACCCTGTGACAACAATCAACAGCAAAGTTCTAACTCGCTTTTTAGAGTTTCCGTCAAAGGACACTGAATTAGGAAAAAAACTCTGGAACGCCCAACACCGAGAGAGCCTGTTTTACATAGGCAAGTCAGGGGATGTTAGCTTGCTTATTTAGAGCCATGAGTCCTTTAGGATTGGGGTTGAAAAGCCTTCCTCCGTGTGTGAACCAAATCTTGAGCCATAACATCAGAGGAGCAATTCTTATAGTATCCACCAAACAGGGCAGCCCTACCTACAGATATAGGCGGCAGTGCATGGAGGCACAGTGAGTAGTCTAATTAGGAAGTTATTTTCTACCAGTTGCAGGGTTTCAACATTGGTGTGTCCCCAGACTCCAGCCCCATAAAGTCCCATCGGTATGCATTTGCTCTTGTACAACTGTAATAACTCTCTCACAGGCTTATGTTTCAACTTTTATTCAAAGTGGAGTACTGCTTCATCTACTCTGGAAAATTGCTGCCATTTTAAATTCTGTAAAGAGCCCTAATTTTGCTCAGAATCGCAGGAGAATCCTAAATAATAAACATTTCTCACCTTAGCAACAGGAACTCCACCAATCGAATGAGATTTGTATTTAGTGCATTTAGGACCACTAATCATTATAAGTGGTTTAGCAAGGCTTACTTTTAAATCTAAATCATTCATAAAAACAGAAAATGCATCCTTCCGATTTTTCAACCATTTGGAGTACTCGCAATAAAAACATCATTGTCCGCATAGAAAAAGGTTGGGGTGAGGCGTTTCCCCACTTGCAGCATGTCCGTCCCTTTCAACGATAAATAACAATGCATACCATTAATATGAAGAAAAAAATAAAAGTGACCAGAATACAGCACTGGTGCACTCCCCGATTGGAGCATATCAATGGAGGACATACCCCGCTGGGTCCATATTGAATCTTTACAGACGTTTCCCAGTATAAAGAAAAAAGTAAATCAAAGGTGGTGGCCCAGACCAGCTTAGCCTCCTCTGGGCTCTGACCGACGCAGACGGGTTGTTCTTGGCCTGGTCTTCTTGGCATGCTACGGGACCGCTATGCGCTCTAAGTAGCGCATCTCGCTCCTTCTCCACCCTGGAGCAGCGTGGCACTAGTTTGTAGTTCTCTCTCACTGTGGTGTAGTGTGGGACAAAATCCTTTAATCCTCTTGACTCACGCTCTTCGGGCTCACTATGTGCGCTGATACAATAGTCTTAGAGAAGTAGATTTTCTTTATTAGTGCCACCAGGAATTTCACAGTATAGTGTTGTAGTGTGATTCCACCATAAGTATGAGTAACGTTGGCAGAAGGTGGTGCACATTATGGATAGCTCTAAATTTCAATTCCTCTTAGGTGAGGGCCTCTCATTTAAACCGTAAATCAATGATTGTTCTTGCACACAGTTTTATGCATTTGGTTTTAAGAGAGATTTATCAGTTCTTGCTAGGGGATTTCCACGCCGAGATGGTTTCACCCTTTTGTACCATCATGTGTGGTTGCCTTCATGCAATAATAATGCATGGTGCGTGCAAACAGGCCTGGTTGCATATGAACATAGTTGCTTTAAATGCTAGGGGCTATGTGTGATAGGCGCAAGGCCTAAAAGCGAACTAATAATTTGAATGACAATGCTAACAAATATATGCTTTATTGCCATGTTTTTCTGTTTAGAGACTTCATGTGTTCACAAGTCGGTTAAACTAATGGTACAGAGAAGAAAAACTTTCCACATCTCCGGTACACGTGTCGAACCTGCATCTGCAAGGGAAGATGACCTTCTAGAGATCTGTCTTGGAAGGAAGAAGGAAAAAGACGCATTAGCTTCTGTATATTTCTGCAAAGGGGTATTGATTACAAATTTTTAGCAAAGCAAGAGCCAAGAACAAGTTACCCCCTTCCTGGCTCCATAGGAAATTGTCTTAAAAGGATATAAGGTATGGTGCTAACGCAGGTTTAGACTCATAGACCAGTTGCTGAGGGAAAGTTGCCAAATGGCTGAATTCCAACTTCTCAAGCAATGAGAACATACAGATATGCAGGGAAACTTTACATAGCTTGGCATTTTTAAGTGGTTAGAGTAGGGAATAAATAGATAAATAGATTATGGATGTGTAATGAAATAGGATCAGGATCTATTTAACATTCCCTCCAATCTACATGTTTGTTATAGTTATAATCATTCCAATGCACATGATTTGTAGGCAGACACTTCAATATAAATAATCATATGAAAGAAAAACATCAACCATCGTGTGTGCATACAGATTTTGGGGGCGGAACTCCAATTCTCACCACGTGCTGATAAGAAATTCTCTGGCAGGTTCTTCTGACTTTTAACACTCCTTGTTTAATGGATCATAACCTGAGAGAGGAAGTGTGAGACACACCTGCCTGCACTTCAATTCTCCAAAAAGGGCGCATTTCTTCCGGATGTGACCCCAGTACTTTTTGGTACGTACCCAACATTCTACCTCGGGTGTCGATCATGATGATTGACAGCCATTTGCCCCATATTGTATGCAGAGTGAAAACTTTGACAATGTTATTTCCCTTCTACTAATAAGGTGGCATAATTTGAATGTTATATCAATTTAGGCTCTTGAGCAGAAAAAGTGCTCAGTGGGGTTCAGTCAATACTCGGTTTCAGATATGATTTTTTCATGGTTCTATTCTTCAGTGAATCAGTGGCCGACAGAGTTCCATACCTGGTGCACTTCTCTTGAACTACAGCTCTCAAGTCGGAAATGTTAAAATGGACAACAGTCGTAATATTGGTGTTCCTCAGCTGATGCTTTTGGTTAGTGAGTTGTGTTTAACACGCCTTCATTATTTTTTGATTCACACTTGGAGCCCCTTTCTTTGGTTTGCTGAGCTTACTTATTCTTCAGCAGCTACACCACGCCAAGTGCAAATCCACCCAGGAAAAAGAAGTAGATATTCTAGTATTTGTGAAATGGATGCTAATGTCTATTTAAACCAGCTACTGTGACATGTGAATTGTATTTGAAGTATAAAATATTGTCTGCAATCTCTCAATAATAGCTGGAGAATAAGCTGTTCTCAACAGCTGTAATATGCTCATTGCATTATTCTCAACTCGTGTAGTGTAACACTCATTTGCTGATTCTCAAATGATATCCTGTTTCAATAAGAATGAGACTATGCTAGCTAATTTTTTTAAGGATTTCATCAAAACCTTTCTGACCAGCAGAGTGAAACTGAAGGCTTCTTGTGGTGGTGGGTTTCATTGGAAAGCGCAACGCTCTGGGCTGTTTTTTGACATGTTTGAGCTGTGCCCTCGCCCAGGGCACCAACCTCTGGAGGGTGTTGGAGCTCCTTGCAGCAGTCTTCGTATGACTCAGGTCCAATAAGAAGTGTGTTTAAACACTTTCTGAAGGCTGCTGGCACCCTTCTTTTTTCTTTTCATGATGCGCCTTAATCTTGCTCCCTCTCATTCCTCCCAAATTGTCAGTTCATAGACAATCAGGGACGAGTGAGAGGAAGCACCAAATTTGGTGTTGCCCAGTGTACTTTTTGAGTAAAGGCCAGCTCTGCAACACTAAGGGGATATTCTCAAGCACGTGCGATAATCATCGCCAAAATTGGTTAAACGCAATGTTTCATATCGCGGGAAAATAACACTGTTTTATCGTCCTATTCACAAGTCGGCGATAACATGTGATATGTTCCCAATAACACGTCAAATGTCTGCAATAAAGTCACCGGGACGGCGATAAAAATTTAAACCCCAACGCGAAAAAACTTGCGTTGTGCCCAACTGCGATAAATAAATCAGCAATAATCTTTGCCAGGCCTGCAATTCACACACGTCAGGCGGGAAAAATCACTATGAAAGTAGAAAAAAAATACAAACAAAATCAAAACAACTGCGAAGCACAATGGAGGTAGCCGGAGCAAGTACAGAGGACAACCAGAACCCCACAAGCCACTTGGAGGACCAGCCTGGGATCTCGGGGTCAGGGAAGGGCAAGGACAAGAAGAAGAGGAAGACGCGGTTCAGTCCGCAGGAAAACAGGATCCTGATAACATAGGTGGTAGAACACCATCAACTATTGTTCGTCACCTTCACTATGTCATTGGCAATAAAAAATGGAATATGGCAGTCCATCGTGGACAAGGTGAATGCAGTCGGAATGCTGAGGAGGACAATGGAAGAGGTCAAGAGGCCCTGGAATGATGTGAAGCGCAAAACCTAGCAGAAACTCGCCAACAACCGGAAGGCAGCAATGCAGACTGGAGGTGGGAGTCCAGTGCCACAGAAGGAGCTGAACGAGATGGAGGAAATGGTGTCCACAGTCATCAGTGGAGAGACGGTGGCAGGAGTTGGGGGACCGGACACTGCTCAACATGAACTGACACAACAGCAACAGGGTGAGTAATGACCAGGGACTTGGGGGACGGGGGGAGATGGCGCAATGGCACACATGCACAATAAAGCAGAGCACAGTGCACACTCACAATGACTCTGGAGCATGTCTCTGATCCCCTTGGCACACTGCAGAACACCTAGAAACAGCAAGTAGGCCCCCGTCGACTATGTGCCCAGCGGGGGCCCTTCCCACACATCACCAATCTCACAACCAACCCATGACATGTGTTAAACTCAGCTAAGCTAAACCAAAGAACTACCGGGTACGTTTTTTTGACCCACCCTGAAACACATTGCAATGACCCTCATTTCGATTGAAATACATTTGTTAACCTGTCATTTAGCAACACTGGTTACTACTTTAAGCGTCATTTGAAATAATGTGATGTTTCATTGTGTTCACAAGCGTTTTTTTAAAAAGTGTCATTTTCACCAACAGAGCTCCTCGACAAAGGGCTACGCCCGAAATGCATTGGAGCAGTTGCATTTTCTTTGGAGAATTGTGTTTGAAGAGTTATTAATTACGAATGATAATTTGAAACATTTTCAAAATAAAAACATGCTTGAAATCAAAGAATTGAGCTTGATCTAATTACGCTTCTGGAGTCAGTCTCTTAAGACGAACTCACATGGTGTGCCCAATCAACAGGGACGCACTCACGTTGTTTGTGCGCAACTATCAATTCATTAAATTAGCGTATCTGGACGGTTACGCAACCTGTAGGAGCACCCAAGTCCACAAATTGAGTTATTTAGTTTTTACAACTTCCCCCACAACACGTTGCTGTGCACCGAGCTATATCTAATTTGTTCAAACGCAGCTAAGCGGCATATCTGTGAGCAACACTGACAATGCAAGTGACACGGCATGACGAATAGCTTGGCTGCAGTCAACATATCATGAAATGTTGCACGCCACGGCACTGAGGTGTCTGAGTGTGGACCACATCCGTAAAGGAGCAGGTCACACTCTGACACATCCACGTGCACAAACAACCCCTGACATCAACAACACATCTGCGGATAAACCATGCCCCAGACTCCCAACTCCCACCAAGAGCACAATGTACCCAAGTCAGCAACATCTCAGCACTGTATGAGCACAGAAGTCAAAGGCACACCGCATGAAAGGGATAAGGGGCAGCAAAATCAGAGCTGCAGGGGGCGACTCTACCAAAATGCAGCACACACACAGAACATGCAGAGCACATCAACATTTACAACAATGTGGTACAAACAGCAACACGTCCACAACAGAACAGAGGACACAACTGGTGCTGCTTGTGTGTAGAAACTGGCCAATCATATTTGGCATAGCAGGGAAATGTGAGTTGACAATGCACAAGTACAAACACACATCCGTGATGTTGTCGAAATGTCCACAGTCCCGCATCAAATAGGCAGCTCCTCCCAAACAGTCACAATGCACCATGTCATGCAGTCTGTATGGAAACATGCACAATGCGTCAAAATACATGTGGACACAATGTTAAACTGCATCTCCCCTTCATATTGCAGAGGGAAAACCAACACCTCCTGCAGAGCAGACCGAACCTTTCTTCTCTGATGATGAAGAGGTCCACCACACCTTCGACACCAACAACATCCAGGAGTTCATTGACAGCTACGTCAACCCACCTCGAGGAGCAGGGCAGCCCAGCTGCTTCGATGAGACCCCACCCCCTGCACAGACCACACAGCCGGCAGCACCCACCACCACGGCTGCCTCCCAGGACCCCTACGAACAACACATGGCCTTCCAACGCCTTGTGTTGGGGTGCCAGGAGCAGATGGCTGAACAGGTGCGGGTGGGGTTCGACCGCATGGCAACCCAACTAGATGCCATCCGTGGGTGTCTTAAGTCCCATCAGAGACCACTCACAGTCCCTAACGGACACCCACAGTCCGTTACATGCTCTCCAACGATCCATGGCTGACATCGCTGGAGTCCTGACTCTGAGACAAGGACAACTGTCTAGTCAGAGTGGCACAGGCGATGTCACCAGGGAGTTGGGGCACATGCGGAGGATCATGGAGAACATGGAGCGGACGGAGGCGGAAAGAGCGGCTGCCACGGCTGCACACCAGCGAGAGGTAGCAGACCCTCCTCATGGCATTGCTGCCACAGACCTGGCGCGGATGAATGCTGCTTCTACCCCTCCATCCACATCTCTGCCCCCTGAAGTGTCAGTGCCACACAGTGTGGCAGATATTCCCCCTCCGGCCCCTGAGGTGTCACTGCCACACAGTGCTGCAGAACGAACACCACAACCCACATGTGAGGCACATGAAACAGCAGAGGATGAAGATGAGGATGAAACTGCCTTAGTGGTTAGAAGAAACTTGTAGCATTCATCTCCGCCATATGGCCTGTTTCTGCTTGGTTCTGCCCTCCGCATCATCACCTTCCACTGTCCCCCGATGCATTCTGCGACACTCACCTTGGACCTCGATATGGACTGCTATATTCTGTTTGGTTACCAATGACACAGCAATCAGACTGAGGACTGTACTCTTCCTCTTCCGATGAACTTGTCATTCCCTAAAGGACTCTGGCTGGCCCTCCACGGGGCAACAATGTAAAGTGGGGCTTGCATGGCCCTGTACTGCTCCAGCTACAACACTCCACTGAATGTGGATTAAACATTCATATTCACACAGATGTGTCATATCTATGATCATTCAAGTGTGGAAGTATGGATGAATGTGGGGTCAGTGATTCCCCCTTACTCCCATGTTGCTCATGTTGTTGGACTTGAGTCACAGGGTACAACATTACCAATTGTAGTCCGGGTGGCGCCGACACTACAACAGAGACACATGCATTAGTTACTTACTAGTTCAGCCCAGGACGGAACCACGCCCAGAGCTTCGGGGTTATTGTTCACACCCCTACACTGGACTGGCACACGCCAGGCCAGGCCAGCCCACTCCGCTTTCGCTTACAGGGGACGACAACAACGCTAAATGACCCAGGTCTTCCCTGTAGTGATTTGCTGATCACAGGTCTAGTTGTCAGCATGCCACAGCCACTCCCTCATGGCTGGTTTACACCCACACCACACCCATCTAGCACACACCTCACAGGACATGTAACCCTGCAAATCAAAAGCGCATGTGCGGGACGCCATTTCCACTCTCAATCTGGGTGTGTCCGTGTAGTTATTATTTATGAATGAGGGCTGAGGGCCCTACCACATCACATTCCCCACTGCCGTAGGTGACATGATGCCGTATGCACCACGGGACTCAATCATAAAGGGCCATGACTTGCGTTGCACAGACTTGGTGGCACCGGATACACAGCGGCTGGCATGGGCCTACCGCCACGGGGCGATGACTTTCATTGCACTGAGGTAAGGGCACCGTAAGTGCTGAGCGGGTGTGTAGCCTGCGATGATGCCCCATCCTGGCAGTCCGGACTGGTAAGGATTTGTGTGAGCCTTGCTGGACCGCAGTGTAGGCCTGAGCCAGCAGGCAGTGCGGGCCTACCGCCACGTGGTGTTCCCTCACGGTTCACAGTGTTAGTGGTACCTAAAGAGCTGAGCGAGTGTGCATCCTGCGATTATGCCATGTGCACTGATATGATCTCTGCTATTTCGGAATCAAGTGTTTGACCTGTTGGCCCGCGGAGCGGGCTGCAAAATTTGGAGGCTGCCAAGGTCGCGGGCTTGCACCGGCACGTGATGGGCCCTCTTGGAGACACTCCAGTGGCAGAAGGTGAGCAGTGAGGCCTGGGTGCGCAGGCGGGGCAATCACCGCTGGGAGTGGCTGGGGTGCAGCAGCCTGTGTACGCAGGGGCGGGCAAGCGATGATGGCGTGTGCAATTGCATGGACACTCATGAATCAGAACTCTGTTTCAGATAAGGGACCTGGTGGACTGCAGTGTATACCGGCACATGCTTGGAGACATGCCGGTGGCAGCAGGTGAGCAGTGAGGCCTGGGTCCGCAGTGTCTCTCCCTCTCTCTCTCTTTCTCTTTCTCTCTCCCTCTCTTTCTCTCTCTTTCTCTCTCTCTCGCTCTCTCTCCCTCTCTCTTTCTTTCTCTTTCTCTCACCCTCTCCCTCTCTTTCTCTCTACCCCCTCTTTTTCTCTCTTTCTTTCTCCCTCTCCTCTCTCCCTTTCTTTTTCTCTCTCTCTCTGTCCTTTGATGTGTGCATGACACACCTTCTTATCTTGAATTTTGTCTTGCAGGCTGTGACATACAGATTGTCCTGAGAAGACACGTCATGACTCTTCCAAATAGTTGTTTTGAATAAAATGATTTGTTTGGAAATTCAAAGATGAATGAATGATTCTCCTTTTTCTGACCACACATGAATGTTAAGTGTTGTAATTGTGCGACATCGGGCGAATTTTTTGTTCATGATTTCGTAAAGTTGATGTAACATATCTTTGTCGGGGTGGGTGTTGTGGCCATCTTGGGTGTCTGAGCTGCATGATCAGTAGCTCCAAGGCATCTGTTGTGCTTCAGGTGAGGCTCTGGGCTGGGCTCCCTTTTTTGGTGCAGATTGTCATCCGACTTTGCACCAGGTAAGAGCAGGTATTAAATCCCTGCTGCTAACGCGCCTTATCGAAGGTTTTGTGATCTTATCCCTGATCTGGCTGGTCGTTGAGAATGTTGTGAAGTGGTGTTTTCGCGGCTTTTTGCACGGGAATGCCTACTCTGCATCTCATTTTTTTTGCAAATCTGTTTCATTGAAATTTTGACAGTTACAGATACATGAAAGACATCATAGGCTGAGCTCTGTCTGTGCATGGTTGCACTTAAAAGCAATAGAGACATGTTTTTATTACACAAAGGCTAAACATCGTAACTGTACGTAATTTGTCTGCCGCACCGGAATACATGTAAGGACAATATTCGGCTCATTTCGTGCATGAAATGTATCACTGTCCCGTGACCGCCACGGTCCGGCAGTCCTATGAGTAGAGTCTTTCAGTCAGTTCAACGTGGACTTCGATACAGACATAGCATAGTAAAAACAGTTAACACCCAACAATCCCAACTCAGACCGGCACTATAATCGATGTCCCTCATCCCCCACCCATCTTGGCCTCCACAGCAACAAAATACAGCATTACAGATTGGCCATTACTCCCACGCAACAGCGTCTATCACTCACACCATTGATGGTAATGCTAATCAACTTGCATCTGGAACACCACGGATGCACCCGGCTATGGATTCCCGCACCCGCCCTGGATCTCCGTCTCTCCTCTCAGGTGGTCCCCCTGAATCTTCCTCCTCAACCCTCTGAAGTGCTTGGAGTATACCCTCCCACTGAGCGGCTATGGGCTCCTTCCTCAACCCTAACGTTTCCTCCCTTCTGATGGTTGCCCTGTCCCACGCGTAGAGCGAGTGTCTCCATGCTTGCACGTGTGGTGGGTCCTGTGCCTTCCACCTCTTTGTGAGCAATCGTTTGGCCACCACTATACCCAGATCCAAAAAACTGGATGTTACTTTTGTGGCTGGGGTTCTGCGGAACTGATGCAACAGGCAGGTTACGACCAGTACTAACATGTAGCAGTTCACTGATCGTGTGCCAGTACCCGTGTAGCCCGTGGCAGTTCCACAGCATATGGACTAGACCCACCCCAGGCTCGGCGCATCTAGGGCACACTGCATCTGTGCGGTGAAAATACCCATTGACCGCCTCCGGCGTGAGGTATGCCCTGTGTACTATGAACAACTGAATCTGCCGGAGCCTCATATTTCTGGGGATGCTCACAGGGCCCTTCAATACCCGTTCTCATTCCTTGTCTTCTAACGGTCTCCCCAGATCACCTTCCCATTTGTGCCAGAGAGGGTCTAGTGTGATCGCCGCGTGAGTGCGCAGTGACGCCTCAAACCAGCGGACCAAGGGTTTGCCTCGCCCCATAACATGTAGATATTGTATGGTAAGGTGCTGATTGGGTTCTGCAGTTACGTCTCCCCATTTTGCGGACAGGGTTGCAACTAGCGAGCGATGCATAAGGAATTTCCCTGGTGGTAGTCACTCGCTCTCTACCAGTGTGTCATATGGTGCAAGTGTGCCGTCTCGATAAAAATCTGCTAGGGTCTGTATGTCAGCATCCTGCCATTGCGCCAGCGCGAAAGCTGTGAGTGTCCCCATCCCACTTGGAGAGCCCTTCTACGGGAGCGCCAGCGCGTATGAAATGTGAGAAATAGGCTTCAGCGATAGCATTTGTACGCAACCTTAATGAGGAGCGGTATTGTTGTCGCGGGTCTAACTGCTGGGTGGAAAAGCGTAAGGAGACGCTCCAGAGAATATGGGGGTAATGCAGACACCGTGTCTTCCCGGCCTTTATCTGCAAACCAGCGGGCAATCCATTGAAGCTGCGCCACTAAGTAGTAATGTTCTAAGCAAGACACTGCCAATCCCCCCTGATACGTGGGTAGATATAATTTCGCTAGTGATAGCCGGTGCCGGCCGCTCCCCCATATGAAGTCCCGGAGCAACAGAGAGAATGTGGCAAAGAATGCCGCTGGTATATACAATGGAAAGTTGGCAAAGTAATATATTAGTCTGGGGAGGATCACCATTTTGGACAGAGCCACCCTACCCGTGACCATCAGTGGCAGCGTGTCCCAGAAACGCGTCTGCGACTTAATAGCCGTTACAGCTCTACCCAGGTTTGCATCAAAAAGGTCCAGCGGCTAACGGTATATTTATATTCCCAGGTATCGGAAAGTGTCCCCTTTCCAAGCTACCGTTGTTCCATTAAGGGTGTATCCTGGGTCCTGCCTCCCCTCCTCGAACGCTTAAAGACAGGATTTACTGGCGTTTACCTGTAATCCTGAAACAGTGGCAAAATGCAAGCAGGATGTGAGCCGGAATGTTCTCAATGTCTCTCACATATACCAGCAGATTGTCTGCATATAACAACACCTGGTGTACTGCGTCTCCCAGCGGTATACCATCTCCCAGCAATGTGCGGAGGGCTTCCGCCAGAGGTTCGATCGCTAACGCGAACAGGAGTGGCGTCAGTGGGCATCCCTGCCTGGTGCCCCTCCAGATTGGTACAGTTTCAGATACATACGGACCCAGCCTTACCCGAACTTTGGGGTTCTTATACAAGAGGCCCATCATTTGTAGAAATTCCGCCCCCAGGTCATAGCGTTGCAACAGCGCCGACAGATACCTCCACTCCAAACAGTCAAAGGCCTTTTCCAGGTCCAACATTAGGCAACCCGCCCTTGGCCACTCTTTTATACTTTCCGTCGCTACTCTAGAAAACCTCCGCAGATTCAGGAACGTGCTCCGCTTGGGCACAAACCCATTTTTGTCACTATGGACCTGGGCTGAGACCACCGAAGCCAGACGCTCCGCCAGAGCTTTGGAAAATATTTTATAGTCTGCATTTAGTAGTGCCAGTGGCCTATAAGACCACAAGTTTGTTGGATCATGGTCTGGCTTCAGCAGGGACACCAAATATGCCTCGCGCATCGAGGGGGGAAGTGCGTCTTCCTCCAGCGCTTTTGCATAAAAGGTGTGTAATTGTGGCACCAAGGATTCCCTATAACATTAATAGAATTCGGCCGGCAGGCCGGCCGGGCCTGGTGTTTATCCCGGATGCCAGGGATGCAATAGCCTGTCCTATCTCTTCCATAGTGAGGGGGCAGTTAAGCTCCTCTCGATGCGTGTACGAAGCTGTGACCAATTGGATCCCTTCTAGGAATCCCTCCAGCTCGCTGTCCGAACAACGAACCCTTGACCGATATAACTGCGCATAATGATCCAGCATGACCATGTGAATCTCCCTTTGTGTGTACACCAGTTCCCCTTCCTGTGTACGTATAGCTGCGATCGGGCGTGAGCGTTGTCTTGCTTTAGCAGCCAGGTGAGCGGGCGACCCGCCCTCTCCGCCATAGCATGCGTGCGAGCCGTGTAGGCTGCATAGTTATGGCACCGCAACTGTTCCAGCAGCTCCGCGAGCTGTGTCCGTATATCCTCTAGGTGATTAGAATGCCTGCTCCTGCCCTCTCCCTCGTGCTTGAGTGGCAGTAGCTGGGATTCGAGACGGGCAATGGTCTTTGTCAACTGCCGCCTTATGTTCCATGTGGCGCTTAAGCAGTGTCCTCTGAGTGTTGTTTTGAATGCATCCCACTCGACCAGTGTGCGGCTCGCTGTGCCTTAGTTAAGTTAAAAAAATGCCAGAATAGCTGTCCCCAGTGACGAGCGGAATTCGGGGTCTTCCAGCGCGCTGGGCTGGAGGCGCCATGTGGGAATAGGGGGCCGATCAGCCTCCCATTTTAGTTGAATCCTCAAGGGATTAGGATCTGAGTGTGTCCGCCCCAAATATTCCGAGGTTACGATTAACGGTAAAAGAGACTGGGACCCTACCACCCTGTCGGACATGTAGGTCATGTGTCACAGAATAATAGGAGTAGGTACGATCAGCTGGATGTTGGGCTCGCCATATATCCAATAGTGTCCAATGCGAGAGCCAGTCTGCGAGCGCCTATGCACTGGACACTGCTGGCGCGACACGCAGAGGGGGAAAGGACCTATCCATGTGTATGTCAAGTACTGAGTTGAAGTCGCCGCCCAGCAGCCAGGGAGGTCAGCATATAGAGTAAGCGCCAGTGACAGCCGCGTCAGGAATGACGCTTGATTGACATTCGGGGCATAGATCGAGGCCAACAATATGTGTCGATTATTAAGCGTGATGCGCACCAGAGTGTACCTGCCTTTCGGGTCTGCTGCCACGTCTGTGCTAACAAATGGGACGCCCGCTCTCACCCACAGGAGTGTGCCCATAGCATGGGCGGAGTACACTGTACCATACACCTGCCGTCTCCAGCGTCTGTGCAGTCGGTCCAGCTCCAGTGGCGTGAGGTGTGTTTCCTGTAGTAGGGCGATTCTGACCAAGTGCCTTTGAAGATAAGCAAATATGGAGTATCTACGTGAGGGTGTGTTCATTCTGCGTATGTTCCACAAGCATATGCTAACCCGCGTCATTGCTAGGGTGTGCGGTCCGCTGTGAGGCCTGGGGCAGGGTGTGTCTTAATGAGTGTTGGACTTGTCTGGGTTTGTGTGAACCGGTCTGTACCTACTCTGCATCTCATTAGCGTTAGTTGCCGGGGTCATCTGTGGCGATGTTTTTTACGGCTGCTATCGCAGAAAAACTGGTAATATTGGCTGTTAGTGTAGGAAGGTAGATCCCTGACTATGGTTGCCCCCAACTTTTTGCCTGGTGTTTTGCTGGTTTTCTGACTTAGTTGACCTGGGGCCCTGCTATTCAGGACCCCAGGCCTACTGCTCTCTCTGTAAAATGGATTCCATGTACCCTAGGTACATATCTAATTGGATACTGAGTCACCTTATCAGTCCCTGTACAGTGTACCTTAGGTACCCAGGGCATAGGTGTACCCAGGGCCTACCAGGGGCTGCAGCATGTATTATGCCACCCCTGGCTGGCCATCCAAATCTGACACAACTGGCTGCATGACAGCTGGGGCAAGGTGGTGTAATCACCCTTTGCTTTAGATATAGTATACCTATATCTAACCTTAAAATGGACACACAGATCTCCTATCAGTCACTCCTATGGCAGGCCTTGACAATCCTGAAGGCAGAGTGCTTGGAATCGTGTGAGATAGTGCTCTGGCATGAGCTGAGCCTGTCTGCGGCTTTCGGGATCCATCCCTTAGCCGTTTCCATGATATCGCATACCATATACTCTTAAGTGCATTATAATCCTCGCGGTTATGTGCCAACTCTGGTATCGCTTTATCAAAACATGTCGAGTAAGGTGTCATACGAATTGGAATACTAACCCCTCGCCAATTCTGGCGACGGGGTTAGCATTCCACCCTTCTAGAGGGACACGACATGTATGTAACCTGTAACCCCGGTTAAAGTCAGACAGAGCCTTAGCTCCACAAAATGGATGCTGCCACCGAGACACAAGTCTGCCCTCCTGCTGCTGGGAGTCCTCCCAGCCCAGGAGGCAAGGACAAAGGGTTTCCTGCCAGGGGCGGTGCCAGCACCGTCCCAGACAGGATTTTGTGTATCCTAGGTAGGCAGGGCTTTAGAGGAAGGTGACTGCAAGTGGCACCCCGGTGCTCACTGTGCATAGGCCGGCTGAAACCAGTTCCAGGGGCACTCCAGCCCCTGGCCTGGGGAAAGCCCGCCAAAGGAAAGGGGTGTAACCACCCCCCTCCTAGTCCCACCCATAGGGCAGGACTTAGTCGCGTGCCAGCCCCTTTTTGCAGGATAAAGGTAGGAACTGGCCCCCTTCCAAATTAGATCATCTTTGAATCCTGAAACTACTTTCTGCAAGAAGGAACTCAAGACTCTTCTCAAGATTTCTCCCTTGTGACTAAGGAGTAGTCACCCTGCAGCAGCAGGCACCAACCAAGCATCGCGGTTTGTTGCCAGTCTCTCCTTCGGATCAAGACTGCTCCAGCACGACGAGAACCGGCTTCCCTGGCACCTCTGACCTCAACCTACATCATCAGCCCAGCTGTGATCCGTGGGTGTGACGAGACCTCGAGGGACCGGCCATCTTCAGAACTGCACGACGCTTGTCCAGCACGACTCCCGAGTGACCCTCGACTGAGTGCTTTGGGGTAAGAGAAGCCCCGACCCTGAGCAGCTCCAGCACCGAAGTTCAGCCCCCCTGCATCCACGAGATCTGCGTGGGGCCCTTCTGCTTTTTGCTGCTCACCGCGTTGTCCAGGTCGCTTGCCCGTTGGCTAGTGGCCCTCTCACGACGCTCCACGACGACAACTACTGCTGGTCTGGTTGCTCCAGACTAGCCCTTGCTCCCCTCCAAAAGAGGAGCACCCTGGGCCCTCCTGGTCCACTCAAGACGCCATTTTAGGTCCACCGCGTGGGCCTTGCATTTGCCAAGACTTGTTGCCCAATCCTGGGTCCAGCGACGTCGACAGCAAGTACCTTCGTGGGACAGCTCGCACCTCCATCCTGGTTGCCGACAACGCCTCCTGGTCCGAGAGACTGCAGAGCCCAGCAGCGCCCACTCACCTGGCTGAGGTGACTTCGTCCGGTGCCATCCTGGTGCCCACCTAAATCCCTGGCTAGTGATTCAGAACTTGGTCCCCTCTGCTTACAGGTTTCTTCTTCCTTGATCCAGGCTTGGATCACTCCGAACTTTCTTCACTGGCCGCCTGCCAGCAACTCTTTCTTCAGGCTCCTGGATCTTCAACGAGGGTTTCCGACGCAACTTCAACCCTATGCAGCCGCAGCCCCTGGGCTAGGTAACCTGAGTACTCCGGTGCTCCAGCATAGTCCAACACCCTAAGTGTTCGGATCCACTCTTGTTTTCGACCCACCTAGTCTGGTTCGCCCGAGAACAGTAACTTTGCAACTGCTAGCCTCCATAGACTTTTTCCCGCCTTACGCGTGAGAGTTCCCACTCTGCACACGACGTCCACAGGCCTCCTGCATCTAATCCCAGTGTTTAGAATTGTAGGCCTAGCGATTCCTGAGTCTAGAAAAGTATTACTTACCTGCTAGCAAGTTCGCATTCCACTTACTGAGTATATGGTTTTTCGTGCCCCTAGGGCATTTGTGTAAATTGTGCGACTTAAAGTATTTTCTTAAGAGTTTTGTTGTGTGCTTAGCTCCCTGACTCATAAAGAGTTCATGGTAGTCTTGTTATAAATAAATATACGTTTATTTTCATAACAACTTGTGTGGTGTCCTTTCACTTGGTGTTCAAGGGGTAATGTGATGGTAAAACAGCTGGCTTAACACGCCCTCTAGAGTCTTAGCCTTAGACTGCTCGTATCCATGCTACTAGGATAGCTGGTCTATCAGGTTGACTTACAACCAATCATCAATAAGGGTTGTTTGGACTGATACATAGTGTTCACTAGAATAGTGAGCACTGCATATCAGGCCAACTTCTCACAGTTAGCACCAGCTTGTGAATAGGGCAATACGTTTATCGTGACTTTGGCTGTGATAAAGTGCCGCTAACTCGGCGATAAGTCGTGAGAATATGCCCCTGAATTGTTTTATTCACAGTGTTTTTTGTACTTTTTTCAAATTGAAAGGTACCGCTTAGGCAGATTGTTTACTATCATCAAAGAGACGCTTGGAAACCCCATTTTGCTTAGCACTCCAGTCTCCTGGGCTACTTTATAAAATGAGACCCAATGCGCGTTTTATCCGCCTCCGATCGGGTCCAGGAATCTTACATCTTCGCATGTAAGTAGAAATATGTACTCCCCCAATCAACTCTTAGCATTATGGGGATTGGTAAATCTCTGCTGCCTCCACATGATGTGTCTATATGAGGGAGCAGTTTCCTCCTGTCAATGCTTCTTCACCCCCCAATCGGCCACTACCACTACCCCAGCCCCAATCTCTCCCATAACCATAAAATGTATCTAAGTAATTGTAGGTCAATCCCCAAACATAAATCAGACCTTTTTAGCCTCTTTGAAGAAGAACAAGCAGATGCATTGTTATTAACGGAAACATGGCTACATGCCAACTCAGGCCCAGACCTTGTCGGGATTCTGCTTCCAGGCTACCACAATAATTATAGAGATTGTGTAATCAGAAGAGGCAGAGGTTTTGCAATTATTTTGATGAATGTTTATAACTGCTGCATCCACAATGACTCGATAGCCCACTGCAAAAGCTTGTCGTTTGCTGTCTCATTCTCCCCCATCAACACTTTCTGAGGCATCCCCATTTATAGACCTCCAGGTCCTTATGGCGAAATTCTTCAATCACTCTTAGAAGTAACCGCAAATATGGCTAGTACCAGACCCAATTTCTCTCTCCTAGGAGATTGTAACACTCACTTGGGGGAGCCCCTAAATTCGCAAGCCTTCTCTTTGCTTCAAGATCTGTTTGCTATCTAGCTTTCACAGAGGGTGGTGAGACTCACGCATAATAAAGAGCACCTGCTTGACCCAGTCTTTTCCAACGACGAATGACTCAAAGTCCTGGCTCCCATTCCTATAATTTGGTCAGATAATTTCCTGATCCCAGTAATTTGGGAAACTGTGCCACCTTCGTGCCACCACAACTCTATCTGTGTTATGGACCTTATGTGGTCCAGACTGTCATCAGAACTCTGGAAACGCAATCTTGCTGACCTTAAACCCACTCCAGACTAAAATCCCACCTCTGCCTATGACAAGTTTACTCATTGGATTACATCCTCTCTGGATCAGATCATTCCCCAGAGAATGCTAACTACATGAGCTAAAGATAAAATGTCTCAGTTGCATGAACTTAAACAACACTGTAAACAAGCAGAAAGAATATGGAGGAAAGACTATGGGGAAGCAAGCAAGCAGAGGTATAGACTTGCCATTAAAACCTATAATGCAGAAATTGAAAAAGCTCTAGCATTTTACTTTGAAGAAAAAATTAATCTGGGAAGCAACTCACCACTGGAAACTTATCACATTGCTAAAACTCTACTTAACCCCCTCGTCCGCTCACACCAATCTAGCACCGCAACCCAGACAGTGTAACAGCCTAGCAGTTTTTTCCACAAGAAAATTCAAGATACCTATTTATAATTTATTTATCGCACAGCTACCCGAAGGTTTCCCGGCGCTAGAGAATGCAGAAGGATGGAGGCTGGGCAGAAATAAAAGAGGAAGGGGACTATTGATTGAAGAGCCATGTTTTTAAATCTTTACGGAATTTAGGATAGTGTTGTTCAGTGCGTAGATGATAAGGGAGAGAGTTCCAGAGTGAGGGAGCCAGGTAGGAGAAAGAGCGTCCACCCATTCTGGCTCGTCTGATCCTAGGGATTTGGAATTTGTGTTGGTTAGACGATCGAAGAAGGCGGTGGGGTGATAATGGTGTACTAAGGCTTTTAGATAGTGAGGTGCTTCACCCGAGTTAATCTTATGCATGTAGCACAATGCTTTGAATTTGCCACGATTGTCAATCCGGAGCCAGTGGAGGTCACGTAGTGAAGCTGAGGTAGCAGTTCTATTGGGGAGTTTGCAAAGTAATCTAGCCGCAGAGTTCTGTATAACCTGTAACCTGTGCAGCACTTCCTTGCTGGCACCCAGGTACAGAACATTCCCATAATCCAGTCTTGATGTTAAAAGGGCTTGGATTACAGTTTTTTGGGTGGACAACGGAAGCATCCACAGGATTTTTCTAAGCCATTTTAAAATGAAAAAACAAGTGGAGGCTACTTTGACCACTTGTTGCCTCATTGTCAGTTGGTCATCGAAAATGACGCCAAGGTTGTGGGCGGATTGAACAGGAAGTGGGGGAGAGCCCATCTGCGACGGACAATGTTGGGGGCCCCAGAGGGTTTTATTGTTACCAAAGAGGAGAAGTTCGGTTTTTCCTCCATTAAGTTTTAATTTATTGGCATGCATCCAGTTGGCAATGTTTGTTAGCCCAGTTCGGAGCATTGAGGTAGTGGAATTTGTTTTGCAAGAGAGCGAGAAAATGATCTGGGTGTCATCGGCGTAGGAATATACCGTGAGCCCCGCTTGCTCAGCTATTCTAGCCAGAGGGCTGACATATATGTTGAATAGCAAGGGACTCAGTATGGAGCCTTGAGGGACTCCATACTGGGAAACATGAACTTTGGAATGGGCAGTCAGGGAAAAGACTTGGAAAGTCCTGTTCAATAAGAAGCTAGATAGCCACTTGAGTGCAAGGCCGGTAATACCACAGGAGTGGAGGGTGTTAAGGAGGATGGTGTGGGAAACAGTGTCGAACGCGGCACTTAGATCCAGTAGAATAAGTGCCACGGTTTCTCCTTTGTCAACCTGTAGATGGATGTTTTCGGTGACACCCAGCAGTGTTGATTCCATGAAAAAGCCTGCTCTAAAGCCGGACTGGGAAGTGTGAAGGGAATTATGGGTCTCCGCAAAGTTGGTGAGCTGGACGTTGATATGTTTCTCCGGGATTTTCGAGAAGACTGGGAGAAGGGAGATGGGGCGGAAGTTTGATGGTACCTCTGGATCTGAGTTCGCTTTTTCAACAGGGGCACAACCATGGCATCTTTCCAGGCTGCAGGGACTTTAGCTTCAAGTAAAGAAGTATTTAGTAACTCCATAATTAAATTAAGTGTGGGATGGTTCAAAGTTTGAAGGACCGAAGGGGGAAGTGGATCATTAGGGGACCCTGATCTAATGCTGCTAATGATATTGTGAAATGTCGAGATGTCAAGTAGAGTCCATTTGTTTAAGCCGGTGCCGTTATTGGCTAAGGTGATTTCCTGAGGGGGACATTGATTGGGTGGACTGTCGGCTTGTGGAATTGTTGAAGTGGGCGTCTGTTTATCAAAATCAGCATAGATAGTAACAATTTTGTCGACAAAGAAATCAGCTAGGTCATCACATTGTTTAGAATCAAGGCAGGGGGGTTTTGACTGACAGGAGGCCCCTGAGAGTTCTTTGACAACTTTAAAAAGAACTTTGGGGCAGTTTTGTGCACCTAATATGGTTAGATTAGCGTGCTCTGCCCGAGCGTTGTTACATAATAGGTGATATTTCCTTAGGGCTGATTTGTACAGTGCTTTGGTTCTAGGATCATAGTATTTGCGCCAACGTCTTTTGTTTTTTCTTGTTTAAGCGCTTCAGAGAACCACGGGGCGGGAGGGTAGTGGTAATTGTATTTCTTTTTAGACAAGGGTAGGCATGTGTCAATAGATGAGCTAAGCCAGTGATGGATGACCGCATCTTCATCTTAGGTAGTAATGGAGGCTACCGGTCTGGTGTTATCTAGAAAAAGGTTACATTTTTTTACATCCAGGTTTTTCCAGTTTCTGCCATTTCTAGACCCAGGTGGGTATAAAGGATTTTTTTAAAGTTGCTCACAATTAATTTGGAATTCGACCAAGAAATGGTCGGACCAGAGAATGGGAATGGCAGGTTTGCATAAGACGGTAGTGAGGTTAGAGAAGATAGGATCTAGTAAATTGCCTGCTTTATGCGTGGGGCCGGAGTTGTGGAGAGTGACATTCAAGGCAGATAAATCAGCAATGAGATTGACGGTAGTGGGGAGGGAGGTATCGTTAAGGTGTATGTTAAGATTGCCCACGATCAGGAAATTGGTAGCCTGAAGTAAGAGCAGGGCAATGCGATCAGGGAATGAGGCAGCCCAGGCACTGACTGGTCCTGGGAGGCGATGGATTAGAGTTCCGGAGATAGTGAAATTAGGTGAGAGCAAAAGTTTAAAAAGACCGGCTTCACAGTTCTGGAAGTCAAGGTCCTCGCATTTATAGTTGTTTTTAAAAATAATTGCTATCCCTCCTCCTTCTTTACCAACACGGTTTCTACCAATTAGGCATAGTTTGGGGGAGAGCAATCGCGATTTCCGGGCCAGAACTATCGCTTAGCCATGTCTCAGTGATAAAGATAGCATCTGGTTGCGAGACAGAGAGCAGGTCATAGATGTCTCTTTTGTGTCTTGGAAGTGATCTGCAATTTAGACTAAAGAAGGTAAGTTCTGAGAGTTTGATTGCATTTTTCTTAATATAGAAGGTCTGTGCAAGATCAGCATTGCTCTTTTTTAGTATAGGTGCGGAAGGTGAGAAGGAAAAGCCACAGCCAGAGCAGTGTATAGAGCTTAGGTCACAATGGAGGGGAGCATCGTGTGTACAGTGGCTATACCGGAGGGACAGGAGGGCTTCTCGGGGGTATCTGAGAGGACCATGATGAAATTGGACAGGGGTTCTGGCCCCAGGCCCCTTCCGGCCACGGACGGGCACAGACGGGCTTGCCTTAGGCGTGTCCGCTGCGCGTTGTGGGAGTTATGAGTTTAAATAGGGAGGACAGGGACACTAGCCTGCTGAACTCGGTGCTCTGCAAGACCCGGAAGTGTAGCGCTGCCGGTAAGAGACAGGAAGAGCTTACCTCCATACAAAATGAGTTCACAGCGGTGGACCGGGGAAGTGAAGAAGAGGTCAGAGGTAGGTGCAGTTTTTAAAATGTACAGTGCGGCGCAATCAAAAGATTCCTTTTTCAAGATTCCCCAAGCCTTACCCACGCGCTCAATCAAAGGAGGACTATTCGGCAAGTAATCTGCCTGCTAGTGCTTTCCAGCGCGCGTCGTGGGAGTCATGAGCTTAAATATGGAGGACAGGGACACTAGCCTGCTGACCTCGGTGCTCTGCAAGAACCGGAAGTGTAGCGCTGCCGGTAAGAGACAGGAAGAGCTTCCCTCCACACAAACTGAGTTCACAGCGGTGGACCAGGGAAGTGAAGAAAAGGTCAGAGATACGTGCAGTTTTTAAAATGTGCGGCGCAATTAAAAGATTCCTTTTTCAAGGTTCCCCAAGCCTTACCCATGCGCTCAATCAAAGGAGGACTATTCGGCAAGTAATCTGCCTGCTAGTGCTTTCCAGCACTTGCAGGCAGGATTTATTTTCCGTTGCTACTCCCACCTCATCGCCTTTGTGCGATGACTCTCACCTTCTTCCTATTGGTATGGGATTTTCGGAATTTCCTGAATAGGACTTTCATAAGCGATCAGAGATCTTCCACCAAATCAAATCAGTCTGACTAGGCCCCTCCACACATTCTAGCTATAGCCACTGATGAGATACTTCCTGCTGTGGTTGAAGTGATAAATCTGTCTCTCACTACGGGCGATGTCCCTGTGGCCTGGAAATTCGCTATGGTCAAAGCGTTTCTGAAAAAACAAACTTGGACCCCCGTCGTTAGGGAACTTCTGGCCTATTTCTCTCCTGTATCTTCCTCTTTCTCTGACGTATCTTCCTCTCCTCAAGATAGCAGAAAAATACGTCAATCTGATTGTCTCCGACCATTTAGAGAGTCACAACCTACTCCACCTTACCCAGACAGCATTTACACCCCGCCATGGTACAGATACTACTCTCTTAGCAGTGGTCGAAGAATTCAAGAGATTACTCCACCAAGGAGGATCAGTTGCCATTATCGTGTTTGATTTTAGCCCCACTTTTGACACAGTAAATCACAACACCCTTGTTCAAAGCCCCTTCTTACCCTTCTCTAAACCTTCACATTAGGGAGTAATTATTTTCCTTTTTCCAGCCACTTCCACTTGCCTATCTCACATTTACTACTTATGCATACATGGCAGAGATATCTGTGATCTCCAACTGCAGTTTTGCAAGTACAATTTTGTAGAGCGCATAGTACTGCTATGGTGCTACTTCATGTAGGAAAGTAGGATCTGCTTTCATGGTCACCCCTACGTTTTGCTGGTGTCATTATGTTTTACTGACTAGTTTGATTGCGATCCTGCTAATCAGGACCCCAGTTTCTGTGCTTCTTCCCTAAATTGAACATGGTGAGTACTTAGGTACACCCCCGATTGGCTGCTGATGTACCCTTATAAGTCCCTAGTATATGGTACTAAGGTACCCAGAGAATAGGTACACCATGGGTTCCCCATGGGCTGAAGCATGTATTATGCCACCCATGGGAGACCACTCAAATTGTAACTACAGGTCTGCCATTTCAGCCTGTGTAAGCTGGTGCTAGCACCACTTACGTCGGATATAAGTTTCCTTTTATCTGTGGCACTACTTAAAATCGATGTTACCCCTAAGGCAGTCCATTCAATTCATAAGGCAGGGTGCTCGGTTATAAGTGTGAGGGTGCCCCTGCATGAGCAGGACACCCCTACAATCCACTGAGTCCATTCTTCAGTGTTGTAAGTGCATCAGTCATAACGATATATAGAGTGGCCATGCAGCAGTACACGATGGCTAACTCTAAACTGGCTGTAACAAACCCTGTTGTGTTTGGTATCAAACATGAACAGTGTTGGAGGTATGATTCCAAGCACTGTAAAGCTCCTCCGGGAAGCCCTCAGTGCTCCCGGTACCAGTCTGCTAGACCTGAACAGCAAACTGTGGCTGCTGCCGACCAGAGACAAGATTCTGCCTTCCTGCTGCTGAGTCAAGCTTGAGCAGGGGACGGCAGGACAATAGGTTTCCTTTCACAGGGAGGTGTGACCACCTCCCAGACAGGACTTAGTGTATTGGGACAGGGTGAGGCCACCTTGCCAGTGCCACTAGACTCCTTTGAAGGACACATTTGGTGCCCTCCTTGCATACTCCAGTTGGAACCAGTTCAGGGAGCCGTTGGCTCCCGCTCTGGCACAAAACTGGACAAAGGCAATGGGAATACCCTCCCCATTGTCCAGCCCTTCCTGTGGGAAGGACCCCAGAATCGTTCCAACCCTTTCCCTAGGGTACTTAATGGCTTACCTGTGGGTGGGTCATTAGATTTGTCGTGGGACAAGATTCAGATCTGAAACCACTTCATCTTCAACCGTCTGGGCACTTTGGACTTCGTTGGACTTCGCTTTGGCGAACCAAGACTGCAACTGGGAAGACTCCTGCTGCTCCTGGTCTCATCGTCCTACCAGTCTTCTGCGCCGTCTGTGGCTGAGCTCCATACAGGTTCTTCTACAGACCTGTGGACATCAAGTTCACCTGAAGAAATCCCCCCTTAAGTGAAGGAGTCACTTCCCTGCATCTGCAGGCACCACAACAAAGCTGAATGGTCTGCTGTTCCTCAGCTCCTACGGTCTCTGAAAGGTTCAGCAACATAGATGGTGGTTATGCAACTCTTGAGGCCTGCACTGTCTTCACAGCGAGTTTGAAGCCAATATTCCTCGTCGGAACCGCTGAAGCAGTACCCCTGTGCACCGCGTCATCTTGCATTTACCAAGGCTTGTTGACTCTCTTCGCCAGAGATCTTCGGGCTCCAAGAAGCTCCAGCAGCCTCAAGCATCTCCTGCAACCAAGGTCTTTGCCTGCACCGCATCCCCTGCACCATGGGTCTTCATCCTTTGATGAGGTCCTCTTGCGACTCCTGTCTCTTCAGCCCGTGGGTCCTCTTGAGGGTCTTCTATGGCTCCAGTGGACTCCCCTGCTTGCTCGTGCCTGCTCTGACCCACCTGTTTGTGGTGAGTCACTTGGACCTTGCTGGTCCCGACACTGCACCTTTTTCCGACTACTATGTTTGTTGCAGTTGCCAAGGCTTGTTGTAGCCCCTGCTGGACACTTACCCCAGCTCTTGACATCCGACGCGGGACAGCTCTTGAATGGCTCCAGGTCTTCCACAGCATCGTCTGGTCTGCACAGTTGTAACTTCAAGGGCACAGTCAACACAGCCGCAGCTCCAACATCTGCGGAAATTTGTTTTCCGTGCCCCCTGGTCACTCCTGAGTGGCATAGACTCGGTTCCCTCTGCTTGTAGGTACCTCTCATCTTGAATCCACCTTTGGGTTCCACCGGACTCTTTTGCCTTCTTCCCTGAAGTCCTCCATTGTGGTCTACGGTGGTTTGCGACGTCACTTTGCACCTATGCACCCAGCTTCCCTGGTGTATTTATCCTGGTTCCCGGGATATCCATGGGTGGGTTGACTCTTCAACCTTCCATCCTTCACTGGGTTTCTTCAGGGTCCTCTGAGAAGGGTCCTTCTTCTTAAAAATTGCAACTGCCACTTACCCATTGACTTGTATTGAGTCCGCGATCATATTCCCACTCTACACACGGCCTACGTGGGGTTCCTCGGTGCTTTCCTTGGGTGATTCCTTGGGCTCCTTACTCTTCTACGTCTTCTGGGTCCAGTCCCGACTTAGGTCGTGGTTCGTATTCCTCTATTTTAGAATACTGCTTGGTCTCCCCCTGGAAACCACTGTGTATTTGTGCTACTTACGTGTTCAATTATCAAAGTATTGTGTTTAATGTGGTCATATCTCCGGGTAGGAAATATTGCAATATGTTATTGAATGTTTATAATAAATACATATTTTTATAACTATACTGTGTTCTTCTTTTCACTTAACCTACAATATAAGATTACGTACTGGTAAAACAAGCTGCTTAACACGCCTTCTGGACTAAGCCTGAAGGCTGCTCTCTACAGCTACCACTAAGAGAGCTTTCGATGGTTGTCTAAGATCACTAAAATCACCATAAGGGTTGTCCGGATTAGTGCAGGGTGCTATACTTACATAAGTGAGCACCATATACTAATCCAGACTCCTACACTTCACCTACTACAAAATGCAGTTTGTGAATAAGCCCCCTTTGTGAATAGCCCTGCTGCATCCACAGCCTCTACATCAATCAATCAATAGTAGTTTTATAGCAGTTCTGCACAGACCACCACATAATGTCACCCCAATTAAAGGGAAACCCCATGCCGTCAAAATGGCAGGAAGGCAAGGCACACATTTTCTGGTTTATCTACTGCCTTAAGCTCTACCTCTTCCATTCCTCCTTCCACTGCTCACAAAGAGTCCCAAATTGGTAGTTATGTTTTGGGCAAATACTTTGTATCTGTTAGGCACTCAACAAAACTAGGTCAGACAAAACTTTTGTCTTTCCTAGTACTGAGGATGTTCCATTGTCTTTTGTGTATGCAAATGATTACCAATGGTCCTGGATGTTCAGGGCTAGGTCTCATATCAGGTGTCATGTCATCTTCACCTCAATATTAGAGTCACACTTAGTATATTCTTATATCCCCAAAAGGAAATGGTGTCTTCCCACCCCTCTTCTAGCAGGTTGTGCTCTCCTAGACAAGGAGTCTTAGGAGTCAGATGAACCTGTCACAGAATTTCTTAACAGGTGATGATTGTATAATTTTTAACTGTCTTTGCTTGTGGTTGTTACCGTCTAAAAATGTAGGTTTTTAACCAACACAAGATTGCATCATTTTTCACTTGTTTTGTTTAGAACTTGTGTTTTTTACTTGCCCGTGACTATTTCATTTAACCTGTTGAACTGTGGGATTTGTAGTCCAAAATCGTTTTTTTCCCTCCCATTCCCCGTGACTACATGTTTTTCCCTCCTGATTTCTCCCTGGCTCTGTGCTCAGAGCTGTTTGTTAAGCATCCATCCACAGCTCCCCTATGTGTTATCAAGTGAGTGAAACCAGATCCCCCCAGATCCCCCCCTTTCACCCTTAACAGCAGGGGTATTCTACATCAGAGAGTGAACAGAGGCTGCTCAGAGACAACAGTAATCTGCTGTCGAGCTGTTTAAGCTGTGTTTTTAGGGATTGTGCACTCGTTTTTTGGCTAGGAGAGTGAGTAAAGTTTTATAAAAACAGTATTGTTAGAGCGCAAAGTTTGTTAGGCCCTTACCTGCAGAAGTCTAAAGTGTGGATTGAGCCTGTCTGTCTCCTAGGAGATTCTAAATTGAGGAACAGCTTTCCTGCCCACCTGGGCAGCAGCCTAAGCTTGCTGATTGGCTCCCCAGCTTCCAGCCAACCCTGAGCCCTCCTCTCACACCTGCCCAAGCCCCTTAAGGGTTTGTTGGTTGAACCTCAAAACATTCACCTTCATTTTTTGAGCTGCCGTTTCCCTATGCCCCAGAATGCAGTGAACCAAAGACCAGGAGGTGGTAAGGAGGCAGACTAATGCTGGTTCTTGCCTGAAAATTAAAAAGCAATTTTCCCTCTCTGTGATTGCATCATATTTAACTGGTTTTGCTTGTGGTTGTTACAGTTTAAAAATTGAAGTTTTTAACCTGCACATGATTGCATCATTTTTCAACTATTTTGTTGAGAAACTTGTGGTTTTTACTTGCCTGTGACTGTTTCATTTAACCTGGTGAATTGTGGGATTTGCAGTACAATATCTGTGTGGGTTTCCTCACATTCCCTGTGACTACCTGTTTTTCCCTCCGAATTTTTCCCTTGCTCTGTGCTCGGACCTGTGTAGTAAGCAACCTACCCCCAGCTCCCATATTGTGTTAGCAAGTGAGTGAAACCAGATTCTCCCTCCCATACCCTCTTAGCAACAGGGATATTCTATATCAGAGAGTAAACAGAGGGTGCTCTGAGACAGCAGTAATCTGCTGTGAGCTGTTTAAGATGTGTTTTTAAGGGATTTTGCACTTGTTTTTTGGCTAGGAGATTGCGTAAAAGTTTATACAAACAGTATTGTTCGAGGGCAAAGTTTGTTAGACCCTTAGCTGCAGAAGTCCAAAGTGTGGATTGAGCCTGTCTGTCTCTTAGGAGATTCTGAATTGAGTAGCAGCTTCCAAATCCCTGGCCAGCAAACCTTGCCTGAGGTCGCAGGGACCTTATATAGACTGCTATTGGATGCTACATGTGTGCACTGATTGGAGGTTGCATCTTGTGTTTCTATTGGATTAGAGTTAGTGTTCACGTTGGTTGGTTATTTGATGGGACTGATTGGTTCCTGGATCAGTGATTCTATTGATGTAGGGCTTAGGGTTAGTAATTTGAATGGTGGATAGTTTTAGGGTTTTGGATTGGTTCCTGGGGCTGGGCTTTCTATTGGACGTAGGGGTTAGGGTTTCATGTGTGATTAGCTGCTGGGCCTAAGGTTGGGACTAGGGCTAGGGTCAGGCTTTCTACTGGACATAGGGCTTAGGGTTTCCTGTGTGATTGGCTGCTGGGACTAGGGTTGGGACTAGGGCTAGGGTATAGGCTTTCTACTGGATATAGGGCTTAGGGTTTCCTGGGTGAATGGTTGCAGGGAATAGGGTTGGGAATAGGGTAGGGATATAGGCTTTCTATTGGATGTAGGGTTTAGGGTTTTGTGCCTGATTGAGTGTTTGGACTAGGGATGTGATTGGTTGCAAGGTCTTAGTGTCCTAGGGCTTAGGACTAGTGTTGTGATTTTTGAGGGTTAGGGTTAGGGTTCCCATTGGCTGGAGGAGTTACCTGATTACTAGGGCTATATAAGGCCAGGGCTTAGGGTGTCTCAGACTGAGCGTCAAGGTTAAGGGTAGAGAGGACAAGGGTGAGTGCCTGTTTGAGCCCGTTCGTGACTGGTCGGAACTAGGCCCAGAAATGCTGCTCAAATTGACATACAACAGCACCCATCCTACTCCACTCACATCCACAGAATAACACACTCACAGCACCTGTACTCTACTGATTTACCACAAACGATCCCTATACAATATTCTATGTCTCACCTCCCACTACAAAACCACACAACCCACACCTATACATCCTTCTATCCCAGGTACCACACATTTCCACCATCACCTACAAACAGTACACAACTCTGTCTTATACCACTAGCCACTCCACTCGTGACTAACACAACTCAATTACACACCACACTGAACTATATCCCAACCAGACACACACTCCCTGCTCTAATCCTTTTTGTCACTAACAAACCTATACTCGGCCTTCCACCATTTCTCCAATCGATACCTTCCTCTTCTTTCGACCACAATAAGACAACTACACAACATTTACACTCCACTGCATCACACATATTACCTCTTGCAGTAAACAAGTCTAAGACAAACACTCACAACACTACTTCATTCCCTCTTACACACAACATACACTCTACTCACAAACACATCACCACCCTTTTACCTTACAACTTTCACTCACAAATAATACTATACTAACAAGTCTTTCTCCTAAAACAAATACATCATTATCTCCTTTTACTACTCCTCAAAAACAAAACATATCACGCACACCAGCACAACAAAATCTCTTAAGCATGACACCTCATAATACTTACCATCACAAACTACACACATATACACACCCTTCAAATTACAATAATGAACAAACTCCAATACCAAGCTTTCGCTCTTGCACTACACCCAACACATATACAGCATCACAGCAACTCTGTTAACCGCCTCTCATCCATAGGCAATTTCCAATCTTACTACATGATCCACATGCTGCACCGCCTCCCCTAACTCATACACCTTCCACCCTAAACAGACACAAACAAAATAGGCAACATGCCACTCCTCACAACTTCACTTCTCTATGTCTACTGCACAACAAGGTTATGCTACAAAACAACACAGCACACCAACTGATTCTCAAACACCGTCTTCACCACCTACGCACGCATACCCATCAAAATGCCTTCGTAGCGTACTGGACGATAAGCACCCGATTGCTATCCTCATATACCTAATACCAACACTAAGGACACACCAGGTGCAAGACCACAAAATACTGCTCCCTCCTTTACAAAACAAAGTCCCACTAACTCCAAAGCACATTCTCTAAACTGTCTACTGATAAATGCTCGATCTCTCTCTAAGAACAAACATCACATCCACGACCTTCTCACTGACGCAAAACCAGACATACTATTTGTTAGACTTAGCACCATTGGCGTGGGTCTCCCTTCCATTTTTCGCATTTATCTCCTCTGTGTTTGCTGGTGTTAGATGCTCTGGGCGCTGTGCCACTGCCATTTAGTGCCACAGCGCAAATGCTCCCTATTGTAAATTAACTGTATGAATTGGTATAATCCTAATTGACCCAAGGAACATGATAGGAAAGTCGAATTTAGTATGCCTGAGCTCCAAACATTAAAGTGCATCTTTTAGTGATGACTATTTTTTTATTCTGTGTTTAAAACTACCACTTTTGGGAAGTAGGTATTTTCTGGCCTAAGCCTTCCCGTGTGCTCTGCTGTTATGTGTATTGGCTGGCTGGTTTTGGAGGGTCAGGGCAGGATGAGACCGACCTCGATTAAATGGAGAGATCTGAAGTTGGAGTATGGGGAGGGGTGATCGTTTGATCTGAGCAGGGCTGTGCCTGGTAAGGTGAATGATGGCTCCACCTCCCACTGTGCGTCTGAGGGCTGATCACCTCTCCCTGAAAGGCAGGATGCAGCATCCTAAATAAAGTGCTCCAGGACGACACCAAACTGGTTCTGGCTGGGTTCAGTGATTTGTGACATTTCTGAGAACAAAGACTTTTGGGGTATAAAGATCTGTGCTGAAACCCCTGCACGGTCTTACTTCTGGATGTGAAGACGAACCTCTGTCTGTGTAACTAGAGGGAAAGGACTCTGAAAGTGTCTTCCTTCTTGCTGAAGCAACTACTCAAGGGCGTGATTTGAGCTTGCCTCCTGCCGAAGTCTCAGGGACATTTAGACTTCACCCTTCAGCCGTCCGGATTCCTATTTGAGGGGGATTCTACCCGCAGGTGAGGCCTCTGTTGAGAATTCCAGAGCTTCTGGTTCTATTGCGGGTAACGTGGGCTGAAAGTCATCGCATCGCTATTGTGGGCCGCCGCAGCTGAGGAGCTGTTGTCGCTGAGAGCCCGCATTTGCCTGTGTTACCAAAGTCATCGTTATTGCCATTGTGGGCTGCCACAGCTGAGGAGCTGGTGCTGCTGAGATCCCGCATTGGCCTGTGTTACCAAAGTCATTGTGATTGCTATTGTGGGCCGCTACAGCTGAAGAGCTGGGCCGCTCAGTGCCCGTATTTGCTGTCCTACGAGAATCATTGCAATCGCTATTGTGGGCCACTGCAGCTGAGGAGCTGTGCTGCTGAGTGCTCGCATTGGCCGTCCTACGAGAATCATCGCAATCGCTATTGTGGGCCGCTGCAGCTGAGGAGCTGTGCCGCCGAGTGCCCGCACTAGTCCCCACTTCGAGGATCTTGTTACTACCTGCGTGTGTTGCTGGGTGCCCACCTTTAAGTCCCGTCCCAGGATTAGCGTCAGTGCACAGCCCGGACCGCTACAGCTGGGAGCTGTGGCCGTTGCAAGTCTGCCTGTCATCACCGCGGCTTCCTTGTGAGGCTGCGTGCCGTGCCCCTTTAAATCTCAGGTACATTGTGCATCACCGGGTCGCGTGGACCCTGGCCTCAAACTAAGTTTGTCCAACACGCTTTTTGAGTCCTCTATTGCTTTTGAAGTGAATCCGTAATTATGTGCATTGTGGTTTCTTGATCGCTTTTGAGCCTTATGTTAAGCCTATATAAAGATACTTATTTTTCTATAGCTACTTGTGTGATGTCCCTTTGTAGTGTCTTCACTGCGTTATTGTGTATGGTCATAAATGCTTCACATACTGCCTCTGAGATAGGCCTGTCTGCTTGTTGCACATTACCACAGGGTTGAGCAGGGGTTATCAAAGGGTGTAGCCCCTTACTCTGACTTAGGAAGAAGGATCCCTATTTGGACTCCGGCGCCAGCCGCTGTCAACTAGAGATCCCCATTTCTAACACAATTCATAACTGAATCATGGTTGGGAGATGATATGGCTCCAGTCCTGCATGAAGCCGTTCCTCTAGGCTATCAAACAATCACCGAAAATCGTATAGGGAAAAAAGCAGGTGGCCTAGCTGTTGCGTTCAGGCAAACATTACATGTCACTAAAGTTGACAACGTCTCCATAAAAAATTGTGAGGCCCTTTTCATCAGATGCAATCCAACACCGTCTTCCTCCTGTAATTTCCTGCTCCTTTACAGACCTCGACCTAGCAAGACAACATTCCCAGATGCACTTCGAGACATGGTTTCAAACCTGATAACACTAAAATCCAACCTATGCAATATGGGTGACCTCAACCAACATTTGGTTTGAGAAACCAAATATGCCCCACCCAAAAACAACCATCGCTGGCCTAGAAGCACTGAACCTGCATCGGATTATCCACGAACCCACACACATCGCTAGACACTTCCTAGATGTCATTTTTGTTGTTACAGAACTAGTCATCTTTCAAACAATGACTCCGGTCACATGATCAGACCACCATTTGCTTGCCTTCCAACATAAAACAACACTAAGAAAGACACCTAAAACCACCTTACATGCATCCACCTATTGGCCGTGAAACAAACTCAATTTAGAACACTTAGAAACACAACTAACATCCAGTAGAGATCTTGAAACAATACATTCTGTTTCAAAAACGATATGAGTGGCTACAGGAAGCTTTTGATATCCTGATACCACTAAAAACTGCACAACAGAACAAAAGAAAACATGCAGCTTGGAAAAATACAGAGATAAAAGAGATAAAACAACAAGTTAGAAAGCTGCAACATGCCTGGCTCAAAATAAACGCCAACATTGACAAACTTCTCCTACAGCAAATTAACAGAGTATACAAGTCAGCTATCAAAAAAGCTAAGAAAAATTACTATTTAGACAGAATTCAAAATGCTAAATGTGCAAATAAAGAATTTTATAAAATTCTCAATGAATTTTGTAAACCAAATTGCCTAGAAGCAACTCATCCCATGACTCAAGAGTTCAAAGACAAACTGGCAAATCATTACATGGACAAAGCAGACACGTTGGACTCATACTTAAAACACAGACAAAGCATCAGCACTAACCCTTTTACAAAGCTACAATCCAAGAATACTCAAACCCAGCATCTCCCTTCCTTCCAACACATTTCACATGATGAATTTATGGACCTGGTGAATGCAAGCAGGCCTGCCGGCAGCCTTTCTGACCCATGTCTACCGCAAACCTACCAGAATATTTCCAGAAGAACTCAAAAAGTCATATATACGCCCATTACTGAAGAAAACAAACATGGACCCGCTGCACCCTACTGCGCGTCCAACTACAACTACAGACATATTTCAAATGGACCTTTCCTGGGTAAACTGATAGAAAGGGCAGCTTTTGCCCAGATGTCACAATTCATTGAAGAGAATGCCATACTTTCAGACTTCCAAACGAGATTCCGTACCAGAAGAGGCACAGAATCTGCCCTCCTTGCCATCTGGGATGACCTGAAAAACACAGTTGACTGCAGTGGGGTTGCTGTGCTACTTCTCTTGGACCTTTTCGGCTGCCTCTGACACGGTTGACCATGACACTCTTATACAAAGACTCTGTGAAGCTGGCATAGAGGGGACTGCTCTAGACTGGATTGCGTCCTACCATTGCTACAGAACTTATGTCATCCATACCCACCATGGAAAGGCTACAATGGATTCAGAACTCGGCTGCCAGACTACTCTTACATATAAAACCGCAAGACCACATCTCCCCTACCTTGAAAGCCCTGCATTGATTACCATTTGTCAGAGATCCATATTCAAGCTACTTGGTATCACCCACAAAGCGATACATGGAACGGGACCGCTATTCATCAGGAATAAAATCATCAAACACATTCAACAAAGGAACCTCCACTCTTGAGTGGCACCTCTCCTCAAAATCCCAAGATACAAGAAAAAAACAATGGGTAGCACATCATTCTGTGTTCAAGCAGCCAAACTATGGAACTCTTTACTCCCCAACATAAGATCCATGATAACCACCTTATCTTCAGAAAACTACTCAATAATTGGCTCTTCCCCACATAACCACGATACGCAAACAGATAGAAATATACAGCATATCTCTCTGTATATAAGCATTTATTTGTACTATAGGTATGTACCTATATGTGTGTATTGCTTCGTATAAACGTGTAGAATACTTATGTTTAAAAAATATATATATATAGATATTCATTAGTTCTGCTTAACAAATGTACATATTACTGATAGTTACATTATTCTATGTTTTTAACATCTATATAAGTGACTGCATAAATGAGGGCCACATGTAAGTAGCCAAATACCGGTCGGTAACGGCTGAAAATCGGTAAATTTGCCGTTACCGACCGGTATTTAGCTTTTTCCAATGTAGGTGGGTATAAATAAGGATTCGGTAATTTACCAATTCTGTAATTTAAGGAATCGGTAAATTACTGAATCCTTCAGATACCGAATCAGTAAATTACCGAATCCTCAATGTAGGGAGCACTCAAGTGAGTGCATTTGTGATTTGAGGATTCGTTATTTACCACCAACTACAAGTTGGTGGTAAATATCGAAAACCATGCAAAAAGCAAATTTGTGCTTTTTGAAAAGTGCGATGTGACAGACATACATGACCTTAGGGCATGTATGTGTGCCACATGTGCACACATGCACGATTCAGGGGTGCAACAGGGTGTCAATGTGACACCCTGCCACCCTTGAATATGTTCCCCCTATTACCGATTCGGTATTTACCGAACCGGTAATAGTGAATGGCTTCCCATTCATTCCTATGGGCCTCCAGGCCCATAGAAATGAATGGGAATTACTGACTGACACATGCATCAACGTAGGCTTTTGCGATTCCTAAATAGCGATTTTTAAGGAATCGCTATTTAGGAATCGCAAAAGCCTATGCATGTAGGAATCGCTATAAAAATAGCGATTCCTAAACATTCCTTAATTGCTACTCGCAAATTGCTAGTCGCAATTAAGGAATGCTGTCCCATTCATTCCTATGGGCCTACAGGCCCATAGGAATGAAGTGGAGATTGCATGAGCAATTTGCGAGTACCAGTAGGTACTCGCAAATTGCTCATGCAATTTCAAGGGTGTCAACATGATACCCTGTTGCACCCCTGAAATTGATCTCTGCACATATGTTGCGCACATGTGTGTGCGCAAAATGAAACTTTGAAAAATGCACAAAAGTGCATTTTTCAAAGTTTTAGCAAATTAACATGAAGTTCAACTTCATCGTAATTTGCTACTCCTATTAGTGAAATCGCTAATTTTTTAACTTTCATGCATTGCATTTAAGGAATCTCAATTTGGGATTACTTAAATGCAATCGCAATTTAAGGAATCTCAATTTAGAGATTCCTTAAATTGCGATTTTTGCATTTGGGATGATGCATCCCAAATGCAAAAATACCGGTGGCAAAGAGGCAGATTCTGAGAATCTGCCCGTATGCCACCGGTATTTGGTTTGATGCATGGGGCCCTATATCGGTAAATATCGAATCGGTAATACCGAATATTACCTATTTGGTAACATTTACCGAATTTTCATCTACATACTATTTACCGAATCTAAAATACTGAATCGGTAAAATTCTGTATTTTAGAATTGGTAAATAGGGATTACCTACATATGGCCCTAAATCTTTTTATCATAACAATTTATCTACAATTGCTTCACTATTGACATATATATATATATATATATATATATATATATATATATATATATATATATATATATATATATATATATTCACTGAAAAAACCATAGGTTATAGACCATATATAGTTAGGAATTAGCATTTACAAAACCTTGAAAATTCACTGAAAAAACCATAGGTTATAGACCATATATAGTTAGGAATTAGCATTTAAAAAACCTTATTTTACTCACACAAAACCATTGAAATTCCATATATAGTTAGTTGCACTAACTATATATTGCGCACCCGCAATCCACTGCTGATCATGTCACATATTACATCATTCATGACATGGTCAGTGACATCACTGATGACATCACTGATGACATCTCAAATGACATCACTGATGACATCACTGATGACAACATCCAGTGACTGTATGTTTCTGTAAAGTTAAAATATGTCTTACATATTGAAGAATGAGTGGATGTATAAGTGTCTGGATGAAGGATTTAGTAGGTGCGTGACGGACTGTATGAGTGAGTGATTAAATGTGTCTCACTGAATGCATGGGTTAGTGACTAAACTGTCTTAATTTGTGCATCATTATGTCTGTTGTGATGTAAACTGCTGCATGTGTTGATCATTAGCTATACGAGAGGCTATATGTGTTATTAATTGGTTGCCCAAGTATTTCTATGGGAGATTGAGTTTGTGTGGGGGTGGCTGGAAGGTGTGTGACTCTGTGCATAGATGTGTGAGCAGTTTATTCACTAGGTGTATGAGTTCAAGAGTGCATGTGGAAACAGCTACATAGGCAGTTGACTGTGTGCATGAGTGTATTGATGAGTGAATGGATATCTCAATGCTACATGTCATAGTAAGTACATATGTAAAACACAGTACATGTGAGAGTTGGCATATATAAATAACTGTGCATGAGAGCCACTGAATGAGTGAGTGGTTGTATCGATCATTGTGAACTTGTATCAGGGATTGTATAAGAGAGTAAATATGTGTTAGTATATGTTTCAATAAGTAAGGTGTGTATAACTGTATAGTTGAAGAAATGGAGGTGAGATTGTTTCTTTGCATGACTGACTGGGTGTGTGAGTAACTCCATGGATGAGTGGCAGTGTGTGAGTGTCTGTATACACTGAGTGTATCTAAGGTTATATTAGAGTCTGAAGAGGTTTATCGTATTAGCACAAGAATGATGTCAAATGAGACGTCATCAGTGATGTCATCAGTGATGTCATTTGAGATGTCATCAGTGATGTCATTTGAGATGTCATCAGTGATGTCATCAGTGATGTCACTGACCATGTCATGAATGATGTAATATGTGACATGATCAGCAGTGGATTGGGGTGCGCGATATATAGTTAGTGTAACTAACTATATATGGAATTTCAATGGTTTTGTGTGAGTAAAATAAGGTTTTTTAAATGCTAATTCCTAACCATATATGGTCTATAACCTATGGTTTTTTCAGTGAATTTTCAAGGTTTCGTAAATGCTAATTCCTAACTATATATGGTCTATAACCTATGGTTTTTTCAGTGAATTTCAATGGTTTTTTAATAGCAAATATCATAAGCTGTCGAATGTCAAGTACGTGGTAAGTAAAAACATTTTCGTGTTTATGCACACTGATCTGCTTTGAATGCTGCCCCCCACCCCTCATTTCTATTAGGAGTACTCTCTCTTTGCAGATAGTGAAGGGTAGTTAACGCAGGCCTTTGCCCCCGTTGTAATCCGTCGTGCCTGCTTCTCTCTCCATTTGATTGATTGTTCTCTTTGGTTCATTCTCTATTTACAAACAAGCACAGAGTCGCAATACTCTGTTTAGTCTTTGCAGATAGCGAAAAATCGTGTAAAAAAACAAAAGGAATCGAGCAAAATCAGTAGGCCACTAATGGGATCTCTTTTTGACCTCCCTAAAATAGAAACATTAGGAACAACCTGTTGATAATACCAATGTGTATGTACATAAGCGGCGTTCATTTGTGTTCACAGTACCCCTTGTTGATTGTTTGAATCGACCATTGAATTGTTCGAAGTTGGTTCTCTTAAGAATCTTCTCTGCCTGCAAACGAGGAAGAATAGGAATATTCTCTCTCCCTTTGCAGATAGTGAAGGGTAGGTAACGCAAACCTTTAACACGTCGTGCCTATTTCGTTCCTCATTGATTGATTGTTTCCCCAAACATTGACTGTTTGGGAATTGGTTCTTTTTGGAGGTATTCCCTGTTTGCAAATATACGTAGGAAAATCTTTGCAAATAGTGAAAGGGTACGTAATGCGGACCTTTCTCCCCCGTTGTAATCTGTCATGCCTATCTACTCCCCACTGATTGATGCACCTGTTTCACCCGGACCATTTACTAGAGATACGTCATCTGGCCCGACCAGAGAGCACCCCTAGTGAAAAGGACATATGCAATAATAACAAAGTGATCACTGTATCCTGTTAACAGAAACTTTAGCATGAAACAACCTGGAAAGAAAAGAATAGGAAAACGAAAATCAGTAGGCCACTGATGAACATGAACTTTTATTAAACAACGAACAAAGAAACGATAACATAACGTAATGATAAAACCTATTAATGTCCTAGAAACAAGAAAACGTTAGAAAAATGCCAGTGGTGAGAGACCAGAAAAACAGTAAGAGAAACCAAATCACCACTCGCTGTCCCACCGCCTGCCACGCCAAAAAAATCGATAGACTAGGGAAAATGCAAGTCAGTAGAACATCCGCCCCCACTCTGGAAACTTCCAAGGTGGGGCAGGGTTGCGGCTACGCCCAGCCGGGAGCAGCCCATATAAGGCGGGTCCTGCTGCCACGCCTCGGCCAGGAGATCCTAACGTAGGGTGTAGCCGGAGGAGAGGCCGAGGCCAGCGGGACCCGGCCAGGGGATTGCCTTTACAACGCTGTAGAGTTGCAGGGGGGGAATGTCTCCTCGACCCTCCCCTCTCTCTCCCAGTCCGGCCGCGGTGGCCCTTGAGAGTTTCAGGTAGTCCCGCCACATGCTCTTCCGGTCCGGCCACCAACGGTCGGGGGGCCGAGGCCGACGGGATCCGGCTGCAGCCGATAAACCAAGGAACCCGTTCATGGGGCCAGAGCCAGGGGCGTCCGGCCGACATCCACCGGAAGCCCGGCCCAAAGACGGACGGGACATTTTTTCTTTTCTCCTTCGTAATAGCAGCGCCAGGCACCACTTCTTTCTTCAAAAATGGCTTTGACAACACTGGGTGGATGTCTTGCACATGCATCCGACCCCCCCCCCCCCGTCCTCATCGCCACCGGCCATAACAAATGTCAAGCGGGGCGCCGTGGGGTGCACTGGGAGGGAGAGACGGTGCGAACAGGCCTCTCCCGCCTCCTCAGGTGAAGGCTTCCCAGCTGCACCCTCAGCGCTCCAGGCGCCCCGAAAAGGGTTCGTCCACTGTGGCGATGCTGCAACGTCTCGCCCGGCAGGGTGGAGCCCGTCCGCTCATGTGACCCCGCGATCGCCGGTAGCTGCCGAACTCTCAAAATGGCGAGCGACCTGGCAAGAGCGGGCCCAGCATGAAGAAATGGCCCGGTCACTGGTTGACTCCACCACCGTAGTCCTCCACGACCTTGAAGATTCTACAGGAGCCGCGGGAGTCTCCGACCCCCGATGGGGAATGACTGCCATGATCGCCCGTGGAGTGACGAAACTGTATCCGCGGGACGTCGGCGCTCCCATGCTGGCGCCAGCCTCACTTTGAATTACTAGAATCCTGCAGACCTCAGTTCCGGTGAAAGCACAGTGTGACCCGGTAGGAAAAATTGTTGCACCCCCTCCCCTTTTGAAGTGATAGTTCAAACCACCGATCCTTTCCTTTGCCCTTTTAACGGAACTTTGGACTGCCTCCCCCTCTTTTACATTTTCTAGAGAAAACAAAACATTAACCACTACATTACCATAGCAGTTGACACCAGAACTGTTTTCAAATTGAAAACCAACAACATCTTCAACAGAATCCTTTTTTTTTCTGCTGTGACCCTGCTACAGCACAGGCATTGTCCCCAGCAGTAATTCTGCAATGCCGGTAAGAATAGCTGTGGTGCCTACTGGACTCACTCACCCCCGCGGCGCCCCACGCCGTTATTTGCTGGGCGGCAACTTACTAGACATCACTTTCGTGCCATCTAGATTTCAGCGCGTTCTGCTGCCTTGGAACTATTCGCACAACAGACTGCTACTCACGACCCACCCCCAGGCAACATCTTCTGAATTTTCATAATTTGAAAGAACTAGTAACATGTCCTCATCAGGAATTCAAAAGAAATTGCCACGGTCTCTTCGTTGTTTAAATGTTTTTACTGTTTTTGTTTTGTTGTATATATTTATATGTTATTAAAGTTTTATATTCCTACTACTTTGTTGGAGTGCTATATATTTTTAATGTGACACATAATTGTAAAAACTTTGATGTACAAAGAGTCATTCCTAGAATCTTCCGCTTCAGGCTCGGTCCCCTCCCCAATCACAATACAGGATGGTTTTCAGATAGTAGGAACACGTGTGGTGTGACGGATCTCATCGGGTGTGGGCCTTGATCTACTATAACTCCTTTGAAGAGGGGTGATTCTTTACAGCTGGAGCCATAAACTACATCTGCAGGGCTAGCTGATAGCCTGGACAATCGGACACAGAGGAAGAGGAGTGTCAGAGGGTGCGGTAGTGAATAGGGCAAAAGGGAGGTGTCGGGCGGGCACAGAGTGTGATTCTCAGGGAAGAGCAGCGCAGATGGGGGGAGGTTTATTGCCCATGCATAAGACAGAGAGCGGGGGTGACCAGTGCCTGGGGAAGATGCTTGCGAGGGTGGGGAGCCATGCTACGAATCGACAGCGTGCAGAGAGTGGGTCTGGTCAAGGCATCTAAAATGGCTGCCGTGCACGACAAAAGTGTGGCATTTCAAAAAAGGCAAGATGGACCAAACAATGTTTTTCAACACTTCCTCATTTCCTTCGAATCGAACGTTAACAGACGTTGGTGCATATTACCAAAGTTAAGCGATATTTATCGCTAACGATGCTTACCAACGAATTTTTTACCGCTAAGCATCGTCAGAAATTATCGAAGATAAACCTTGCTATTATCAAGGTTTATCGCAAATGCGATAAAAAACGGCCGCAATGCATGAATATCGCTAAAAAGTCAGCGATATTCATGCATTACCGAGCTAATGCTCTTAGCCATGTTATCCACCTCCCATTGGATAACATGGCTAAGAACTGCTCAGGGCAGGTGTTACTTTTTGGAGATATTCGCGCTTAGCGCGAATATCTCCAAAAGTTGGTAATAGGAGATATATATCTTGCATGTTGTAATGCAAATTATTGTGGTATATGGAACTCATACCATAATCTCTCAGGAAAGCAGAAATTGATCCTTTTGGGACCGCCTGAGAAGGCCTAGGGGGTGAGGGGTACTCTACTTTGCCCCCTTTTCACGTTCCGAACTATTTTATTTTACTCTCTTCTGTAATTACACAAAATAGCAGCGATAAGATGCATCAGAGACACACAGTGAGAGAAAGGAGGCCGGAGATGAAGAAGAGATGTCAAATACACATTGGAGATAATATAGTGGGAGAAGGGAAGTAAATATGAGTAAACTTACCATGTAACATAAAAATGTTGCACTCTATACTATAAGTCTCATTTTATACTACAATCACTTCGCTACAACCTCATAAATTAAAAATAAAAATGAATAATGTCTCAAACAATTTTTGATTTCTAAATATAAATTTATTCTTCAGAATTTTCTAAATTTGAAAGAACTAGTAACATGTCCTCATCAGCAATTTCCTCTTCAATCATCTCATCTGGAATTTCCTCATTAAAAGTCTGCAATGATGATTCTTGTAACTCTATGGTCTCCAAACATTCGATAAATTCGCCATCAACAGATTGATCAAAAAAATCATTCAAGTCATCTCCTCCTTGTGACAATATTTCATTATTGGTGCTGTCAATTTCAATCAATGTAGTGGAATCATTCAAGTCATCTCCTCCTTGTGACAATATTTCATTATTGGTGCTGTCAATTTCAATCAATGTAGTGGAATCATTCAAGTCATCTCCTCGTGACAATATTTCATTATTGGTGCTCTCAATTTCAATCAATGTAGTGGAATCATTCAAGTCATCTCCTCCTTGTGACAATATTTCATTATTGGTGCTGTCAATTTCAATCAATCTAATGAAATCATACAAGTCATCTCCTCCATGTGACAATATTTCATTATTGGTGCTCTCAATTTCAATCAATGTAGTGGACAATGCAAAAGAAATTGACACGGTCTCTTCATTGTGAGCCATTTTATTTTGAAATTGCTTGCTGTAAATTGCAGAAAAAAATAATCACTTTCATTTATCGTTTTTAGTAATACATAATATAAAAGTAACTTTATCAAGTATTTAGTATAACAGAAGGACTGCAAATAAATAACAGAAAACATTTTTCAAATTATCTTCAAGTGTACAACATAGTTCCCCTTACAAATTAACAACTCACCTTTTTAAAAGTAGGAGAAGTGTTAGTACTGTGTAAATCAAACACCAGAAATTCACCACCAAAAATTCCTCACAAATGTACCTCAGACAGTAGTATCACAAAATGGCTGTGGTTTCCTCTCATTTGAGATATATACATAACCAATTAACTTTCATCACACACAAATACAAAACCAAAGTAACATTTTAATTGGTTCTAAATTTCAACACTTTCAAATGTGTTTTCCCCATGCAATTTTCCATAGGACATTTACATACGTCTACAGCCTGAATGGCTGAACGGAATTACACCAAACTTGGCAAAATGGTACATCAAACCTAAGAGGTCAGGAAGGATCTACTATGCCCCCTTATGGTCATTTGCCCCTTCGCTTTGGCCTCCTCTTGTCTCTCGATCCTACCGAGAGACAAGATGGCGGCCGCTACGGACTGTTTGTAATGTTGACAGACGCCGGAGAACCAATCAGCTTCGCGAAGCTCCGTAACGCGAAAAGTACGCGAAGCGGAGCGCTGTTACAGATATATATCTTTTTTTGAACGTTAATTTCTCAAAATCCACTGGAGCACATATATTGAGACCTAGCAAAGGCACATCGGGCTACCAGTCCCTAATATTTTGCCAAGTTTCGTGCAAATCCATTCAGCCGTTCGATTATTGACATTTAGATACGTCTACAGCCTGAATGGCTGAACGGAATTACACCAAACTTGGCAAAATGGTACATCAAACCTAAGAGGTCAGGGAGGATCTACTATGCCCCCTTATGGTCATTTGCCCCTTCGCTTTGGCCTCCTCTTGTCTCTCGATCCTACCGAGAGACAAGATGGCGGCCGCTACGGACTGTTTGGAATGTTTACAGACGCCGGAGAACCAATCAGCTTCGCTTCACAAAGCTCCGTTGCGCAAAAAGTACGCGAACTGGAGCGCTGCCCGGTCCGCTGTTACAGATATATATCTTTTTTTAACGTTAATTTCTCAAAATCCACTGTAGCACATATATTGAGACCTACAAAAGGCACATCGGGCTACCAGTCCCTACAATTTTGCCAAGTTTCGTGCAAATCCATTCAGCCGTTCGGGCTAAAAGTGAGGCCAACCGCCCTATGGAAAACTCAATGTTAAAAACACGTTTTGGGACCCCCCCTTTTTTCTCGACCCCCCCTGGACGAACCCCCCCCCCCCCCAATTTTCAGGGGCTGCTCAGAAACAAAATGTGCCATTTTCCTGAAAATTTCAGCCAATTCCGTCCACAAACGCCAAAGTTATTAGACATAGAATTTTCAAAAATCCCATAGAGAAAAAATCCTAACTATATATACCTACTGGCGACCGCCAGTAGGTAATATATATATATATATATATATACACACACATCTAATTTAAAGTACAACAACACTTGAAAGCCAGAGCTTAGTTAATGCATCTTTAATCTACATATGCTACCTTCCTTTATGCATCTATATACCTTCCATGTACTTATGGATCTATATCTTTATTACTTTTCGATGTATATATGTGTTATTTGTACTTATTTATTACTTTTCTTCTAATTCAGCATATCCAATGCACTACCTTATTTTTCATCATATACCGCTCTCAATATATCCTCTAGCTCAACTCTGTGATTCATCTCAAACCTCTTTCTACTACTCTTTTTCCAATGCACTACCCTATTTCTCACCCTATACCTCTATCAATATATCCATTACCTCCACGCTCTCATTCATCCCAAACCCCACACCACTACTATGATCCCCAAAATAACCCTTTCGAGACTCTTCCATACTCCACCCCTCCTTGCATTATCTCATACCTCTTTTTACTATTTTGATTTCCCAAAACAAGCCTTTCGAAACCCTCCCTCTGACTCTTCCCCCTCCACCACCCTTTTACTCATCCACCTCAGGTTTACTCATCCCGAGCCTCCTCCTACTGCTATGAGCTCCAAAAAAAACAAAAGCAAAAATTCCAAATCCTTCCCTTCTATCCCTCCACTACACATTTCAATCTGACTAAGATGTCCAACACTCAAATTAATGTAATATTTCACTATACTAATTCACCACTAATCCTTTATGGATTCTGGAGTAGTGTGCTACTCGCCGTAAAAGCACTTCAACACCTCATCATGGGTAGCAAGCGCTATATAAATGCAAAGCTTTTTACATTTTCTACCCCTTAGCTATCCTTCTCAATCCAAATAACTGACTAACATATCCACCACTCAAATTACTTTCATATTTCACTATACTAATTCACCACTAACACGTATGGGTTCCAGAGTAGAATGGTACTTGCCGAAAAGCACTTCAACACGCCATCAAAGGTAGCAAGTGCTATATAAATGCAAATCTTTTGCCCTCTTCTATCCCTCTACTATCCTTCTCAATCCAAATACTAAGATATCCACCACTCAAATTACTTTCATATTTTCACTATACTAATTCACCACTAAATGCTTTATGGGTTCCGGAGTAGCATGCTACTTGCCGAAAAAGCGATTTGACGCCTCGTCAGGGGTAGTAAGCGCTATATAAATGCAATTACAATGAAATACAACCTGCTTATTTATTTTGCAGTATTTGTCTAGAAGCCATGTGTTTTAGATGATCTTTATTGTTAAAAAACAATTAAGCAGATAACATGAAAATTTGAATGAATGTTAAACGGGCCATGGTAATATTTAATCACACATCCCTAAACTGTTTGTCTCATCCTTACCATAAGTGTCCTCAATATTATTCATCCAACTCAAGTGGCTCTATTGCTTAGCGAGAACTTAAAAAATACCATTGGGTCAATAGTCAGGTTTAGCCCCTCAACATCTTCTTCGTCTTCGGCAACAAACCCTTGGGTCTAATACTGCGTTTGCACATGTACCTTATATACCTTTATTATTAATTATGTCTTATGAAGCAAGGAGGGGTCACTTGTGCTCAGCTCCTGCTTTTTGAAAAACATGTGCATGTAATATGATGCATATTCAAACTAATGCTACTTTTTCCTTCTTGTTTCCAAGGTGTCTTCCCTTGCAGCCTCAGCTACACTGTGTCGATCATAGAAGTCCCTTCTTTGTGTTGTTACTTTGAACAGAGGTTGAAAACAGATGGAGTTTCTATACTGAAAAATCTGTCACGCAAGCGCACATTTGTTAGCAGTACCATTGACACTGTTAGGCTATTTCTAGGCCCTCACCTATCAGACACAGTTTCAAGTATTAAATGCAGTCAAGTTCACAGGTCTATCTTGCATGTAACATCAATGATTATTATATGAAAGCCCTGCCACACACCCTAGTACTGTTTCGGATTGACTACTAACACATTGTTTATTTCAGTTTTCCAGAAGCAAGACTTACTAAAGTGGTGAATATCCAAACGTGCATGGTCCGGTGTGTGGCATTTCTGAAAAACTTGTCAGTGTATCAGAAACACACACAGAGTATTGCATTGAGTGTCTGAGTAAGTGTAGATGGCCAGGTTCAAACACCATACCTTGATATATAAGGTTCTCTGACCTTCATCTGTCTTGACTACCCTAATATGGATGAGAAAAAAAGGACCGCACATTAACCACCTACTCCAAGGAGGTGGTACATTTGTGTAGATTTGGGCATGGTTTTCCCCCTGAATTGGAAAAATGGGAAAAAACAAGTGGAATTCGACCTAGTATTACAAGGTACTCATATTATTCCCTATTCCAGGGGATATAACTTGTAATCCAGTTACCTCATCGGGAGATACCAGACAAAATTGCTAATTCCGACACAAATTTCTCCCTAATTAGTTAATGGACAACTCATAAAGAGGGCCTTGGACCACTGCACTGTAGCTCTCTTATGCTTTTACTGGTTCCCTGGATAAGGCTCTCTCCTACACAGCGGTACTCCCTCTGAATTCTAAACTCAGAGCTTTGGAATGCTCTTTCGATTCAACTCAGGAACAATCACATTCATGTCCCTTTCAAAATACTGTTTAAGACTTGTGCATTTTGCTTATCAGTGGTTCGTGTATTCTTCGCAGGTTTATCAGGTGTAACCTTTCCTAGTGCCAAGTTACCCTTAGGTTGAATGCTGTGTTCTCTAATTAATAAATACCATCAAACTCCAATGGGGATAATAGCACACCGAAAAGAGAAGGATCTTTGGTTGCAACAGGACACCCCGTAACCCATACCAAGCAGTTAATCCAAAACCTGCTAGGTCAGTAGTTCCCAAACGTTTGACTCTTGAGGACCCCCATTGGGTCACTACTAAAAGCTGGGAACCCCCAAGCAATTTGTATGAGTAACATTTCAAACATTAAAACAGTAATTAGAAACAAATAAACACATGTGTGCACACCAAACAAATAATTGAATTACAAAAGATTTTAGTATTTTGTATTGAAAAAGATTGCAAAAATCAAACATTTTTAATGTGAAGGTTGGTGCTGCATCTCGGTGGCTAACTTTTCACAAAGTTTGGTTTTATTTGCAGTACGAGGCTCCTGCACCTGCCAGGGCTGGAATGGAAACTCAAAGCAGCCCTGGCAAATGTTGTCAGACCAGTCTCCGTATGCTACACACCAAATGCAGCGAGTGAGCCTGACCACTACAGATGGGGTTTCAGGGGGTTCTCCCCCAGGGCTGGACTGGCCGTAGTGGGCACCAGGTGTTTTCCTGGTGGGCCGGAAGGGTGGGGGCGGTTTTGTTACTGGGGGCTGGTTTTGCAGCAGTGCAGAAGCAGTACTGCTTCTCGCTAGCAAAACCCCCCGCCCCCCCTCCCCCCCACACTTCTTCTCCCCCCTTTCCCCTGGGCCAGTCCGGCAGAATTGCCAGGGTGGTTTGTGTTCCCAGTCCGGCCCTGCTCTCCCCTCAACAAAATGTGGGGAAATGGTGCATTCTACAACTCATTTGTCATTATATATTGAATTGTATTAGCTTTCAAATAAAGCATAGTACATGAAGACCTTATTGTGCACTAGGATAAACCAGTCTTTATTGGGGCTCTTCAATGAGTCCCTCACTATCACCCTCCAACAGTACCTCTCCATAGCCCCTCTGTCACATGTATTTAATTTGTTTTATATCACCTCTCATTTTTGTTTTTTTTTGTAAACGTTTTTTATTGCAGAACTAGATGCACAGTAGGGTGTCAGAGCACTTTACATCATACACATACAGAGACAATGTGCCATATTTGTGTACATCAGTGTATAGAAAATGATACCTAAGGCAAAGGGGACTACAAGGTGTAGGATTTGCTTGTCATCCACATTGGTAGGCATTTTGTAAGAGTGCTTGGTCTGGAGAAACTCAAACTCAGGATTCAGAACATAACAGTGGTTAACGTTGACTTTAATAATAAGAATGTATTTCTACCTTTTGAGCAGCATCCAGATAATGAAAGACTGGGAAAATAACATAACTTACTAACTTGAACCATACAGTTTGCACACAGCTCTTTGATGGCAGTTCATAGCTCACTGTGTTAGATTACGATTGTAACTTAGGAATTGCACAGTAACAAGAGAATCTCTGTGACAAAAGCAGTAACCTACTGAGCTATGCACATAAATTACAGTTTTTTTTTAAATGCCTGGCACACCTTCTTTGCAGCAAAACCCCCATCTCTCTACAGCAGGTACTTAATCACCAGAGTTATCTTGACACCTTCATTGTTGTCTGAAAACTGCTGATTAAGCAAAGAACTTTGCAGTGCTTTTAAAACTGCTGTCTGCGGACCCCCTGAGAATGTGTCATGGACCGCTGGGGGTCTGCTGACTACAGTTTGGGAACCACTGTGCTAGGCCATATACACTCATATGCAAAACCTTGTGTTCATTTGTGTTAAAAGCAGTTGAGAGGATGAGCCTGACATGGGCAGAAAGCTGCACCCTCTTCTGCCCGAATATGGTGTTGGGACAAAATATTGAGGGTCCGATTCACAAAGGTAAACTGAGACGAAAGTCTAAGTTTTCAACTTTTGGTATTTACAAAGCGCATTTACGACTTGTAAATGCCCTTTGTGAATACCATAAGTTGAACTTTACGACTTTCGGGATTCACAAAGGGCATTTCCGAGTAGTAAATGCCCTATGTGAATACCGAAAGTCATAAAGTTATACTTTTGTCTCATTTTACCTTTGTTAATCAGGTCCTGAGTTTTTAATATCAGGAGACAGAAATACTGGAGAAAAAAAATTGTGATGCAAAAATATTCTGATGCAGAAATATCGTTGTCAAGAATATCATTTATTTAGGTAAGTTATGTTGTTGTTAAGAATGTCGTTGTTTTTAATATCGTTTTGAGAAGTATAGTTGTTTCTAATATCGTTTTTTGATTATTTTAATGTGTGTTAGTGCATATATTAATTATATGTGTTATTGTTTGTATGATTGTTAATAATTTATTTAAATATAGTTTGTAATTTTAAGTGATTAAGATTTTCTTAATTAATTGCTAATAGTAGTTTATAGTGTCGTAGCGGGTTGTTGGGTTTGTCGGGGGATAAGATGGGAAGTTAATTAAGTACTGCTTGCCATTTGAAGTTCATTGCTGGTGGTGGGGCGAGGGACGGAGCGTGCCATGAGGATCAACGCCTTGTTGGAGAGGGTCTGAAGGTGCGGCCCTGGCCCTTCCACTGCCGCGTAGCTGAAGCCCGTGGACACCACAGGACTTGCCACCGGCTGTGACGCGTGCCCTGGGCTGGCTGTAGGGCAGCTCGTCCTGCTGATCCTTGGCCAGTGAGAGGATGGAGGTGTGGCTGCGGGGGCGTGCTGCGGCAGCCGCTGCCCACTTGTACTTAAGTGAAACATAGCGGCTGATGGGGCTCAGCGCATGGAGCGGCACCCTATGGGCTGAGTACTGAGGAGAGGGCTTGGCCGCTGTGGTCCTTCATTGCAGGGCCTTGCGACAGCGGCGAGGACTCCCACCCACCAGGCCATCTGCCTAGCGAACTTGATGAACAACTTACCCTGTGACGAAAGGGCGGGTGGGCCGGTGGGGAAGAGCCTGTGGAGCTGTGGCGCAAGAAATAGTGACTGGCTGTTACTGTTGCTTTCCCCTGTGTTGCCATACAGACTCAATGCTGGTGCAGATCCTGGGAAGATGCTATTGCCGTCACTGGGACATGAACTGAGCTGGTAGAGCCCTCAGACAGTAAGTTTGTGACTCCTTCTTCCCCACAGTGTCAACCCTTGTTGATCTCTCCCCAGGGCTGGCCCATCAGACGTGTTGGATGGAATGAGGCCCTCCATTTGGTGTGATTGTTTGATACCGGTCCGCGAAGCAACAGCAGCAACTATAGGGGGTGCACCTGATCCCCTTCATGTACTATACTGCACGTGGTGAGGCAAGAGGATTGCAGCGCTCTCCCTGAGTGTACTGTTGCTGGCATGGGGTATCTTATTTTGACTGGTCAGGACTGCACATTCGACCCCAGGATCTATGCTGTGCTGCTCCAAATGTACTGGGGCGTACCCAGCCTCATCACTCTTCTCCTTGTCTGACTTTGGTAAAGGTCCAGAATGGGTCGTCCCAGGGCTAAAACTTTGCAATTGCCTGGCTTCACTTGTTCTCAGCCTACCTCGTCTTACAGCTCCTCCATGATGGCGCCTGAAGGTTGGAAAGCCCCCTGTGATGGCAGCCCCTCCGCTGGACAAACTTGATGTGATCTCACAAAACATTTGCAACTCCAGGGTGGCTATTGAACAAAGATTTTGTCCAATTACCAGTGACCTTAGTCTCTGTAAGGACGACCATCATAAACTGGTTAACAGGGTCAAAATCACTGAAACATCCCTATCTTCTTTGACTCCCTGATGCATGGAACAGTCCTCTATTGTGGACCAGCTCCGCAGACAGGTCACGGCACTTCACGGATGAAGGATGCTGAAGGGCGTGCATGCCAGAATAATGTTCACATCATAGGTATGCCTGAGGGTGTGGAGGGCCCTAACTTGGAGAATTGGATGCGAAGTGAGGTGGTGCCCCACGGCTTTTTGAAGATGTTCATAGTTGAGAGGGCGCACCAGGTCCCTGTGCGACATCCACCTCCGGGCACCCCACCGCGTCCAATCGTGGCCCGCAAACTGAACTTCAGGGACCTTGATGTTGTCCTCCTGTTCCTAGGGAGAATGCGCCCATCACAGTGGACAATGTGCGCATAACATTGTTTCAGGACTATATGCTTCCTGTACAGTGCCAGCGTTCTTTCTACCAGGCTGTTAAGAAACAGTTACTGATGGAGGGTCTGACATACGCCCTCATATTCCGAGCCAAACATAAGGTAATTCAAGACCATCATAATTCAAACTTCGTGGAAATGGGTGGATTAGCAGCTTCCTGATTCCTGCAGATCTTAGACATCCAGGCAGTTGGTGCCTAAAACTCAGCGCCCACTCAGAGGCGACGCCATAGACCAGCTCTCCGTGATTTGTGTGTTGCCGTTCCTGCCCTGCAGCAGGCCGTTGTGGGTAGAAAGAACGCTCTGGCATAGACCATTTCAATCAGAGACCAGCATCTGCCGATCAGGTCCTACTCTTCACCTGGCAGTGCCTCGGACTAAGACTTCTGCAGCAGTGTGGCGTTGTTCCTCATAGGCACTCCACAAACTGCCAATTACATTTTTTGATTTACTTCATAAGTGCAAACCTAGTGTGTTATCTGCCTTTCGTCCTAAGACATGTTTAAGAGGAGGCCCCTGATGCCACCACACACCTGTGAACTGCGTACTGGACAGGCCTCACCAGGGTATGGTATGTTACTATTTCTCTTGCCGTCATTAGGGCGAAACTTTGAGCTGATGGCCTGTTGTCACTGAACATCACTGTAAATCTTTGTCATCAACGACTTTGCCTTGTTTGTTCCTCACAGTCAGTGATCCCACTCTATTATTACGTTAGAGTCCATGCAACAGGGAGCGTATCAGCACTTTGTTGGTTTTCTCTCCCTCAGCTGATGGATGGTGGCATGTTCAAGGCCACACGCCCCAATGGCGATTGCACACATTGTTATTTTATTCTAATGTATTTGTTTCAGTTTTGGTCGAGTGATCGTTCTTTGCTGGACCTGGCATTGGGTTATTGTTTAATGGTTGATGTCGTTGTTCTATGCTGGGTACATATATGTTCATATTGCGCACTGGGTGAAGTATGGCTATATGTACTCACTTATATCTCACACTGTTGGACGTCGAACATAATAACTTGGAACGGCCGAAGTATGGGGTGGTGTAGGAGAGGTGTAGAATCTTAGTGCAACTCCACCGTTGTAAGGTACATATGGTTTACTTGTACGAGACACATCTCAACACCTGTGAGGCTCTTAAACTGCTTAGGAGAAGGAGATGACAGCTATTTCATACATCTTACTCATTCTTCGCTTGTGGGGCAACAATTTGGTTGCATGCGGGGGTCGGGGTACACTTTGCGGATGTGGCACTAGAATCGATCTTCAGAGCCGCTATGTCTTTGTTCGGGATGTGCTGGATGGGAGGCCAGTGGTACTGGCCTGTTTTTATGTGCCTAATATGCAGCAGGATGTTTTCTTGGAACACGTATCAACCGTCCTCACAGATTGTGCACAATATCCCTGGGTAATAGTGAGGGATTTTAATGCTGTACTAGATGTGGATTTGGACAGCTCACACCCCAACCCCTCCCTGGTGTGAACTCTGCCAAACAGGCAAAGGTCTAACAACAATGGGTTGGTGTGTGGGCCATGTCTGACGCTTGGCGCAGTCGTAATGCTGACATGCGTGAACACTTTTTTTAGTCACCCCCACATCAACTCTAGGCACATAATTCTCATTTAGCGTACTTACAGAAGACACTGTCCGATTATAATCCTCTCAAACTCACATTATCATGGGGTCGTGTTCCGGCTGCCATACCCATATGGGGTATGCAGCCTCAGCTCCTGGAAGATATAGTGTTAAAGACACCCTGTCCTGCGACACTGGGTCTCAGGCGCATGTTCGCCCCCATGCCAGCCTCCCACTCACCAAATTTGAAAAATGGTACATAACCCATAGATCCCCAAACACCTGCTCTCCAATATTTACTCCTCCTTGATTACACCTAAACGTTTCACTAAATCCCCAGTGCAGCGCCGTTGGGAAACTGAATTAGAATGCGGCTTCTCTCCCAAAGAATGGCAAGACATAATCCACAGGGCCAGACCCTCCTCCTGTAGTACTTCTGGGAAGGAAATGGTCCTTAAAATAGCACATTACTGGTATTGCACCCAGGCAAGAGTAGCGCGGTGGAAGCCTGTAGGGGACAACCTGTGCTTGCACCGCTGCGGACAAATAGGCACCGCCATACACATAGTATGGCAATGCCCGAAGAAAGGAACCATTTGGAACTCAATACTGCTGAACATTGACACCATTTGGCATACACATATTCCCAGATTTCCTAGCTATATTATACTGGGTCTTCCCAACCCATTGACCTACCCCCTTAAATCGTATCGGGGGAGAGTGATCACTCTAGCTTTGGGTGCTGCCAAACAAGTACTGCTTTCTAAATGGAAAACAGTTGAAGTTTCAACCAGACTGGAGTGGCTACTTAGATTGTGGGAGGTGGTAGGCATGGAGAAAATCACGGCAAGTCTCTCACGCAATCTACCCCGCTTCGACAAAACTTGGGACACCACCGTACAATTCTTGTCCACAGAGTTCACAGAACTTACCTGTCTGAAATACCTTCGGGTCCTTCGACTCGCCGAAGCACGTCCTACCGCAGAAGACCCTATTCACCCGAGATAACCTGATTCTCCCTAGAGCATTTGTCCCCATCACTGGATCAAAGTTAACTATTAGCTACCCAGTCTCCCCCTCTATCTCCTTCCTCCCTCTAGTTCTAACTTCTTACACACCAACTATGAATAACTAACATCTCTATATCATTTCCCCACTGGCCAGTAAATGTAGGTGACGGCCTTTGTTATATCTACAAAATTCAAATAAAAAGATTTAAACCATAAAGACACCCTCTCTACCAAGAATTGTTTCATACTTTTTGGAAAATACTTACACAGTCTCATCTCTGCTAGTGAAATGGGAGGCTTTCAAGGTCGTGGTGAGGGGCGTACCTATCAATACACTGGTAGGGGGCCAGGAATACTGACCTCTGTGACCTTTGTCGCATCGAGAACAGTTTAGGCCAACTTGAAAAGTCTGCAGCTGAGGAGGAGGAACATGCGGATCAATTGCAGGAAGCCAGAATTGATCACGCTGAGCTTCTCGAGTGCATGAGGTTTATCACCCATGGGTTTTACATGCAGAGAGCGTACAGAGCGGCTGACAAATCTAGTGCACTACTGATGCCTCTAATTTGGTCGGAACTTTCATCCACACCTATCCTATCTGTACTCACACCACAACTACATAGCTACCCAATTGGATATTAATGTGGCCTTTCATGAATTCTATGCCTTTCTTTATAGTGCCCCTCCCCTCAACCCAACCTCTTAGTTCATTTCTGGAGAATTTGACCCTGCCTGTGGTATCGACCGTGGACAGGGAGGCCTTGGGGTCTCCGTTCACCCCGGTGAAATTTGTGGTGCCATTGACGATCTCACTTGTAATAAAACACCAGGATCAGATGGCCTTGCCTATTGAATTTTATGCAACATTTGCAACACATATAATGACACAATTGGACTGGCTTTATAAGGCATCGTTGGAAGCGGGAGGGTTGCCCCCCATCACTGGGCAGTTGTTAGTCACTTCCCTGTTAAAACCAGGATGCCTGCCAGAAGATATGATCTCTTACAGGCCCACGTCCTTGCTCAATTCCGGTTATAAACTTTTTTGTGAGGTACTGGCTTTCCCTACTCCCACATTTGATGCATTCAGATCAATGTGGGTTTGTTACACTCCCTAACACCACCCTTAATATACGCCACTTTTTATCAGATCCTAAATGCTGCCCGTGGATAGTACTGGACAGCTGATGACTATAACTAGACCTACAGCAGGCTTTCAACACATTAGGTTGGGATTTTATGATTGCTGCTCTGGTACATTGCAACACCCACCCTACCTATATACCTTGGGTTAAACTTTTATACATTCACCTTACTGCGCGGGCTAAAATGGGGCCACATATCTCCGCTCCATATATGGTGTCGACAGGGTTGCCCACTCTCGCCGCTGCTCTGTGTTATGGCAATTAAAGCCTCAGTTGTAGTAAATTCAACAGGCAGCTCAGGTTTGGGGGATCCCTCAAGGCTTAATGATGAATGCCATATAATTGACAATGATATAGCATTGTATGTATGTCATCTCCACGCAGATCTGTTACCGATCGCCGGACTGCTATCATTTGGAGATTTATCCAGCCTCCAGCTCAGTTACAATAAATCATATGCCTTTTCCTTTCCAGACACTAACAAAGAGATTACTCTGCCTTTTGGGTCTGCTAGTCTACAGATAGCACTTCAAACGTTCCGGTATTTAGGCATACAGATATATCGGGAGCCAAGGGATTTGCAGGGCTGTCACATTGGCTAGCTGGGCATAATTTGATTAAAATCGGTTACACACAACACCTGCTTAACCAAGGTAAATTGCACAGCCTGATCAATCTGGGTGCCAGCCCACCCTCACAATGTCCTCTTCTTTTTTTTAATTTTTTTTAATATTTTTATTTCTGCATCAATTCCATAATCATACAATCCTTATCACTTCGTACCATGAGTAGTGCTTGTGCTTTACATTTGTATACATTGGATATGCATTGACATTGCAGATTTCTTTTTTCTTTATTAAGTCTCTCTTATTTGAAACTCCCCCCATCCTCAATTCCCCGCGCACTTAAAGTAAAAAATCTATGTTACTTGTGTCAATGAAGCACATTCGGTCTTGCGGTATTCGTTTAACTTCCCATGAACACCTCCTTTCAACAAAAATGCATTTTCTACATTCGAACAGTCTCTGCATTCCTATGGTTACGCCCGGGGTATCTTGAGAAATGTGGGATTGATGGGGTGAATTAGTCATATCGCAAATATCACTGGAGGCCTGTTCTCCCACTCTCATGGGCCTATCCCCGATCTGATCCCTCTTGCATTTCAAAATCTATTAGCATTACATTCCATTCCAAGGAGATATGCGTCTTTCGGAGGCCTCTACGTTCCTCCCGCTGTAATTCTACTCCTTCTACTCTTCCCCATCGTAAAACCTCTTTATTCCAGTCCTCTATGTCTGGAGGCCTAGCTGATTTCCATCTCATCGCTGTCTACCGTTTCGCTAGGAGCAGAGCCATATCCAGAAAGCGTGTGGCGGCACTCTTCCTCTTTTCCGTGTGCCCTAATCCCAATATACTGTATAACGGTGTTGCACAGGGTCTGCCAGGTGCAATCCCTGCCAAAATCTTGTGTATAGTTTCCCAGTAATAGCCTAACTTTGGGCAGTCCCAGAACATATGTAGTAGCCCTGCATCGTCTGCCTGGCACCTGGGGCATGTACCCGCCGTCTCTGGGAACATGGCGTGCAGTCAGTGGGGGGTGAGGTACGCTCTATGTACTACCATTAGTTGAATAAATTTAAATTTTGGATTGCGGGAGACCTTTTTAAGGAACTTCAGGATCTTCTCCCATTCCTTGTCTCTAAGTACCCGGCCTATGTCTCCCTCCCAGCGTTCCCGGGTTGGTTGTAGCGAGAGCGCCCTGTTAGTTCTAATGCCATTTGAAAGCCATTTTGTTAGGTGACTGCCCGTCCCCATTAGGTATTGCATTGTGAGTAGCGAGTTCATGGGTGGTTCTACTCCGGTTTGCGCCCAGGTCGTAGTTATGTAGTGTTTGACTCGTGCGTGTAGAAGAAATAATGCTTCTGGGGTCTGATTTGAGCGTGCAAAGTCTGCATGTGTCATGATATTACCCTCCGCAAAGAAGTCCCCTACCTCCAGCACACCTGCGTCATGCCAGGGCCTCAGTTCCCTGACTGTCAGCATACCTGTCCCCAGGGGGAGTCCCAATAAAGGTATAGTGGGTGCGTACGAGGACAACGCATTAGTGTACTTGACCGCTTTCCTCCAGTAGCTGATTGCGAGTCTGAGTAGGTGTGGTGCAGAGCTGGGCACATCTACATTTGGAAGTAGCAATCGATGTATTGTACCCCTATTCCTATCCGTCTCTGTCATGTCCAACTCATGCAGATTACGTCCCGCTAGCCAGTAGGCCAGCCATTGGAGTTGGCAGGCATATCCATATGCAATCATATCCGGTACTCCCATACCGCCCCTATCCGTTGGTAGTTGTAGTTTGGCAAGGCTAATACGCCCCCAACCCGATCCCCATACCAGCTCCGTTAGTAACGCATTTAGTGATTTAAAAAAGCTCAACGGGACCAGTAGCGGCAGATTCGTAAAAAAGTATATCATTCTGGGCAGCACCACCATCTTGGAGATCGCTACCTTCCCTGCTACAGATAGTGGCAGTGTGTTCCAGAATTGTATTTGTGTCCGAAGTGTATTTATCGCTTTGCCCAGATTACCGTCCAGTAGGTCTCGGGCTTTACGATATACCTGAACCCTTAAATACTTGAATGTCGTGGGTGCCATCTGGAATTTGTGCGGTGGGAAGTGGATGTGAGCGTCCCCTGGCACGTCAGCGAAATAGTAGCCGTACGATTTGGAATCATTGATCGTAAGGCCCGATATCTCTCGGAAATCTTGGAATATCTCCGGCAGTGGCTCCAGTCAGCCCTTCATGTCCTTAATGTATAGTATTATGTCATCAGCGTAGGCCGATATTATGTGTGGTGCGGAATGTCTCATTATTCCTTTCGTGATCGCGAGGTTCCGTACTTTAAGTAATAAAGGTTCCAGGGCTAGGATGAACAACAAGGGCGACAATGGGCAGCCCTGCCGTGTACCCTTAGCTATTGTAAATTGTCCGGATATACATTTATTAGTACGGACACGCGCCGTGGGGTTCAGATATAGTAGGCGTACCCATGCTATATACTCGGGCGGTATGCCGAATTTGTTCAACGCCGCAAACATATAATCCCATCTCAGGGAGTCAAAGGCCTGCTTTAGGTCTAATGATATACAGCCCTCAGTACCGGTCTTCGCATCGTCGTGTAGCATTAATTGGCTCAGTCGTCTGAGGTTCAGCGCGGTGCTACGTCCTGGCACGAAACCACATTGGTCTGAGTGTATAAGTTTCGGAATATATTATGATAGGCGTGTTGCTAATATTTTGCTAAGGATCTTGTAGTCCGTGTTTAATAAGGACAAAGGTCTGTAGTTCTCCATCTGTAATGCATTCCTGCCGGGTTTCAGGAGGGATACTATCAGTGCCTGCAGTGTCGTGGGGGGTAGCGTACTGGATTTTAGTGATTCCCTGTATAGGGCGTGGAGGCGTGGGGCTAGTATGTTAATAAATGTCACATAGAACTCGGCTGGGAGGTCATCCGACCCAGGGGATTTGTTTCGTGGTAATGCTTTAATAGCTTGTCTAATCTCTGCAATCGATATGGGTGTCGCTAGGTCGACACGCTGTGCGGGCGAGAGCTGTGGAATATGAACGTCCGTCAGAAAATCCTCTAGGTTCGTGTCCGATAGCGGCGTGTGTGTACCGTAAAGTGCAGTGTAGTAATCTTGAAATGTGGTGTTTATGTCTAGCTGTGTCCGTATTGCCCTTCCCTGTGGGTCTTGTATTTCTACTATGGGGGTATCCACTGGAGCGTTACGCACTAAACGTGCCAATAACGGACCCGATCTGTCAGCCTGAGCATGTTGTCTGCATGTGTATTCTTTGTAGTCAATTACTCTTAGTTCCTCTAATAATTCTGCATGTTGGATATGTGCCTCCTGGAGTTGTGTGAGGTTGTTGTTCGTGACCCATCGCCGCTCCACGTATAGTCACCTTAAAGGCGTTCCACTCTATTTGCCTGGAACTAGCTGTGTTCGTGTTTTCAGCAAAAAACTTTGTAATTGCGTCTAACAGTGTAGAACTGAATACTGTGTCCTCCAGCAGCCCCGGCGACAAGCTCCATGTTGGTATCGGGGTTGGAATCCTACCCCACTGCATTGTTAGTTCCACTGGGTTGTGGTCTGACAACGTCTTTCCCATGTGCTCAGTCGAAACAATGGACCCCATTAGTGTACTGGAGCAGAAGATGCGGTCTATTCTAGTGTGCAGCTTGTGGGGAGGGGAGTAGACTGTGTATTCCCTGTGGGTATCATGCTTAATCCTCCACACATCCACCATGCCCCAGCCGGTCGCCCAGTGCGCTAGGGCGTCTGCCTGTCTCCGGCTAACTGCTGCATGCAGGTGGGGGTGTGATCGGTCTAGGGTAAGGTCCATGACCGCATTACAGTCCCCGCCTATTATCCAGTCATGCTCCGACCATTCCGACAGCACCCCACTAATAGTGGTCAGGAACTTGGATTGTTCCATGTTAGGTGCTTATATACAGCCTAAAACTATTATAATGCTATCTAGCACCCCTCTTACAAACACATACCTCCCTTCTTTATCCACCGTTGCTCCAACTTTTGAAAGGGGACAGAGTTCCTGATCCAGATGGCCGCCCCACGGGAGAATGCTTAGTATTCGGTGGCGTATAATTGGCCCTTCCATTTCTTAATCAATTTGTCGCCCTCTGATCTATTTAAGTGGGTCTCTTGTAGGTATGCTATATTCACTTGCCTTCTGTTCAATTGCACCAGCATTCTATGTCTCTTATGTATCGATCCCATACCCCCTCACATTCCAGGTGCAGAAGTTATATGTGTTAGGAGTCATCATGGCCATGACTGCTCGCGTCGTGCGAAAGTATTAGTACCACCAGAGTGCGCTTCATTGTGGTGTGTTTTTTAAGTGCTTCCCTCACGTGTAACCTCCCAACCTTAGGGTCCCCACCCAAAAACCGCTGGGGACCAAACATTAATACCCAACGTGGGTGATAGTAGAACTCAATTGTGCCTTGGCCTGGGGGGGTGCACCCAGTCAAATACTCTTCACTGTTTTATTCCAATGCCACTACATACCACCCTTGTGTTAGCATGTACCCTGGTCCACTGTTCCCCCATCAATGTTCCGAGCATCTGCATATATACGTTACCACTCGACATCTTTGTTGCAGGGCATCAAAAGTCATTCGCCATTTGGGCTGTGATGCTCGGAAACAATTGTGAACTAGTGTCCGAGTCCGTTTCGGCCGTGCGTGAACTGTCCTGGCTGTCCGTTCCTGTTCCAATTCGGGCCTCGTGGGCTGCCAGTGCATTTGTCGTCAGTAGTGCCGCTCCCGGGGCCCTTTCTGCGGCGGTCGGCGAACGGCCTCTCTCCCCTCCTTTTTCCCCTGATGCAGTGCCCCGCAGTTCTTGTTGCGGTTCTGGGTCACCAGCGGGGTATCCCCCTTTCGCCGTCTCCGAATGGTCCTTCGATGGGGTTGGTGTGAGTGCCACCTCCATCCACTCAGCCGCCCCCTCCGGGGTATCAAAGAAATATGTCTTATGTCCATGTATAATCTTAAAGCGTGCTGGGAAGAGGAGTGCGTATTTCAGGTTGCGATCCCGCAATGTACGTTTTACCCTTAGAAAGGTTGATCTGGCTTTCTGTACTGCTGGGGTGAAGTCCGGGTATATCGACACTGTCCTGTTTTCGTATTTCACCGGGGCATTCTCCCTAGCCGCCTTTAGTATTGTGTCCCTATCCTTATAGTGCAGCAGGCGTGCTATCAGAGGTCTCGGAGGCGCCCCTGGTTTGGGCGGCCTTGGGGGCACTCTATGTGCGCGTTCCACTCTGTACATCGGGGAAAGCTCGACCGGGGTCGCCAGTTTCTTCAGCCAGTCTTCTACAAACTGCGTGGGGTTCGCCCCCTCACTGCGCCCCGGAATGCCTAGGATACGTATATTGTTTCGGCGCGAGCGCCCTTCCGCGTCATCCACTCTATCCCGCAATCCCTTGAGCTGACGTTCCAACTCCTCTAGTCTCGTGGAGTGTTCTGTTTGTTGAGGAATCAGGTCGTCTAAGGCGAGTTTGTGTTCGGTCACTTTCTCCGCTAGTTTTTTGTATTCGGCCTTCAGGAGTGTCAATCCTGTGGACATTGCGTCTATGCGTGTTTCCAGCGCTTCCCTCGAGGCCTTGATTTCTGTCAGGATCAAGTCCAGCTTGGCCTCTTGTGAGTCCATGCCTGTTGGCGGGATGATGTCGTCGTTAGAGGAGACCAGAGGGTGCTCAGAGCCAGTGGATGATAGCATGTTGTTCGCCGTTGGGACCGGCTGTTTGAGACTTTTGCGCACCATGCCTTAATCCGCTCACGGGAATTAAGTCGTCCCTATTGCGGTGTAAGTGTTTCCCCTTCTCTCGGGCCCTCCTTACAATCCCTGTGTATTCGGGCTCAAGGTCTCTGACCGTTATTCCAATCCAATAGATCCAATCGGCACGTCGCAGAACGTTGACGGCACTCACCCAGTTGCACTGTTCAGCGTGTTCCCCAATGCACAGTGATAGACTGTGTTGCTTCCTCGGCCTCAACGCCCACGAGTAGGGATTGTCTGTGCTCAGTCTTATGTTCCTCCGGGGCCCGTGTGGCTCTCCCAGGCCAGTTTACTCTCCGGGGCTATGTGCCAACGTGCTTAATCCCCTCGCCGCCCGAGAACAATTTTCGGCCTGGTGCAGGGTTGAAGGGCGCCCCTCTGGTCTCACAGTCGGACCCTATCGGCGGATAGTTCGTATGTTGCTCTCCGCTACAGTGGTCTTTGCGGAACGCCCTATTTGCAGCCGATCCCAGCCTGAATGGCTTCGTTGGCAGGCAGAGGGGGAGGGGATGGGCAGCTCTTCAGTATCCACTGGTGTCCTGCGTGTCTTGGTCTAGGTGCCGCTGAATTCCGGCCAGTTGTAATGAATGCTCCGAGCTGGCCCTCCGCTCAGTGTCCCCGCGACACTCCCGTGTTTTGCATGCAAAATGGCGGCCGTGCGTACTCACTAGGATCTCGCTGTCAGACGTCCCTGTGTGTCACCTCCGAGCAGGTAACGGTTTCAGTTCTCAATGGTGCGGTACGGAGCCCCCGCCCGTCTGCTCCGGTGTCCCGTATCGGGCTCCCGCACAGTCTGCCCCATTCTGCCGTCGGCTGCGGTGGTCCCGTCTCACCTCCACCTGTCCGGCCCCAGTCCGCTCCCCTCGGGCGTGTCTTGCTCCCACCGTATCCCGCTGTGTGTCCGGTTGCGTAGGGCCCGTTCACCCGTCCCCGCTTCTCTGCTGCGGATCGCAGTTCGCCTGTGTCCGGGGGACCCCGAACACCGGGTCTCAGTAGCGGATGTCTTGCGGCTCCTCCTCTCACTGTGGGCCGTGGCTTTCTCTCCGTGTGTAGGCCTGTCGAGCCCGAAGAGCTGGTCTCCGGGATCCACAGCCTCGGCAGTCTTTGAAACCAGTCACCCCCTTCCTTAATACAGCTCTCTAGTAGTGGACTGAGACGGGGGGAACTTTAGTGCCAGGAATTACAGGATAATTAGCTTATTTTTAGGGTGTTAGACGGAGCGAGCTCAGCTCACGTCTACCATGCTTGGCTGGTAGCTACATCCCCCCTCACAATGTCCTCATCTGCTACACACAGCTCTTGCATATTGGAAGGTTGCCTTGCATTACACTGACCCATTGCTCGCCCTATGCTCCAAATATTTCTCTCAGGGGTCTTCCCACATCCTCGGGTATACAGACAGCAAGGAGACTGTTGCCCTTCGAACAGGCAGGGGCAACAACCATTGGTGCACTCTTTGACTATCACACCCTCATGAACCATCAATAATTTACTCAGTCTCATTGTTTGTCGGAAATGCTCTTTTTGACTCATTCTTGTATTGTTCGATATATCCCCAAATACTGGAGTAACAAAGTGAAAAAGGTGCATTTAAGTTCAAGTAGGATTTATTCCAGGAAAAGGATCCCATCCACAGCAACACTGTTATCCAGGAGAAAGCACAGCTTCAACTGCTGCCAGGTGCATATTACATCATTGCATACTGAAGCACCTCCCCCTTACACATTTAAGAAAACAGGAAAAAGGCTAATATAAGGTCAAACTGAAGAAACAAGAATAGCACAACAATGACCTTAATAACTAAAGATGAGAAAAACATTAGCATGAAAAGTTACTTAACATACTCATTCAAATAACTTGGAGGTGATGACATTCTTGAAGACCTACGAATAGTACTTGAATTACCAGAGGTGTCACCTAAATTCCTAGAAGAATCAATCAGGAGAGATCTCAAAACAAAATCCTCTCTAACCACCACCACTCTTTAAATTCCAAATGCGATGGTCAGCAGTTTTTACTGCATTATTGAAAATTGTAATGACCTGTATAGGTTTTAAAAATGCTGTAGAAGAAACTCTCTTGCAAGAATTTGTAATTAACACCCACTCACCCACTCCCACAACAGTTATTTTTACACTCTTTCTTATATCATAAAGCTTTTTATGAGCTTCAATCCTCTTGCATTCAGCCAACTTCCAATCACTCCTCTCATTATCCACATGACGATTGGATTGCATGTCATAAACCCAAGGGGGTGCCACCAATGTGTTGGCATACCTACTCCTAAACAATTCCAACAGATTTTTCTTGGTTACAGCACGAGGAGATAACCTGTAAATTTTAACCTTCTAGCAGATTTCTTTGCGCCAATCTAACCCTGCATCTTAGCCATCTTAGCCATTTCAAATAACACGATTAAAGTGCTCAACCATTCCATTAGTTTTAGGATGATATAAGAAACACCTCTTGTGTTTGATGCCATGTCTACACAAAAACTATTCCATTTCTCTAGAGACTAGCTGTACACCATTGTCAGTCAGAATGGAATTGGATATCCCTTCCCTAGAGATAAGTTTCTCCAAAAATGCCTTCACATGCTTGGTCTCAACCCCTCGTGTAATGGTTATTTCTGGCCATCTGGAAAACAAATCGATCAGAATAGGGCCAATTATGTCTAGTCCAAATTCCTTTCACGCTCCATCCTGGCGGTCCCTTATATCCATGGGTTGTATCTTTGGCTTGGTTACTCTCTCACTCAACTCGCATTGCACACAGTCCCTGACATTGCGTTCCACATGTAAATTCATACCGGGCCACCAGTAGGATAATCTCAGTCTCTCCTTAGTCTTTGAAATACCCTGATGTCCGGCATGCGCTAAAGAAATAAGCTCTTCCCTAAGTGAATTCGGAGGAATTAGCCTCATACCCCTGAACAGTAAACCACCTTGCTCAGAAAGTTGATCTTTGCCATGCCAAAATTTCTCCAACTCGTCTTCTCCTTTTGGTTTAGTCTTCCAACCTGCTTTAACATACTTCAAAACTTTAAGCAAAACCTTATCTGTACTAAAAGCGTCTTCCCACCTTTCCTAGGCAGTGATACTCCCATCAACAGCACAGACCATATCTTCATCCTGCTCACATTCGTCAGAAGGGCACATTTCATCACCATCATCCTGGCGAGACAAAGCATCAGCAACTTTATTTTCCACACCAGGCAAATATTTTACGTCAAATTTATAATCTTGTAAAGCCACAACCCACTTGGTGATCCTACTCGACGCAGCATCAATGCCCTTTTTAAAAAGAATCTCACACAAAGGTTTGTGATCCATTCTAACTTCAAACACACCTCCCCACAAGGGGGCTTCCCTCTTTACAACCGAGTATCGCAATTCAGCACCTCGCAAACTCCTTGACAGAAACAAAATTACATCATCATACCCTTGGTTCTTTTGCAGTAGTGCAGCACCCAGGCCTTTCATACTGGCATCAGTGATGAGGAAAGATTTCTTTTCTGGGTCAAAACTGCTCAATTTGGGTGCAGCACTTAATTTCTCCTTGAGAATACAAAACTCGTCCTCTCAACCCTGGTCCCATACAAACTCACATCCTTTATGCAGCAATGTCATCATGTGAACACACAGAGCAGCAAACCCCTGGACAAACTTACTGTAATATTCTGCCATTCCCAAAAAACTCATCAACTCTTCCTTATTAGTAGGAGAGTGCAGTTTGTGAATGGCTTCCGCAAGATCTTGGGCAACACACGGCCTGCCAAAATTGTATAACCTAGGTAATCAATGGATTCTCTCCTGAACTTGTATTTTTCAATTTTAACAGTTAAATTAAATTCATTAAGTCTACTCAAAACTCTCAACACTCTCTCATCATGCTCTCTATTGTCTTTTCCAAAAATTAATATATCATCTTGATATATTCTTACTCCACTCAAACTCTTCAAAACATTCTCCAATGCCCTCTGGAAAACCGAAGCTGCTGAGACCAGACCAAAGGGAAGCCTGATAAAACGGTAGGTACTGAAAGGAGTCACAAATGCTGTAAGATCTTTAGAGTCATCATCTAACCTAATCTGATGATACGCAGACTTAAGGTCAATGGTGCTAAACACCCTCGCACCTTGTAACAACATCAACATGTCTGCAATCTTTGGCAAAGGCTACCGATCAACCACCACATGTTTGTTTAACTCCCTAAGATCCACAAATAAGCTTAGAGAACCATCAGCCTTCTTGTCAGCTACAACTGGAACAAGCCATCGAGTTGCTTCCTCAATGAAACCATCCGCTTTTAAACATTCCAACTCACTCTTCACGTGTTCGCTCACAGCCACAGACATATTGCGTACTTTACTACAAACAGGTTTGACACCATCCACCAAACGAATGTGGTGGATGTTGTTCCGCAAACAACCCAAGGTTTCACAAAAAACTTGAGGGAATTTCAACTTCAACATCTGTATAAAATCCTCAGCAGGTTTACCATGTATAGTAGTGTGAACGTGGGCGGTCGGCGGACTGGTAAATCAGGCGAGGAGGCCGGATATAGTGGGCGATAGTGTTTTATTGAGTCTTTATACAGCGGGTTACGGGGACAGAAGGAGAGTTCAGGTCCAACACCCAGGGAAAGGAGTGCGTCTTCTTCTTTGTTCGTCCTGTTCCGACGAAGGTCCAACGGGTGTCCGGGTCTTGGGTGTAGCTGCCTCGGTATGGTCGGAGAACACCTCGGAGGGCAATAAGAGAGAAAGGGAGCCGTTAGTCGCACTTGGACTAGAGATCCGATCCCGTCACCGTTACCCGGTAGTGTGAGGAACTGAAAGGGGAGTGATGGGGTTAGGTACGGGCAGAGGAAGGTACAGGTAAGAGTCGAAGAAGGGGAGGCAAAGAAGAGGTGCACAGGGTGGTGGGGAGAGGGGTGCTCTTTATACAGTGTTAAGTGCGTATATACAAGATGCCTAGTGCTTACAGGTGACGTGCCTAGGATAGCGGGAACAAATATACACGGGGAGGGGTTTTCTAATATGTACACAGTGCACCTAATGTGCTCAAGAAGGGAACTGGTACTCACACGCTCCGCCGTAACTCTCCTCCGAGTTACGGCCGCTCTTCAGCCACCTCCGTGGGACTCCACCACTCTTCGGACCACTCCTCGCTGTCTCCGTTCCCGTCTTCTCCGTCCGTCACCGCTCTAGCCGAAAGCTCCTGCCACGATCCTTCGACCCCCTCTGTCTCTTCCCTTCCACCTTTTCTGTATCCGGCCGTCCGTAGGGAGGCGGGACTTCCGGGGTCGCGGGGTAGCCCTTCCGGTCCTTCGTTACACCTGATTGGACCCTGCAAAGGAGAGAGGGGCGGGATTCCGGTCGTCATGGACGCTGTTGTTGGGGATACCTCGCGACTACCCGGACATGCTGCGGGGCGATGTGGCAACAGAGGTGATGGGGCGTCTCGGGGTCGCGTGTCCCGTGGGGCTGGATCACAAGTAGATACTAACTTAGTGTCAAAAATGTCCTTTAGTCTAATGGGAGGTGATTCATTAGGATCTAAAATTACACCAAGATCCCTCTGGTGGAACCAACTCAATATGCTGTCCCCTTTCTGAGATATATATATATATTTGCATTGGTTAACCTATTTTTGTACTCCAGTAGACCCCAAAAATAACCAAACAATTTGATCGGCTCACCCCCATATGCACAGGGTCTAATTTCAGGACGAAAAACCTTAATTTTATCCTTAATCTTTTTTAGATAAAATTCTTTTGAAACTCTGGTGATCTTGGCACCTGAGTCAAAAAGAACGTCCATTGCTTCACCTTATACTAAGATTTCATCCGTTGGACAGTTCCTGCTTTCTTCATTTCCAGTAACCTGTAGCAAGATTTGTCCACATTCTACTTGGTCAGATGAGTCATATGAGTTGCCTTCATCATCATATATTTCATTAAGTTTTCCTTTAAAGGTTTTACCTTTACAAACAGCAGCAAAATTACCCTTACTCTTGCAATTCCTACAGGTGACTCTCCAACCTGGACACTGTTTGTCATTGGCCAAATGACCTATCTTCCCACAATGATAACATTTAGGTTGAAAAGTGTTGAATCTACCAGTTTTTTCAAAAGTAATCTTCTTTTTCTCATGTTCTTTTTGTTCCTTCTGAGGTTGTTTGACAACTTGAACAGAGTTTTTGTCTTTCTTGTCACCATCCTTTTTTATAACTTTGACACATTTGAGAGTGTTCAATTCTTTTCGCAATAACAAATACATCTTCTAGAGAAGGTTCGTCTTTTTGCCATAATTTCTCCCTAGCACTTTCAGTGCTACACCCCAACATAAATTGGTCCCTAATCCTCTCATCAAGAGTGGATCCAAATTTACATGACAAAGCCAACTTCCTCAAAGAAGTTGTATAATTCTCTATTGACTCATCATCCAATTGAGTTCTGTGACCAAAATGGTATCTTTCAAGAATAGTACTCACTTTTGGTAGATAATGTTTATCTAGTTTTGCTATACAAATTTCAAATTAATTAAGATCGGGGTCATAAACCTCAGGGAGATGATCAAAAACTTCTTGGCCTTCGGATCCCAGGCAATGTAACAACAAATCTGTTTTCCTCTCTGCACTTAAAGAAGAGCCACAAACCCTGGTGGTCGTATCTTTCAAATACCTTGCGCCATTTTTGCCATTGGATGGGTAGATCCCCAGGAGATGACAAAAAGAAAGGAGGTGCAGTCACGTTTTGCATATTTAAAAAAATAAATAAGCTGTATAGTGGAGGAAACACTTGAAAATCAAACAATTGCCATGAACTGAAAATGAAGAATGTATGTTTAGCATCATAATTCCTTGAAAACGCGAGCCAAGCTCGTGAGAGGTAAAAACGCTTCCCTCTACCTCCCAACAACAATAATATTGTAACAGGAGGGTTCACATAGGCACACAAACATCTAACTTGAATGTAGGACAGGCACAGTCTAAACAGGTACGAGGCACACGAAAAGAAACTCAGGAAAGAGGCATAGGAGAGTCCCTCTCATCCACAGCTAAAAGCAGGTACCCAATTAGTACCAATCGAAGTGCCACTTTACATAAAACAAGAGAACAGTACCTTGAAGTCACTTGAAGAGTAGAAGTTAACTTGCTAGCGAAAGATGCTTAAGCTTCAAAATGAGCTTAGGTTTAATGAGGTTGCGATTCTTTTCAAAAGTATAGAGCCATCCTCTGTCGCCAAGTGTAACAAAGTGGAAAACGCTGGTGCATTTAAGTTCAAGTAGGATTTATTCCAGAAAAAGGGTCCCATCCACAGCAACACTGTTATCCAGGAGAAAGCACAGCTTCAACGGCTGCCAGGTGCATATTATCATTACATTCTGAAGCACCTGGCAACAAGGACAGAATCCTAGGATGCCACAAGTTGGCGGTGTGCGGCTCTGAGCCAGCTACACATACATTTTTTCAAGCCATCCATGTTATGGAACATGGTAGCCACTTGATTAAATGGTTGTACCGTGTTCTGCGCTCACACCTGGCGATTTCTTTGGCTTACCTGCGTGCCATGTGGGAGGGAGTCCTCTCGCCTACTCTCCATGATAAAAAGCGGGCCTTGCTTTATCAAACACCTCAGCCGAATTTCTTGCAACTCCCACTTAAAATTCATTCAATTTTCCACATTGCAATTCTTGAGGAGGTGCTGCGGTGGAGTAAGGCCAAAAGCTGCGCTTTGAAGAGGGAAGAATATCGAGGTTTCCAGAAGTGCCCCATAGCCCTGGAATGGGACACTTTGCTTGAATCCTTTAGAGCACAGGAGGGGGATGATGAATAGCCTTCCCACGTTTCCTACTGCTGTTCCTCCCTTAGTCCCGCGATCTGGGTTGCTCCATGCCTGCTCTGTTTTTTTACTGATAACCATACGTAGACACTGATGTCACACTGCCAATCCTGATACATCTACACCATAAGGTGCTGGGTTCAATATGATGTTTAAGACGCAAAGGTACACTCACGCCTGATCCCAATGGGTATGGGGACACATCTGGCCCACCCAAATATGGATGTTTCCACACAGTTGCACATTGCCCATGTGCACAGGTACATGTTGATGAGTTTGGGGAAAGGTGGGGTAATTTTTGCAGTCATATGTGGGTTCATTTGTTTGCTTTCTGTATGGCCACGTCTATGGCTTGTTGACCTTACCTAATGTCCATGCAGCTTGTTCTATTGCAAATGATTCTACATGTTCTTCGATTCATGTTTCTGTTTAGCGACTCCTCATAATGTTTCACTTTGCACCTCATATACTGTATTACTATTTTATGGCTGGACTGTTGCACATTTGCTTTGACATGTATAGCACACGTGAGAATCAGCAAAATGGAATAAAGTTTGTAGTAAAAAATAATAATTAAATAAAATTAGTTAATACACGGAGGAGCTACGCTAGGAATCAAGATGGCCACGTAAGCTCCCGGCTCCGCTGACCTCCGCCAGCAGCTCGAATATCCTGCTTCTAATCCTGAACTCACGCCAGATTTCCGTGTTCATGAAGTTTTTCTGCTTCTGATGGTACAATCCCGAGTCTTCTACCTCATCAATTGACGATGATACGCCGTGTTTCTACTCTCGGCCTAACAACGTGTGGAAGCCGGGGCCTCGATTTCTAGCCTATCCGGGTCGGAAGTGATCAACATCGGCCGTGAGACCTGGACTGAGCCCGGCCTCCCGAAGTGTGCCGTGCAATTGTTGATTTTTAGTACGATCCTGTGAGTGGTCTACACCGAGGACACACCAACGTGCCGCACCGGCTGCCGTGGTCGGGGTCTGGAGCCCGGAGACCTTGCTAACCTCCGGGGTCGACGGGCCGGGCCCTCGCTGACGGCGAAGGTGTGTTCTGCTAGACGAGGGGCACCCACTGTTTGACATCGGATTTGCGTAGCCTCTTACCCCGGAGTGGCCGGCCTCCGGGTTTCAAGTCCTGCTCTGTCGCCTATTGAGAGGGGATGGTGCGGACGGAAGGCAAGCCATCGCTGCAGGCCATCATGGCCGCCATCGGGGCGCTCCATTTGCATACCATCGCTGTGTTCCGGACACTGATCGTGAAAGTGGACGGTATCCTGGGACCGGAGGACGATTCCTTTTTGAGTTTCCAGCTAGCTGTGGTACCGGCGGTGCACTGCACGTCTGAGCTCGAGGTCCCCGTGTTGATCCCGGATTTAATGAGCCTTGGCGATTCCCAATTAACATCAAGCCAGCCCGTGAATATCGCCATCTTCTCCTGTTCGATTCTGCTGCCGCCTATTGCAGCTATAGTCGGCTTTCTTTGTGGTAACAAGTTCCTTTGTGACTGTTGGAGATACTTGCTGCTCTCGGACATCTTTCCTGGTTCGATTGGTGGACATTGTGAACTTTTATCCTGTTTTCGATCCTGTTGCTCTGACGTGAACTTTTATGAACGCTTTGCCTTTTCCTTCAAGATGGCGGCTCGAGTGAAAAAGACTCTTCTGAAAGACCGTACTGGCCAGGGCTGAATTTGTCAGAATCCGCCGACGATCGCGCCTGCCACACTACGGAACTACTCTTCCCATGAGCCTTCGCGGCTCCACACAGGAAGTACATCTGGGGAAGAGATGCGCTTCCGGTTGCGCGTTATTCAGGATTGTTTTGTCTCCGGCGTGAGAGCGGCTGCTCTGCACGCCAGTTCCAGGTTTCCAGATCCGCCCCGCGGTTTAGTGGCGAAACTTGGATCTTCTATGGTCCGCTGTGTCTACTGGCCCTTCGCGCGGACTCATCCTTTACCGCATTGCAGTCGCATTCGCAGCAGGTATTGTTGATCTATGACTTTCAGCCGCGCCTCGCGGCAACCAGTGTGCGTGTGCTTTTCTCCTGATCTTACCCTAGTGTCTGACCCAACATTCGCCTTCCGAAGGCTCCTTGGTTTCTGTTGTGCGGAACATGGTGGCGGTCGAAACCACGTGTTACGTACATTCATTGTATATTCCTGATTGTACTAGAAGCGGAGCGCTGTAGTGAGGATAACTACGCGTTACCGTACTTTCCTGGCATATTTCTGAATAAACAAAGAAGCGGAGCGCTGTAATGAGGATAACTACGCGTTACCGTGATTTGTGTTATCGTAATCCAATGGTTGGACCGTGACAGAACTCAGTGGTGGTCGCAACTACGTTTTTCTGTTGAAAGCCTATATTTCTTTTGGTTGTGGTTATATGTACTTTGAAGAGAGGAGGGGCGGAGTGTTGTAGTTATTGCCTCCTACACACTGCCGTGTCCTACGTTCTGTGGATGGAACTTATATACATTACTTTAAGCTTTCATGGACCCCCATTGATACATTGAGTCCTCTGAACAGCATGTGGTATGTAGTGTGTGGTTGGTTCCAATTCTCCAGTAGAGTGTGGATGCGCCTGTTAGGGTGAGGACCTTCATTCACCTCGTGTCTATGTGTTCCTTAGGATATCCTCAAATGCTGTGGCAGAGTGGCTGCATTGGTTCACTATCAAAGGCCTTGCTTCCCTTATCATCAGGTATATTGATATATTCATAGCGAGACTTTATGAGAGTAGAACAGTATGGAATATAGCCTATATTTGATACGTGTCTTGTTTTCTGTTACAGGCGTCCTTTCCCTGCTGACCCTTTCCTTTTCCCTTCCCTCGTTTTTTGTTTTCGTTGGTTATTTTTCTCCCTCGCCTAATGGCTCGAACACCCTGTGTATACCTTTCAGGGTGTTGGTGACATTGGGAGGTGGAACCATTGTTGCAACGACTGGATCCCGTGGAGGTAACCTGACAGAATTTGATGGCTGGGGTTTATTTCAATGACTTTCTGCAATGCTGGGGTTGTGCCTACAATGTGACGGGAGTTGGGTGGTAATTGATTATACTCCCCCGACTGGTTTTTATATTTTGCTGCATACTAGTTTTACTACGTTTTGGGGTGGGCGCTACGGGAGACCGGGAGTGTGTTTGCTTTCTCCTCCTCCACTTTCTCTCTTTTTCCCTTCTTTTAGGGTAGTTCTCGGGCGACAGGTACGCTGCTAGTGGGGTTAGGCCGTAGCCATTGCAGGGGTGCAGGGTGGGGGGTTAGGGGAGTTTTTTTTTATTTTGCCTTTGTTTTGTTCTATGGCCCCTTTTTTCTTTCCTTTTTCCTTTCGACGAGAGATGGGCTGTTTATTCTCCAATGATCCTTTATTGTCCGGGTGTCTACACTGTCGTTAATTATCCTGTGTTATTGATGGCGGGGCCTGGCGGGTGGGATTGTTTTTGGATCGTCTACTAGATTGTTTATTCTTCTTTCCCTGATATGCGTACTAGCGATTTACCGTATGTTTCTCACGATGGTTCTTTGTATGTGTATCCCTCCGCCTGTCCCTGCTCTGCATTTTATTGTTTGACACCCGATATTTGTACTGCCTACTCTTGTCTTACTGTTAAAATAAAACATATATATAAAAAAAAATTAGTTAATACTTGTTATTAATATTTTAATGATTGATAATTTTTTATATTGTGTAATAATTATATATTTTAGTTATATTTTAGGTGTAGGTGCTGGGTTTGTTGGGGTATAGGGTGGGAAGTTTATTAAGTAAAACTAAATTAACAATCAATAATTAATTATGTAACTTGTTATTAATTATATAAATTGTTTTGTACTTATTTGTTTTAGTTATATATTTTAGGTGTGGCCTGCCAGGTTAGTAGGGGTATATGATGTGAAGTTAAGTAATAATTAAATAATATTTATTGTTTAATTGATTATTAATTATTAAGTGGTTTATTAATTATGTAAATTGTTTATATATATATATATATATATATATATATATATATATATATATATATATATAATCAATTAAATTTTTATATGTTAAGAGTTTTCATTTTTTTTTTAAATAAATGATATGGGTTATTCAAATATGTAATGTTTTTGAAGTTTAGTACTTTCCCTACTGTTGCACAGACTGGAGTGGGAATAGTGAATGTAACCCTCTGAAGTCCAAAGCTTTCCCTATTTTAGCACAGACTGGAGTGGGAACAGTACAGTTGTACAGACTGGAGTGGGAATAGTAAATTTAACCCCTACGAAGTCCAACGCTTTCCCTAATGTTGCATAGACTGGAGTGAGAATAGTAAATCTTAACTCCTCCAAAGTCTAACACTTTCCCTACTGTTGCACAGACTGGATAGGGAACAGTAAATGTTACCCCTTGGAATTCCAATGTTGTGCCTTACTGTTCCACAGAATGGAGTGGGAATAGTGAATCTTACCTCTCTGAATTCCAGTGCTTTTCCTACTGTTGTATAGCATGGATTAGCAATAATAAATATAATCCTTCTGAAGTCCAACACTTTCCCTACTTTTGCATGGACTGGGGTGTAAATAGTAAAGTTAACACTTCCAAAGCCCAACATTTTCCCTACTATAGCACACTCTGGAGTGGTAACAGTAAATCTTCCCACCTCCGAAAGTCCAACACTTTCCCTACTGTTGCAAAGCCTGGAGTGGGAATAGTAAATATAATCCCTCTGATGTCCAACGGTTTACCTACTGTTGTACAGAATGGAGTGGGAATCGTAAATGTAATCTCTCCGAGGTCCAAAACTTTCCCTACTCATATAGTATTTTTAGTAAATGTGTTTTTGGTGTTTTAAATTTGTAATATTTAATTTGTCTAAATTAATTAAACTTTTTTTGTTATTGATTTGTGTATATTTTGTTATGGTTTTATTGTGTTTGCATTATATATATCTATGGATATACATATATATTTATATATATATGTTTTATTTTTGCAGTAATACATAAAAGAAATAATGTAAAATATTTTTTTATTATGTTACACTATATATATTTATATAAACACAAATACATATATAGTATAGATATGTGTATGTGTGTTTATGTAATTATCCAAAAATATATAGTGATTACGCACACCGCTAATAAGCAAGCTGTATAATTTGTGGCGTGCACCTGAGATATCACTCCCCGACGAAAGTGTGGTAATCCAAATGCAGTCCGCGACACCTAATATAAGTGTCGACTCTCTGGGCACAACCAAAAGCAACGTAATAAACGTTTTAAATCAAAATAATTCAGTAAGTGTAATTCACTCAGTGGTATCCTTGATAATTGCGATGATTTATTCCATGTTATTATTCACATGTTTTGAAAGTTCATAGCATCATGATGGATTCAATCCAAGTATCATGTCCAGATACAATAATAATTCAATTCATTTTAAACCGATCACATCACCCAATGCATTTCGGACGACAGTCCTTCATACGGGGCAACCTGCAAACAATATAAATATGCACTGTGTAAGAAATGCTGAAGTGTCTACGTACATTCATTAACATTCATAACAGATTGGAGCAAAGGTCGGATGCCAAGAAAATCGACAAGATGTGAACGAAAAGGTGCCAGTTAACGGTCAGAAACTAACAGTGTCTGTGAACGTGTAAGTGCCTGAGTAATCAAAAGGAAGTATCCCGAGTACTGAAAAAATCGTGCTGTCCTTCGTGTCATCCATAAGATTATCAAACGCTAAATAGCCACGGTGCATTTATGAGAAGTATGGTGAATTAGTGTCCAAACAAAAAAACTTCCGCAATCAAAGAAAAACTTACTCTTAATCTTTCAGCATAACGTGACCCAGTGACTTCGTTCATCCATCGCTACGTCTAAACGTTTGCAAGTATCAGTGAAAAGAGACCAAGAAACGTGTGTATAGAAAGAGGACCCAGTGCATGGCGGTCATTTTGGAGTGGTGTATGGTGCGTGAAAGTGAAATGTGGTGCAAGAAATAGGTAGAATGCATCAATTATAACGATAAACAATGCAAATGAACCAACACTGTCATCAAAACGAAAAATGAGTTAACTGATAACAAAATTCGGTGAATGAAATGATAATCATCAAAGAGTACATCATAAATAACAAGAAAATTCCATCCGATCGTTTAACCCAAAAGGTTTAAAGGATTGTAAAAACTTAATCCAGTGGTTCTCACGCTGCAACAGAAAGTTGCTATTGTCTCTACCCTCAAGCTTGGCCACGACTTCAACAGCAGCAAATCTGAGTTGGCTTATGTTGTGTCTGTGTTCTTTGAAGTGTATTGCCAGGTTAGATTTTACATTTTCAGTTCGTATGTTACTTTTGTGCTCGTTGATTCTCGTTTTCTATTTACGCGATGTTTTGCCAGTATAGATTAGACCACATGGGCATTTGATGATGTAAATGGCATTCTCAGTATGTGTAAGGAAGAAGGGGTGTTAGACGGACCGGGAGGGTCGGCCGAGGATACGGGGAGAGGTCTCCGGGGAGAGCCGTCTCCAGTGAATCGTACAGACAAGTAACTTCCCCCCCCACAGACGGACACCACACAATGATAAAGTTCAACGATACTTTATAGACAATTCTTCAAGTACGGTAGAATGGTACAAGGAGGTCTGGACTCAGGGGTCCCCTCTATTCTGGTCTCTGTTTGGGAAAAGGGTAGCGGGACAGTCTTGTTACCAAAACGATGGAAAATAGCTCTCAATCCTCGAGCTCGGTGGTGTAGATGAACGGGCCGCGGCGGAGCCAGCAGGTCCCGAGATGGATGAAGGCAGACGACGGTCCGCGGCAGAGCCAGCAGGTCCCGATGAAGGTGGTGGTTACAAACGGTCCGCGGCTACGCCAGCAGGTCCCGACGATGATGAAGGATAGGGTGGTTCCCAAAGCCGCGGCAGCGCCAGCAGGCAAGACGAGGGTGCACAAGACAGAGCTACGGCAGCGCCAGTAGTCCGTCAAGGATGAGTTCTTCTTTGCGTCTCTCGACTCCAAGATACAACTCCCGTCCTGCTCTGGAGCTGCCCCAGTTATAGGGCTGGTGTGCTTTGATGTCCGGACCCTCGCACTTGGAGGTCGGGAGGTCCGGGATGAGGGGGTTCAGACACCCAGCAGGGGGGTGGAGCCAGCGTCCGGGGAGGCGATGGGCGAGCGGCACTTGGCGGGTGAGAGCCATCGACACCTCCTGCTCCCATTGACTGACCAAGTAGCCCGCTCACCTCCTGGGTGGATGTTGGTGCCGGAATGTCTGAGGCCTGGCCAGGCCCAGGGTTGAGGTCGATCGGGGGCCAGGCGGCCTCGTGGTGGAGTGTCCAAGATGGCGCCCAGGATGGGCGCGCAGGCCGGTAGTGGGTCGGCCTACGGGGTCAACAGGTTCGAGTGTAGGGGTCCCTGCGGGGACGGTGGACGTGCAATGGTGGTGTGTGGTACTTGCGTGGCTGGTTCGGGCCTGGTTGGGCCGGGGGAGAGCGGCCCTTCATGTGGCCTGTCCAACATGCGTCCCCCCCAGCTGAAGGCGGGGAGAGTTACCCGTTCTCTTGGGGACTCTTCGCGTCGAGGCGGAAGAACCGGGACAGGCCATCTGCGTTGGCGTGATCGGGCCCAGGCCGATGTTCAACTGTGAAGTCCATCCCTTGTAGGGAGATGGACCAGCGTAGTAACTTCGGGTTTTCCCCCCGCATCTGCATCAGCCACTGCAGGGGTCGGTGGTCGGTCTGTACCCGAAAGGGTGTGCCAAAAAGGTAGGGCCGGAGCTTCTTGAGGGCCCATACTACCGCGAAGGCCTCCCTCTCTATGGTGCTCCAGCGTTGTTCCCGTGGTAGGAGTCGCCGGCTGATGAAGGCCACCGGCTGGTCATGGCCTTCGGTGTTCACTTGGGACAGGACTGCCCCAATGCCATGGTCGGAGGCATCCGTCTGGACGATGAACTCCCGGCTGTAGTCGGGGGCCTGGAGCACAGGGGCGGAGCACATGGCGGCTTTCAATTGTTCAAATGCAGCTTGACACTCTGGGGTCCAGTTGACTTTCTGGGGCTGATTTTTTGACGTGAGCTCTGTGAGGGGCCTCACGATAGTACCATAGTCTTTCACGAACCTTCGGTAATAGCCCGTGAGGCCCAGGAAGGCTCGTACCTCGGTCTGGGTAGTGGGGGGCTGCCAGGACTGGATGGCGGCAATTTTTAGCTGCAGAGGGGCCACCAGGCCGCTTCCCACCTGGTGCCCGAGGTAGGTTACAGACCCTTGCCCAATTTGACATTTGCTGGCCTTGATCGTGAGGCCAGCTTGCTGAAGGGCGTGCAGTACTGCTCGGAGGTGGTGGAGGTGCTCGGACCACTGGTTGCTGTATACAGCGATGTCGTCTAAGTAGGCGGCGCTGAATCCTTCGAGCCCCGCCAGGACCTGATTGACGAGCCGTTGGAATGTTGCTGGGGCATTCTTCATGCCGAAGGGCATGACTGTGAAATGGTAATGGCCATCGGGCGTGGAAAAGGCAGAACGTTCTTGTGCCCGGGGTGTGAGGCCGATTTGCCAGTAGCCCGCCGTCAGGTCGAAGATACTGAGGTAGCGGGCAGCTCCCATGCGGTCGATTAGTTCATCTGCCCGGGGGATGGGATGTGCGTCTGTCCTGGTGACCGCATTCAAGCCCCGGTAGTCGACGCAGAACCGGAGTTCTGGTGTGGTGCCGGGGGCAGCTGCTTTGGGGACCAGTACTACAGGGCTGGCCCAGGGGCTGTCTGAGGGCTCGATGACCCCGAGCGTGAGCATTTTGGCTACTTCCTCCTGGATGCAGGCCCGTACCCGATCTGGCACGCGGTAGGCCCGGTGGCGGATAGGGGGGCTGTCCCCCGTGTCCACATCGTGCGTACACCAGGAAGTGACACCTGGGGTGAGGGAGAACAGGCTGGCGAATTGTGATAGGAGAACTTGGCACTCCTGGTGTTGCTCTCGGGTGAGGGCCTCTGAGAGTCGGACCCCATCTACGGAACCGTCTTTCTCCCGCGTTCGTAGGAGGTCCGGGAGGGGCTCGGAGTCCTCTTCCGCCCCATTGTCTGTGGCCATCAGGAGGCTGAGTTCTGTCCGTACAAAGTGCGGTTTCAGTCTGTTAGCGTGGAGGACCCGGAGGGGGTTCCGGGAAGATTCCAAGTCGATGAGATAGGTAGCCGGACCCTTGCGCTCGACCACCTTGAAGGGCCCTGTCCACTTGTCTTGTAGGGCGCAGGGTTCGGTGGGGGACATCACCCATACCTGTTGCCCAGGTTCAAACTCGATGGAGGAGGCATTCCGGTCATACCACCTTTTCATGTCCTCCTGACTGGCCTCTAGGTTGGCTTTTGCTAGTTCTCGGAATCGCCGGGTCTGGTTGCGGAGTGTTAGGAGGTAGCGGAACACATCTGGTGGGTTCTTTAGAGGGGGCATCTCCCAGCCTTCCTTAACTAGGCTGAGCGGCCCGCGCACGGGGTGTCCATACAGCAGTTCAAATGGGCTGAAGCCCAGGGACTTCTGGGGAACCTCTCGATATGCGAAGAGGAGGCACGGCAACAGTACATCCCACTGGCGACGGAGGGGCTCTTCCAACCCCCCGATCATCCCTTTGAGCGTGCGGTTGAACCGCTCAACGAGTCCGTTTCCTTGAGGGTGATAGGGGGTCGTGAACCGGTAGGTAACCCCGCACTGTTGCCAGAGAGATTTCATGTATTTCGAAATAAAGTTCGTGCCTCTGTCACTGACGACCTCCCGGGGGAAGCCCACCCGGGAGAAGATCCCCATCAGAGCCCGGCCGACTACCGGGGCTGTCACAGTCCGCAGGGGGACAGCCTCCGGGTAGCGGGTGGCGTGGTCCACTAGCACCAGGATGAATCGATGGCCTTGTTTTGTGCGCGGGTCCAGGGGCCCTACGATATCGATTCCGACCCTCTCGAACGGGGTGGTGACCACGGGAAAAGGTTGCAGGGGGGCTTTCAGTTTGCGGCCGCTCTTCCCACTGGCTTGGCACGTGGGGCAAGATCGGCAATGCTGGTGTACATTGTCCCTCATTTTGGGCCAGAAGAAGTGGGTCACCAGGCGGCTATAGGTTTTGTCTTGACCCAAGTGTCCTGCCAGGGGGACATCGTGGGCCAGGTTTAGCAGAAAGTCTCTAAAACGGAGGGGTACCACTAGGACTCGGCTGGCCCCCAGCTCCGCGATTCTTTGCTCACTGTACAGCAGATCATTGTCCCAGTAGACCCAGTGAGTTCCGGAGGTATCCCCTGCGCTTTGGGCTAGCGCTTGCTGGCGGAGTCCCTCGAGGGACGGACAGGTCCTTTGTTCTTGGCGAAATTGTTCTTGCGTGGGCCCCCCCTCTTGAGGCCACTGGTCGAGGTTAGCGAGGTCTGGAGGTTGAGCTGGTTCGGGGGGGACGTCACGGTCGGTGGTTTCGGCGGGGGCGACCGGAGGCGGTGGCGCCGGCCATTCGAGTTCCTCTGGGCGGGTGTTGGCACGGGCGGTCATGGACCGGGTGGTGACGCACGCCCAGTCCGGGACGCCCAGCATCCCCAGGTGCTCTTTTCGTTCGACTGCTGCCCATGGAGAGCTTTCCAGGTCATTACCCAGGAGGCAGTCTACGGGGGCATCATCTCGGACCGTCACCTTCAACATGCCGGAGACCCCTCCCCATTCGAAGGGGACGCAGGCCATCCGACACAGACTTTCTGAGTTATCGGCTGAACGTACAGGGCAGAGAATGTTTGGTAAGTATTGTTCGGGGGTCACCAGGTGACAGCGGACGGCTGTTACACTGGCCCCAGTGTCACGAAGGGCTTCCGCCCGGCGTCCATTGATGCCCACCCATTGGCTGTACTTCTGGGTATTAGCGGGTAGGGGGACCCGCGGGACCATGTCTCTCCCCCCTAGGCAGGCGAGAGCCATGGCGGCTGGCTCCCATTCTTGGTGTTCCTGTTCATATTCTTCTTGTTCCTCTGAGATCCGTTCCTCCCCCAGAGCAGCAGCGGCTACTTGGCGGGGTCTTGGGCTCTGGTACTGGGGGCAGTTTGGGTCGTTTGCATAGTGTCCGACTCGTTGACATCGATGGCAGGTAACATTGGCTCGAGGTCCCGGTCGCGCTGGGGTGCTGCCCCGGTTGGCCGGGGGGGTGGGGCTGATAGTGGGGGTGACCGGAGCGTTGCTTCTTCCGCGTCCTTGGCCTCCACCTCCTCGGGGACGGTGCTGACCATTGTTGTTCCGGTTCTGTTCGGAGGACCCATTTCGACTCACTCTGGTGATCTCCCACCGGTCAGCTTCGGCTGCGAGCTGCCGGGGATCCGTTAACTTGCTGTCGAGGAGGTGCTGGCGAAGTTCAATGAAGCAATTGTTCGACAGATGCTCCCATACCATAAGATTGAACAGTTGTTCGTAGGTTGTGACCTTGCTTCCCTTGATCCAGCCCTCGAAGGCTCGGCTAAAGTAATTGACATAGTCCACCCAAGTTGTACCTGGGATGCGGGTGCAGTCTCGGAACCTCTGACGGTACATCTCGGGTGTGAGGCCATAGCGGGTGAGGAGTGCCGCTTTCATATGGTCATAGGAGGTCATCTGCTGGTCCGGGAGTTGCAGCAGGGCGTCGCGGCCCTCATTGAGGAATCTCCCCCACAGACTGGCCCCCCAATCGCTTCTATCGATCCGGTGTGCAGTCATAGCGATTTCATAGGCCTTAAACCATTGCTGGATGTCGTCCTCTCGGAAGTATTCTCGAACGACATCCTTGGGGATGTGTACCTTCTTCTCTGTTGCCCCTGGAGTGTGGGGTTGCTCGGGCACCCCTGTTTCTTTATTCTGTTTGCGTAGGTCGATTTCAGCTAATTTCCGTTCATGTTCATATGCCAGTTTCTTTTCCTCGAGCTCCCTTTGTCTCTGTTTCTCCTCTCTTTCTTCTCGGAGACGCAGGTGCTCTAAGTTGATTTTCTGTTCGGCCAACTTTAGTTCAACGTCCATTTTGAGCCGGGCCATTTCCAGCTCGTGTAGTCGGGTTCTTTCTCGTTCCTGGATCTCGCCTGGCGAGAGACCCGTTCTTCGCTCTTCCGGGGCCATGGGGGTTTGTGCTGTGATGTCTTGATCGGGGGTTCCGGCAGCCCCGGTTTCTGCCCAAGATTCCAGGGCCTGCTTAAAGTCATCTTTGGTATTTAGTCCGGTGGTAGCGATACCTAATTCGATACAGAACTGTTTAAGTTCACGATGGCTGTACTCGCCCAATTTCTCCATCTGGAATTTCTCCGTTGATCCGCTTTCTTTAGTTGACATCGTGATTCGCCGTGGGGTGAGCTACTCTCTGTACGGTTTATGCGGTGATTCGGATCCCGTCGCTGGCCACCAATGTTAGACGGACCGGGAGGGTCGGCCGAGGATACGGGGAGAGGTCTCCGGGGAGAGCCGTCTCCAGTGAATCGTACAGACAAGTAACTTCCCCCCCACAGACGGACACCACACAATGATAAAGTTCAACGATACTTTATAGACAATTCTTCAAGTACGGTAGAATGGTACAAGGAGGTCTGGACTCAGGGGTCCCCTCTATTCTGGTCTCTGTTTGGGAAAAGGGTAGCGGGACAGTCTTGTTACCAAAACGATGGAAAATAGCTCTCAATCCTCGAGCTCGGTGGTGTAGATGAACGGGCCGCGGCGGAGCCAGCAGGTCCCGAGATGGATGAAGGCAGACGACGGTCCGCGGCAGAGCCAGCAGGTCCCGATGAAGGTGGTGGTTACAAACGGTCCGCGGCTACGCCAGCAGGTCCCGACGATGATGAAGGATAGGGTGGTTCCCAAAGCCGCGGCAGCGCCAGCAGGCAAGACGAGGGTGCACAAGACAGAGCTACTTTTTTTTGAAACAACAATGGTCCCGTGCATGAAAAGATAAACATACAATAAATATAGACGAAATCAAATCTATATTTTGGAAGGACTTGTCCAGCCGGACAGAGGTCTTTCAAGTTTACTGAATAAACAAGATTTACACTGGTAGAACACAAATACCTTCCACAGAACCCCTGTGTGGTGCACAAGCCTGTGCCCAACACATGCGGGTTGATTACCGTTAGTGAAGATAGGAAAGGTTTGAAGGCAAACAACAAGCGTTTTTCTGTTTTACAAATACATTACACAGAAAATATCATTAAGCACCATTACAGCAAACTATACAATCAATCATCTGTATAGGGTGCATAAGCTGGTCGACGGCGTTTCGGTTCCCCTTAAAGAGTTATGGGAACCATCATCAGGACAAACAGTAATATTGCCTTTCTCATTAAACCTTAATTTGCCTAAAAGAAGGAAAAATACATACTTTAGAATAGAGGGACTAAAATTAATAAAAACAACAACAAGGTGGAGTTGTGACTTCTCGTGCACCGTGCATGGCTTACTGTGCCAGGTGAGTACCGCGTCGGACCGGCTGGTGAGGTAGTGATGGTTCTGTCAAGTAGTACTGAAAGTTTCGAGGTGTAGATCACGAGTGTAGATCAAGTAGCCCGTGACTATATAGCGGGGCCGAAGGCGGCTTAACCTAGGCAGGCTAGCTCTAGAGATTCCAAGTCGTGCCTCTAAATGATGTGACTACGGCATATAATTGTGCTGAAGTGCGCGTGTGGACTAAGGTATTGCAGTGGCCAAGAGTTCTAACGGTCTCCTCTCGTGTGAGGGGGTGGCGGGTATGGCTTACCATTGCAGCGCAAGGCATGTCATATCGAGAGTATAATTACTCAAATGATTCGATTCTGCAGCCCTGCATAGAAAATGATAGGCTGCATGTTAGATTGGGGAACGGAGATACCGCTTGGGTCTCAGAGGGAACATGCAATTAATCTTACCATTTGTAGGCGATAGCAACCGTGTTACAGAATCGTAACAGGTCGGCGCCAGGGTGTGCCTGTGAAAATTAAACAGACGTTTCAGGGATTTACAGTTTACTAAACTACAATCCACAAGTACTAATGCATAGTGTGGTACACTTACCGAAAAGCGCGGTCACAACGATCTTCCCTGGCGTGCTGGCGTGCTACAACCAGGAAGTAAAAGAAGGGGAGGGTGTGAAATGTGATTGGCCAGTGCCGGTGAGGGGTTGGGCATAGAAATAAACAAGGGGCAACTTTTACCAAGGTCATCTTGGGTGATGTTCAAAAGTGACTAGCATGCAAGTGATAAGTTTAAAAGACGTATATCCCGTAGAGTCGGGGATAACAGCCACATAAATCTACAGAGACCTCAGTTAAGCATAATACAGGAAGTACAGTTCAAGGGATCCAATTACATTCTACGTTCTCAGATTAAAGCAGTCCACTCCTCCTGTAGGTTCAGCCCTGAGTTCAGGCTGTCTGTTTTTAAGATCCACTTTAATTCCTCTCTATTGAGCATCCTGGTTAGGTCACCCCCTCTCGGTGGAATGATGACTTGGGTGATGACTGTCCAGCGGATCTCATTTTCCGTGTGTCCTTTGCTCAGAAAATGTTCAACCAACGGTGCATTTGGAGTTTTGCACCTGATCCGACTGCGATGTTGTGATATTCGCAGTTTAACTTTTTGCTTTGTTTGGCCGACATAAATGAAATTGCATGGGCAAAAGATTGCATAAACAAGGTTACTACTATTACAATTAGTAAAACTATGTAGTACATTCCTTACATTTTTATATACAAATTCTTTGCTTTCAATTGCAAATTCACAAACCACACACGTACCGCATTTTGAATGCCCCCGGAGAGGTGGTAGCGACCAATGGTCATGGAGTGTGACATTTCTAACAACCGTGGGTGGTAACGCTGCCCTAACCAATTGGTCTCTGAGGTTTTTACTTTTCTTAAAAGCAAAGAGGGGGGTCTGCCAATTTAAGGGACCAGAATTCAAAATATGCCAGTTTTTGTTTATACATTTCTTGACACGATTCGATACAGTAGTGAAGGTAGTCACACACACTATTTTCTCATTGGTCTGTTTTGGCTTTGGCTCTAGGAGAGTGTCGCGAGGACAGTACCAGGCTCTCTTCATTGAGTTTTTTATCAGGCGCTTGGGGTAGCCTCTAGATCTCAACTTTAAAGACAGTGTGTTCGCCTCAGTGAAATAATCCTCTTTCTTAAAACAATTCCTCCTGAGTCTGAGGAACTGTGAGTATGGAAGGCTATCCCTCAGGGCCCTCGGGTGACAACTATTATAGCTCAGGAGGGTATTCCTTTCTGTCGGCTTGCGAAACAATGATGTGTATAAAGTTCCCTCATCGTGTTGAATGGTCAAGTCTAAGAAGGAAATACTATCCTTGTTGTGGACTAAGGTAAACGTAAGTCCATTGCAGTTATTATTGAGCCAATGTATTAGACCTGGGAAATCCGCAGTGGAACCGCCCCAAATTAGGAAAATATCATCTATGTACCGCCTCCACGTGTGTATACCCTGATGGAATGGATTACTACTGGACAAGATGGTTTGGGTTTCCAACCAGTCCATGTATAGAATTGCCAGGGTGGGGGCAAAAATAGCTCCCATGGAGCAGCCCCGTGTTTGTTGGTAATATTCTGAGTCAAAAAGGAAAAAGTTTTGAGTAAGGCAGATCTCCAGTAGTTGTATTATGAACAGAGTCGGTACTCTATGGGGACGTGTCCTGGTGTCTAGTATAGTTTGCATTACAAGTAGCGAGTCTTTCTGGGGTATATTAGTGTACAAAGACTCCACGTCTAATGTACACAGAGTCTCATGCTCAGGGTCAAAAGCAAGGTTCTCAATCAGACTAATCATGTGCATGCTATCCCTGATATAGCAAGCAGTGATCGGCACAAAATCCTTTAGGAAAAAATTGACGTAGTGGCCCAGAGGTTCTAAAACCGAACCACAACCGGATAATATTGGTCTACCCGGGGGGTTATCCATCCTTTTGTGGATCTTGGGTAATGTATAGAGAACAGGAGTTCTAGGGTTAGCAACATTCAAAAAATTATACTCATGTTGACTTATGATACCATTTTCCTGAGCCTCCATAGTTATGGTTTTAATAAGGGTCTGAATATCCCTGGTGGGGTTACACGGAAGCTTACAATAATGATCAGTATTGGTAACCTGACGCAAAAGTTCTCTCTTGTAATTACCAATATCTTGTAGAACTATCCCCCCTCCCTTGTCTGCCGACTTGATAATCAAGTTGTCAGACAAGGGAGGGGGGATAGTTCTACAAGATATTGGTAATTACAAGAGAGAACTTTTGCGTCAGGTTACCAATACTGATCATTATTGTAAGCTTCCGTGTAACCCCACCAGGGATATTCAGACCCTTATTAAAACCATAACTATGGAGGCTCAGGAAAATGGTATCATAAGTCAACATGAGTATAATTTTTTGAATGTTGCTAACCCTAGAACTCCTGTTCTCTATACATTACCCAAGATCCACAAAAGGATGGATAACCCCCCGGGTAGACCAATATTATCCGGTTGTGGTTCGGTTTTAGAACCTCTGGGCCACTACGTCAATTTTTTCCTAAAGGATTTTGTGCCGATCACTGCTTGCTATATCAGGGATAGCATGCACATGATTAGTCTGATTGAGAACCTTGCTTTTGACCCTGAGCATGAGACTCTGTGTACATTAGACGTGGAGTCTTTGTACACTAATATACCCCAGAAAGACTCGCTACTTGTAATGCAAACTATACTAGACACCAGGACACGTCCCCATAGAGTACCGACTCTGTTCATAATACAACTACTGGAGATCTGCCTTACTCAAAACTTTTTCCTTTTTGACTCAGAATATTACCAACAAACACGGGGCTGCTCCATGGGAGCTATTTTTGCCCCCACCCTGGCAATTCTATACATGGACTGGTTGGAAACCCAAACCATCTTGTCCAGTAGTAATCCATTCCATCAGGGTATACACACGTGGAGGCGGTACATAGATGATATTTTCCTAATTTGGGGCGGTTCCACTGCGGATTTCCCAGGTCTAATACATTGGCTCAATAATAACTGCAATGGACTTACGTTTACCTTAGTCCACAACAAGGATAGTATTTCCTTCTTAGACTTGACCATTCAACACGATGAGGGAACTTTATACACATCATTGTTTCGCAAGCCGACAGAAAGGAATACCCTCCTGAGCTATAATAGTTGTCACCCGAGGGCCCTGAGGGATAGCCTTCCATACTCACAGTTCCTCAGACTCAGGAGGAATTGTTTTAAGAAAGAGGATTATTTCACTGAGGCGAACACACTGTCTTTAAAGTTGAGATCTAGAGGCTACCCCAAGCGCCTGATAAAAAACTCAATGAAGAGAGCCTGGTACTGTCCTCGCGACACTCTCCTAGAGCCAAAGCCAAAACAGACCAATGAGAAAATAGTGTGTGTGACTACCTTCACTACTGTATCGAATCGTGTCAAGAAATGTATAAACAAAAACTGGCATATTTTGAATTCTGGTCCCTTAAATTGGCAGACCCCCCTCTTTGCTTTTAAGAAAAGTAAAAACCTCAGAGACCAATTGGTTAGGGCAGCGTTACCACCCACGGTTGTTAGAAATGTCACACTCCATGACCATTGGTCGCTACCACCTCTCCGGGGGCATTCAAAATGCGGTACGTGTGTGGTTTGTGAATTTGCAATTGAAAGCAAAGAATTTGTATATAAAAATGTAAGGAATGTACTACATAGTTTTACTAATTGTAATAGTAGTAACCTTGTTTATGCAATCTTTTGCCCATGCAATTTCATTTATGTCGGCCAAACAAAGCAAAAAGTTAAACTGCGAATATCACAACATCGCAGTCGGATCAGGTGCAAAACTCCAAATGCACCGTTGGTTGAACATTTTCTGAGCAAAGGACACACGGAAAATGAGATCCGCTGGACAGTCATCACCCAAGTCATCATTCCACCGAGAGGGGGTGACCTAACCAGGATGCTCAATAGAGAGGAATTAAAGTGGATCTTAAAAACAGACAGCCTGAACTCAGGGCTGAACCTACAGGAGGAGTGGACTGCTTTAATCTGAGAACGTAGAATGTAATTGGATCCCTTGAACTGTACTTCCTGTATTATGCTTAACTGAGGTCTCTGTAGATTTATGTGGCTGTTATCCCCGACTCTACGGGATATACGTCTTTTAAACTTATCACTTGCATGCTAGTCACTTTTGAACATCACCCAAGATGACCTTGGTAAAAGTTGCCCCTTGTTTATTTCTATGCCCAACCCCTCACCGGCACTGGCCAATCACATTTCACACCCTCCCCTTCTTTTACTTCCTGGTTGTAGCACGCCAGCACGCCAGGGAAGATCGTTGTGACCGCGCTTTTCGGTAAGTGTACCACACTATGCATTAGTACTTGTGGATTGTAGTTTAGTAAACTGTAAATCCCTGAAACGTCTGTTTAATTTTCACAGGCACACCCTGGCGCCGACCTGTTACGATTCTGTAACACGGTTGCTATCGCCTACAAATGGTAAGATTAATTGCATGTTCCCTCTGAGACCCAAGCGGTATCTCCGTTCCCCAATCTAACATGCAGCCTATCATTTTCTATGCAGGGCTGCAGAATCGAATCATTTGAGTAATTATACTCTCGATATGACATGCCTTGCGCTGCAATGGTAAGCCATACCCGCCACCCCCTCACACGAGAGGAGACCGTTAGAACTCTTGGCCACTGCAATACCTTAGTCCACACGCGCACTTCAGCACAATTATATGCCGTAGTCACATCATTTAGAGGCACGACTTGGAATCTCTAGAGCTAGCCTGCCTAGGTTAAGCCGCCTTCGGCCCCGCTATATAGTCACGGGCTACTTGATCTACACTCGTGATCTACACCTCGAAACTTTCAGTACTACTTGACAGAACCATCACTACCTCACCAGCCGGTCCGACGCGGTACTCACCTGGCACAGTAAGCCATGCACGGTGCACGAGAAGTCACAACTCCACCTTGTTGTTGTTTTTATTAATTTTAGTCCCTCTATTCTAAAGTATGTATTTTTCCTTCTTTTAGGCAAATTAAGGTTTAATGAGAAAGGCAATATTACTGTTTGTCCTGATGATGGTTCCCATAACTCTTTAAGGGGAACCGAAACGCCGTCGACCAGCTTATGCACCCTATACAGATGATTGATTGTATAGTTTGCTGTAATGGTGCTTAATGATATTTTCTGTGTAATGTATTTGTAAAACAGAAAAACGCTTGTTGTTTGCCTTCAAACCTTTCCTATCTTCACTAACGGTAATCAACCCGCATGTGTTGGGCACAGGCTTGTGCACCACACAGGGGTTCTGTGGAAGGTATTTGTGTTCTACCAGTGTAAATCTTGTTTATTCAGTAAACTTGAAAGACCTCTGTCCGGCTGGACAAGTCCTTCCAAAATATAGATTTGATTTCGTCTATATTTATTGTATGTTTATCTTTTCATGCACGGGACCATTGTTGTTTCAAAAAATTGCTCCCCGAGGTCCCTGGCTGACTGTTTTTTTGGGGTCCCTTGTTGTTGAAAAACAAGACAGAGCTACGGCAGCGCCAGTAGTCCGTCAAGGATGAGTTCTTCTTTGCGTCTCTCGACTCCAAGATACAACTCCCGTCCTGCTCTGGAGCTGCCCCAGTTATAGGGCTGGTGTGCTTTGATGTCCGGACCCTCGCACTTGGAGGTCGGGAGGTCCGGGATGAGGGGGTTCAGACACCCAGCAGGGGGGTGGAGCCAGCGTCCGGGGAGGCGATGGGCGAGCGGCACTTGGCGGGTGAGAGCCATCGACACCTCCTGCTCCCATTGACTGACCAAGTAGCCCGCTCACCTCCTGGGTGGATGTTGGTGCCGGAATGTCTGAGGCCTGGCCAGGCCCAGGGTTGAGGTCGATCGGGGGCCAGGCGGCCTCGTGGTGGAGTGTCCAAGATGGCGCCCAGGATGGGCGCGCAGGCCGGTAGTGGGTCGGCCTACGGGGTCAACAGGTTCGAGTGTAGGGGTCCCTGCGGGGACGGTGGACGTGCAATGGTGGTGTGTGGTACTTGCGTGGCTGGTTCGGGCCTGGTTGGGCCGGGGGAGAGCGGCCCTTCATGTGGCCTGTCCAACAAGGGGTATCCCCGACTAGAGTTCCTAATTCGGGATAGGTATACTATTTGAAAGAAAAGTAATTAGGAACTGGTTTTAAATAGAAGGTAAAAGAGGACAAATGACAGCAAGAACTATTGCAGAACAAAGTGTGTGATACAAAAATATGGCTTTTATTTTATTTTATTCAAATATTATTCTATACACAATATCGTTATTTTGTTACAGGTAATTATCGTGTGCATGCCTCCACTATACATGTGACTATCAGTCTACATATACATATACTTGTTATTACATCCTATACACATTTCAAGGTAATTAATTTAGACTTGAAGGTTGTGTGGAAGATTGTTTCAGCACACTATACATAAAAACATGGCTAGATATGACATCTACGCGCGTTTCGGCTGGGGGCCTTCATCAGGGAGCCATGTGAGTATCCAAATGGACCTGGATAAATAAATGATGCTGGTTCTCACAGGAGGATAGAGAGATCTTGACCTATGGGGAGTATATCTTTGAGACGTGGGCGCTGTATTGTAGGTTATTTTGTGTGTTTTATTTCTCTTTCAGTCGGTGTCCTGCTATCTAACGGCAGACTTCGAATTTGGAACTGCTGTAGATTTAGTTCATAGGTGCTCTAGGGTAGATCTCTGAGCGTTTCTTGTAGCGCTGACTATCTTTAGCTTCCGTCTACTGCGTTTACGCTGGGGGTCTATAGGTTTCTAGGGTTTAGCCGATGGATGCCGTCATGTTAGTGACGGTGCGAGTACAATCAAACGCGATCCCTGGCTCTACGTGTTTAGACGCCGGCAGACCCCCCAATCGGAAAGCGAAGAAGAGACAACCATCAGATTGCCTTCGCACCGCCACTAACATGACGGCATCCGTCGGCTAAACCGTAGAAACCTATAGACCCCCAGCGTAAACACAGTGGACGGAAGCTAAAGACGTGCCCACTTTTGAAATTGACCGCAAGGGTTTACATACAGCCGTCTCCATTCAGCCGTTTCGATCCCTGGCTCTACATGTTTAGACGCCACCAGACCCCCCAATCGGAAAGCTAAGAAAAGACAACCATCAGATTGTACTCGCACCGTCACTAACATGACGGCATCCATCGGCTAAACCCTAGAAACCTATAGACCCCCAGCGTAAACGCAGTAGACGGAAGCTAAAGATAGTCAGCGCTACAAGAAACGCTCAGAGATCTACCCTAGAGCACCTATGAACTAAATCTACAGCAGTTCCAAATTCGAAGTCTGCCGTTAGATAGCAGGACACCGACTGAAAGAGAAATAAAACACACAAAATAACCTACAATACAGCGCCCACGTCTCAAAGATATACTCCCCATAGGTCAAGATCTCTCTATCCTCCTGTGAGAACCAGCATCATTTATTTATCCAGGTCCATTTGGATACTCACATGGCTCCCTGATGAAGGCCCCCAGCCGAAACGCGCGTAGATGTCATATCTAGCCATGTTTTTATGTATAGTGTGCTGAAACAATCTTCCACACAACCTTCAAGTCTAAATTAATTACCTTGAAATGTGTATAGGATGTAATAACAAGTATATGTATATGTAGACTGATAGTCACATGTATAGTGGAGGCATGCACACGATAATTACCTGTAACAAAATAACGATATTGTGTATAGAATAATATTTGAATAAAATAAAATAAAAGCCATATTTTTGTATCACACACTTTGTTCTGCAATAGTTCTTGCTGTCATTTGTCCTCTTTTACCTTCTATTTAAAACCAGTTCCTAATTACTTTTCTTTCAAATAATGGCATTCTCAGTGTCACAAGTGGCATTGTGTCTCAAGTTTATGTTGGTGCCTTTCATTGGATGTTTCAAAATTGGTCCTTTCATTAAGTTATTACAATTTTTGCAATTGAGACATGGTTGGTTACCTTTGAACACAATAGAAGTAATTGATTTGGGTCTGGTTATGATTTCTTTCAAGTTATTTCCTCTTGTGTAAGCGAAAAGTGGTTGACCTTGAAATATCTGTTTGAAACCAGGCTCCGAGTTGATGATAGACCAATGTCTCAGTATAGATGCCTTGTAAGCTTTAGAAACTACAGAATACTTGGAAACGACCACTGGTCTTTTCATAGTGTCCTTTTGTTTGGTCTTGAGTGCCTCCTCACGACTCAATTTCTCACAACGTTCTTTTGCATTTTGTAAGATCAATTGCGGATAGCCCCTCTCTTCAAAGCGATTGATCATACTGATGGCTTGATCCTCAAATTCAGTGGTATTGGATACAATGCGTTTCACACGGAGAAGTTGGGAGTATGGCAAATGATTCTTCAAAGCTGTCTGATGAAAGGATCTGTAATGCAAGGTGTTGTTTTTATCTGTCGTTTTCCTGTATAAATTGGTTTCCAGGTGATTACTGACTCGACTGATTTTGACATCCAAAAAAGTGATGGATTCCTGACTGAACTCATGCGTGAATTGAATCCGATCATTGATAAGGTTCAATTGTGTTAAAGCCGTTTGTAGAGAGTTTTGGTCTCCCTGCCATAGAACAAAAATGTCATCAATATATCTCTATATGTAATTATACATATACTCATATATAGTATTAAATCTCAGGAAACTTATTTAATATATATTGTATTAAATGTATATATCAAAATATTTAAGGTTTACTACCTTAAACTATTTATGTTAAGAAACCAATACTTTTGTTTATTTTTTGAGGATATTAGTGTCATAGATATTTTTTTCTGATATTTTTGTACTTACCATTATAAGTATAGGGGCACAATATTTTGGTAAATAATATTTTTGACAAACTTGTGTCAAGCTGTAGGACAGGCAGTCTTACATCATCTCCCTCAGCAATAAGGTATGGCTCTATTCTTAGAGGTTATTTTTCTTTCTTCTTTTATGTGTCATATATATATATATATATATATATATATATATATATATATATATATTACCTACTGGCGGTCACTGGTAGGCAGTTATAGTTAGGACCTAATTTTCATAGGCAAAGCGTTTTTTGATTTGCCAATGTCTTTGGCGTCATTTGACGAATCCTCGCAAAATGTTCAAAACTAATGGCCCGCTCTATTCAGCTCCTGCCTTGAAAGTTTTGCAGTGATTCGTCAAGCGGGGGCCATGAAAAAAGGAACTGTTGTCGCGGCTACAGCCCAAACCGCTGAACGGAATTACACCAAATGTGGCAGAGAGGTAGCTCTTGGTCCAGAGTGCACTCATTGCTTTAAATGGTTTAAATACGTTCAGTAGTTCCAGAGAAATTTAAAAAAGAAAAAATATTGATATCCGAGGAGGTTTCGCGAACCCTCCCGATCACGTGCTTCATTCTGAGTGGCTGTCAACACTCCAAACCAAGCAGTGGTGGCAGCCATCTTGTGACACGGTAGAACTGAGTCACAAGAAAAAAGGATTAAAAAAAGAAAAGGGGCCAGGGTAGAAACACCCTGACCCCCTAGGCCTGCTCAAGGGATACCACAGGGACCCAGAGGGCGCAGAAAATAATTTTTCTTAAAAATGTTGGCAGGATTCACGCAGGGAGCGCGAATCCGATCAAAAATGTTTAAAAATAACAAAGCGCAGCCTCCCATGCTTCGTTTTCTTTCAACCACCGGGTGGGCCAGATCTCGGGGGCAGAACCTAATTATGTAGTAGGGGTCCCCACAGCCACGGGGACCGCCACCTCCCGGGCGCTTAGTTTATCCTATGCGGGGCAAACGCCCCTCCTGCAGCCCCAGGGACCGCTACCTCCCAGGGGCTTTTTAAAAAAAATGCATTGGTGGGGCTCCTGCCCCTCCATGCTGCCCTTGGGACTGCCACCTCCTCGCGGGCTCCCAAGCCATGGGGACCACCACCTCCCCTGGGCTTTAATTTATTTAGGTTGGGGGGCCTCAGGAGCTCCACCAAACCCTGGGGAACACCACCTCCCGGGTCTTTAAACAGTCTTTGAACAGTTTGAAGGGGGCCGCGCGCCCCCCCTTCTGAAGCCCTTGATGGGCCTGGGGACCGCCACCCCCCAGGGCTGGCTTCTGCAATGTCCCGGGGTGCCCATCCCCAGGTCATTGTCGTTTGCTATGGCAGGGCGGGAGCATGGCTCCTGCCCTGCCATAGCAAACACTGCTTTTCTTCTTGGAAGCAAGAGCAGGAAACTTGCTCTTGCTTCCTAGAAGCAAAGCAGAATTGCTTTTCAGCAAGGGTAGCTGCATGTCAGCAGCTCCCTTTGCCCAAAAGCAATGCCGGCTCACGAAGGAGACGGGGAGCTGGCAGGGACCATGGGGGCATTGGGGCTATCCCGCGGTCCCCAATGTGTAGCCATGCCCAAGAGGCCCCCCTCCCTTTATTTAAAAAAAAAAGCAATGGCCAAGCCCCGGGGAATGGGGTACCTGGTCCGAAAATGGCCCGAGGGGAGCCATGCGCCCCCCCTCCCTTTAAAAAAGAAAATAAATGGTCAAGCCCCAGGGGTTGGGCTACCGGGTCCAAATTGGCCTCAGGAAGGGGCCCCCCGGTCCCTCTCCAAAATAAAATAAAAAGCTGGGTATGCCCATAAAATAAAAAAATTCAAAAAATAAAAGAGACCGGCAACTCGCCGGAGGCCCCACCTCCCTGCATGACTCTGCAAACGTGCCTCCTGGCATGTTCTGGGTTGGGGTATGAAGTCCTCGTCGCTACTGATGGTCCCTGGGGGCTAACTAGACCACCAGGGACCTCCAGTAAGCCCCACACAGTGGGATTGCTGAGAGGTGGTACGAGGCCACAACCCTTTTTACACCACTCTGCAAATATGCCTCTTGGCGCACTGCTGGTGGGGTGATGAGGTCCCCTTGTGTCCAGAGGATCTCAGGACTAAAGTGGACTTCCTCCCCCAAGCAGTAGTGCGCCAGGTCGCGCGTTTGCAGAGTGGTGTGAAAAAGGGGCGTGGCCTCTGACCCCTCACCAATCCAGCTGTGTGGGGCTTTTTAGAGGTAACAAAAGGGCTAGTTGGCCCCCAGGGACCCTCAGGAAGCATGGGGACTTCATCCCTCAACCAAGGGTGCGCCAGGAGGTGCGTGTGCACAGTGGTGGAGAAAGGGGGTGTGGCCTGTGTCCACCTCTCAGCAATCCCACCGTGTTGGGCTTACTGGAGGTAACAGGTATGTTAGTTGACGCCTAAGGACCCCCAACAGCGAAAGGGACTTCATTCCCCATCTCAGAGCATGCCAGGGAGCGTGTTTGCAGAGTGGTGGGCACAGGGGCATGGCCTGCTTTGACATCTTAGCAATCCTGCTTTGTGGGAGCTACTGAAGGTAATAGGAGGGGTACTTGGCCCCCAAGAATGTCCTTGGGGGGCAACTTCCCCTCCTGTTACCTCCAGTAAGTCTCACGCAGTTGGATTGCTAAGAGGTCTTCGGAGGCCACGCCCCCCCCTTCACCACCACTCTGCAAATACACGTCCTGGCACACTACGGGTTGGGGAATGAAGTCCACTTTATTCCTGAGAGACTTTGAGGACCAAGAAGCCCTCCTGGTACCTCCTGTAAGTCCTATGCAGAGGAATCTTAAGCGCTATTCGGAGGCCCAGCCCCCTTTCTCCACCACTTTGCAAATACTAGTTAGAGAAGTATTTGCAATGTAATAGGTTTCCCTTTTGCAAGAGCTAGTGGCGTTGTAAATGTAAATGTTTTCTACTAATGTTTTTTGGAGTTGAGTGGATGTATGTTGTGTGTAGTGAAATATGTGGTATGTTGTGCAGTGAAATGTGGCTATAAAGTATGTGGTATTTAGTGTATATGAATTATGTAGAGTGGGGTTATGGAGAATAATTGTGTGGTATGGTAGTCTGTGTTGTGGAGTGGTGAACTAAGGTTTAGTCTTCCTCGTTACCATAGAAGCAAAACTATAAACTCAATGAGACAAAAAAGGAAGAAACCACTAAAGAGCACTTCTGGAACTAGTCAGAGGTATGAGCAGGGCCACTGGAATTATGCGACTATTTAGCTGCACCGACTTTCGCACTATTATACATTTTCTGCATTTGCCACATAATCCATCATCTTCTGCATAATCTGCAGATTTTAACCAAAAAAACCTTGTTTCTAGTTCAAACGATTCAAACGTTACCAAAACGGTAGCAACAAGTGTTATAGCATGGTGGAAGGCCCTTTGTAAATCTAGAAAGGCCACCTCTTATTTATTGCTAAATGTTGGTGTTAACTTGGTACTAATGGTGTGTAAACCACTCTTGCTTGTTTCTGCACCTCTCTTGCCTATTTCTGCATTTCGCTTACTACTTTCTGCACCTCTCTTCCTTTTTCTGTACTTCACTTGCGTCTTTCTGCACATCTTTATCTACTTTCTGTTGCTTCATTCTTTGCCTCTTGCCACTTTCTGCACTTCTCTTGCCTCTTTCTGCACCCCTCTTGCCTCTTTCTGTACCTTTCTTGGTTCTTTCTGTACTGCTCTTGCTTCTTTCTGCACCTGTCTTGCAAATTTCTGCACCCCTCTTGCCTTTTTCTGCACCCCTCTTCCCTCTTTCTGCACCTCTCTTGCCTCTGCACCCCTCTTGCCTTTTTCTGCACCTTTCTTTCTTCTTTCTGCACCTCTCTTGTCTGTTTCTGTACCTCTGTTGCTTCTTTCTGCACTTCTCTTGCCTCTTTCTGCACCCCTCTTGCCTCTTTCTGCACCTTTCTTGGTTCTTTCTGTACTGCTCTTGCTTCTTTCTGCACATGTCTTGCAAATTTCTGCACCCCTCTTGCCTCTTTCTGCACCCCTCTTCCCTCTTTCTGCACCTCTCTTGCCTCTGCACCCCTCTTGCCTTTTTCTGCACCTTTCTTGCTTCTTTCTGCACTTCTCTTGCCTCTTTCTGCACCTCTCATGTCTGTTTCTGTACCTCTGTTGCTTCTTTCTGCACTTCTCTTGCCTCTTTCTGCGCCTTTCTTCCTTTTTCTGCCCATGTCCTAGCTATGTAGGCATAGTTAGAAATTAACATTTAAAAAACCTTAGAAATCCACTGAAAAAAACTGAAGTTTCAGGGGCGTCATAGTGAGGTATTAGCATTTAAAAAAACTGTGGAAATTCACTGAAAAGAACCAGAGGTTTCATGAACGATATGGTTAGGAAATAGCATTTAAAAACCATAGAAATTCACATTAAAAAACCACAGGTTTCAGGGACGTTATATTTAGTAGGACATTTCACTCATCCAAAACTAGAGAAATTTGGCCGTTATAGTTAGTTGAGCTAACTATAACTCGCACCTCCCAATGCACTGCTGATGAAATCACATATTACATCACTCATGACATAGTCAGTGACATCACTCATGATATCATCCAGTGACTGAGTGTTTCTAAAAAGTTTAAATATGTTTTTATATATATATATATATATCAAAGCTCCAAGGTTCCCACCAGTTGGAGATGCACTCTGACATCCACATCTCAGACAGCGGCACATAACTGAAGCACACACCACAAGACCCACAAATCAACGTGGACTCATTTGAGTCGCCCATTTGAGGGCTCATATTTTTAAGTGGGAGGTGTGGCCTCTATGCCAAAATGACTGTTGTGCCGCTGAAGAGTGCAATGAGCATGAAACGCGTCCGGCGTGAATCGACAGGCATGCTGTAAACTGGATCCGCCCGCTAATCCGGCTTTTACCTCATGAAGGTTGCTGCAGTGGATGTCAGAGTGCGTCTCCAACAGGTGGGAACCTTGGAGCTTTTATATATATATATATATATATATATATATATATATATATATATATATATATATATATATATATGTGTGTGTGTGTGTGCGTATATATATATATATATATATATATATATATCAGGCTCACCTCCTTTGCATCAGCGCCGGGACACCAGGACAACGGTGCATTTCAGGGGCAAAGGTGACCCTGTATTCACATTAATGTTCACAGCGCATAGTCGCCACTGAGCTACGCGAATGCACTCTCCTACGGTAAATAAACGATCACTCCAGTCATTCCAAGCGCATTTCAATCTGGTTTATTCTCCAAATGCAGCATCGTGAATACGAACAAGAAAACCCAACGCGTTTCGGCGAAGCACCCGCCTTGGTCACGGGTGATTCCCACACAGTGCACAAACAATAAATAAAGTTACAAGTGATATGTAATAGAAAGAAAAAACGGACTCAAAACCCGATTTTCGCGGCCATCTTAGAGTGGTGTATAATTCCCATGTCTCATAACTGACTCATTATACCAACTTGCATTGTTTAGGCCTGGATTAATAAATGAGTCCCCCCAAATTGTGGGCAAAAGTCAGTAGTATAATAGCAGTACGATTCCTTTTCAGGGATATATTAACTAGCACCGGGCACGTATTGGCCAGTACCATGCCGGATTGATTTGTACAGACCCACTACATCAGGCAACAATATATCCCTTGCATCAATTGTCAACATGTGTAACATATATTACATGAGTGAAAAGTTTTTCATAATAGAACATGAATTTAAATGAAATCTACAATTTTCTGCTCCAGTGGGCAACACTCAAAAAGTACTTCATGTTCAATACTGTCACGGGTTATCGTAAAGATACTGCTGGGAACACTCTGCTACACGCGGAAAGTGGACATCCCAAGGCTCTGATCCGGAGTATTCCGTTTGGCGAGTTCCTCCGGGCTCGGAGGAACTGCAGCACTGACCAGGATTTTCTGATTGAGAGTGAGTGCATGAAAGAACGCTTCGTGGAAAGGGGGTATCAATCCTCTACCATAGAAGCAGCACTTAAGAAAGCCAGTGAGATTAGTCATACTTCATTACTGGTTGCCAATGAGAAGCAAATATCAGAAAAGAGTGATGTAATAAGGTTTATCTCAACTTATCACTCTAGATCCTGGCAAATACAAAGTATCCTTAAACGTCATTGGAATGTCCTCAAGACTGAACCCACGCTGTTGGAGGTCTTGGGTGACAATCCCAGTATGACGTATAGGAAGGCCCATTCATTAAAAGATAAATTGAGTAAGAATGAGGTGAGCAGGAATACAGCTAGGAACAGTGATATTCAAGGATTCTATACCTGCATGAAATGTAAGGCCTGCAGGTATAGTAATAACATCAAAAAAGTATTTTTTCCTGTAGAAGCTGTAGAAAAAAACATCAGTAAGCATCTAACATGCTTATCAGAATTTTGTGTCTATGTGTTGGTATGCCCATGCTCAAGGAAATATGTCGGGAGCACTATGTTCCCAGCGAAAAAACGTGTCCTGGAGCACATGAGATCAATTGACAACAAAGACCAAACATCACCCGTGGCCCGTCACTTCGAAGAAATGCATAGGAGCAATAGAAATCTGCTCAAATTCTTCGTAATCGACAAACTTCCGGACATGAAAAGAGGAGGTGACAAAATCCGGAAATTGTGACAATTGGAGAATAGATATATTCTCGAGTTGGATACTCTTATACCTAGAGGGCTTAATTCTGAGGAAGAAATGAAATGGCACCTAGGGGAATGAGAGTAAACTAGTGGATGCCACATAGGGAATTTCAGTAATGTGAGAACTTTGAGAATGTGTGTTCAAGGTTCATGACATGTTTACCAGTACTGCATAATGTCAGTTGTTTGAAAGCATTTTAGGCCCATGGTCTACCTAGTGTTTCTTGCAGATTTAAAAATGTTAAATTAGTGTTACACTTTAGGTTTGATTCACTATCATTGATGACTCAATTCCCGCTTAGGGCCTCTTGTGATGTTATTAGAACTTGGAACCATCTGACTGGCCAACCCCTTTTCTTCTTTTTCTTGTTTTGATTGTAGGATATGGGAGTGTAGCAGTGCACGAGACAAGAAACCCACTGGGGTCAAGAATATGGATTACCAAATCATATGACCGCTTTTTTGTAAAAACTCACTTGAGGGTACAATGTATATTGGCAATATACCCGAGGACAATATTGAACAGGAAGGACTGTAACTTATTGAGTGTGGCTCACTGGAGCAAAAGTTTATAGAAATTAATTTGAATCTCATTTATTTTCATCAGACAATTTCACTCATGGTGTAACTGTTTGGCAACTTTGTATGGCATACAGCGTTACCTGTAATGTGGGGTCAATATGGAGTAATATGGCCACCCACTGGGGTAAATATTAAGAGATCACCCGTGACAGTATTGAACATGAAGTACTTTTTGAGTGTTGCCCACTGGAGCAAAAAATTGTAGATTTCATTTAAATTCATGTTCTATTATAAAAAACTTTTCACTCATGTAATATATGTTACACATGTTGACAATTGATGCAAGGGATATATTGTTGCCTGATGTAGTGGGTCTGTACGAATCAATCCGGCATGGTACTGGCCAATACGTGCCCGGTGCTAGTTAATATATCCCTGAAAAGGAATCGTACTGCTATAATACTACTGACTTTTGCCCACAATTTGGGGGGACTCATTTATTAATCCAGGCCAAAACAATGCAAGTTGGTATAATGAGTCAGTTATGAGACATGGGAATTATACACCACTCTAAGATGGCCCGAAAATCGGGTTTTGAGTCCGTTTTTTCTTTCTATTACATATCACTTGTAACTTTATTTATTGTTTGTGCACTGTGTGGGAATCACCCGTGACCAAGGCGAGTGCTTCGCCGAAACGCGTTGGGTTTTCTTGTTCGTATTCACGATGCTGCATTTGGAGAATAAACCAGATTGAAATGCGCTTGGAATGACTGGAGTGATCGTTTATTTACCGTAGGAGAGTGCATTCGCGTAGCTCAGTGGCGACTATGCGCTGTGAACATTAATATATATATATATATATATATATATATATATATATATATATATATATATCCTAACACGCCTTTTCACCATCCGTCGCTCCTCTTAGCCTTGGGTGCCTCCTTCACGCACGGTGAGATGCGTGATATATGCCAACACACACGGTCCACACTCGCAGGTCCGTTCCACAATGAAGGGCACACTCAGCAATTACTCCGTCGTTTTAATGCCAAAGTTTATTGGCACAAAGTTTATTGGCACAAACGCGTTTCGGCGATCCCGCCTTCGACACTGACGAAGGCGGGATCGCCGAAACGCGTTTGTTGATTTGTTTATGCAGCGCCAAAAATAATAAACTTTGGCATTAAAACGACGGAGTAATTGCTGAGTGTGCCCTTCATTGTGGAACGGACCTGCGAGTGTGGACCGTGTGTGTTGGCATATATATATATATATATATATATATATATATATGCCAAGGTGTATTGAAGAATGAGTGAGTGTTTGAGTGACTGAATGGATGATTTACTGGGTGCATGACTGAATGTATAAGTGAGTGATTAAATGTGTCTTACTGATACATGGGTGACTGACTAATCTGTATGAATGTCTGTATTAGTCTGGCAGGTGCTGTGTAAGTGGCTGCTTGGGTTGGTGAGTGGCTACATTAGTGTCTATATGGGTTTTTGATCAGTTGTCTGAATACCTGAATGGGTGCCTGAGTTTCTGTGTGGGTGGGTGGTGTGTGTCACTCCCTGCATGGATTTGTGAGTGGGTGATTCACTGGGTGTATGGATTCAAGAGTGCGTCTGCGAGGGGCTGTATGGGTGGCTGAGCATGCATATGGCTGTCTTGGTGAATGAATGGATGTCTCAGTGGTACGTGTGAGTAACTACATATGTGAAAGTCAGTATATGTGAGTGTTGGAGTATATAAATGATTATATGTGAGAGTGAGTGGTTGTGAGAGTGGCTGTATGGCTGAGTGTGTGCTTGCGTCAGTGATTGTATAAGAGAGAAAGTATGTGTTAGTATTTATCTATAAGTGAGGTGGTGTGTGTATTTATTATTTATTTTATTTATGACATTTGTTAAGCGCTACTGTTACCCGTGGGTGTCCTGGCGCTATGTGAAATCTTCCCTAGGCTCAGAGCAGAGGTCAAATTAGTCTGTAAACAGCCAAGTTTTTAAAGCTTTGCGAAAAGACAGTAAGCTGGTCATACCTCTGAGGTATAATGGAAGATTATTCCAAGCCTTGGCTGCATTCACTACTAAGCTTCTTCCACCCCGGGTGGCCTTTTTTGCAAATAGCACATAGACCTGCTTGGCATCAGATGAGCTCAGTGATCTGATCGGTGTATACCAAAACAGCAGCTCTTTTAAATAAGCCGAACCTGTCCCATGAAGCGCCTTGTGAACCAGACACAAAGCTTTACTGGGTACGCTTCCTAACTGGCAACCAATGAAGCCTCCGTATCTCCTTTGAGATTGGTGCGTATTTTGGAATACCCAACACCAATCTAGCAGCAGCATTCTGCAGGAGTTGCAGCTTCTTCATTATTCCTTCCTGGATATTAAAATAGAGACTGTTACAGTAATCCAGTCCAGACATGGTGAGCGCTGTGACGACTGTTTGGTGACACTCTTTAGGTAAGAGCTGCAGAATTTTCTTGCAGGACCTGAAAGCAAAGGACGTAGCGGAGGCCACTGAATTCACTTGGTCTCTAAAACTAAGCTTCTGATCGACCCACACACTAAGTTTTTTACCTTCTTGTTAGATGAGGGGAGAGGACCCAAGGTGTCTGGCCACCATTCTGGGTCAAAAAATTTGGATCATCCCACCTCCGTCTTACTTGAGTTCCATTTAAGGCAGTTTTGGGCCATCCAAATCCCTACGGCATTCATGCAGTCCTTAAAACAGATCGCCGTGCTCCGCCACTCCTCTGTTTGTGATGAGACCATGATTTGTGTGTCATCCATGTAAGAGGTCAAGCTAAACCCAAATGACTGAATAAGGGGCGCCAAAGAAGACACATATATATATTAAATAGTGTCGAACTCAATGAGGACCCTTACCGTACCCCACATGGTAATGAAAAAGCATTGCTCCTAAGGCTCAACCAGGAGTGTACTTTAAATGCTGCTAGAATTGCGATGTTTGCACTTTGATTTATAAAAATTTTAAAAAACACTTCTTACTGTTTTCAAGAACTTTTTTGCCCTACCTGCACTTTGCTACTTTCTCTCCGCAATCTTCGAGTACTGGCTCTGGCCGTCCAGCGGTGAGAGCGCGGGTCCGCCATCTTTAGATAGTCTCAGGGTTAGCGGGCTAGGCTTTCTGGACACAGATGATACTTAAACACAGTCTGGCGCGAGCGCGCTCACTGTGATTCCTCCTGAGGCTCAGCCGAGAGTGTACTTTAAATGCTGCTAGAATTGCGATCTTTGCACTTTGATTTATAAAAAAAACGCTTCGAACTGTTTTTAAGAACTTTTTTGCCCTACCTGCACTTTGCTACTTTCTCTCCGCAGTCTTCCAGTACTGGCTCTGGCTGTTCAGCGGTGAGAGCGCAGGTCCGCCATCTTTAGACAGTCTTATGGTTAGTGGGCTAGGCTTTCTGGACACAGATGATACTTAAATACAGCCTGGCGCGAGCGCGCAGGGGACGCGCCGGCTGCGCGCCGTGGGCACGCCAAAGGCAAGCCCATCTGCGCCTGTCGCAATCGTTCTGCGCTCAGCGGCAGCCCCCCTGTTCAGGGGAGGTCAGGTAAATTGCACTATGATTGTACTCTTTTAAAAAATCTTAACACTAATACTAGGGCCCACTCCTGTCTTTGTATAAGTCCCGATCTCCAGCTCCTGGAGCCTTTTAAGGTCTGCCTAGGGTGTGGGATTGAAATTCCAGAGCTTTTATTTCAAACTGTAGATTCTTCTAGAGCTTATGGAGCAAAGCTAGAGAGGGAGATGTGTACCTTTACTTGGAAATGTGCCCTCATGATTGTGAGATCACTGATTAAACATGGTACAGAGTGTTCTTCATTTATAGAGAATGAAAGCATAAAGATTGCTTTCATCACAGAATCCTGGGCTGATAAAGCATTAGGTCCAGACTTAGTTAAGGTATACTCTGAATAGGCGTATCGGAAGAGGAGGCGGACTAGTGGTCAGCTACCATTCCTCTTTTGTCTCTACATTTAGTCCGGGAGAGGTGGAGGCTGTGAGGCTTTGGACTTCTCCTTTCGCCTATCTCCTCATTATACCTTTCAAGGCTCTCTCATTTATAGACCAGGAGGTCGTTTTATTGATCAGGCGAGTAGACTTATGGAAAGTGGTATCACCCCCAGTCCTTACACTGTTTTAGGCGATTTTAACTTCCACTTAGAAGCCTCTTCAGACACGTACACAGCCAAATTGTTAGATCTAATGAAGGGCAGTAACTTAGAGTAACTTGTGACTGGTGTGACTCATCAGGCAGGACACATACTTGATGGTATTTTTTCTAATAATCCACAATTGCAAGCTACGACTATCCTTCCGTTACTCTGGTCTGATCACAATCCCCGATGTATGACAGTGTAGGTGAGTAAAGGGAGTGTGATTGATTCTTTGCATGACTGACTAGCTATGTGAGTAACTCTGTAGGTGAGTGGCGGTGTGTGAGTGTCTGTATGGGTGTATGAGTGCATATGATAGTGGCTGTATTGATCAGTGACTGCATGCATGAGTGACTGTATGGATGAGTGAGGGGATGTGTGTGTAGACCTAGGAATCAGTGAGTGGGTATATAGTAACTGGTATTGGTGTGTCTATGGTTTTGAGAATGGCAGTCTGTATTTTAGAGTGGGTGTATCAAAGGTTATACTAGGCTGTGAGGAGGTGCATCAGATTATTGGGTGTATGATGTAATCAGTGATGTCATTTGAGATATCAGTGATGTCGCTGGCCATATCATGAGTGATGTAATATGGGATGTCATCAGCAGTGCATTGCGGGGGCGCGAGTTATAGTTAGTTCAACTAACTATAACGGCCGAATTTCTCTGGTTTTGTACAAGTGAAATATCCAACTAACTATAACGTCCATGAAACCAGTAGTTTTTTTTGTGAATTTCTATGTTTTTTAAAATACTAATTCCTAACTATAACGTCCCTGAAACCTCGTTTTTTTCTCAGTGCGATCAAGGCGACTAGGATCGCCGAAACGCGTCATGACTGCTTTGCACCGTTGATTTAATTTAAATAAAGATTATATCTGAACCAGCAACTTACAGTGTATCTAAGAGTCCGTTTTCTCTGCATGGTGCCTGCATGCATCTTGGAGTGTTACCTGATATATATATATATTGATATTGTTCCACCAAAATCATTGGCGCTTGTCCAAGCCACTATGCTGTCGGCGGGCACACGGCAGGGATGCCACCACAGTAAATCAAAACAAATCCTGGCAAGAATCCTCTTACAACAAGAAAAACCAGAGCCGTGGCCGCTATTTTTGCTCAGCGTGTTTATTGGCTAAGAAAAACACCCAACGCGTTTTGAAGTTTCCTCACTTCTTTTTCACGCGTGAGGTAACATTGTAGCCGTTTCTTATTTAAAGGTACAGTCACATTTCTTAACGTGCACGTGATGAATAACATAGAAAAGATACTTTTGTTGCACTGACTGTTTTATCCACAGACAATAAAGTTTTGGAAAGACGAAAAGCAAGTAAATGTTTTTACACAAAACTAAAATTCACTTTTGATGCTTGTTTGTGTTATTATTCATAACGGTGTTATTTCTGCAATTTTATTGAGTGTTACTACCTCTCATTTTTATCCATTGTGTATAGACCACGTCTATGGTTGGTAACGATTCTGCCCAGTGGGCTAACATTAGTACATTCTTTACTAATGAAAATGAGTCCATTAAACACAGTGCATCACTTCAAGACCATACTTCAATTTCGTCTAAACATTTTTCAACATACGGAACTTCACTTCAATTCAGCCCAAGTGGGCAATTATGATCCTTGAGCTCTACGTATTTCAATCTTCCCATCAAAATTTTTATTGTAACTCAGAATGCTTATTGCCTCACATATCCTCACATATCTTTATATGTCAGTATATTTTCTATATAACATAGTACATTTTGGGAAACAGATGCTTTCAAAGAAAATATTGTAAAGTACATTCATTTCTTATTCTATGTGGATTCTGGTCTAGTAAATATCCTCCAATGTTGAAACATTTACCTTAGAATACTAACATAGCTCTCTTAGATGTAAAGTACACTAAATTTGCATAAATTCAAAAAGGAAGAAAACTAGAACATTTATATTTCAATTGATTTAAATATAGTGATCCTTCATATTGCCCTCATGTTGTTGACAATATGCACATTAAGACACCTGTCTGTCACTGATTGTCCTATATTATACCTCCGAACTGTAAACCATCTTACACCTATACATTTCCGTTCCATATATAAAACAGGCATTTAAAAAGGTACAAAACACTATCACTTGTTGAAGTATAAAAGTGGATGGAAGTACAAAGACAAAGCAGAATATAAATAAATATAAACAAGAGAGTGCCCAAAAATCTAAGAGTTCTCTAGCTCATGCTTGTCTACCATTCCACTCTACATCAACATTTGTCACAGCTTGACTAACGTGCAATAAAGAAACATTTAATCTACAAAGATAGTATACTATATGAATAAAAAGTGTCAATGACTAAAGTACTCTTTCAAATCAAATCAAATCAAAAAAAGCTTTATTCAGTACAATATACATGACCATAAAAGCATTCTAATAACAATAGTAAAAACATGTAACTTACTCATCCTCACAATTATTTACAGAAATACAGTCAATTTTTAGTTAATAGTACAAGGAAATCAATATAATAAAGGTTTGTTAAGATCTTTTAAAATCATTAGTCTTAAAAAATATCTCGAAGGTGATTGTAGTGCGTTCAATTCCATATATCATACATTTGGGGATAAAGAGCATTACAACTCCAGCTTCAATCATCATAATATTCATAAGTTAATGCCTCTAGGTAGGAATAGGTCTTTCTTTTCTTTATAGACATTTGTGTAAAGTTGCAAGCAGCATTCATAATTTTATCATTCTCCAGGCTACAGATACAGTTAAAAGCTTGTTTATAATAATAAAATGTATTTGCTAAAAAAAGAGGTTTCAAAAAAGGTTTACGGATGTCCCTATAAAAATGATAAAATAATAAGAAATGCAGGGTGGATTTAGGAGATTTCCCATCACATGGGCATTTTAGTCAAATATGGTACCTTTTCCTGAACTTAGGGAATGCAACTAGATAGTGTAGGGTACCAAGTCTTAATCTTGTTAAAAAGAACCTATGTTGAGTATTTCTTACTTTAATGAGATAGGGTTGTATGCCCATAAAAAGTGGGCTCTCGTAGTAAGAGATGATACTTTGTTTCGTACTTGATTCACCATCCATTACCAGATCCACTGCGGTAATAAGCCTTGTTTTCAACTCTTTCTTACTATACTCTTGTATACACATAGGTTCTTTACGCCGCTCTAGACTTAATTTACAGCTTTTTAATAGAGTTTGAATATATTTAAGCCACAGTATTTTTCTACTATTATCTAGAGCCAAACAATCCAGTATTATACTCTTAGTAAACCTTGCTTCTTCTCTCATTCATATCCCATGCCATAGACTAAGACCGGCTGTTCTTATAAAATCACTAATATAGGGAACAGACAATTCTCTGTGGACTAGACAATTTGATGTAGAGCTTGAAACTGCTAGCAAATGTTTTAAAAACGTGTTCTCTTGTATTTGAAGGGTTACAGTGTTAGCTCTTCCCCATAGAGCTGCACCATAGCATGCAGTTGTGATCGCTTTGCTTCTATATAGGGTGAGCATTTCACTTATGGGTTTATTTCAAATTTTTGTCGAAAATCTAAATATACCCTCTAATGTTTGTATAAATTTTAAGTTAGATAAATTAATATGCGAACCCCAAGTACCATTTTCATTAAACAGTAGGCCCAAATACATAAAACTTTAGACTCTATCAATTGCGGTGCCGCCCACATATGCTTTTTAATTCTTGTTGTGTTTTTACCACAATTCATAACAAAAGATTTTTGTTAAATTCAGCTTTAAATCCTTTTCAGTCATGAAATGAGCAAATTTTTCTATCAAACATTGCAGGCCATTTGCCGTTCTTGAAATAAGGACGGCATCGTCCGCATAAAGGAGTACTAGGGTCGGACGAGCACCTACCTTTGGGGAATCATCCTTTAGGTTCTGCAGAAAAGAGTCAACATTATTTATATATAGTCAAAATAGAAGGGGAGCTAAGACACACCCCTGTCTTATCCCACGAGTTACCCTAAAGTCCGGTGTACATTCTCCCTTTATACCAAACCGAACTCTGGATAGTAGAAAGGTATAAATCTGGGACAGATAAATAACAATATCTTTGGTGGCACCTAACTCAACCAGTGTTTGCCACAGTTTGTCATGATTTACCAGATCAAAAGCACTGGTGAGATCAACAAAGCAAAGGTGGAGGGATCCTCCATTTGCTAGGGTATATTTTCCCACCAAAAGATCCAAGTTTACACATTGTTCTATCGTCCCAATACCTCTCCTAAAGCCATACTGGGTCTCTGATAATATGTTGTTCTCAGAGACCCAGTCTTCCAGTCTTCCCAACAGGACTCTCCCCATCAATTTGGAGGTAGAGTCAAGGAGAGATATGGGATGGTAACACTTAGCTTTTCCTCTATCCCCTTTTTTGAATATGGGAACTATTATACTTTCAACCCAAGATGTAGGTAGCATTCCGTCAAAGGTTGCGTTAAAAAAGTTCAATAAGATAGGTGACCAGAATTCGATATCATGCTTAAAGACATCGATTGGGACCCCATCGGGTCCAGCGGCTTTACAACTAGCACTTTAATTAAGTGCCCCTTTAATTTCTTCTAGGGTTAGCCGGGGTAACCCAACAGTCTCAACTCTAATAAAGTTACTTTTTTCCTTTTGTATAACTATGGCACCTTCTCGGTTAAAATACCTTCAAAATGCATTATCCATTCCTCTAATGAAACTAAAACATCTATCGTTACGGCTGAAGTATCTCTACAAAAAGGATAATTAATGGTTTTCCAAAATAGGGTTGTATCACGAGTGGTTGCAGCTTGTATTAATTTATCCCAGGCCTCTTCTCGGATCTCAGTTTTCCTAAGGTTCAGGGCAATTTTATACTTTCTCCTTAGGTTACTTATTTCGGAATTGTTCCTGGGTTTTGTATTTAGGGTGATTTTTAATTCCTTATTTAACCTTGAACATTCCTGGTTAAACCATCTAGGTTCTTAGTTACGCACTTTATTCTTTTGTTTTATTTTTAAATCATCCGCTATTTCAATAATAATATTGGAAAAGGCGCTAATAATATCCGAATTAATGGATTAACTATCTAGACATGTATCAATGTCATGCTGTGTTTTCCCAGTAAGATTTTCCATAAACAAAGTAGGGTTTACACCTGACCATTTTATTGAGACTCCGTTGTTACCTTAGGTCTCAATGTTAATATCGGCTGCCTTCCCTCTTTTAATCCAAGACATGCTAAACTTCAAAGTCAGTCTTAAGTGGTGGTACTCACTAAATAGGCTTTCACAGACTCCACTAGGTCCCTACATTTTTCTGAGACAATAAAATGGTCAATGGTTGAGGATGATCTAGCACCTACAAATGTCTGGATGGGTGACTGCAATAAACAACAGCGGAGCGTCACAATTGTGGTGACTACAAGGCAAAAGGTTAATTTGTCAGCGAGTGGACTGGTGCGCAGTCTATGACATTTGTAAATGAAACCTTGATAGGTTTTTAAGAAGGCCCTCACTCACCACTAGTTAGTGACATGCTTCATCATTGGGCCCCGCCGGGAGTGGCCGAATGCCACCCGGGTGTGCTGCGACGCCAGAGTTACTGCGGAGCTGGTTTGTTCGTGAAAGTGAGGTAAGAGATTAAAATGTCACAATTAGGTCAAAAAAAGAATGTTATTAGTTTGCCAATTGGACAGGGTAAAAACTGTGAAGTATAAAGGACCAAAATTACAAGTCCAAGATTACCCTTAAGTGTGGTGATCAGGTCAACATGTTTCAGCCTATATGATGTAATTTATCAGGCATTCGTCAGGACCAATGTGTGAGTAATTAGTGTTATGTAAGAACCCCGGAGGTATGGGCACGCTAAGGCCCACCCTGGCCTGGGGTTACTTGTGTGAAAAATAAAAAGGTTTCAAAGATTCCAGCGTGTTGGAGTGGAACCGAGTTTATTCTAGGACATAGACATTGACAAGTAACAGACATAACATAAATAAGAAGAAGACAAAAAAGAGATCATGGTTAAAAATAATGTCCGTTCCTGTCCTTAAGTGTGCACACTTGCTTAAGGTGTTATCATGGTGATGTTGTAGCCATATGTTGAGTACGAGTTGAGGTAAAGTGAACTCGTGCTCATAAATGGTAGAAATAACCTTGTGGAGACACAGGGACAAATGTCCATTGTGTCCCATAACGTGGCTAATGCAAAAATGGGAGCGAAAGTGATAGTGAAATGCCCGTAGTTATAGATTTCACGCGTGATGTAAATGTAAATAGTAGCTCTCATGTGCATTTCGGGCTACCAGTAATTCCACAAGTAAAGTATTGTTTAAGACTTAGAACACGCTCTTACAAGGGGTGCTAAAATTCAAAGCGCCATGGGTCACGGGAGGGAGGGTGGTAGCGAAATGGCACACCCTGTAGATTAAAAGAGAGAAATAGGCATGTAAAAGGATTGCCATGACAGTAAAGTGGTGTGCTTATCTGTATTCCTTGTTACTCACTCCTCGTTAGCTAGGCACCCGTTATAGCACCTGCATACCCTCATGCCGGACCCCGAAGACTGAGGTGTCCCATGCGAGGAGTGTAGAAATAGTGAATCAAACAAAGGCCCCCTGAACAATAAAGAATAAACAATTCCTAGATCAGGGTAAAATCATGTGTGAAAATAAACATCTAGGCAACTGTGATAACTTGTGACACAGAAAAAGTTAAAGGCTAAAGGCTATTCTCAGAGTTATGGTACCAAAATGTTTTATTAACATTACATCAATTTGTACATTAGATTAAAAGCAAACATTTAATGATAACAAAAAATTTAACATGACCCTAACGGGCATACAATACATACACAACAATCTATATACACATACAAAAATTGAAGAATTAAAAATAAAACAATATAAAAAATGTGGCACAAAACAATATCTTCTCGACGCGCGTTTTGGCGACCAGCGCCTTCTTCAGGAAAAGCCACAGAAAAACCTAGGTTAAAAACATATAATATTAAATAATAAAGAACAATAATGAATTTTACAAAAAAAATATACATATGGCACCAATCAATTCAAGACTCTAAATATTGAGAATTAGACTAAAAACCTATTTTTTCAACAAGTCTAACCCATGGAATATCATGAGCAACGAGTTAGAATTTCTGGGCTCATTCATCACATTTGGTAATAAAAAATCTCTGAGAAGGATTATAATTATCTCATCTAGGTAACTTGGAAAACAGGGGTGAATATTTCTTATTAATATTGTGTATATAAGAATGTATAGCGTCACTTACTTTGTTGATATTAGTATAGGAGCTTGATATTTTCTAATGCCCGGAAGGAAAATAGGGCAAGGCTCACAATTTCTTTTAAGATAGGAATCAAAATTCAAAGTTCTGTCAATAAATGAAACAATTATATTACACACGATATCTCTTATATTTTAATTTGAATCATATAGTGTTCAATCGCTAGTTTCTACACTATGCTAAAAGCCAAGGGCCATATTTAAAATAGGTAATCCAATATTTTAAAATGGGACTACTGGAATAGTAGCTAGAAGAGACTCATAATAGAATCTCTCGGATGGATAGTAATTCTCTCATCTACGTAACTAGGAAAAAAGGATGGCTATTTCCTATTAGTATTGTATATGTATCAGTATATATATATATATAGCGTCACTTACTTTGTTGATATCAGTATAGGAGTTTGATATTCTCTAGTGCCCAGAAGAAGAATAGAACCAGGCTTCACAATTTCTTTTAAAATAAGAATTCAAAGTTCTGTCAATAAATAATACAATTATATTACACACGATATCGCTTATGTTTTGATTAACATCATCTGATGTTCAATCGCCAGTTACTACACTATGCAAGAGGCCAAAGGCCATATTCAAAATAGGTGATCCAATATTTTGAAAAGGAACTACCTAAATTATAGCTACAAGAAATTTAATTATAATCTTTAGCTTTATTAGATGTTATATAGCAGCAAAAACTCCATGAGAAAATATTTTACCCTATATATGCAGTCTTCCGGTGATATCGTGAGGGCAACAGACTCAATTGTATGTATCCTCGCGGTGGGCAGGATATATAAATAATAACTAAAGATCGTAGAATAAAAAGGGAGAAAACAGAAAAACAGAAAAAAGGGGGGGGAAGAATAAAGGATATTTCTCTTATTCGAAATTCATTTCTCTTGTATTTAAACATTATACTACCAACCTTAGGCAAATAATGTTTCCTCTTATAAACAATGACGAACGGATAATATCAGAGCCGTACACACTGTCGATCTGGATATAACTTCGACTTTTAAAGTCAGGCCCAATAAATGTTAAAAACGATACCACAATCTGAAAAGACAGAAATCAAATAATGACGAATATAGGTAAATAAGAAATTTTTTGAAAGGGGGGTATTGAAAATTCAAGACGACACAGAATAACAGGACTGGCATCTATTACCTGAATTCAGAAAAACCACCTTTCGTCTCCACGTTGTTGTACTGGATAAAAAAGTCCAAATGCTAAAAACGGGGAAGGAGATGAATAACGGACATTAGTTAGGCGATAGTCCGCCTCCTCGCATTCGCAAGCCTATATTTTATTAGAGGCGAGCGAGGAACCAACCGAGGGAAGCTCTTCTTGAGAATGTTCAGAAAACACAGAATGACATTCCACTGACCTGTGTCACCACCTACAGCTCAGCCTCCAATGCTGTCAAACGAACTATACAAAAACATTGGCGCATCCTGAATTGCAACAAGAGGATTTGGGAAAAACCTCTGTTCTCTTTCAAACTGTGCCGTAGCTTAAAAGACAACCTGGTCAACACACGACCTATAGTGCAGAATCTAGGCGTAACAACATCAGTAATTAATGCTTGGGGTTTGCCCAAAGTGATTGGACATTACCCCTGTTCCAATTGCAGTATCTGCCACCTCACTAGCCATACTAAGACTCTAGATCTGGAACCCAAAAAAACGTGGACACAAAGGGCACATACTAATTGCAACTCGGTAAATGTGATCTACCGCATCACGTGCCCTTGTGGACTACGTTACGTTGGAATGACCCCTAGGAAAGTCAAGCTCAGGATTTGTGAACACCGGAGCAACATCAGGTGTGGCCGTGCCACAACACAACTTTGTGATCACTGTATACAGAGTAACCACACAACAAATTATATACGCTGGACAGTAATCGAACAGGTGGATACCAGGATGAACTTTCAGAAGATCCTATTCGAAAAAGAGCAGAGGTGGGTGTACCGTCTGGGAACCCACGTAAACGGACTAAGCAACAATATCCCTTGATCCACGGTCCTCGAGAAATAATATCCGCAACTTTAACTGCAGTTTTTTCAATTACATCAAGGTTCATGTCTCTCTGAGGACACTTTTAAACTGTTGACCACTGTCTTAGCACTACCCCCCTTATGAATATGATTACTTTCATCTTTAACCATCTATCCATCAGCAACCAAGCGCATGAATTAGCAACCAGCACTTAATGTCCTGATGAATGGAATATACATCGACCCCAGCCGAGTGCATGGACTGTTCAGTGAGCGCTCCACATTCCATGGTATACAATGTATGTTGATTCCCTGATTTCCACCACATAAAGTGAATGCCTTCACTTACAAATCAAGCACAGGAATTACTAAACCAGTGCCCATTGCTCTAATGAATAAATGTGCACCTTTCTCAATCGAGCGCATGAATCCTTTAATCAGCACTTTGTGTTCTATTTTTCTATTCACATGGTGGACTTCACTTGTCCTTATTGGCAAGGGGAATTTCCACATGTCGAAATAGCTCCCCATTATCGGCACTTTTTTGCCTTTGAAAAACTTTATTAACCTTTTTTTCTCTTTTCTTTCTCCTTGTCTTGTGCTCCGTAAGGTGGTTGCCATGACGATCTACCTTCTCTTTTTCGTAACCTCCACACAATAGGTTACAGTCTACCAACACCGGTGACTGGGTCTGCGGCAACCACGTGATCGCCGCCTTGACCAATCACCGTGCGGTAGTACAGGAAGTAGGAAGTGGCCACTCCTACACACGAACGGCGCACTTTGCCTTTCCCCTGACTATTTCTACACCCCTCGCATGGGACACCTCAGTCTTCGGGGTCCGGCATGAGGGTATGCAGGTGCTATAACGGGTGCCTAGCTAACGAGGCGTGAGTAACAAGGAATACAGATAAGTACACCGCTTTACTGTCATGGCAATCCTTTTACATGCCTATTTCTCTCTTTTAATCTACAGGGTGTGCCATTTCGCTACCACCCTCCCTCCCGTGACCCATGGCGCTTTGAATTTTAGCACCCCTTGTAAGAGCGTGTTCTAAGTCTTAAACAATACTTTACTTGTGGAATTACTGGTAGCCCGAAATGCACATGAGAGCTACTATTTACATTTACGTCACGCGTGAAATCTATAACTACGGGCATTTCACTATCATTTTCGCTCCCGTTTTTGCATTAGCCACGTTATGGGACACAATGGACATTTGTCCCTGTGTCTCCACAAGGTTATTTCTACTATTTATGAGCACAAGTTCACTTTATCTTCACTCGTACTCAACATATGGCTACAACGTCACCATGATAACACCTTAAGCAAGTGTACACACTTAAGGACAGGAACGGACATTATTTTTAACCATGATCTCTTTTTTGTCTTCTTCTTATTTATGTTATGTCTGTTACTTGTCAATGTCTATGTCCTAGAATAAACTCGGTTCCACTCCAACACGCTGGAATCTTTGAAACCTTTTTATTTTTCACACAAGTAACCCCAGGTCAGGGTGGGCCTTAGCGTGCCCATACCGCCGGGGTTCTTACATAACACTAATTACTCACACATTGGTCCTGACGAATGCCTGATAAATTACATCATATAGGCTGAAACATGTTGACCTGATCACCACACTTAAGGGTAATCTTGGACTTGTAAATTTGGTCCTTTATCCTTCACAGTTTTTACCCTGTCCAATTGGCAAACTAATAAAAAAAAAATTGACCTAATTGTGACATTTTAATCTCTCACCTCACTTTCACGAACAAACCAGCTCCGCAGTAACTCTGGCGTCGCAGCACACCAGGGTGGCATTCGGCCACTCCCGGTGGGGCCAAATGATGAAGCATGTCACCAACTAGTGGTGACTGAGGGCCTTCTTAAAAATCTATCAAGGTTTCATTTACAAATGTCATCGACTGCGCACCAGTCCACTTGCTGACAAATTAACCTTTTGTCTTGTAGTCACCACAATTGTGACGCTCCTTTGTTGTTTATTGCATGATTACCCCAGGGGAGTAGGAGCGTTTTCTTTTTCTCCCTTACTCTCTTGTTGTTACAAGTGGATGGGTGACTGCCCATCAAAATCATTTAATTCCATAATTACTAAATTATAATTATGGATAGCAAAATTAATGGCTTCACCATAAATGTCATGGGAAAAATGGAAGATTCAGTCTCCATAATAATCAAGATAGCCACATTGTTTTCCTGCTATGACTCCACATATTTCGATATTAAAGTCACCAGCCCAGATGAGCATATAATCACCCCCATCCCTTTTAGGAACCCACCCAAATCTTCTTCTAGAGAATTGATTACCTTGGATCTTGAATTATTAAAAGCTAATATTATATAAATTAAGTACAACAATGGACTGTCTCCTTTCGACTTTAAAATGAAGTAATTGATAAAATTGTGACACGGTATATGATTTTTTTTAAATGAGGGGGGATACTAGAATTGCTGCTGCTAAGTCTCCTTTTGCACGCCATTCTAGATGGTGTGGCATGTGTACATATAGTCTGATAGCCATTTATAAGAAATTAATCAGAACGCCATGTTTCTTTGAACAAAATTAGGGCACAGGTCTCAATTTGTTTAGCCATTCCTCATCATTTAATTTATTTTTTACCCCTGCCACATTCCACAACATTATACATACATTTTCTTGAGGAAGGTGACAAACACCATCCTCCTGTGTGGTACTCCTTATTTCCTTTTCCCAATCTGGAAACCTCGGTTCAAGGGGTCGTTGGCTAGCACAATCCTCTTGTACAATAGTCCTACTATCCTTTTCATAGTATAAATACCCATCATGCTGTATCCTGTTATTCTTAGAAGTGACTTTATAACTACTTGCTAGTAGCCCAATAATTTCCATCACCTGTCAATCTACATCGCTAAAACTACTTAGTGGGGTGTATCTATTAGGTGTAGGAGCAATCCCCATTACATCATACCTTCCCCAGTTGTTAATTTCATTGTAACCATGCTCTATTTTTGGTCTATAAAAATATCCAAGTGGAACAGCGGTGATATAATCACCCGAATGTACAGTGGATTCTGCTGTGGAGTTACAGAAAAAATCTAACAGGTCACCTACCAGTTCCCTGCTACGAAAATTAACTACCACACAGTCTCCCTGACATGTTTTCCTTGAGCTCACTACCCAGCTCACTCTTCTCAACATTAAAATATTTAGTTGTAGTAAATTAATATTGAGCACAACCTGATTTTTTAATGTATCATATAATTCCCTTTTGGTTCCCCCAATTTTAGGTACATTTTTCAAAATAATCACATAGGGGGTCGTCTGTTGGGGTAAATGCAGTACTTCCACCAAGTTATTATTTGATGATTTTTGCCCTTCCATTGTTTCCGGCTTATTTACTTTGGCTGTAGTTGTTAAATTTATGGAACCGTCTTTTTCCGTCCTTTTTGATTGTTCTGGTGACAAGTCATTCCGGTGTGATGGTACAGAGGGCATGGATCTTGAATACTTTTTGCCCGCTGTAATTTGAGTCCCAGAACCTTCTTTTTGTATCTCAGCTGGTGCTTTTTTGCTGAGTATTTTATTTGGTATCTTTGTGATTGATGATTCTGAAACCAGTTCTTATAGGTGCATGACATCCTTTTTAACTAGTTCGATTTCTGACATCAGTCGGTGTTCGATGCTGTCCATTTTACCTTGCAGTTTTTTTTAAAGATTTTCTAGATTTATTGTTTATTGAGCATGGTTATCCACGTTATCTATATGGGTGTCCCCCAAACCATTTGTCACCCCCACATTTTTTGCTCCTTTTTTAGCTTTCAGTTTAGGGTTCACTTTTATTTGCTGGATTGCCGTAGCCATGTTTTACTTTGGGAAGTTGTTTCGTTTTTTTAACCGATGGAGAAACCAATTCCAAGGAGTCAGATAGCACAGACATTTCCAAAGGGGACGTCAAAACACAGGAATTTACCCTGCCTGTAATGCTCACTGTGTTATTTTCACGAATGCTAGTTGATTCTACCACAGGAACCTTATCGCTCCCCTTATCATCCTCCTTATTCGTTATGAGAGGTGAAACAGTTTGCATGCTCCCAGCCTCTGGTAGCAACTTTTTCATTGCAGCATCTAGGGCGTCTTTTGTAGCTGCGAGTTCTTCCTCGACCTGGGTTATCTTGTTATTAATTATCCAAACAGCATTTTTTTAAAGTTAGTGATGGGCACATTTTTAGTGGTGGACTTTTCTCTATTAGAGGCTAATTTTCTCTTGCCCATAATCCACTAATTTCAAAAGTTCCCAAATTTATAAGAATTATATAATACGGCTCCTTACCAGTGAGATGTTGATCTTAGGGCCAAGGGAAGTGGCCCAGCCCAGCCTTGGCCGGACACGGATGGGCGCAGATGGGCCCGCCCTTGGCCCGGGTACGCCGGCGCGAGTCCCGCGCCGCGGGAGCCCGCGATGGCTTTTGAAGCGCCTCCTGGTGCTTCAAGATGACAAGGGTAGTGGTGTGCCTCGGGAGGAATGCTGGAATCTGTAGTCCCCCTGTGGCGTAAGAGCCGGCGACCGGGCGTGCACAGGAGCCCAGAACAAACGTTGCGGTCCCCTTAGGACCGATCAGGCAGCAGATAGGGATTTATCAGGCAGCAGCAGAAATAGCGGGACCCATGCCACAGGAGCCAGCGAAGGCTTTTGAAGCGCCAAAATGACAAGGGTAGCGGTGCGCCTCAGGGGGAATGCTGGAATCTGGAGACCCCCTGTGGCATGAGTGGTGAAGCTGCCTCTCGCAACCCACTGGGGAGTTATTTTGTGAATTGGAGTCCATGCACGGTGACTCACTTGAGGAAAACCATCTGCACTACGATAACCATCAGGCCACCGTAGTGGCCACGCCCACCTGGGCGGGAACATTACTGTTGATAAGAGTGCCGATCAATCACGGTGACATTTACTCAGACAATCCCATTACCCATGAGGAAGTGCTAACGCACGAAACGCGTGGGGTGGGATTGCAATCAAGGCGAAGCACCTTTGCTGTCTGTATGCTGATATTCCATTAAAGAAGTTGCTTGATTTACATGCCTTTGTGGGCCCCTCACTGCAGGCAACTTTGTGTTTTGGATATATATATATATATATATATATCACAACAACTTTTCCAAGGAAGACGAAAAGAGCCGCTACTCCAGTCACTCGTGTGTTAGACAAAAGTTAATTTATTCTTAAATCCATTGCAGCAATATCACAGAAACCAACGTGTTTCGGTAGCTCCTTCTACCTTGTTCACGGTTAGCTAAACCTATGGTTGCCAGTTATTTTAAAAAGGAGATCCCATCCCTCAGGAAGCACATGATTACCCTGTTTCCTGTTTGTATTTCAGGAAATCTGGGATTCGTAGTTCTATTTCTAGCATACAACTATCACTTGATTATTTCGAGTTTCATTTACATTTAACTCATGAATGATTTTAATTCATCATTAACATTCCCTTTTGTTCGTGATAAGTTTCACTATGCAAACACAATCTTAACACTGTTACAAATTTTATGTGACGTCATTATACATGAAACTTCAATCCATTTGAAGAAAGAGTATGAAACATATCGAAACTGCCCTAGAGAAAATAAAGGACACAACTAAAAGAGGTGAAAAAGGAAATTGAAACATTGAAATTAAATCAAGAAATGACTAAATTCAAGGAGGATTTGGAAAAGCAAATAGACCAACATGAAGACGCTGTAAGACAAAGAAAGCACAATAAATTTGTAAGGGATGCCAATGACTATTCAGAAGGACGAATCTTCACATTTGCTCATAAATTTGACCCCTTCAAAAAACATTTGGGGGTGGTAACAACCTCTTCTACTAGCATGTCTTCCCTAACGTCCGATGAACCAAGTGAAGATGACTCGACAATGGACAGTGCCAGAAGGATTTTTTTAGGGGATATGCGCCTCGTTCTCCAGCAACGCCAGTGGGAACAGGATCTGGGGGCGCAAAAACAACAACGAGGACGAGGGAGAGGAAGGGGGAGACCATGGCAACAAAGGCAAAAAAATCAACAACAAGAAGAGGTTGGAGAAGGAAGCAATTCAAGCGAAAAGATTGGTACAGAGACGCGAGGTATGAAACAGAGGCGGGGCAAATGAAAGAGGAATTGCAAGTGGTAAACTTATCACAACGGGAGATATCACCTTCTGAAATCTCTTTATTGAAAAGAGGCATCAACTTTTGTCCAACACAAAGAATGGGCATGGCACAAACTAGAATTGACTTCTACTTGTATATACGAAAAATAAATCTAGCAAGACACTTCATGGAAAGAAAAAAAAACCCGAAAATAAACAGAATTCCCCTTGAACCAAATTCCACACTATGTGTTAAAGATTCAGATGGCTATCTGGCATTACTAAATTTGGATATGGATGAGGACAAAGAACTGGACTTGAAAACCGTGATACCACAGCTAGGGGCAGGAGCCAGTCAAAAGAAAGCAAAATCAAAATTCTACCCTCAGTTAACACCAGGCAACAAAATTGACACATTTCAAGAGGCAGTAATACATGAATTATATAAAATTACGAAAACCAACTGCAAGGACAATCTATCTTTACAAGAACAGGAAGCTCTATCCTCCCTAATCAATGATCAAGGAATGGAAATTAAAAAGGCGGACAAAGGGGGCAACGTGGTGTTATGGGACAGAGATTTATACACCACTGAGGCAATGAGTCAACTGACGAATCCCCTCTATTATGAAAAACTACAGAACAACCCCCTAGATAAGATCAAAAGAGACATTGATCAAACATTAATCAATTGGGAAACCAGGAATTTAATTGATTATGATGAGAAAAAATACTTGAGTGTGGATTTCCCACGGATAGCAACGATGTATTTTCTACCAAAAATAGATAGAGATCCCACGAAACCACCAGGGAGACCAATTGTGTCGGCAAAGGGCTCATTGCTGGAACCGATGGCCAATTTTATTGATTATTTTTTTAAACCATATGTCGAAAAACTGAGATCTTACATTACCGATACAACAGACTTTTTATGTATGCTAGAAAACCTGGAGTGGCAAAATCACTATCTCCTGATATCAATGGATGTTATAGCCCTATATACCAACATTGACAATGATCTGGGCTTAAATGCATGTCAATACTATTTAAAAGAACGTAACATACATTATAAGGAACATAATGATATGTTAATGGAAATGATTTCCTTAGTATTGACTAATAACATCTTCCTATTTGGGGCTCAACTTTACCGCCAACGAAATGGAGCTGCAATGGGCTTTTCCTTCAGCCCAAGTTATGCGTGCATAGCTATGGGCTTTTGGGAGGAGGAAGTGGCATGGAGCACACAAAATTCTAACTTCACCCAACACATAGTTACCTGGAAAAGATTTATTGATGACCTGTTTATTGTGTGGAATGGGAGCGAAATGGAATTCCAGCAATACTTTGAGATCTTAAATAAAAGTACCCTAGGTCTCAAATTCACATTTGTGAAAAGTAAAAAACGGATAACATTCTTGGATACCGAAGTTTATGTGAAGGACAATCACATAGAAATAACTCTGCACCGAAAAGCCACAGCAACCAATGCAACTTTGGAAGCAACAAGCTTCCAACAACCTGCATTAATCTCAAGCATTCTAATCGGAGAATTTCTCAGTCTAAAACGTATTTGCAGTGAGAAAGAGGAATGGAAAAAGCATAGTGCAGGAACCATCAAACGTTTTCAAAAAAGAAAATATGGCAAAAAGTTGGTTGACAAATGTTGGGAAAGAGCAAATCAAAAACAAAGGTCAGAATGCCTGAAACCAACAAAGGAAGAGAAGGTCTCAGAAGAACCTATCAGGCTAATCCTGGATTACAGTCAAGAATCAAAGAAAATAACACAAGTCTTGAGAAAAAACTGGAACATTTTACAACTGGATCCAATAATTGGACAGAAGATGGGAAAACATCCAGTCATCATTTGAGAAAGGAAAATGCAGCAAACAACTTTTATATTAAGTGCCATCTCCTATGGGGTAAAACTCTATATCAACATAGTGTACATAACAGCATACAGAACGAATGATAAATATCAAAAATTATCCTTTTTATAAAAATATAGTCAGTTTTATTTATATTTTTCTCTTTTTTGTTTGTATCATATATATTTTCAGTTATAGTTGATTCAAAATATTGATAACATTTTATATTCTTATAATAAACAATATTCCCAAAAAAGAACAAAACTTGGAAAAAGAGGACACAAAATACTATCAAATGACAAGATGGATTTAAGCGGCTTTTGAAGTAGGCAAAGCGGTGGGTTGGAACACTACGCACGTTTCGGCTACTGCCTTCATCAGGAGACCGTCATTTGCAATAATACATTTATAGACAACACTGAAAAAAATATGAAAAAATATTTGTCAAAAGGGCGATTATGCACACTATTATTATACAATTTTACAAATAGGTTTTACATTATACCCCTAGGCATGGTCCTTATTTCAAGCCATATGAAAAAAACATCCAGTCATAACATACAGAAGAGCAAAAAATCTAAAAGATCAATTAGTCCACAGCCACTTCAAAAGTAAGAACAAAAAAACGACATGGTTAAAAACAACAGGGTTCACAAAATGTTATAACTGCAAAGTGAGTGAAATTGCTAAACCAATAAAAGAAATAACAATGGCAAACAAGAAAGTCTGGAAAATAAGAGAACTGATCACATGTAAGAGCCAATATACAATTTACATGATAGAGTGCCCCTGTCAACTTCGTTATATAGGAAGCACAATTTGTGAATTAAAAAAAAAACGAATATTAGAACATGTTCGGGACACTGTGAACAAAGACAGAGGCAATGCAGTAGCCAAACATATGGAGACACACCACAACGGAAATTGGAAACTTTTAAAGTTTTGCGGATTGGAAACTATGTCCCTATCTGAGAGAGGTGGCCATCGTGAAAAACTATTACGACAGAAAGAGTCACGCCACATTTTGAATTTTCAAACCATCACTCCTTTTGGACTAAATCAGTCGGAAGAACTGTACATACATATATAAAATATGACAATGGATGAACTTCTCAACACTCCACAATTCCCTTATCCCATTTCCCATCTCGCATGTACCCCAGGTTGTTTGAGACACTGATTAATGAATCACAACACACTATATGAAGGCCTACTGGAGGGAAGTAAGGAACAGTAAAAAGAGGGCATTAATTCATACTCTTTTTTCAAATTGATTGAAGTTTCATGTATAATGACGTCACATAAAATTTGTAACAGTGTTAAAATTGTGTTCGCATAGTGAAACTTATCACGAACAAAAAGGAATGTTACTGATGAATTAAAATCATTCATGAGTTAAATGTAAATGAAACTCGAAATAATCAAGTGATAGTTGTATGCTAGAAATAGAACTACGAATTCCAGATTTCCTGAAATACAAACAGGAAACAGGGTAATCATGTGCGTCCTGAGGGATAGGATCTCCTTTTTAAAATAACTGGCAACCATAGGTTTAGCTAACCGTGAACAAGGTAGAAGGAGCTACCGAAACCCGTTGGTTTCTGTGATATTGCTGCAATGGATTTAAGAATAAATTAACTTTTGTCTAACACACGAGTGACTGGAGTAGCGGCTCTTTTCGTCTTCCTTGGAAAACGTTGTTGTGATAGAGAGCGGTTTGGTTCAACCGCATGAGCCACGCACCTACAAAGAAGCGCCAACAAACGGGAGGCAAAGGAACCATCTCGTTGAAATATATATATATATATATATATATATATATATATATATATATATAGTACGTTTGTCCCTTTTGTTATCGATTCTTGCTGAATCCAAAAATGGAAACGGACTCCACGAGACCTCTGTGACCGTCCTGACTCGTCAGAACCGGTCGCTCCACTTCAAGCTGCCTCCCCGACCTAAGTGCGGTATTGTAACCTGCCTTAAGCTGCTCTGAGCTGTACCCGATTGTTATTATTAACTCCCACAGCGCCCGATCTCAAATATTGATTTACATAGCGCCCGATCTTAACTTTTATTCCCTGCCTTGAACTGTTCTGAGCTGCACCGGATCTCTATCACCTACTCCCATAGCGCCCGATTTTTATCTTTAATTAATCATTCCCATAGCGCTCCACCACCTCAGTAGTTGCGCAGTTTGTTTTGCAGCGTAGCGCTAGTCCCAGTTGCACCAATTAGCATAACAACACAGCGCTAGCCTCCACAGCGTGCTGTAACGCTGAGCTTTGTCTGCATTGCCTTGCTTTTCAATTATTTGATTGTTTGTGCCCATTCACAGTATCTTAGCGTGTCATTAATACTTTGTGCTTCTATCTCTGCATAGGATTTGGCCGACTGCCATCTTGTTTAGTCTCTTGTTGTTGTTTAGCCTTCCCTCCCCGGATATCCACCCCGCCTCCCGCCTCCCAGCTGCTCCGCCCTCCCACAGTCCATCAGGCTCGGTCTCTCCACGAGACCTCTGTGACCGTCCTGACTCGTCAGAAGCGGTCGCTCCACTTCAAGCTGCCTCCCCGACCTAAGTGCGGTATTGTAACCTGCCTTGAGCTGCTCTGAGCTGTACCCGATTGTTATTATTAACTCCCACAGCGCCCGATCTTAAATATTGATTTACATAGCGCCCGATCTTAACTTTTATTCCCTGCCTTGAACTGTTCTGAGCTGCACCGGATCTCTATCACCTACTCCCATAGCGCCCGATTTTTATCTTTAATTAATCATTCCCATAGCGCTCCACCACCTCAGTAGTTGCGCAGTTTGTTTTGCAGCGTAGCGCTAGTCCCAATTGCACCAATTAGCATAACAACACAGCGCTAGCCTCCACAGCGTGCTGTAACGCTGAGCTTTGTCTGCATTGCCTTGCTTTTCAATTATTTGATTGTTTGTGCCCATTCACAGTATCTTAGCGTGTCATTAATACTTTGTGCCCCTATCTCTGCATAGGATTTGGCCGACTGCCATCTTGTTTAGTCTCTTGTTGTTGTTTAGCCTTCCCTCCCCGGATATCCACCCCGCCTCCCGCCTCCCAGCTGCTCCGCCCTCCCACAGTCCGTCAGGCTCGGTCTCTCCACGAGACCTCTGTGACCGTCCTGACTCGTCAGAAGCGGTCGCTCCACTTCAAGCTGCCTCCCCGACCTAAGTGCGGTATTGTAACCTGCCTTGAGCTGCTCTGAGCTGTACCCGATTGTTATTATTAACTCCCACAGCGCCCGATCTTAAATATTGATTTACATAGCGCCCGATCTTAACTTTTATTCCCTGCCTTGAACTGTTCTGAGCTGCACCGAATCTCTATCACCTACTCCCATAGCGCCCGATTTTTCTCTTTAATTAATCATTCCCATAGCGCTCTACCACTTCAGTAGTTGCGCAGTTTGTTTTGCAGCGTAGCGCTAATCCCAATTGCACCAATTAGCATAACAACACAGCGCTAGCCTCCACAGCGTGCTGTAACGCTGAGCTTTGTCTGCATTGCCTTGCTTTTCAATTATTTGATTGTTTGTGCCCATTCACAGTATCTTAGCGTGTCATTAATACTTTGTGCCCCTATCTCTGCATAGGATTTGGCCGACTGCCATCTTGTTTAGTCTCTTGTTGTTGTTTAGCCTTCCCTCCCCGGATATCCACCACGCCTCCCGCCTCCCAGCTGCTCCGCCCTCGCCCCTCCCCCTCCACTATCCATATATGACCGATGTCTCCACGCGCAGCGGTCGCGCCCCATGCGCGCCGAAGGTGCGCCAAAGGTAAGCCCGTCTACGCCCGTCCGCGCCTGGACCGCGCCCAGCGCCAGACCCCCTGGTCCTCGCCGCTCCCAACCCACTAGAGTCACATATGACGCCGCATCTCTCCTCGCCCTCAACCCCGGACGAGCACCAAGATGCTGCGAAGCCGCCCCAGGTCGCACCCAGGGTCCTTTCGCCTGCCTCTCCTGCAAGTTCGGTTATGATGAGTGGTAACACCCACCCGATCGCGCACTGTTCACGTGGTGCTCCGCACCTTATTTGTTTCAATTCACTATTCAATTACCTTTTAACTGACTGCATTTGCCATTGTTAACACATATTTTTATTCATAGTGTTTGACCTTATTTCATCATTAAATTATTCATGATTATCATAGCAACATTTCATTTATACATTTTGTTTGTCAAATGTTTTTTAGAACATAAAGTACTTTTCAACATTATACATTTTCATCATTGCTCTAGTTGAGCCCAATGCATTTCGGCAACCGTGATTGCCTTCATCAGGGGCAATTCTGCAGAAAAATTAGAAATAAAATGAATTATTAGTACTGATTATGTGGTGTGCACGGGGGTCTTTTTCAATTGCTACATTGCTGGAATGCCTACCTTTATGTATCAGCTTTAAATTGATGTGTTTGTCCTGGTATCAAAGCGTCCAAAGTATATTCTATATAAATAAAAAATGATATCCTCTGAAACTGTTTAATGCTTGAAACTGTGAAGGAATCGCAAACTTGCGGAAGTGTTACGTACCTCACTATCTTGTGTAAATATTCTCTGAAATAACAAGCGAGCATATGTTTAGTCCAGTGCTTTGACAACCGACTGACGTCTGGATCAAAAAAATATATAACATACCTTGATTTGACGAGTGTTCTTACTCTATGAAAAATGGTTTAAATCACAAGGTTAATACCCAGCGTTTAAACGAGCATGATATTCAGTATAAGACTCGAATCTTGTTGCCACTGCACTTTGTGGTTTTTGGACAAATGTCATATTGTTCAAAACCTCAGTACCCTCAATATATTTGCTATACCGACTCCAATTCATTAAGCGCTTCTAGTGCCCCAATCTATGTTGTCTGCGGCTGATGGCCTCAAATCTAAAAAGATTTAAACCACATTTCACATACCTTGTCTTCTTTACTGTTCTTGTTCTACAAGAAACCGAATGCCACCAGATTAATACCAAATGGTTAAATATTACTGTTAACCATTAGAGACTATGTTCATTTAAAGTACCTGAAAGTGATCGACGGCCTCCTCCGACCCAGACTACCGCTGCCCTGTGCTCAGTGCTCTGCTACGGTAAAACTCCGTGAAAGGTTCCTGAACTCCATTTCCTCGTAGCGGCTGCGTAGTTGTTGAAATAAAAAACGGACTAATCGGGATTGTATACCTTCCTTAGTGTGGTCTGGTGGGCGCCATGTTGATATGATTAAAGACAGTGTATTATCAGCGCTTCAAAATGTTACGCGCTATGAGAAATATATATAGCCTGGATGTTTCCTCGCTGGAGCTTGACTAAATATAAAATATAAAATATAAAGATGCTTAATCTCCTATAATAATTTCACGCTGTATTTGTAACAAATTACAGCCATAATTATTTTGAACATACATAAATCTCACGGCGATTTTCCGGTCGAAATCCCAGTTCGAAACTCATGCCTACTATACATAATGTGTGCAACCTTGATCTAACAGCTAATGTGTGGTGTTTAACCGTATAATGATTTCACACACTACCAATGTACTATTATTCATTCTACATTGCTCATGTGCTTTGCTGGACTCACTATATGCAATGACAATTGTACATATGTATAGAAAGTACATGTATATGAAATCATACGTCTATTTCCATGAGCTCACTGGAAACTCAACTTTCAGAGTCCGTGTTTTTTTGTAGTGAGTGACATATGTTGTTATTATTTTCTAATGTCCTTTTCATGGGGCATTAAGCTGCTGTGGTGGTAGTTGTTTTTGCACAGGTATATTTTCGTTACTGCATCCTTCAATGTGACATCAAACATTTTCATAATCATAACCACAAACTCGTGATACATTTCATCTTTGTGCCAAGCTTAACAGTTATTACATGTCTCAATACCAATTTCATTGCAAGACTAATATTTGGTTAAGCCAAATTTACAATGTAGTGTTACATATACTGTTCCAAAGAGTAACTGGGTTATCACGAGTCAATTGTCTCAATCTCATCATGCATATTTTGTTATGCTACATCGTATGTTACTTTTTTGCATATTTATGCAGTTCATTGTCTTTTGCGCGCCGGTGCCATACATAAACATTGTTAATAATACCCTTCCTGTTTATTCTTCTTACAAATAACAAGCGAGATCATATTTATCATTAAGCCCAGTGGGGGCCATAGTATTTAAATACTTGATCCAAAACAGTTCTCTCTGCAACAATTTTTGACGGTTGTCACTTCCTGTTTTCATTGGAACCTGCTCAATCACCAAATATCTAAGTTGTGAGATGCTGTGCTTTTCTTGTAGCCAATGTTGAACCAAAGGTGAAGTGAGGCTCTGGTTACGTATTCGGCTCTTGTGTTCTGTTATTCGAGTTTTGACTTTCCGCTCAGTTTTGCCGATATACATTTTCCCACAAGGACATTTGATTCCGTAGACCACGTTTTGCGTGTTGCAATCGCTGGTGTGTTTCAGTTGTATCAATTTGCCTGTGCAAGGGTGAGGACAAGTGTTCCCTAATATGACGTTATTGCAGTTCGTGCAATTGTGACATTTAATCGTTCCTCTGTTTATTGTTGTTGATACCAGGTCTGGTCTATGTTTCAATCTCTCCCTGAGGTTTGGCCCTCTTGTGTACGCATGTAGGGGAAGGTCTTTGAATAATCCATGAAAATCTCTTTCTGTTGCCAACAATTCCCATCTGTTGTTAATGATGCTTTTAATTCTTTGTGATTGAGTAGTATATTTAGTCACAAATACCATCCTGTTTTGTTCTGTTCTAATTTTGGGTTTCAATAACGCCTCTCTGTCCATTTGTGATACCCTCTCCAATTGTTCTTGTAATATCTCAGGTGGATATCCTCTGTCTTTATATTTCTCAGTTTGTTTCTCCAGTGTATTTTGACAAACTTGTGGGTTGGAGCATATCCGCTTGATCCTGATGAATTGTGATAATGGGAGGTTTTTAATCAGACTCCTGGGATGGAAACTGGTATACTTCAGGGCATTATTTCGGTCCGTAGGTTTTGTATATAGTTCTGTTTCAAAACCAGTCTCAGTTTTGGTTACTCTGACATCTAAAAAATCAATTTCTTCGTTACTGATTTTATGGGTAAATTTGATTCTGGCATCCACTTGATTTAATGTATTGATTAGTGTTTCCAAAGATTCTCGAGTATCATCCCAAATCAGAAAGATGTCATGAATAAAACGACAATACATCTTGACATGTGGCCATTCTCTCATGCTCATTAGATTTTGTGCTTCAAATTGAGCCATAAATGTATTTGCATATGCAGGGGCCCCTGCAAAACCCATAGATGTCCCGTTTAGTTGTGCATAATATTTCTCCTTCCAAGTGAAATAGCTGTCATAGAGACAAAACTTGATCAATTGTAACAAAAAATTTTTTTTGTCATTGGGTAAGTTCTCCATTTTGAGCAATGCCCATTCTACTGCTTCGATGCCTGCTTGGTGTGGTATAGAGGTATATAGCGCAACCACGTCTATGGTGCACAATATCCAATGGTTCTGATAACCTTCCTCTGTCCATGACAATTTGTTGAGAAAATCAGTCGTGTCTTTTATGTAAGACCCCCAGTTTTGGACAAATTGCTGTAGGTAGTAATCAATGTATCGCCCGAGGGGGTCAAAAATTGACCCACACCCAGAAACGATAGGTCTTAATGGCGGGTTGGTAGGGTGTTTATGAATTTTAGGAATCATGTACAACTTTGGTCTCCTAGGATTTTTTTCAGTAAGGTATTCAGCCGTTGAGTCATTAATCCATCCATTTGTTTGTGCTTTATGTAGAATCTCATTCAACATTGTTTGGAGCATAGTTGTAGGATCCGATTGTAATAACAAATATGTATCTGTATCCGCCACATGTTGATCAATCTTGAGTTCGTAAAACTGCGTGTCCATTATTACAAGGGCTCCACCCTTATCCGCAGGTTGTATCGTAAGAGATTTGTCATTGGCCAAATTATTTATGATGTTCTGTTCACTTTTGGTCAAATTGTTGTGTCTAGTTTTGCCATACTCCAGTAATTTTAGATCTTTCTTCACCATTATTTCAAACGTATCCAACATTTTATGGGAGGTTGGTGCCTGATATACACTTTTAGGTTTGAATTCTTTTTCCGTCTTATCTGTCATTTTCTCCATAGGTTCTGCCACATTTTCAAAATAGTGTCTAAGCTTTAGTGTTCGCATGAACCTAAAAAAGGCTCCTTCAGTTTCTAGTTCATTTGTGACTGTGGTTGGTACAAATGAGAGTCCTTTGTTCAGAGCTGAGATTTGGTGTTGTGTGAGTGCTGTCGATGAGATGTTAACAATTAGACCACATTCCGTCCGCTTCGTAGTGATTTGCCTGCCCCTCCCTCGCCTTGTTTTTCGCTTCCAGTTGATATTACTGTTTGTTTCGTGGGGGGTTGCCCTGGATCCTGTCCCTGCGCTAAAAAAGGACCTGCACCGCTTCCTGATGGTTGTTGACTGTCTCCAGTGATTACTATTGTACCATCTTGTGTGGTTCTTACTGGTCCCCTTTGGATTGATGTATCTTTGTCTGTAACCAGACTCTCTTCCGATGAATGTACATTAGTTGTTGTCTTCCTAGGGATATATTGTCGTCGGGCATAGATGTCTGCCCACGTATAGACCTCATTAAGTTTGTAGTCTATAGTGTCCCGTTTATATTTGCGTAACTTTCCTTCCTGCAGTTCTTTCTCATATTTATCAAGTTTTATCTGGATGCCATCCAAACTGATCTTCCACGTGTCCGCCTCTAACCTTGACTCTAATTCAGACTTCAGTGTGTAGATTTCTTCCTCTAGTTCCCGTATTGTCTTAGCTAATTCCTCAATGATCAACAGAATTAGATCTAAAGAACATTTGTTCAATATGCTGAACCACTTTTCCATGAATTTTGAGTTAAGATTAAAGCGGAATAACATCGGTTTTATGGATAAACGAAGGCCTCTTGGAATACGTTTGGCTTTGTGATACTGTATGAGCGTGGAAGCATGCATCCTTTGGTTAACTTGCCGCCTGGTTAAATATTCTAATTGTTTCAATTGCTGAGTGACCGACCCCCCATGGACATCCATGCTTTTAACTTCTTTATGAGTGAATAAATCTGGTCCGCCTGATCATTGGTGTAGGCCATAGTGGTGGCCCTGTTGTCCGTAATCCCGGTTATTGTGTCGAATTGCATATTCAGTTCTGTGGGTGCTTCTCCGCTAGGTTGACTGTTTAGTAATTCTAAAGAATGGGGTTCGTGGAGAGCACTCCTCAAGTTTAAAATTCTATTCTCAATTATCAATTGGTGCTGCGGTCGTGAAGGGTCGTCAGCCCTTGGGTTAAAGCTTGGTTATGATGAGTGGTAACACCCACCTGATCGCGCACTGTTCACGTGGTGCTCCGCACCTTATTTGTTTCAATTCACTATTCAATTACCTTTTAACTGACTGCATTTGCCATTGTTAACACATATTTTTATTCATAGTGTTTGACCTTATTTCATCATTAAATTATTCATGATTATCATAGCAACATTTCATTTATACATTTTGTTTGTCAAATGTTTTTTAGAACATAAAGTACTTTTCAACATTATACATTTTCATCATTGCTCTAGTTGAGCCCAATGCATTTCGGCAACCGTGATTGCCTTCATCAGGGGCAATTCTGCAGAAAAATTAGAAATAAAATGAATTATTAGTACTGATTATGTGGTGTGCACGGGGGTCTTTTTCAATTGCTACATTGCTTGAATGCCTACCTTTATGTATCGGCTTTAAATTGATGTGTTTGTCCTGGTATCAAAGCGTCCAAAGTATATTCTATATAAATAAAAAATGACATCCTCTGAAACTGTTTAATGCTTGAAACTGTGAAGGAATCGCAAACTTGCGGAAGTGTTACGTACCTCACTATCTTGTGTAAATATTCTCTGAAATAACAAGCGAGCATATGTTTAGTCCAGTGCTTTGACAACCGACTGACGTCTGGATCAAAAAAATATATAACATACCTTGATTTGACGAGTGTTCTTACTCTATGAAAAATGGTTTAAATCACAAGGTTAATACCCAGCGTTTAAACGAGCATGATATTCAGTATAAGACTCGAATCTTGTTGCCACTGCACTTTGTGGTTTTTGGACAAATGTCATATTGTTCAAAACCTCAGTACCCTCAATATATTTGCTATACCGACTCCAATTCATTAAGCGCTTCTAGTGCCCCAATCTATGTTGTCTGCGGCTGATGGCCTCAAATCTAAAAAGATTTAAACCACATTTCACATACCTTGTCTTCTTTACTGTTCCATGGGGGGTCGGTCACTCAGCAATTGAAACAATTAGAATATTTAACCAGGCGGCAAGTTAACCAAAGGATGCATGCTTCCACGCTCATACAGTATCACAAAGCCAAACGTATTCCAAGAGGCCTTCGTTTATCCATAAAACCGATGTTATTCCGCTTTAATCTTAACTCAAAATTCATGGAAAAGTGGTTCAGCATATTGAACAAATGTTCTTTAGATCTAATTCTGTTGATCATTGAGGAATTAGCTAAGACAATACGGGAACTAGAGGAAGAAATCTACACACTGAAGTCTGAATTAGAGTCAAGGTTAGAGGCGGACACGTGGAAGATCAGTTTGGATGGCATCCAGATAAAACTTGATAAATATGAGAAAGAACTGCAGGAAGGAAAGTTACGCAAATATAAACGGGACACTATAGACTACAAACTTAATGAGGTCTATACGTGGGCAGACATCTATGCCCGACGACAATATATCCCTAGGAAGACAACAACTAATGTACATTCATCGGAAGAGAGTCTGGTTACAGACAAAGATACATCAATCCAAAGGGGACCAGTAAGAACCACACAAGATGGTACAATAGTAATCACTGGAGACAGTCAACAACCATCAGGAAGCGGTGCAGGTCCTTTTTTAGCGCAGGGACAGGATCCAGGGCAACCCCCCACGAAACAAACAGTAATATCAACTGGAAGCGAAAAACAAGGCGAGGGAGGGGCAGGCAAATCACTACGGAGCGGACGGAATGTGGTCTAATTGTTAACATCTCATCGACAGCACTCACACAACACCAAATCTCAGCTCTGAACAAAGGACTCTCATTTGTACCAACCACAGTCACAAATGAACTAGAAACTGAAGGAGCCTTTTTTAGGTTCATGCGAACACTAAAGCTTAGACACTATTTTGAAAATGTGGCAGAACCTATGGAGAAAATGACAGATAAGACGGAAAAAGAATTCAAACCTAAAAGTGTATATCAGGCACCAACCTCCCATAAAATGTTGGATACGTTTGAAATAATGGTGAAGAAAGATCTAAAATTACTGGAGTATGGCAAAACTAGACACAACAATTTGACCAAAAGTGAACAGAACATCATAAATAATTTGGCCAATGACAAATCTCTTACGATACAACCTGCGGATAAGGGTGGAGCCCTTGTAATAATGGACACGCAGTTTTACGAACTCAAGATTGATCAACATGTGGCGGATACAGATACATATTTGTTATTACAATCGGATCCTACAACTATGCTCCAAACAATGTTGAATGAGATTCTACATAAAGCACAAACAAATGGATGGATTAATGACTCAACGGCTGAATACCTTACCGAAAAAAATCCTAGGAGACCAAAGTTGTACATGATTCCTAAAATTCATAAACACCCTACCAACCCGCCATTAAGACCTATCGTTTCTGGGTGTGGGTCAATTTTTTACCCCCTCGGGCGATACATTGATTACTACCTACAGCAATTTGTCCAAAACTGGGGGTCTTACATAAAAGACACGACTGATTTTCTCAACAAATTGTCATGGACAGAGGAAGGTTATCAGAACCATTGGATATTGTGCACCATAGACGTGGTTGCGCTATATACCTCTATACCACACCAAGCAGGCATCGAAGCAGTAGAATGGGCATTGCTCAAAATGGAGAACTTACCCAATGACAAAAAATTTTTTTTGTTACAATTGATCAAGTTTTGTCTCTATAACAGCTATTTCACTTGGAAGGAGAAATATTATGCACAACTAAACGGGACATCTATGGGTTTTGCAGGGGCCCCTGCATATGCAAATACATTTATGGCTCAATTTGAAGCACAAAATCTAATGAGCATGAGAGAATGGCCACATGTCAAGATGTATTGTCGTTTTATTGATGACATCTTTCTGATTTGGGATGATACTCGAGAATCTTTGGAAACACTAATCAATACATTAAATCAAGTGGATGCCAGAATCAAATTTACCCATAAAATCAGTAACGAAGAAATTGATTTTTTAGATGTCAGAGTAACCAAAACTGAGACTGGTTTTGAAACAGAACTATATACAAAACCTACGGACCGAAATAATGCCCTGAAGTATACCAGTTTCCATCCCAGGAGTCTGATTAAAAACCTCCCATTATCACAATTCATCAGGATCAAGCGGATATGCTCCAACCCACAAGTTTGTCAAAATACACTGGAGAAACAAACTGAGAAATATAAAGACAGAGGATATCCACCTGAGATATTACAAGAACAATTGGAGAGGGTATCACAAATGGACAGAGAGGCGTTATTGAAACCCAAAATTAGAACAGAACAAAACAGGATGGTATTTGTGACTAAATATACTACTCAATCACAAAGAATTAAAAGCATCATTAACAACAGATGGGAATTGTTGGCAACAGAAAGAGATTTTCATGGATTATTCAAAGACCTTCCCCTACATGCGTACACAAGAGGGCCAAACCTCAGGGAGAGATTGAAACATAGACCAGACCTGGTATCAACAACAATAAACAGAGGAACGATTAAATGTCACAATTGCACGAACTGCAATAACGTTATATTAGGGAACACTTGTCCTCACCCTTGCACAGGCAAATTGATACAACTGAAACACACCAGCGATTGCAACACGCAAAACGTGGTCTACGGAATCAAATGTCCTTGTGGGAAAATGTATATCGGCAAAACTGAGCGGAAAGTCAAAACTCGAATAACAGAACACAAGAGCCGAATACGTAACCAGAGCCTCACTTCACCTTTGGTTCAACATTGGCTACAAGAAAAGCACAGCATCTCACAACTTAGATATTTGGTGATTGAGCAGGTTCCAATGAAAACAGGAAGTGACAACCGTCAAAAATTGTTGCAGAGAGAACTGTTTTGGATCAAGTATTTAAATACTATGGCCCCCACTGGGCTTAATGATAAATATGATCTCGCTTGTTATTTGTAAGAAGAATAAACAGGAAGGGTATTATTAACAATGTTTATGTATGGCACCGGCGCGCAAAAGACAATGAACTGCATAAATATGCAAAAAAGTAACATACGATGTAGCATAACAAAATATGCATGATGAGATTGAGACAATTGACTCGTGATAACCCAGTTACTCTTTGGAACAGTATATGTAACACTACATTGTAAATTTGGCTTAACCAAATATTAGTCTTGCAATGAAATTGGTATTGAGACATGTAATAACTGTTAAGCTTGGCACAAAGATGAAATGTATCACGAGTTTGTGGTTATGATTATGAAAATGTTTGATGTCACATTGAAGGATGCAGTAACGAAAATATACCTGTGCAAAAACAACTACCACCACAGCAGCTTAATGCCCCATGAAAAGGACATTAGAAAATAATAACAACATATGTCACTCACTACAAAAAAACACGGACTCTGAAAGTTGAGTTTCCAGTGAGCTCATGGAAATAGACGTATGATTTCATATACATGTACTTTCTATACATATGTACAATTGTCATTGCATATAGTGAGTCCAGCAAAGCACATGAGCAATGTAGAATGAATAATAGTTCATTGGTAGTGTGTGAAATCATTATACGGTTAAACACCACACATTAGCTGTTAGATCAAGGTTGCACACATTATGTATAGTAGGCATGAGTTTCGAACTGGGATTTCGACCGGAAAATCGCCGTGAGATTTATGTATGTTCAAAATAATTATGGCTGTAATTTGTTACAAATACAGCGTGAAATTATTATAGGAGATTAAGCATCTTTATATTTTATATTTTATATTTAGTCAAGCTCCAGCGAGGAAACATCCAGGCTATATATATTTCTCATAGCGCGTAACATTTTGAAGCGCTGATAATACACTGTCTTTAATCATATCAACATGGCGCCCACCAGACCACACTAAGGAAGGTATACAATCCCGATTAGTCCGTTTTTTATTTCAACAACTACGCAGCCGCTACGAGGAAATGGAGTTCAGGAACCTTTCACGGAGTTTTACCGTAGCAGAGCACTGAGCACAGGGCAGCGGTAGTCTGGGTCGGAGGAGGCCGTCGATCACTTTCAGGTACTTTAAATGAACATAGTCTCTAATGGTTAACAGTAATATTTAACCATTTGGTATTAATCTGGTGGCATTCGGTTTCTTGTAGAACAAGAACAGTAAAGAAGACAAGGTATGTGAAATGTGGTTTAAATCTTTTTAGATTTGAGGCCATCAGCCGCAGACAACATAGATTGGGGCACTAGAAGCGCTTAATGAATTGGAGTCGGTATAGCAAATATATTGAGGGTACTGAGGTTTTGAACAATATGACATTTGTCCAAAAACCACAAAGTGCAGTGGCAACAAGATTCGAGTCTTATACTGAATATCATGCTCGTTTAAACGCTGGGTATTAACCTTGTGATTTAAACCATTTTTCATAGAGTAAGAACACTCGTCAAATCAAGGTATGTTATATATTTTTTTGATCCAGACGTCAGTCGGTTGTCAAAGCACTGGACTAAACATATGCTCGCTTGTTATTTCAGAGAATATTTACACAAGATAGTGAGGTACGTAACACTTCCGCAAGTTTGCGATTCCTTCACAGTTTCAAGCATTAAACAGTTTCAGAGGATGTCATTTTTTATTTATATAGAATATACTTTGGACGCTTTGATACCAGGACAAACACATCAATTTAAAGCCGATACATAAAGGTAGGCATTCAAGCAATGTAGCAATTGAAAAAGACCCCCGTGCACACCACATAATCAGTACTAATAATTCATTTTATTTCTAATTTTTCTGCAGAATTGCCCCTGATGAAGGCAATCACGGTTGCCGAAATGCATTGGGCTCAACTAGAGCAATGATGAAAATGTATAATGTTGAAAAGTACTTTATGTTCTAAAAAACATTTGACAAACAAAATGTATAAATGAAATGTTGCTATGATAATCATGAATAATTTATTGATGAAATAAGGTCAAACACTATGAATAAAAATATGTGTTAACAATGGCAAATGCAGTCAGTTAAAAGGTAATTGAATAGTGAATTGAAACAAATAAGGTGCGGAGCACCACGTGAACAGTGCGCGATCAGGTGGGTGTTACCACTCATCATAACCAAGCTTTAACCCAAGGGCTGACGACCCTTCACGACCGCAGCACCAATTGATAATTGAGAATAGAATTTTAAACTTGAGGAGTGCTCTCCACGAACCCCATTCTTTAGAATCTCCTGCAAGTTCAACTGCTCCAGGACCCTCACCAAACCCGACCCCTCCCCACACAGCTCCGCATCTAACCGCCTGAAGTACATCCTGCTCAACACCCGCTCGGTCCACAGACACGCAACGGAACTCTGGGACCTACTCGATACTGCGTCACCGGACATCGCCTTCCTTACAGAAACATGGATGAACACAACATCTGCACCCGACATCGCCATAGCCATACCGGACGCTTACAAGATCACCCGTAAAGACCGCACCAATCAAACAGGAGGAGGCATCGCCATCATCCACAAGAACACCATCAAAATCACAACCAGCTCCGAGGATAATCTTGCAACCGCCGAATACCTCCACTTCCAGATCCACACCGACCCTAGGACCACTCTTAGAGGCACCCTCATCTATAGGCCTCCAGGTACCCGCAGTCAATTCAGCGATGACATCACCGACTTCGTCTGCCCACATGCACTCACCTCCGAGAACTACATTCTTTTAGGAGATTTCAACTATCACCTTGAAAACAAACACGACAGCAACACCACCACCCTCTTGGATAACCTGGCCAATCTCGGACTCAAACAACTTGTTGACACCCCCACCCATGTTGCAGGACACACGCTCGACCCTATCTTCACCTCCAGCAAGCATATCTCCTTCTATCGCACCACAGCTCTCCATTGGACAGACCACAGCTGTGTTCACTTCAGCTACAAAACCACCCCGACCCACAACCGCCCACAACCTATTCCTCGGAGAAACTGGAACAAAATCACCTCGACCAACTCCTCACATCACTCAACCAAAACCCTCCCACCCTCTCACTGGACCCAAACCAAGCGGCCACCAATCTCAAGCACTGGATCACCCACAGTGCGGACGAATTAGCACCCCTGAAAAAACACCAGTTCAAATCAGACTGCAAAAAGGCTCCCTGGTTCAATGATGACCTTAAAAAATCCAAGAAGCTATGCCGCACCCTGGAGAAAACATGGAGAAAAAACCCAACCACCGACAATATGTCCATCCTCAAGGCTGCCACCCGCAAACACCACCAACTGATTCGATCTGCTAAGAAATCAGCATTCAAGGATCGTCTTGACAACAACAATCACAACAGCAAGGAACTTTTCAACATCGTCAAAGAATTCACCAACCCCACCGCAGCATCTAACGACATCACTCCCTCCCAAGACCTCTGCAATGCGCTTTCCTCCTTCTTCTACAACAAAATCGCCGACATCCACAACAGCTTCGAGAATACTCCCAGCTCCCAACCCCCCCCCCCCACCCCCTTCAGATCCTACTCCGCCAACTAACAACCTCACCGCATGGAACCCAATCACCACTGAAGACACCATCCGCCTAATGAACTCCATCCACTCTGGCTCGCCAACCGACCCCTGCCCCCACCACATCTTCAACAAAGCGAACTCCATCATCGCACCCCATCTCCGTGATGTCATCAACTGCTCGTTCAACTCTGCCGCCTTTCCAGAAAGCTGGAAACACGCCGAACTCAGCGCCCTTCTGAAGAAACCCACAGCAGACCCCTCCGAACTTAAAAACTACCGACCCATATCCCTCCTCCCATTCCCAGCCAAAGTCATCGAGAAAGCCGTCAACAACCAACTCGCCGCCTTCCTTGAATCCAACAACTCCCTCGACCCATCTCAATCCGGATTCCGAGCCAAACACAGCACCGAAACCGCCCTCATTGCAGCAACAGACGACATCCGAACACTACTGGACAACGGTGAAACTGTGGCCCTCATTCTACTCGACCTCTCCGCCGCGTTCGACACAGTCTGCCACAGCACCCTTATACAACGCCTCAGCAGCATCGGCATAAAAGGAAAAGCCTTGGACTGGATCACCTCATTCCTCGCTGGGAGAACTCAGAGAGTCCGACTTCCCCCATTCACCTCAGAGGCCACCGAAGTCATCTGCGGAGTACCACAAGGATCTTCACTCAGTTCCACCCTCTTCAACGTCTACATGAGCCCACTCGCATCTATCGCGCGTCAACACAACCTCAACATCATCTCCTACGCTGACGACACCCAGCTGATTCTCTCCCTAACCAAAGACCCTAACACCGCCAAAACCAATCTTCATGAAGGCATGAGAGAAGTAGCCGAATGGATGAAACACAGCCGCCTAAAACTCAACTCAGACAAAACGGAGGTGCTCCTCCTAGGATCTTCCTCCTCTGCCTGGGACGACTCTTGGTGGCCCTCCGCTCTGGGCACAGCACCCACACCCACAGACCATGCACGTAACCTTGGCTTCATCCTAGACTCCTCTCTCTCGATGTCCAGACAAGTCAACGCAGTCTCATCAACCTGCTTCAACGTACTTCGCATTCTCAAAAAGATCTTCCGTTGGATCCCCCTCGAGACAAGAAAGACTGTCACCCACGCACTGATCACGACTGGACTATGGCAACACACTATACGCCGGAATCACAGCAAAATTACAGAAAAAACTCCAACGCATCCAAAAAGCTTCAGCGAGACTCATATTAGACATCCCTCGCCAAGATCACATCACCGGACACCTAAAAGACCTCCACTGGCTTCCCGTCAGCAAAAGAATCACATTCCGCCTACTCACCCACGCACACAAAGCCCTCTACAATCTAGGACCCGAATGCCTCAACACTCGGCTGTCCTTCTACAAACCCACCCGCCAACTACGATCGTCCAATCAAGCCCTCGCCGCAGTCCCACACATTCGAAAATCCACCTTGGGTGGCAGATCCTTCTCCTTCCTTGCTGCCAAGACCTGGAACTCACTCCCCACCCACCTCCGCCTTACTCAAAACCACATCTCCTTCAGAAAAGAACTTAAAACCTGGCTATTCGACAAATAATGAACCCCCTACCCAAGCGCCTTGAGACCCTCTGGATGAGCAGTGCGCTATACAAATACCTGAACTTGAACTTGAACTCCACCTTGTCTTGTGCGTTTCTTTATTGTTTTTTGTGCTTTGCTGCCATGACTCGTTTCGCCCTCGCAGAGCCTTGATCACATGTTTTTTCGTCATTTCCACCCTGTATTTAAAGTGCTAAGTGCATATATAATAAGTGAAGACAGACTACTCGTCTGAACTTAACCTCATACAGTACAATCATGCATAGTCACAAGACCTTGCTGTAAGCATAAGTCCCTCGCCTTTGCAAATTATAAAAAAAATTGTATAAATATATAATACATTTTAAAGCATTTTTAGTACACAATTACAAGCAATTTAAATGACACAATAACACGCCTGAATGCAAGTTTTTGAACAGCAGTCATACAACCTCAATGTTGTCATTCTGCTATAGATTCCCAATGATGTTTGTATGCAACATGCTCTATATATTGCTAATGTTCATCGATTTTAATTCTAAAAAACCTTTGCACCAATTATGTGCAAATGCTGCAAAGACAGGTCCACTATTACCCCTGTGGGCAAACCTAAATGTAGACCAAAGTCTAGAACTTTAGCATCCATATGGAAATTTAGTCTTTCATGTGTATAAATACATATTAAAAACTCTTTCAACATCCCTGGTACAAAGTTCAGAGCAATTAAAATATACATTGAAAACGCCCAAATGTGCAACGTGTCTTAATAATTGCAAAAAATTTTTTTTTTTTAATTATTGCGGTTTCCCGAACTCATTTTGTGCAAATGTTGTAATGGCTGGTGGATTGATGCCCCTATGGCAGAAGTCTTCAAACTTTTTGATGCCGAGACCCCTTTGTCAAACTTTTGTAGACGTAAAGACCCCCTTCTGACAAAAATGTCTAGAACTCCTCATCATCGACAGCCATAAAAGCCCCCAATTCCCGCAGCAAATAATGTTTACGGTAGGTGAATAATATTAAACAGTGTTTGGCAAACCAAAGGCCAGTCAGCATGGTGGTGTAGTCAAAGATGTAGCTAAAACAAAGGGCCGCATTTATGATGAATTGTCGTAGGGCAGTGCCACAAGTTTTCTTGCTGTGCTGCCCTATGCCAATGTGAAAGGGCAGGAATGCACCATATTTATGAAATACAGTGCATTCTTATCCTTTCCCCTTGCATTGGGGAAACAACCATTACAACGCAACTTTTACAACGAACTACCATTACAACGAAACTTTTACAACGCAAAAACTTTTACAACGCATACCATTACAACGCAGGATTTTACAACGCAAGTACCTTTACAACGCATACCATTACAACGTAAGTATTGGTAAGTATATAATTATTTTTAAAATATTATATGTTTGGGTTTTTGGGTAAAGGGGTATTTTTAGGGTTCAGGGTCAGTTTTCAGTTTTTGGGTAAAGGGGTATTTTTAGGGTTCAGGGTCAGTTTTCAGTTTTTGGGTAAAGGGGTATTTTTAGGGTTCAGGGTCAGGGTCAGTTTTCAGTTTTTGGGTAAAGGGGTATTTTTAGGGTTCAGGGTCAGTTTTCAGTTTTTGGGTAAAGGGGTATTTTTAGGGTTCAGGGTCAGTTTTCAGTTTTTGGGTAAAGGGGTATTTTTAGGGTTCAGGGTCAGTTTTGGGTTTTTGGGTAAAGGGGTATTTTTAGGGTTCAGGGACAGTTTTGGGTTTTTGGGGTACAGGGTTAATTTGTAAAAATAAAATAAAATAATATTTAAATTAAATTAATTAAATGTAATTAAATAAAAAGTAATTATATTTTAATAATTTAAATTCAAAATTTTTTTTTTTAGGGTTCAGGGTCAGTTTTGGGTTTTTGGGGTACAGGGTTAATTTGTAAAAATAAATTAAAATTATATTTAAATTAAATTAATTAAATAAAATTAAATAACATTTAATTATATTTTAATAATTTAAAATAATTTATATAAAAAAAAATATTATATACTTACCAATATTTACGTTGTAATGGTATGCGTTTTAAAGGTACTTGCGTTGTAAAATCTTGCGTTGTAATGGTATGCGTTGTAAAAGTTTTTGCGTTGTAAAAAATTCGTTGTAATGGTAGTCGTTGTAAAAGTATGCGTTGTAACGTCATACATCCCTTGCATTGGAGCACAAATCGCTGCCTAGCACCTAAATAGGCAGGGTTGTTTCTGTACAGGAATGGGCACCTTCCTTCACAAAAACAATCCAGAGAGACGTTTTGATCTTTCTATGTGAGCTGCAGAATGCAGTTTACATGGAAAGAGGAAAAATGAGGAGAAAACAAAACCTTTCTCCTCGTTACGCCTTCACTGGGGAGGCGTCCGTTTTTGGAGCTGCCCCAGGTTTACATGATTTTGTAAATCTGGGGCAGCATCAAAATCCATGGGTGTTGCATGGGAACCCCACGCAAAGAAGCCCATGGAACACCTCCTTGACGCAGATTAAGACAGCGCAGTGACTTGTCTGCTATGTCTTACTCCAAATCTATGAGGCCATGCAAAGCCATGCAGGATGACTTTGCACCACCTCATAGGTATGGTTGAGACACGTGCGCCACCAGAGTGTAAAAAAAAAAGTGATGCTTGGCAATGCAAGCCTCTCATTAATAAGCACCAAAATATTCTGTAGGTTTTTTAGGTCTTTCACCATCAGCTATCTACATATAGAATAATGGGCAGCGTAAATGAAAAATAAAAAAATTACAAGCATGCACTTACCAGCCCAATTGTTAACTCTGCACTTCCACTCCAAGATTTGTTTTTTGTCATCACAAACCTTGGAGTTTTTTCATCAATTAAAATCAGAACTGCTCATCCTTTACACTTGCAGATTAACTGGTTTGCATTTCATTCAAGCAAGCAGCTGATAAGGATCTAAATTAGCCCTCCCAGGACAGCTGTCCATTTCCAAAAGGAAAGCAAACCTTTTGGATTGCACAGACACATGAAGCTGGGAAATGAGCGACCCCCTTTCCAGACTCCAGCCCCCCCTGGGGGTCGCGCCCCACAAATTGAAGACCGCTGCCCTATGGGCATATGTTTATGCTGTATGTACTGTAATAATCTATAATGCAATGCGCCAAAATGTCCCTAAAAAAGTGCTCACCTGCATATCATTTCTAAGCGGATAAAGTGCTATAGTGCCGTATTGAAAAATGCTTGCCTATGAACTAAAATGGATGCTAAACCACTCACATCCATAATAAACAAAGGGGAAAGGGAATTTTCTTCATATGTTGCAGTTGGATGAAGTAACGGCGAATACTATAATGGTTAACCATAATGGTTCAATCTCCGTAGTAACGCTTGTCAGTGCAGTAGCATGCTAGTAACTAAATTTAATCCTTGGGGACTCTTGCTGTCCAGTTCTAAAATATACTTGGTTTCTAGTCTTCTCAGACTGGCCTCCCTATTTCCGCCTCTTCTTTGTGGAAGAATGCAATCTATTACAAAACATTTCAAGTGGTCGGGATTTTTATCATGAACTTCACTGAAATGGCGAGCCACCAGATATGTTATATCCGAATTTGTTATGGCTCTTAGGTGCTGGAGAATTCTCTTGTGGACCGGCAGTTTCGTGCTGCCTACGTACCGCAGCCCACAAGAGCACTCCAGCACATAGACTGCAAACTCAGTTTTGCACGTTAGATGTTTATCGATGGTCAGGGTTTTATACCTGAAGGGAGCGCTGAAGGACGTTTTGTTGGTTCCAAATTTGCAGGCCCTACAAGTAGTGCACCTTACAAAACCCTTGCTACCAGTTAGCCAACTGGTGCCTGTTTTTGTTTCGGGACTACTGCTGAATAGGAAGTCGCTAGTGCTGGGAGCTTTTCTGTATGTAATATGGGGTGATTGAGATAATCTATCTCCTAGTACAGGGTAATTGTGAACCAGATACCAATTATTCTTGATGATCCTAGCTAGTGTATCTTTTTTTATTAAACGTTAGGATAAGTCTAGGGTTGCCTGTGTCCTGTCCCGCCTAGTGCTGGGAGCTTTTCTGTATGTAATTAGGGGAGATTGAGATAATCTTTCTCCTAGTAAAGGGTAATTGAGAACCAGATACTAATTATTGTTGACGATCCTGGCTAGTGTATCTTTTTGTTTATTAAAAATTAGGATAAGTCTAGGGTTGCCTGTGTCCTGTCCCGCCTTTTGTGTCTGTTTGACCTTGGTGTTCGAAGGTTTGAATAAAAGATCTTCCCTGGACATAGATCTAGTGCGGCTAATAGCATTATCGATAACTGATTTGCTGTACCCTCTGACTAAGAACCTGGCTTTGCATTCTTGCTGGGCCTCGATGAGATCTTGTTCAGATCCTGCGTATACGCAATATTTCCCTGTAGGGAATGCTGCATATTGTGTGTTTCGGATGGAAGCTACTTGAATGTAAAATGGTATTACCCGCTGTAGGTATGCGGTGTAGTTTGTTGTTTAAGCTACCTTCACTTGTATAGACCTCCACATCTAGAAAACACACTGTTTTTGCACTAATGGTATGTGTAAATGCAAATTGGTCTTGTTATTTCATTCTGCGATGAATTCTTCTGCAAACCATTTGTCACCCCACCAAATTACAAACAGATCGTCAATATAACAAAACCATTTGATAACATGCTTGTCTATGACATCAACATATAAGGTGGCCACAAATTTCTCCTCCTACCACCACATATGGGAAAAACTAGCTCCCTTAGCTACGTCTCTAGTCTGATGGTACACATGTTGTTGGAACATAAAATAATTATTTCCAAGCAAAATTTAGTGAGATCGACAATCATTTTGTTGTGCCTATATAGCTCCATTGGTCTTGTGTTCAGGAAATGTTCCAGTGCCCTGATGCCATCACTGTGATTAATAGAAGTATATAGATTTGATACATCCAAACTTAACATTGGATAATCATCTTGCCATAGCACCGCATGTATTGTTTTTAAAAAATCAGTGGTGTCCTGTACATATGATGGCAATTTTCTAACCAAATCCTGCAAAACAGAATCAATATATACCGACAAGTTCCCAAGTAGGCTTTGTTTGGCCGATATAATTGGCCTTCCAGGAGGTTTTGGTTTGTCTTTATGAACCTTTGGTATGAAATATATGACCGGTAGTATGGGATAATCTTTTTTTAGAAACTTGTATTCCTCTTGGTCAATCATACCCATACTTTTCCAAGCCAACAATTTCGAAAATAATTCGTTCTGTGCTGTGATGACACTTTGTTTGTTTGCAATTTGTAGCAGCTCCTATCTCCCAATTTTCTCATGGCTTCTTCTAGATAATATTGCTTGGGCCAAAGGACGACATTGCCCCCCTTGTCCGAATTTCTCACTACCACTGTATCGTTCTTTTGCAGCTTTTGAATCAACTGTTTGTATTTATGTTGGTGTTTGCTCAATTTTGTGTTTTTAGTTGACTTTTGCCATACAACAATTTGATCTCTTTGGTGATTTGTTCGTTAAAAATTTCAATGTTGTCCCAGGGCATAATTGGCACAAAAGTAGATTTTGGTTTGAAGCCTGATGGGACGGTGGCTGTAATGTTTGATTTTTGCCCGTCCATAAATGTCTGTGTAGACTCAACATGGTCTTGTCTTTCTGAATTCCGTTCAAGGGCTTGGAGATTACGTAGCAAGGTGACATCTGAGGCTGCTAATTTGGTAACATTGCTAGGTGACAAACACTTCAGGATCTTTTCAGATTGTTTGTTCTGTCTTAGGATATATATATGTAGTTGTTCTTGGTTTTTTCTGATTTTATGTTATGCAATCCCATGTGTCTATTCTTTTGTTACCCACCATCCGCAAAATGTACTTACCTAAGTACATTATTTCCCTGCAATAACTGCTTACTATTCTGATTCATGCATGTGAATCTATGTAAGGTGCAATACTGAAGAAGAAAATGGGTTACTAACCTGTAACTACGGTTCTCCAATATTGGTATCTTTCATAGATTCACATGCAACTCACCCTCCGCCCCTGAGAGGCTTCCCTTATTTAGCCACCTTTACTGTTATCATACTTGTGCTTGAAAATCTGAGGGATTCCGCCTCTCTTGGGAGTGCTCTAAAGGATACTATAATCTGATTGTTATAATCCAGGTTTGTTTCTTTCTACAAAAAGAGGTAGATAGGCTATGGCACTGATGTTTTTCATTGCATTCTAGCCTTTGGTTATATAATTTACTGCTTCTCAAGCATATGAATCTATAAAGGATACCAATACTGGAGAACTGTAGTTACAGGTAAGTAACCCATCAACCCAAAAGGTAAGTAACCCAAGTAACCCATCAGCTCCCTACACAGACATGCAGTAGAAATCTGTGACCTCCTCAACACCATCTCGCCCAGCGTCACCTTCCTCACAGAGACCTGGACCAATGCCAACTCCGCACCAGACATCGCAAACACCATCCCAGAAGGGTACAAGATCCAGAGGAAAGACTGCCCCAACCACCCTGGAGGGGACTCACCATCGTACACAAAAACTCCCCCTCACTCACAACCCCCAGCTCAAACAACTCCTCGCCCCCCATGGAACACCTCCACTTCCAGATCCAGACTAACCCCAGAACGACTCTGCACAGAACCCTCTACTACAGTCCTTCGGGACCTCGCGCCCTGTTCACCATCACCATTTCAGACCTCGCCTCCACAGACTACCACTGCTCCGAGACCTGAATTTTCACCTTCACAACCTCAGCAACCCCAACTCCACCGCCCTCCTGGACAACCTCGCCAGCATTGGACTGAAGCAGCGCATCAGCTCACCCACCCATCAGGCAGTACACACCCTCGACCCCATCTTCGCAGTAGGAAACAACATTTGTTTCAGCCACACCACGCAACCCCTCTGGACGGACCACCACTGCGTCTACTTCTCCGTCTCGAAACCATCCGCACACAAGCCCAACCCACGCCCCTGCGCACAAGCTGGAGCAAGATCACAGAAGAGCACCTCAAGTCCGCCCTCAGCAGCACTCCTCCACCCACCACGACCAACGCCAACTCTGCAGACAACGAACTCTGCAGATGGATCAGCGACTGCGCTAACACGCTCGCACCCCACCAGAACTCTCGCAAGGCAACGCACCACGAAAGCCACCTGATTCACCACGGACCTCCGTGAATTCAAGCACACGTGCTGATGACTTGAGAAAGCATGGAGGAACATCAAACCTCTAAAGCACGCACCGCCTACAAGAGCACAATGATAGAACACCACCAACTCATCAGGTCCACGAGGAGGAACTTCATGCAGGACAGCATCCTCTCCAACTCCCACAACTCTAAGGAACTCTTCAGCATCATACAGGAATTCACCAAACCCCCCAGTGAAACCTTTGACATCCCTCCCTCCCCAGACCTCCGCAACAAACTCTGCTCCTTCTTCTATCACAAGATCTGATCTCTCTACGACAACTTCAACTAACAGAACCAAGGCACCGACACAGCACCAGCCACCAACAACGCCACCCCCAGCCGACCACCTCCACCTGGAGCCCTGCCACCAGAGAAAACACCACATTGACCATGAGAAGCATACACTCAGGAGCACCAACTAATCCCTGCCCACCGCTCATCTTCCCCAGAGCCGCCTCCGCCATAGCTCCTGAACTACGACGTACAATCAACTACACCCTCGAAACAGGCACATTCCCCGACGACTGGAAACATGCAAAAGTCAAACCCCTCCTCAAGAAGCTCTCCGCAGACCCAAAGGACCTCACGAACTTCAAACCCATCTCTCTCCTCCCCTTCGCCACCAAAGTTGCTGAGAAGATCGTCAACAACCAGCTCATGAACTTTATAGAATCTAACGCGATCCTCAACACTTCTCAATCTGGATTCTGCCGCAACAACAGCTCTGAGACGGCCCTCCTTGACCAAGGCCACTAAGTAGCCCTCATTCTACTAGACCTCTCATCAGCCTTCAACACCGTCTCCCAACGCACTCTAGTCACCAGACTCCCCGACTCCGGCATACAAGGAAGTGCCCTAGACTGGAACTGCTCCTTCCTCGCCGGCCGAACTCAAAGAATTAGACTCCCGCCCTTCCTCTCAGAACCCACAGAGATCAGATGCAGAGTACCCCAAGGACCCTCACTCAGCCCCACACTCTTCAATATCTACATGGCCCCTCTCGCAACCATCATCAGAAAACACTGACTCAGCATAGTATCCTACGTGGATGACACCCAACTCATCCTCTCCTTCACCAAGGAACCCGGCATCACCAGATACAGTTTCCAGGAAGGAATGAAGGACGTTGCATTCTGGATGAGCAGCAGCTGCCTGAAGCTCAACTCGGAGAAAACAGAAGTCCTCATCCTTGGATCCACTGCCTCTGCGTGGGACAACACCTGGTGACCCGCTGCCCTCGGCAACCCTCCCACACCCACGGATCATGCCTGCAACTTCGGCATCATACTCAACTCCTCCCTCACTATGAAGATCAACGCCATATCTTCCACGTGCTTCAACACCCTCTGCATACTCCGCAAGACCTTCAAATGGATCCTCCCGAATCCAGAAAAACCGTCACCCACACACTTATGACCAGCAGACTGGACTACGGGAATGCCCTCTATGCCACAATCAACAAGTCTTTTGCTCCACAAACTCCAGAAAATCCAGAACGCCACAGCCAGACTCGTCCTTAGCATCTCACAACAAGACCACATCACCCAGCACCTACAAGACCTTCGCTGGCTCCCCGTCTAAAAGAGAATGACTTTCAAGCTGCTCACTCACGCCTACAAATCCCTCCACAACACCGGACCCCAATGCCTTAATAAAAGAATCTCCTTCTACGCCCCCAAGAGAAACCTCCGCTCCGCCAACCTTACCCTGCCTGAAATCCCTTGCATTTGCAGAGACAGAAAGGAAGGAAGAGCCTTCTCCTACATCTCGGCCAAGACCTGGAACAAACTCCCTCTCAGCATCAGGGGAACCCCCACACTGCAAGCATTCAAGAAGAGCCTCAAGACCTGGCTCTTTGGCTTAATCAGAGCTGCCCGAATTTCGCTCCTCCCCCAGCGCCTTGAGACCCTCACGGGTGAGTAGTGTGCTTTACAAATCCCTGATTGATTGACCCATTTTGTTTTGAACCAATGCAATTGTTTGTTGTGCCTACTCACCTTCAAATCTGTATTCCCGGTGGTGATAAAATTCCCACTCTAGGTGAATGAACTTCAGGCCCTCTCATTCCTGCCTTCTCATACCACCTTTTTCCCAGTCAAACTTGTACTCAGGACTTGTGCGGTATTCATGCCGAAGGTTGTAAGTAGCCATCCAAAGAGGAAGAAAAAGATTGTTTGGGCCCTAATAAAGATCTCAGCTTTTACACCTATTGTACCAAAAACATTGAATGAACTATCAGCTCTTTGTGGGGTTCTAGGGGGCAAAGAAGGACGTGGCAGTGCAGAAACGGGCCTTAATCTCAATGAAAAGCCTTCTGCATTACAGTCTGCCATGTACTGGCTAAGAAGCAGCCTTCGGAAAGCCTATGGCTCACTTCTGCAGAGCCAATGCTCCTACTACTACTTTGACACATGAAGTGTTTGTACTGAATATCTGTTAGGCAGTTACGTAGATATCAGTGCACACATTTATGAAGCAATATTGCTTCAACAGTAGGGATGGGCATTTTGCTTGTGCAGTCCAGCAGGACTTTTAGGCTTAGCCTTTGCACAGGCCCACCACTCAGGGAGGTACTGCTTTGTTTTGTATTCAAAAGATGAGGAATCTAAGGTTAGAAGTACCCATCAGAAGAACCAAGTTACTTACCTCTGACAATGCTCTTTGTGGTGGATACTGTATTTAATATCAGATTTGACCCAACTCCCCCCACGGTTCTGTGATATGGTCTCTTCCATCTAAAAAGATCCTGGTCTAGGGAATCTAATTTCTGGTTTGTTCAATTCACCAATAGACCCATCGTCTGATGGTTTAGAAGGACATGGAGGAAAATAACGTCAGTGCATGTATGGCTCTTATATATGGCTCCATTTATCACTTCCGCTATGCAATGGCGATGATGTGGAGTCACATGGTGCCTTCTGGCTGCACCCAGGAACACAGCTTTAAATTTTCACGGTCCAAGTGTGGTTCCCTGGGATATTCACTAAGGGCCAGATGTAAGTTCACCGAATCTAAAATACCGAATTTTACCAATTCGGTATTTCAGAATCGGTAAATGGTATGTAGGTAAGTATTCAGTAAAGTTTACCGAATTGGTAATATTCAGTTATTACGGATTCTGTAAATACCAAATCGGTAATTCCCATTCATTCCTATGGGCCTGGAGTTACCGAATCGGTAAATACTGATTCGGTAATGGGGGAACACATTCAAGGGTGGCAGGGTGTCACATTGACAACCTGTTGTACCCCTGAATAGTGCATGGGTGCACATGTGGCAGACATACATGCCCTAAGGGCATGTATGTCTGCCACATGGCACTTTTGAAAAAGCACAAATTTGCTTTTTCAAAGGTTTTCAATATTTACCACCAACTTTTATTTGGTGGTAAATACCGATTCCTTAACCATGCAATGCACCCATTTGAGTGCTCCCTACATTTCAGATTCGGTAATTTACCGATTCTGTATTTTAAGGAATCGGTAATTTACCGATTCCTTAAATTACCGATTCGGTAAATTACCGAATCCGAAATGTAGCCACCTACATCTCAATAGCCTAATACCGGTCGGTAACAGCCGAAATTCGGTAATTTCAGCCGTTACTGACCGGTATTGGGCGACCTACATCTGGCCCTAGGTGAGGTATCTGCGGTTAAACAGAGTATCTACCAGTAAGAGGGTATACGATCAGAAAGTATTACAACTAGCAAGAGGAAAGGCAATAGCATTGGAATGTAACACAACACTAATAGATAAAAGGAGAATGACCAAAAATACACCAGAAATCACTAGACTCATTGCCTCCTAAGGCTTGAATGAGGGGATCTTGGTAGGATTTTGAAGAAAACACTGGCACATATTGACTAGTGATGAGATGATTGAGAACTTATTACCAAACATCACCTACCTTAAGGACAAAACCATCTGGAATACTATACGACCCAGTTACACTGCACCTAAAAAAAAACACCATCAGATTGGTTAACGGCACTAACTAAATATTTTTAAAATGCAAAATTGTGGCATGTGTAAGCTGGCCTTGGACGAAAAAAGAACTTCTGCTGCAACAGGAGCACTAAATATATAATGCAAGTGCAAACAAACAGTAACTCTAGTATGTTGTTTATTACCTGATCTGTGCCTGAAGTACAATGTATGTGAGCAGTACGATTAGGGCACTGTAAAACAGAAAAACTGAAATCTTTATGGGCATTCAACAAGGGGCATTCAGTATATCCTATTACTGCGCAGTCTGCTGACTGCTCTGCAAAAAATAAACACTTAGGGTTTTAAGTAACAGCTGATCCTAGGAGGTGCAATAGGGATTTGAGGTTTAGATGGACCGAGTGCCGCTGTATTATAAAACTACGGAAGTTGTAACATAGATCATGAATTGCAATATTTAGGGTTCTAAATGAATGCAATACCTACGTGAGTGACACAACAACAGGCTCTATTGTCCCCTAAAAAGTGTATTACCTATATTATACATAGACTCTATCTTCTCTTACGGTAGACACATGAATTGTTGAAATAGTAGCACAGCATGCAACTTTACTCTATTTTTTTTTTGTTTGAATATATTTTATTGAGAATATAACATTGAAATATCACATATAGCAACCATTCAAGAAGGACAACAGAAAATATTCTCAAGTAAGGCATTGCATTATGCGTATACAACATTGATACTATACAGTGCAATAATCTCATGCCCCGGGTATCAGTGCTGGAATGAAGGGGTCGCAATAATCATAGTAATTTCTCATTTTTGCAAAGTGAACTCATGTTTGTCATGTCCATTGAGTGGTATGCCAGTTTCAGCGAGGTTGATGCCTCCGCTATATCCGATTCATTACAGTTATTGCATAGTTATACCCCATTGTGTGATGCTTGGGCGTGTCGGGTGGTATATCGGAACAGTAGTTACATTCCCAACTCTAATGGGAACGTAATGCGGTGTGGTTACGTATATAGGCAGGCCTCTCGTGCCATCTACGCCGCGCCTTACATCGCCTCAGCAGTTGATTCCAGTGAATCATTCGCATGGAGTACCCCCGAATCCTCTGGTGCATGTGCTATCAGTACTGACAAAGCCGTCATGTGCCTACGCCTCAGTCATTGGCTACCAGAGTAACTAAGGTGTCTCAATATCAATTCTCTATTTAACGTCCAACTGGGATAACTGGGAAGGGGGATCGGGAGTTTAAAACTGAACAAAATAGGGGTGGGAGGAAAAAAAGTTACACAGAAGGAAGTTTGGGATATGACTCCCTGCAACGATTAAACCGGGCGAGTCAAAAACAAAAGGGGAGGGAGAGAAAAAAAATGGGGGGATACGCCAGTAAGACATGTCCAGTGGGGCACATAATCAGGTGTCATGTCTGTGTGTCTCAGTGTGGGTGTGGTCCTGTGTCCGAATATTTTGAAGCCTAGTGAGCAGGGAGGGTGGCCTTGTCCAAGGCAGGGGCGTGGCATGGTGGCGACACCTGACGGTGCGCTTGGTGGGAGGGTGGTATGCAACTTTACTCTATGCTAAGTTTAGCTATTTATACCTATGTGACTAAATCAAATTAAATTAAGCTTTATTCGGAACATACAAAAATGTCCATAAAAGCATACAATGATATAAGATAAACATACATTTGTGTACAGTTACTATAAAACGATCTTCCAACAAAAATTCTAATCTATTTCATAGTTCAAGTTTTCCAGATATACAAGTTCCCTCCTTTGTTTAATGGCTGATAATATAAAACAAATGACCGCATTACAAATCAGTACATTCTCCAAATTTCTCATATGATTAAAAGCAGCTTTAAAGGAATACAGGCTATTACTTCTAAAAATTGGTCGTAAAATAGTTTTTCTAATATTTTCATAAAAATTACAAAAGAGTAGCAAGTGAAAAATACTCTGTGGGGACCTCCGATCACACAAACATTTTGGCAATTTAGCGCACCACTTTCCCCTCTTGGGAAATGCAAAAAGATAATGGAGCATATTTAACCTTAATCTAGTTAAGTAGAATCTATGTCGTGTATTGGTTATAAAAATAAGGTATGGCTGAATACCCCTTGAAATTATCCCTTCAAGATACAAAGATACACTTGATTTAGTGCACAAGACAGCGTCCCTTGCTGAAACCTTAGCACTAAGGAGCATCTTTTTAATTCTATTTTACTGTAAGTTTGAATATCGTCAGGGGTCTTCAGATTCACAGCCAAATTGCATTAATTTAAAAGACTGAGTATATACCTTAACCATGTTATCTTCATACAATGATCTTGGGTCAGGCTATCCAATATAATATCCCTTGTGAAATGTGTCTCTTCCTTCGTCCAAATACGGTGCCACAAGGTTAGGGCGGCTATACTAATTGAACCACATATATATGAAGTGTCAGTCTTCCTATGTAATATAGCAGTGGCTGTGGATGCTGGTGCAGCTAACAATCTTCTGAAAAAGTTATTTTTCAGGGTTTGTAGTGGGGAAGTGTCTGCCATGCCCCAAAGGGCTCCTCCGTAACAATTCCAGGTGATGCACTTAGCCCCATATAATTTTTAAATTTCTCTGACTGTTTTTTTACCAACTTAATGCGAAAATCTAATGATGGCCTCAACCGATTTCACACATTTTAGTTTACATAAATATATATGTGCGTTCCACGTACCCTTACTATTAAAAAGGATACCTAGATACGAGAAGGAAGAAGTCCTTTCTATTCGTATGCCATGAATAAAATGTGTTTTGTTCTTAATATTGTTTTTTCCACATGACATAACTAGGGTTTTACTCAAATTAATCTTTAGATGCTTTTCCGCCATAAAGTTGGTAAAATTATCCATCAATATCTGTGGGCCGACGGCCGTCCTTAAAATAAGGACGGCATCATCGGCATACAGTAATAATGGGGTGACCCGCTCGCCAATCCTAGGCGCATCAACACCCAAATTCTGTAGCAAAGAGTCGACCCTGTTAATATAAAGGGAAAATAAAAGAGACGCCAAAGTACAGCCCTGTCTTATTCCGCGTGTGACGCTAAAGTGCTTTGTGCATTCCCCGTTTTCTCCAAAACGTATCCTAGAGGTCAAACGTGAATAAATTTGCGCAAAAAAACGTATGATATCCTGTGGGGCACCCATCCCTTCAAGCGTCTGCCATAACTTTGAATGATTTACCAAGTCAAAAGCGCTTGACAAATCGACAAAACAGAGATGAAGAGAACCTTCTCTTGCGAGTGTGTATTTTCCTATCAGCAGCTCAATGTTCAGGCACTGCTCAATTGTTCCGATGCCCCTCCTGAATCCACACTGGGCTACAGTCAAGATCTTTCTTTCTTTTACCCAGTGTTCCAGTCTGGCCAGCATTATTCTGCCCATTACCTTGGATGTCGAATCAAGGAGAGATATTGGGCGATAGAAGCAGCGTGAGCTGCTATCGCCCTTTTTAAATATAGGGACTATCACACTCTCACCCCAGGTTGCCCGTATCGCCCCATTAATTGTTGCATTAAAAAATGTATGTAGAATGGGCACTCAAAAGTCCATGTTATGTTTAAAAACGTCAATTGGGACTCAGTCTGGGCCTGCCGCTTTCTCACTGGCTCTATTCTTGAGGGCTATTCTAATCTCCTCCCAGCTGATACTGTCTAATTTGGTATTATTTAATGAGATTATACTATTATTCTCAATGGTAGTAATGCGCAATTATATTATGTGAAGTATTAAGTATCATAAATTAGGTTGTTCCTTCTGAACATCACCAAGTGACATTGGGCATTCACAACATGACAACTCTTGATCACATTTATATACCAGAATACTAATGTACCTCATCTTGTATCTGATCATGAGGAGAATAAACTACACTTAACTCTGGGCTGATTTTTATCCCCCACCTTTTACAACTTTTCAACTCCTTTATTGTGAACGCTAAAGCTTCTGGCTCCTTTTTGGACGCCCTGATAATCATAATCCCCAAGCCTGACAAAGATCATTCTTTATGTAAAAACTTTCGCCCCATTTCCCTGATTAATTACGATTGTAAGATCTTTGCCAAAATTCTAGCTGCCCGTCTCGAATCCCTTATCCCTCTTTTAATCAGCACGGATCAAGTTGGTTTTGTGAAGGGTAGACTTGCTGCTGATAATGCCCGTGTTTTTGCCAATGTTATTTCACACAGTAAACACTTTAAGGCCCCCCTAGCCGCCCTCTCCTTGGATGCTGAGAAAGCTTTCGATCGTATTAATTGGAATTTTATGTTTAAATCATTACAATGGTTTGGTTTTGGCCCCTCTTTTATCTATTTAGTTAAACTCCTGTACTCAGCTCCACGTGCCAGCGTTTTTGTCAATAATCAATTTTCAAAATGTTTCCCCTTATCTAGAGGAACGAGACAAGGATGCCCTCTTTCCCCTTTATTATTTATTCTCTGCCTTGAACCCTTCCTGATTAGAATCCGCTCAAACCCCCTAATTAATGGGTTCCAATTGTCGTCGATTGAGACGAAAATTTCAGCCTACGCTGATGACATCCTGGTTTACATGGCCAATCCTGTCTCTTCCCTCCCTCCCTTTTTGGAAGAAGTCCGCTTGTACTCCTCTGTCTCTGGCTATAAACTTAATCTATCCAAAACAGAGGTTTTACCCTTAAATTCAACTTGTTACCAATATATGTTTGCATCAACTGATTTTGCCTGGTGTCCTTCCAAGATCAAATACTTGGGTATTTGGTTTTCCTCCTCGTTGGGTGAAACCCTTGAATTGACCTTTGCCTCCCTTACTCAAAAAATTCAATCCCTCCTTCAATCCTGGTCCCCCCTTTTCCTCTCCTGGTGGGGTCGATTGGATACCATTAAAATGATGATTTCCCCTCATATTTTGTACACTGTTTCAATGCTCCCCCTGAAGATCCCTAATTTATATTTTAACCGGCTGAACTCCATTTGCTCCAAATTTTTGTGGAATAATAACCGACCCCGTATTGCTTTACATAAGCTTATACGCCCTAAATCTGAAGGTGGAGTTCGCTTTCCTGATTTTAAATCATACCACTCTGCCTTTCTAATAAAGCAATCTTTTTCTTTGGCTTTTAATTTCAATGATACCCCTCTGCCCAAATGGATCGCCATTGAACGGTCCTTGTTAAAAGATTTTACTTTCCAACAATCTCTTTTTATGTCAAATTGTTCATTTCTGACTAACCACCCTGTACTGAAATATTCACATACTCTGCTGCACACTGTATTCTCGAAAGATTTATCGCCCTTGCAATTTTTTCTCTCATCAAGTGTGTGGTACAACAAATATCTTAAGTATAAGGGTAAATCTTTTTATTTCAAGTATTGGAAAGAAAAGGACATTGTATTTGTATACCAATTTTTTTCTGATTCATCCATCATTTCATTTCCTGTAATGCAAACCATGTTTGACCTACCTGTTAATTTTAGCAAAGAATATGACATTATCACTTCCGCTATTATATCTCATTTGTCTACCCTTCCTACTTTTGATTCCCTTCCTTCCCTTACTCCTTCCACTCCTCTATACCCTTTGTTTTCCCAACAAATCCCCAAATCTGCTCTAGTTTATAAGCTTTTGTTAGCTAATATTGCGCTTAGACCTAAAACTGTTACTGAAACTGCCTGGGAAACTGATCTTTCTATCTCACTATCCGTTGATGTTTGGGATCACTTATGGTGCAAATTGTTTAAGACATCGATTTCAGCTCGCCTTACTCAGTCACTTTTTTTTATATACCATAGAGCTCTTATCACCCATGTTAACATAACAAAATTCTCCTCCTCGTCCTCCCCCCTCTGTTGGTCCTGCTCCTCTCACCCCGGCACGCTCAAACACCTACTGTTTGATTGCTCCTCTGTTCTTGCTTTTTGGAACTCAGTTTGGGATTTTTGCATGCGTATTTTTCATTTTTCTGTCCCATTCTCATTGCTACACGTTTTTTTAGGCTCCCAATCTGATATTTTAGACTTACATTCATATAATGCTAAACTATTTGATCTTTTCATTGCAACTGGTTTTAAAGTAATTTTGTCTTGTTGGAAGGATAATACTAAACTGTCTGTTCATACATGGTGGAATTTCATATGTGATGAGCATAGAATTGCAATTGCTTCTTCTTCCTCTATCTCCTTAAAAATTAAATCCGATCTTACCTGGCTTCCTTTCTCTAACTTCTTATCTTCCCCCTCCCCTTCCTAACCTTTCCTTCTTTTCTTTCTCTCTCTTTCTTTTTCTTTTCTTTTCTCCTCCTACTTTCTTCTTCCCCTCTCTTCCTTTTCTCACATTATCCGAACCAACTCTCCTTTTCATCTCCTTCTCCTTGTCTTTTCACATTGGTTCTGATTTTTTGTATACTGTTATATTATGCTGTACTCTTTCTTAAACAAAATAAAACTTTCTTAAACTGAAAAAAAAAAAACCTCTGGGCTGATTATCATGGGTATGATTGAAGCTGGAGGAGATGAAATACAGTAATTATCATGGTTGATATTGATGGCAGGCACAATGCTCATTTGTCGGAATACTTCTTACATACTTGTGCACTCTATCAATACCGTAATTATAATGACTATGGCATGCCAAAACATGCTGGGATAGGTTACAAGTCATGATATACACAGTTGTCAATACAATAGTAAAAGCAATTTGTGATTCACCCTCTACTACAAAATGTGTATTTAAGGTCGGATAATAACACAACAATTGAATAGAGTCCGTAATTGCTCAGCTATATGTCCTTTAGTATGTACAAACCAATGTAGTATGCTAGCACTCTGCGCTTGCTAGGAAACAATCTCATAATTTCTTGTACGTCTTTCTTACTCTAATCTTCGTGACTTTAATTATGCAAAGTGATGTTCTCAACTTTGGAACCTGTATTAGATTTCTGTGGACGGGTTACTCAGTCACAAACGTGATGGGTATCTTGCCGGCCATATTACAAGTGCATTATATCCTTTGGCACTTATATTATGACAGATGGGGTATCTGTCAAATTTGTGACAGAATCCCGTCTGCCGAAATCTAATTCAGGCCCATTACCAGACTTATACCTTTATACTTCACAAATCTAACTCCTTCTACTGTAGGTTTCATGGATGGTTTAAGAAAATACAGTTTTGAAGTACAGTCTGTTTATTCCTACTTTAAATAGACACATATGATATATTTGTTGCTCTTACTCAGAAACATAGTTATTCATCTGTTCAAAAGCGAATAGTGATCCAGAGATCTTCTCTAATTTTAGACCGGTATCGCTTCTCCCCATATTCTCCAAAATTTTAGAAAAACACGTTAATAGACAGTTGGCGGAATTTGTCAATACCAACAAGCTGTTACATCCCTCTCAGTCGGGTTTCAGAATTGGTCACTCTACTGAATCCACCCTGTTAGGAGTTACGGAAACTAACTGTCAAAAGCTCGACAATGGTGGCACGGTAGCTCTCATTCTTTTAGATTTGAGTGCCGCTTTTGACACCATATCCCATGAAACTCTGATCAAGACCCTAGAAGGAATAGGGGTTGGAATGGCTAGAACATTTTCTATCAGACAGATCTTATCAGGTTTTCTCCAAAAATAACACCTCCAATACTCTAAACTCCCCATATGGAGTCCCCCAGGGGTCAATCTTGAGCCCGCTACTTTTTAATATTTATATAACCCCTCTAGCCAATATAGCGGAAGAATTTGGCCTTACAATTTTCTCGTATGCGGATGATACTCAGCTGGTGTTCTCCCTATCAACAACAGATAAAGCTAACACCTCCTCTCTTCGCTCTGGGTTACAGAGTATGGCGAATTGGATGCATTCCAAGAAATTAAAATTAAATGGGGATAAAACTGAACTGCTCATTTTTGGAGAACAAAAAGAGCTGTGGGGACCAGCACATTGGCCCACGAAAATGGGCCCTACCCCGGTAGCGGTACCTTCTGCCCGCAATCTAGGAGTGATAATCGACGACAAATTGTCCATGCGCGCGCAAGCTGCTAAAACAGCATCAATCTGCTTTGCCATTCTTAAGTGGCTGAGAAAAATTTTGTGGCAACTCCCTGAAGGGGCGCAAAAAACTGTGGTCCAGGCCTTGATTGGCTCAAGATTGGATTATGGGAACATCCTTTTCCTAAGAGATCACGTGCCGGCTACAGGTCGTCCAAAATGCGGCAGCCAGGGTACTTCTCCATCTACCTGGGCGGTCACATGTTTCTGAACATTTATGTAATTTACATTGTCTCAAGATGGGCAACAGAGCTAAATTCAAAGCATTATGTTATATGTTCAAAATAAACACAGGGGAAGCCCCAGCTTACCTATGTAATTTGGTTCAGAAATACATCCCCTCCCGAAATCTTCGATCAACACATCAGGCAAGATTTGGTGTCCCGAGGTTTAAACGGGTACGAATGGGCTGACGCTCCTTCACCTATCTGGTGCCAGTTCTATGGAACTCGATTCCGCTGAAACTGCGCCTGGAACCAAACTACATAAGATACCCGAAGGGTATCAAGGCATGGCTTTTCAACCAAGTATAATAATCTCACTCCTCCTGGTAGAGTACAGATCCAAGGCGCCGGGAAACCCTCAGGGTAGCTGTTGCGCCATACAATTGTAATAAATAAATTAAATAAATACATCTTTCATTTCAATGGATTTAGTCTATAACCATGTGAAAATGGTGCATACAGTCAATACCAGACACATAACATACTGGCAACGCATATGCTGAGCCAACATCCTTACTTTGAATGAGTATTACTTTCTAGAGAAATATTGTTATCTTGAATCTTCTTAGGCCAGTACAATGCTCAATCAAGCTTTTGTCATTTTACTGGCTTATTACAATTAACCAACAATTTAATATTTTTTCCAAGAATAGTAACATGGTAAGAATTAGACTTGATATTTGTTTGGAATATAATTAGATAAGACTTACACATAAATGAACATAATCAAACTGTTTATTTGACACATGCTCTTGTAGTGTAGTTCCTATATTCCCAATAGGCTTTGCGCATTGGAATAATATAAACAGCAGTTTAGACGTAGGACTGAGGTCTTCTAGGTCTCTACTGACTATATTAGACTTAATTAGGTTTGCCAGCTAGCTCAGAGGTCACTAGAAACTTTCTCGAGTAAACAAGGAGGTTTTAATTTCCCTGAATAGACAAGAAGGGATTAGCATCTGACAACCGCATAAACATGACAACTTTGCTCCCTCAGAATAAAGAGTATATCTCTAGAGTCGTGTGAAAACAATAGACAGTTATTTCACTCAGTCAATCGTGCACACTTAGTTTCACCAGAGTGCAGAGAAATAGGGAGACGGGCGTTTTCAATAAAAGGTGTTATTTATTGAGCAGTCCTCTTTCTCATGCAAGAGAAATGAGTTGCCACAATTGCAATACTTATCATGAAGTAAAGTGCGTACAGTAAAAGTAGTATTATGAAATAATACTGTAAAAGCATTGATATGGTTTCTTAGCCATATGATATTTTAAAACGGATAAAATATATACATACATAAAAACATTGACTAACGTACTCAACTGGTGCTTCTAATATACGCCTACCCCGGTGTACCTGACCTAAGCCTAATACGTGGGGAGTAAGTGAGTTGCAGTTTAAGTTAAGTTGTTTTTTTGCCAAGAATCTGAATCAAGAATTCTCTTAAGGATTTAGTCAGCTCCGTACCTTGGTAATAGAATGAAGGAGGTCTTGTATCTCGTGTCTCAGGACTCGATCTCCCAGCAACCCGCAAGGGTGACTGGAAACACCGGAGCTGGAATTTCTCGGCAGGAGAAAAGACAGCGTCTCTCTCAGTGCGTCAAATGGGAGGGTCGGCTTTCTTCGGCACTCGCATCAGCTGGGCGTCGGGCAAGTAGATAGCCGCTCTTCTCCAAACCACCGTGTGTTTGCTTAAGGCAACATTGGTATATTTATACCTGGAAGGTGCCGGGTTTGACGTAAGGTTGGACATAAGGTGTCACTAAGGTGACCACCTGGACTCTCTCCAGAACGGTCGCTCACCCTCGCTCCTCCTCACTTACAGCTGCATTACTCCACGCTCGTGCTTCTGGTACCGTCAATTTCGTGTTCTGTCTAGCATTCAATTGTAGCGCTGTTGGGCTTAGAATTGTAGCGCTGTGAAGCATCCAATTATAGCGCTGTTGTGCATAGAATTATAGCGCTGTTGGGCATAGACTTGTAGCGCTGTTGTGCATTCAATTGTAGCGCTGTTGTGCATAGGATTGTAGCGCTGTTGTGCATTCAATTATAGCGCTGTTGTGCACAGAATTGTAGCGCTGTTTAGCATTCCATCGTAGCGCCGCTGCTTTGATTGATTTCTTTAGCGCGACTTCGCTCAGGCTGCTGCGCTCACTTATCCAGTATTTATTTAATAATTTCAGAGAACTGCTCACTCGACGCATTTCTACATTTGTTGTCCCTGTCTGGCTTTCCCTTTGACCCTCCATTTTGTTATTGGTATCCCCTGACCCGCCCCTCACCCACACTACCGCCTCCCTGCTGCCCCTCCCACCCACGTTTACCGAACCTTCCATTGCCCCGGCCAAACTGTGACCACCTGGACTCTCTCCAGAACGGTCGCTCACCCTCGCTCCTCCTCACTTACAGCTGCATTACTCCACGCTCGTGCTTCTGGTACCGTCAATTTCGTGTTCTGTCTAGCATTCAATTGTAGCGCTGTTGGGCTTAGAATTGTAGCGCTGTGAAGCATCCAATTATAGCGCTGTTGTGCATAGAATTATAGCGCTGTTGGGCATAGACTTGTAGCGCTGTTGTGCATTCAATTGTAGCGCTGTTGTGCATAGGATTGTAGCGCTGTTGTGCATTCAATTATAGCGCTGTTGTGCACAGAATTGTAGCGCTGTTTAGCATTCCATCGTAGCGCCGCTGCTTTGATTGATTTCTTTAGCGCGACTTCGCTCAGGCTGCTGCGCTCGCTTATCCAGTATTTATTTAATAATTTCAGAGAACTGCTCACTCGACGCATTTCTACATTTGTTGTCCCTGTCTGGCTTTCCCTTTGACCCTCCATTTTGTTATTGGTATCCCCTGACCCGCCCCTCACCCACACTACCGCCTCCCTGCTGCCCCTCCCACCCACGTTTACCGAACCTTCCATTGCCCCGGCCAAACTGTGACCACCTGGACTCTCTCCAGAACGGTTGCTCACCCTCGCTCCTCCTCACTTACAGCTGCATTACTCCACGCTCGTGCTTCTGGTACCGTCAATTTCGTGTTCTGTCTAGCATTCAATTGTAGCGCTGTTGGGCTTAGAATTGTAGCGCTGTGAAGCATCCAATTATAGCGCTGTTGTGCATAGAATTATAGCGCTGTTGGGCATAGACTTGTAGCGCTGTTGTGCATTCAATTGTAGCGCTGTTGTGCATAGGATTGTAGCGCTGTTGTGCATTCAATTATAGCGCTGTTGTGCACAGAATTGTAGCGCTGTTTAGCATTCCATCGTAGCGCCGCTGCTTTGATTGATTTCTTTAGCGCGACTTCGCTCAGGCTGCTGCGCTCGCTTATCCAGTATTTATTTAATAATTTCAGAGAACTGCTCACTCGACGCATTTCTACATTTGTTGTCCCTGTCTGGCTTTCCCTTTGACCCTCCATTTTGTTATTGGTATCCCCTGACCCGCCCCTCACCCACACTACCGCCTCCCTGCTGCCCCTCCCACGCTCCGCCCCCTCCACTCTCCATTTATGTCAGATGTACCAACGCGCAGCGTCCACGCGCTACGGCCACGCCGAAGGTGCGCCAAAGGTAAGCCCGTCTACGCCCGTCCGCGCCTGTACCGCGCCCAGCGCCAGACCCCCTGCCCCTCGCGCTGCCCATCCCTCCCGCATTACCTACGATGCCGCCACCCTCCTAGCCCTTAACCCCGGTCGCTCCCCCAACTGCGTCCAAGCCGCTCCTGGACACACCCATGGACCCTTCTCCTGCATTTCCTGCAAATTCATCGGTACCGTCACCAACTCCGCTACGATCACACCTCTGATTCCCGACCCCAACCACCTACAATGCATCCTGCTCAACACCCGATCGGTCCACAGGCACGCCATTGACCTATGGAATCTACTAGACACCATCTCTCCAGACGTTGCCTTCCTAACAGAAACATGGATGAACGCCTCCTCCACCCCAGACATCACCATTGCCATCCCTGAAGATTATAAGATCACACGCAAGGACCGCACCGGCCACACAGGAGGAGGAATCGCTATCGTCCATAAAAAATCAATCCGCATCTCAACCAGCTCTGACGCCAACCTCGCCAACTCCGAACACCTTCACTTCCAGATCCACATCGACCCCAAGACCACACTCAGAGGCACCCTCCTCTACAGACCACCAGGACCCCGCGCAAAATTCAGTGAAGACATCACGGACTTCATCACTCCACACGCGCTCCCCTCCAAAGACTACATCCTTCTGGGAGACCTCAACTTTCACCTTGAAAAGACCAACGACCGCAACACCACCACCCTCTTGGACAACCTCGCCAACCTCGGACTTAAACAACTGGTCACTTCCCCCACCCACATCGCAGGCCACACACTCGACCCCATCTTCACCTCCAGCAATCATGTCTCCTTCAGCCACACTACGGATCTCCTCTGGACTGACCACAGCTGCGTTCACTTCACCTACAACAAGCCAAACCCCATCAACCACCTCCAACCAACTCTGCAAAGAAACTGGAACAAAATCACCATCGACCAGATCTCCTCATCGCTCCTTGTAAACACCCCAGCCCACTCTTCTAACCCAGACCAAGCCGCCGCCAACTTCACCCTATGGTTATCCAACACCGCCGACACCTTAGCACCACTGAAAAAACGTCAAAGCAAACCTGGCAGCAAGAAGGCCTCATGGTTCAACGATGATCTTAAGAAGTCCAAGAAACTCTGCCGCTCCCTTGAAAAGGCCTGGAAAAAAGACCCAACCACTAGCACCAAGGACGCCTTCAAAAACGCCATCCGCACACACCACCAACTAATCCGAAAGGCCAAGAAAACAGCATTCAAGGATCGACTTGACAACAACGCCCACAACAGCAAGGAACTTTTCAACATCGTCAAGGAATTTACCAATCCCTCGGCCAACTCCAACGACATCACCCCCTCTCAAGCCCTCTGCGACTCCCTAGCCTCATTCTTCCACAACAAAATCGCAGACATCCACAACAGCTTCGACAACCAACCCGGAGACCAACCCACCCAACCATATGCTGAACATTCTCCCCCCTTGAACACCCTTAACGACTGGAACCCAATCTCCACTGAGGACACCATCCGCCTGATGAACTCCATCCACTCAGGATCCCCCACAGACCCATGTCCTCACCACATCTTCAACAAAGCAGACTCCGTCATAGCACCGCACCTCCGAGACGTCATCAACTGCTCCTTCAACTCTGCCACCTTCCCGGAAAGCTGGAAACACGCTGAACTCACCGCCCTTCTGAAAAAACCCACAGCGGACCCCACCGAACTCAAAAATTACCGCCCCATTTCGCTCCTTCCATTCCCGGCCAAAGTAATCGAGAAAGCTGTCAACAACCAGCTCGCCGCTTTCCTCGAAGCCAACAAATCCCTCGACTCCTCACAATCTGGCTTCCGAGCAAAACACAGCACTGAGACCGCCCTCATCGCAGCAACAGACGACATTCGAACTCTACTGGACAATGGAGACACAGTCGCCCTCATCCTCCTCGACCTCTCTGCAGCCTTCGACACAGTCTGCCACAGCACCCTTTTACAACGCCTCAGAAACATCGGAATACAAGGAAAAGCACTTGAATGGATCACCTCGTTCCTCACCGGAAGAACCCAGAGAGTCCGCCTTCCACCATTCAAGTCCGAGGCCACTGAAGTCATTTGTGGCGTACCACAAGGATCCTCACTCAGTCCCACCCTCTTCAACGTATACATGAGCCCCCTCGCGGCCATCGCCCGCCAACACAACCTCAACATCATCTCTTACGCGGATGACACTCAACTGATCCTTTCTCTCACCAATGACCCCAGCACCGCCAAAACTAACCTACACGAAGGAATGAAAGAAGTTGCCGAATGGATGAAACACAGCCGTCTGAAACTGAACTCAGATAAAACAGAAGTCCTCATCTTAGGTACCTCCCCCTCCGCATGGGACGACTCCTGGTGGCCAGAAGCCCTTGGAAAAGCACCCATCCCGACAGACCACGCACGGAACCTAGGCGTTATCCTGGATTCTTCACTTTCAATGAACAGACAAGTCAGCGCCGTATCCTCATCCTGCTTCAACATTCTTCGCATGCTCAAAAAAACATTTCGCTGGATCCCCACCGAAACCAGAAAAACAGTCACCCATGCTCTGGTCACGAGCCGACTGGACTACGGAAACACCCTCTACGCAGGTACTACCGCTAAACTCCAGAAGAAACTCCAACGAATCCAAAACGCCTCAGCCAGGATCATATTAGACATCCCGCGCAACGAACACATCTCTGGTCACCTGAAAGACCTCCACTGGCTACCCGTCAATAAGAGGATCACTTTCCGACTGCTAACCCACGCACACAAATCACTCTACGACATCGGACCAGAATGCCTCAACTCACGACTGTCCTTCTACCACCCCCCCCGCCAACTACGTTCTTCCAGCCAAGCCCTCGCCACTGTACCTCGCATCAACAAGACCACCATGGGAGGCAGATCCTTCTCTTACCTGGCTGCTAAAACATGGAACTCACTCCCCACTTACCTTCGCCTTACCCAGAACCACCTAGCATTCAGAAAGCAACTTAAAACGTGGATATTTGACAAGTAATCCTCCTCCCCCCCCTAAGCGCCTTGAGACCCTCTGGGTATGTAGTGCGCTATATAAATTCTCTGACTTGACTTGACTTGACTAAGAACTAACAGTTCTTTCTGGACTCCAGGAGTTCTTGTGCAAATCAAAACAAAAGCAGGGGGAATTCCAGGGCTGCTGGAGGCTTGGTTTGTTTAAAGAACGCGTTGTACTTTCTAGGAGTCTATGGGAGTAGCCTTGCCGTATTTGGACTGCATGGGCTATGACTAAATATGGACATGATTCTTATGCCTTTATAAGGATATGTTTTATTTTAACCACATAAGGGCATGAATCGGGGATATTTAATTAGGGTCCTAGATAGATTCACAACACTCTATTTCACAACAAACTACAACACTAAAACAACTGCACAGTCCAACACCTCACTCTCGACCACTATCCTAACCACCTGCACACTCAGACCCTACAAAATGTCTTCTAAGCCTGTTGGACGAGGATAACGATAAATAGACAAGCACTACTGCTATTCCACTACAGTTAACAAAATCACAAAAAATCCACTTACTATAAGCCCAAAGGATACTACTCGCTCTTCCAGAAAACAGATTCACACAACCACCACAACACAGTCTCTAAACTGCCCACTTAATAAATGCACAATCCCCTTCTGAAAACGAGCACCACACCTAAGACCTACTTACAGGCACACAACCTGACTTGCTCTTCATAACCGAATCATGGTTAGGAGATGACATGGCTCCAGTATTGCACAAAGCTGTTCCTCCAGGCTATCAAACTCTCACACATAATCGCATAGGCAAAAGAAGAGGCAGACTAGCTGGTATATTCAAGGAAACAACATATCTCATCAAAGCTGGGGATGTTTCCATTCATAGTTGTGAGGCCTTCAACACAGGATGCAACCCAACACAAACTTTCTACTGCTCCTCCTTCTCTACAGACCACCACATAGCAACGGAGCGTTTACAAACACATTTCTAGACAAAGTTGTAAAGCTTCTGACACTACACTCTAACCTATGCATACTTGATGACCTAAACATATGGTTTGATAAACCTAATATGTGCCATCCCAGAACAATCATCACTAACCCGACACATTAAACCTACTTCAGATCATCTCCAAACCTTCACAAATTGCTGGACACACCCCAGATGTCATTTTTGCCAATCCAGAATTAGTCCCTTTACAAAGGATTACACGTGGTCAGATCATCATCTTTTAGCTTTCCAACAAAAGACAACTCAACTCTCCACACCTGAGTCCAACTTACTAGCAAGCACATATTAACCTTGGAACAGCCAGAATTTTGAGGACTAGAAACACAACTAACATCTAACGTAGATCTGGACAGAATAAATTCAGTTAAAAAACTCAATGGCTCCTAGAAGCTTTTGCCTTCCTAATTCCGATAAAAACAACAAAACATGCCAAAGGCATTCAAACACCTTGGATGAATGCAGGAATAAAAAAGACAAAACAACTAATTGCAAAGCTGCAACTCACCTGACTCAAAACAAGTAACACTCAAAACAAACTTTGCCTACACAAATGCAACAGATTATATGTCATCTATCAAAAAAGCTACTTACTATTCAAACAGAATTCAGAATGAAGAATGTACAAATAAAGATTTTTTTTATAACAATTCTTAGATAATTTTGTAAATCGAAATGCACAGAAGGGAACCATCCTGTTTCCCAGGGATTTACTGACAAACTGGTAAATCATTACTCAAGCAAAGCAGACATGTTGGATTTCGATATAAACCAAAATAAAACCAACAGCACCAGTTCTTTTCTAACCCAATCCCCGCAAGGATTGGTTAACCTAGCCACTGCAGTCCTTCAAACAGCTATCAGAAACTGATTTTGTGTTTCTTGTCAAAACAAGCCAGCCAGCCAGCTGCCCCTATGACCTTTGTCCACCACAAATCTTCAAGAACATCCTTTTATGTATCTTTGCTACCAACCAAGTCAGAACAATCATCAATCGTTCCTTGACAAAGTTTTTTCCAAAGACTTAAAAAAAGTCTCCATACGTCCAGACACAAAACTAGTGCAGTTGATCTGGCCAAATGGAAAATGGAGGACCTGAGAGGGGGTGACCTCTTTGTGGTATTTATTGACTTCCTTGCTGCATTTGATTTGGTGCCCAGGGAGAAATTGTGGGAGGTTATAAGAGGGATGGGGGTCCCTCCTAAATTATTTCACAAAGTAATGTACCTCCACGAGAGAAACTTTGCAAAGGTCCGGTGTGGCACGTGTGGGGACCTGACTGTGGCTTTTCCTGATGAGCAAAATGTGCGCCAAGGTTGCGCTTCAACACCCACACTTTTTATTTCATACATCGACAACTGTGGGAGTTACCTGTTAAATTGTGTCAACGATCCCCTTCCCTGTCGGGCCATAAAATCCCAGCTCTTTTCTTTGCCGATGACACATTCCTGCTGGCTAAAACCATTTTTTTTTGTAATCACATTTTTATTAATTTTAGAAGACATAAAAACATCTCACAAATCTTGTTGCAATTGCATGAGTTCCATCTTACATCTTAATGTAGTTAAACATAGTAATCCCAGGATGTCCATTCGCTATCAGTCGTCAGGCCCACCGGTGAGCAGGTGAATGATTGTTCATTTTAGCCCTAAGCCAACCCTCAATCCTTTTTTCTGTAGCGTGTTGCAATGCACTCCATTGGTCATAAATCACCTCAGAATTCTACTCTTTAATTAATACCAGACAGAACCCCCCTCCCAACCCTTTCCAAACAATCACCCTCCCCTCCCCCAGGCATGCCGCTGGATAGTCAGAACCTCCCTATATAGGTGTTGGTCAGTCCAACAGTGCACAGTATTTTCTATTCCATTGAGCTCGCCGTATTGATAAGATTGTGTGGGATGCGTACCATACCATTCAGTCCTAGTATGTGGTCAGTACTCAGGGCCATTATGTGTTTCATGTGCTCAATCTCCTGCAGTAGGATCTTCCCCATCAGGGTTGTCATCATCAGCGTCATTTGGTTGTTTCAGTAGGTCTAATAATGCCACCCATGCCCTTGCTGTCTTCAACATCTTTGCGTTCCCAGTCTGTTGGGCCATCTGCAGTCGGAAGGTCCCTTCGCATTCTGCCCACTTCACAAGCTCCCTCGACCATCTTGGCATGCTAGGGCCATTTTTCGCCTTCCAATGGCTAGTGAGTTCCCTTTTAGCCAGCACCAACCCCAAGTCTCTGAACTTGCTAGAGACCTTATCCCTGGCCGTGTGAGGGAACCAGTGTAGTAGGCAATAGCCTGGTGTCAGTGCTATTTCTCTCTCCTTCGTGGTCGCCAGTCCAGTCGTCACCTATTTTAACCAAGGGAGTCTACTACGAGAATAAATTTAATATGTGGATTGACTCACCTTTTTTAACTTAAAACCCACGTCACGACCACACTCCCCAGGCCCTCTCACACACATGCACCATATGGCGGGAACAAAAGATCTCCGATAAAGAGCCCCGGTTTCGGGAGCCCGTCAGACATTGCAGCGCCAGTCTGACGAGGAGCAGAGCCCATATGATGAAGCATGACACCTAGCTTGCTGGGTGTGTGAGGGTTCTAGTTCCAACTAGGGGATTCCCCCCACTCACTAGCACACACACACCTCTCTGTCACTCTTCCCGGGGAACTTTTGTACATCCCTTTGTGTCACCAGTCGTCACCCCCGCCAGAACTATCCCAGCTGTGGGCAATCCCAGAAGATATGCAAAAACCCCGCAGCCTCCAAATTACACTTCGGGCAGGCGGTCAGGGCTCCAAAATATTTGTTGATCTTACTCGGGGTAAGGTACATAGAAGTGAATCAACTGGAAGCCTGCATTTCTAGTGCTCTTCCAGGCCCGTTCCACAAGTTCTCCCCATGGTTTCTCATCAATGGCCTCCCCTAAGTCCACCTCTCATTTGAGACCTCGGGTTGTTAGGGGTCGGCATATCTCCTGCGTGAGGCGTCTATAGAGGCAAGTGACTGCCTTAAAAGTTCCAGCAGCTGTCACTATATATTGGCAAACCGTGGAGCTCTGGGGTGCCGCTATCCCCTCCCGCCAATATTTTCGAATAGCTGCTGTCAGGGCGGTATGCAGAAGGAAATCCCCTCTTGGGAGATCATAGTGCTCTAAAAGATCATTAAAAGGAAGCAAGGTATTTTCCTCATATAAATCCCCTATGGTGGAGATCCCTGCCTCCTTCCATACCTGCAATCTCTGTCAACCCCTACCATGGGACAGTGCCTCACATATGACTAACGGGATATCTGGTGCATATTGGGATCGTATCTGCACCCACCTAGATGACCGGTTCCAGCATTTGCGCACCATTTGTAAATCCAAAGGGATCGCCCGATCTATCATGGGAAGACGTAATAACACCTGGGACAAGAGACGCAGACTCAGATCTGGACCTCCAAGGTCCTCTGCATTTTTGAGACGCCCTGCCATCCATTTCGTAAACCACTGTAACTGTGCTGCATGATAATAGGCCTCGAAATCTGGCACTGCAAATCCCCCCTCCGCCCTGGGTCTCATCATAGTGGAAAGTGCCACTCTCTGCCTTCCGGTGCCCCACAGAAATCCCGTGATCAGTGTATTGAGTTGAGCAAACATTTTGTGAGGGATCCAGAGTGGAAGCGTCCCAAAATAATAGAGAAGTCTGGACAGCATAACCATCTTTAATAATACCACCCTGCCCGCCACCGACAACCGGAGGGTCCCCCAGAACTCGAAATTACTTTTAGTGCTGCATATAGTACGTCCTATGTTACCCTCTAACAGATCTACAGGGTCATGGTATATCTGAATACCCAAATAGGGCAAACATCTGTTTTCCCAAGGCACGGGTGTGTTGGAAAGAGGCACAACTTGGCCCAGTTTACTCTAAGCCCTGCGACTCTCCCCAGTGCATCCAGTAGATCCTTGGCTCCTCGTAAGGCCTCTCTTGAATTAGCCAGGAACATTAGTAGGTTGTCCGCATATAGCGCTATATATTGGAGTTGTCCCGTCACTTCCAGACCTTGGTAATATCGGCTTGATCTAGCGAGCGCGGCCATGGGTTCTATTGCCAATGCGAATAACAGGGGCGACAACAGGCAACCTTGCCTTGTTCCTCTGTCCACCAAATAGGCATCTGAAATCAGCCCTCCCTTTCTAACTCTAGCAGTAGAGTTGTTATATAAATTCGTCGTCCATTCCACGATGTGTTCCCCCAATCTAAACGCTCTCAGGACTCTAAAAAGATATGGCCATTCAAGGCTATCAAAAGCTTTCTCAATGTCGACTGCCAAAATGTTATGTTATGTTATGTTATAACAAATTTCTTGAGCGCACTGTCACCAAAGGTTTCCTGGCGCTGATTGGACTGAAAAAGAGGGGGAAGATCAGGAAGGGAGGGGAGTTAATGGGGGAAAAGTATGGTTTTTAAGGATTTCCGAAAGGAAAGGAGGGAGCAGGATGACTTGAGTGCGAGAGGAAGAGAGTTCCAAAGCTTGGGGGCTAGGCAGGAGAAGCTGCGGCCGCCCGATCTGGAAAGTTTAAAACGGGGAACGGCAAGGAGCAAAAGATGAGTGGACCTCAAAGTGCGAGGGGGACGGTAAGGGGTGATGAGAGACTTAAGAAACGCGGGGGCAGGACCGGTGAGGGCTTTGAACACCAAACAGTGGATTTTAAAAGTGATTCTTTCATTCACTGGAAGCCAGTGAAGATGACATAGGAGAGGTTGAGCAGACTGCCATTTGGGGATTTTGAAGATCAGCCGAGCGGCCTGATTTTGGACGATCTGCAGCCTCGATAATAAAGTTTTAGGGAGACCGTAATAGATGGAATTTGAGAAATCCAACCTGGACATCACCAGGGCTATAAGGACTTGCAGCAGGGTTTCGGGTGAGAGGAGGTGAGCGACTTTCCATATCCTGTAGAGTTGGAACATGCAGGAAGATGTTACTGCGCTCACCTGTGCCTTGAGAGTGAGCTCGGAGTCAATCAAGACTCCGAGACTCTTGACACATCCAGCAGGGGAAGGTGGTGTTCCAAGCTCAATCGGCCAGTACTGAGGGCCCCAGAGAAGGGCGCTTCTCCCCGGAAGGAGGAGCTCAGTCTTGCTCGGATTGAGCTTGAGTTGGTTTTGGTTCATCCAAAGCTGGATATGTGTCATGACAGCCTGGAAATTAATGGCAGCATCAGGGGTGGTGAGGGGAAAAATAATCTGTAAATCATCCGCGTAATTGAACACGGTGATATCCCATTTACCCAGGGAGTGAAGGAGGGGTTGGAGATACAAATTAAAAAGGAGGGGAGACAAAGAAGATCCTTGGGGGACTCCGCAGGAAGAGGGGACGCTGGTGGCGCTGAAGGGACCCAGGCTAACTGCCTGGGATCTTTCCTCGAGAAAGGATTTGACCCAGGATAGAGCGGCCCCACCGATTCCGGCGGATTCGACACGGTGGATTAAGATGTTATGGTCCACCGTGTCGAAAGCCGCCGAGAGGTCGAGTAGAACTAATGCCTGGGGTTGTCCTCTATCCTCGCTGCGTCTGAGATTGTCCAGCACAGCGAGAATCACGGCCTCAGTGGAGTGAGCGGGTCTAAACCCGGCCTGGTTAGGTGCCAGGTACCTGGACTCCTCGATGAAATTTGAGAGGCAAGTCGTGACGTGAGCCTCAAGGATTTTGGATAGAAAGGGCAGGAGGGAAATAGGACGGTAGTTAGCTAGGACAGCTGGATCGGCGCCAGGCTTTTTCAAGAGAGGCACCAGAGTGGCCTCCTTGAATGACCTGGGGACGGTGCCCGAGCTAAGAGAAGAGTTGAGTAAAGGAAGGATGCAGTGGGGGAGGGTGTGGCAGATGTCACGAAGCACAAAGGGAGGGCAGCAGTCCCTGGGGGATCCAGATTTCACACGGACAGACAGTCTGGCGAGAGATTCTGGGTCGAGCACAGGGAACTGGGAAAGAGTGGATGTGTTGACAGGGGGGGATCTAATGTGGCAAGGAGGGGCGGGTGGGGAATAGAGTTCTTGATGGAGGTGATTTTATCAATAAAGAAGAGATTTAAGGCAGTGCAGGATTCCAAGGAGGGCGAGGGGATCGGGAGTGTCCTGGCGTCCGATGTCAATTCGCCGAGGACTTTAAAGATCTCCTTGGATCTGTTAGGGGCTGTTAAGATCCTGTTGGAAATGAAAGTAGTTTTCGTAGTGATGATTGCGGCTTTATAGGCTTTGCGTGCGGACACGAACGCTTCCCTGTCGGGGGCGAGATAGTGGCGCCGCCATCTGCGTTCCAGTCGGCGCAGTTCCAGATGTTGTTGCTTTAGAGTGGGATTATACCATTTGTGGGATTTATTAAGATGGGTGCGGGAGTAGCAGATAATAGGTGCACAGGTGTCACTGGCCGCCATTAACCAGTGAGAAATATTGGCATCCATGATGTTGATGTCAATATCCGAGGACTCGGAGGGGGGAGGCTGGGTATTGGCGAGCAGGGAAAGGAAGGCAGACGAGTCAAGAGACTTCCAATTCCGAGCAGACCCTCCGAGCCGGGATGGAGGCCTGACCAGGCCCGTTATGAGGATGGACGATTCGATCAATGAATGGTCCGACCAGACGCAAGGGGAAATAATCAGGTCAGAGAGTGATATGCCCTGAGTCCAGATGTGGTCAAGGATGTTACCCCCGATATGAGTGGGGGAGGTGACATGCTGCGTCAGATTGAGGCTGAAAAGTGCCTCAAACAGTTCGGTGGCATGAGGACCAGCATCTGCATGGTTGAACCAATAGTTGAAGTCGCCATATATGGCAACGCGGGCTGAAGAGGTCATAAGGGCAGAGAGCTGCTCACAAAGCGTGACAGGAAACAAAGGCATCGGGGTAGGGGGGCGATATAAGACAATGAGGGTCAGGGCCCCAGCTACAGTTGGCAGGCTAATTACCAGATTTTCAGTATCAGGAAGACATAGGGATGAAGACTTAATAAAAGGTAAGTCTTTGCGAATAATTGCTGGAGCCCCACCGCCACGGCGGCCATGCGGCCGGTTGGCGTTCAACAGATAATAATTGGGGGGTAAGGCAGCCAGAATGTCGGGGAGGGATAAATCGGACAGCCAGGTGTCGTGCAGAGTCGTAGCAGCCTACGTATATTCTTCGCTGTGTTCCTGGTTGGGATGAATCCTGCCTGGTCTATGTGTATTAGCATCGACATGGGGACCAGCAGCCTACTGGCTAATATACAGCTTAATATTTTATAGTCCAGATTAAGCATGGCGAGGGGACGATGGGCAGTTCGGTCCCAGGCCGGTTTGCCAGGTTTTAAAAGTGGAATGATTACCGCCTCCCTTGTTGAGGCAGGTAGATAGCCTTTCCGCTTTGCCCTGTATATATAGCGCCACTAGTTGTGGGGCCAAGATATCTATATACATTGAGTAAAACTCTATCCGGAGCCCATCTGTCTCCGGAGTCTTATTCCTGGCCATATGCTTGATGACGCCACGTACCTCCCCAATCTCAATTGCTCTACCTAGATCTTCCGCTGCCTCATCATCGATCCTAGCGAGTTCCACGTTTGCCAAGAAATCCATCTCGTCCTCGGCTCTTGGGTCAAGCCTACTCTGGTATAGGGCGGAGTAATGCTTCAAAAATTGGGCGTTGATGTTTTGTTGACTATATGAGACCTCGTCTGCCCCCCCCCCCCTCAGCTCAAGTATCGGCGTCTCCCTGCGCGCTGGGTTGGCTAGCCAGGCTAACAGTGCCTCAGATGTATCTCTCTCAGGATGGGCTCGGGCAATGTAGGCCTTATGATCAAAGCAGCGCAGCTGTTCTACTCGCGTCGCCAATGCTTCTCGAGCTGCAAGAAGGTCGACTTGCCTATTTATCTCTCCTTCTCTATCTCCCGGAGTTGGTGCTCCACGCTCTGTACATCCCGCAGCAGAACCTTCCATACTCCTACCACTTCCCCAAAGCAATGGCCCCTTATAACAGTTTTAAAGGCATCCCATTTGATGAGTGGATTTGTCTCTGTAGCAGCATTATATAAAAAGTAATACTCAATAGCGGAACCTATTGTGGTCTGAAACACTTGATCCTCCAATGCCTCCGGCCGCAAACGCCAGCTAGGTATTCTAGGTCTAGTCCATACCCATTCTAATGACACCAGCAGTGGGTTATGATCGGAAATCGTTCTAGCCAAGTATTCACTGAGTGTGACCCCTCCGTTCACATTCGGAGAGCATAGGATTGAGTCTAAATGCACGTGTAACTTGTGTAATGCAGAATGATAGGAATAGTCCATTTCCCCCGGGTGTTGGGCTCTCCAAGTATCTGGCAGCCCCCAGTGGTGTTGTCAGTCGCGTCTGACCTCTGCCAGTCTACGTGTGAGGCGTCTGGGAGTTGCGGGTGGGAGCGATCCAGGTTAACATCAGTAATACAGTTAAAGTCACCCGCTAGTAATATTGATCCTGTTAAGACTGTCGCTAGTGATCGTGAAAGTTGAGCTAGAAATGCAGGTTGCTCTACGTTCGGGGCATAAGACGCCCCATCACTATGTCCCTTCCGTCTAAGCGCCCTGTGAGCACCACAAATCTACCCTCGGGTCTATTATTTGCCAAGTACACTGAAAAGGGACTCCTGCTCGCACCCAGACCAGAGTTCCCTTGGCGAAGGCCGAGTATGTAGTATAAAACACCTGCCCCCTCCACCTTCGCTGTAATGCAACTCCTTCCTTCTGCGACAAGTGAGTCTCCTGTAGAAGGGCGATCTGTATCTCTCTCCTGACCAAGTATGTGTGTATTTTATTACGACGTATCATAGTGTGCATCCCCCTAACGTTCCAGGATATACATTTAAGTCCTATGCAGGTCCCATTGTGCTAACCGTGCCATCCCTTTAATGATCCCCCTCACAGCGACATGCCTGGCCCCAAACAAAATCCCCACATCAATAAAAAAAAAAAAACTCCACCTCCCCAGGACAGGTATAAACAAACTAGTTCCCATCCAAACTAGAAAGTGTGAACACTATTCTCGGTAAGTAGTGGGGCGAGGACTGACCCTGTCGGACACAGAACCCAGGTCACTCCCCCATCTCCATAGTGCAGTGGTAGCCCCAATATCTGCTTCGGTGCCACCAGGATGCCGCCACCTGATGTGAGCTGTCTCAGCAGTCAACTCCCAGTGTCCTGAATCCCACTTTCATACGATCTGGTTTGCGAGCTTCAGGTTATGTCGTCCACTGTTTAAGGAGTAACGTCCGGAAGTTCGGTCTCATAGTCTCCTTCGTGCTACCCGGATGAGAGCTTTCAGATCTGTTCATGCCATGCTGGCTGGTGGTCGAGTTCGGGCTAGCGCCTCCGTGACTAATCTCTGCAACTGCCTGCAAGGCCTTGTGTCGCTCCAGTTGATGCCCTTTGAGGGAGGGAGTCCTCGGAGAGTGCGGAGGGGGTGGTCGACAACCGCTGGGTTAAGGCCGGTGACGAGGCACCTGTTTCGGTCCGCCGCTGGGTCTCCAGCCACCGCCATGCGTCCTGCGGGGCAGTAAAGAAATGTGTCTCTGATTTATCAATCACCCGGAGACATGCCGGAAATAACATGGCATAAGGAATTTGCAATCGGCGCAGTTTCCGTTTGATGGTCAGGAAGGAAGCAAGTTGGCGTTGTACTTCCCTGGTGAAGTCCGGAAAGATCATCACTACTATTCCCAATCAGTAAATTCAGTTTTTTTCGGGATTTCTGCAGTAAGTGATCTCAATCTTGATAATGAAGCAGTCGTACCACCAGCGGTTGGGGAGGCGCTCCAGGTTTGGGTGGTGTTGCTGGGACCCTGTGGGCTCGTTTAATTACATAAAAGGAGATGAGACCTTCTGGGGCTTCCTCTGCTTTAAGCCAATTCTCCAGGAAGTGTACTGGATCAGCCCCTTCCTCTCGTTCTGGGACCCCCACGATGCATAAGTTATTTCTTCGAGAGCGCCCTTCACTGTCCTCCGCTCTCATTTCCAACACCTTGACCCTGGTTTCTACAGTTTTCAGAGTGCGCTGTAACGTGGAAACTGCTTCCGGGACCTCCTCCAGGTTTTTCTTGTTGAGTTTCACTCTTTCTTTGAGCTTGCTGTGGTCATCTTTCAACAATTTAAGATCTGCCCCTATGGAATCTATCTTTGTTTCCAGAGCTTCTCTTGAGGAAATGATGGCCTGCATAATGTCCGCCAGGGTAGGTCCCTCAGGAGCACCATCTTTTCCCCTCTTTAGCATATCATCATCATCAGTGTGTTGCCCTGCTTCTTCCACATTTAGGACTGCATACCCCTTCTTTTTGGACACTTCCCATGGTTAATGGCCTGCGGCTGCTCGCCGGGGTGTCTCAGGGCGGCACCAACAATATGCGCAGAGCCCCGGCAACAGGCCTGACGGCGAAGCGGACCAGCTCCTAGGTGTGGACTGAAGGGAAATTACTTTTCTGTCCTCTTGGACCTCTGCAGTACACCCAGGTCTCCGGGTCCCAACTTATTTATGCTGGTCAGCAAACAGCACTTAGTGACCCCTTATTTGTTATTCCCTCAGTCCCTCGTTCCTGTTTCACCCAGCCAGGCAATAATTCAGGGCCTTGTTGTGTTCTGCGTGGTTATTCCCTCTCTTCCACGGGCCCCAGCCTGGTTCATTGGCGTGAGGAAATGCCCCAATTGTCCCATAGACGCTCTGCTGCAGTAATGGGGCGCTAAGGCGCAACAGTGTGTTCCAGCTATGCCTGTGCTTGCTGTGCTCCTACCAGCCAGCCCGTGGTATTATTCAAGAGCTCGCTCTCTGCCCTGCAGCGTCCTGGCTCAGTTTCCCCCATGTGTCAGGAGCAAGTCAATGCCGCTGTCCTCCTTCCCAGTGCCGTGTCACAGGACGCGAAGTGTGCGCCTCAGTACTCAGGCAATCAATACATGGAAATCCCATCAATAGCCGGCGCTCTCTCGCCGCATCCTCTTAAGCCGTCTCTCACCTCCGTAGTCGTTAAGGCTCAACACCTCAACTCACAGCCTCCATCTTGAGAAGGGACTGCAGCGTATCCAAGCTCAGGGGACCTCGTTGGTTAGCCTCAGATAGCCTCCGATATCAAAGCCGCTGCTCATTCTATGCTCCTTCTCAGTTCTGGGCACTTCTCAACCTCCAGGTCGCATGTGTAGGAAGCCCAGGTTCCCGGTCTTGGATCACGATAGAGGTAGCCGCCTCAGTCTCCAGCCGCAATCTTGGGTGCTCTGCACACGGGACGCCTCCAGGAGATTAGCAGCGTTTTCGTTGCTGCAGAGGTGCCTACTGCCCCCGGTAGCCATCCATTCTGGGCACCAATACTTCCGCCACTGAAATCGCAGTAAGGGGCCACTCTATTGTGTCTGGATCTTTGTTATTAGGGGAAGCCACGAACGGAGCTCCGAAGTCCGCCTCCCCTCACATCGGCGCCTAGCCATGCCCCCGCCCTCCTGCTGGCTAAAACCATGAGGGGCCTACAGAACATGATTGACAGCTTCAACCAGTTCTGTGTAGAGTATGATCTTGAAATTAACACCACCAAAACTAAATGTATGACCGACTCAATGAGAGGTAGGGCAAGGGGTGTCATCAGAGCTGGGAATGAGCCACTAGAAAGGATGCGGGCGATTATGTATTCAATTGGCGAAAAACGGTCATGGGAAGCACAGAACTTGAAAAGCTCAATCGCGGTCAAACATAAAGCCGGGGCCATATGCAGGTTTCCAAAAAAAAGCTACATGGTCATCAATCCTCCCAGTGAAGGCTCAAGCAAGGGGGCAGCCCTATGTGGGGCTGAGTTATGGAGTCATTGCTACATGGATGTCCTGAGTTTTGCTGAAAATAATTTTCCAGGAGCTCTTACTGATCTAGATCTAAGGATGGCCATGCAATTAGTTCCACTTCACCTAGATCTAGGTGTCCATGAGATAGCTGAGTTGGCTGCACTAAGACCCCCTGTTATCCTAGATAGATTCACTTGGAGTACCAGTAAATTGTGCCACTTTAGAGAAGGACTTGCAGAAATTTTAAGACTGAAACCAGTTGCAAAATTAAAATGGTTAGGCTTTGTGAAAAAAACTGGGAGTGACCTGCTCTGGAAAAAAATTGTGACAAACCCTGCTCTACGCAACCAGAGTATAAACAAATGGTGAAACACGAGTTTATTAAAAAAAATGCCACTTACAGGCACCAAAATCATTTCTAATACACAAATCTGCCAATAAACCTGAGGAATTTCTAGATTTTATACGCCTGTGATGTGCACTTACAGTGTTTCTACAGTTTAGATATGGGACTCCCCTGGTCGCAGCCTTTACCGCCTCCTGGGAGGGTGTGAAGCCAGAGACACACTATTGTGTTTGTTGTGAATCTGTTGTAGAAACCAATGAACATTTGCTGTTTTTCTGTCCCCTGTACACCAACGCTAGAATCAAGTGGATAGCACCTCTTTGTTGTACTCAGAGTGTGGTAGAAAAAGGAGAATCTGATAAAATCTGTAAAAATTACACTTCAACAATAGCCCTACTAACTGTGTCAAAGTTCCTACACGCAGCTTGGATAATGAGGCAAAAGCTACAAAGCAACACAAAGATTTTCGCACTTATGCGTATAAGGATTTTAACTTACAATTTATTAATGTTTTTATGTGTGTGAAATTCAGGTGTACCTAGTACCCCTGTTTTGAACTTTTGATTTGCAATTGTTTTTATATTATTGATGATGACATTTTATTTCGAACTAAAAGTAAGCTTGCATAAACATCCACCCATCATTTAAAAAAACAAACCTGGACCCTCAAGACCCAAACAACTACAGACCTATTGCAAAAGGACCATTCCTTAGTAAACGAATAGAAAGAGTAGCATACACCCAGATGTCTCAATTTATTGAAGATAATTCCATACTTTCTGACTTCAAGTAGGATTCAGTTCAGGAAGAGGCATAGAATCTGCCTTATTGCCATTTGGGATGCCTTAAAAACACAGTAGCCCCCAACTGTGTCGCCGCACTACTTGTCTTAAACCTTTCAGTTGCCTTTTACCCAGTTGCTCATGACACTGACTCTGCAAGGTCGGAATAGAGGGGACAAGTCTTGACAGGATCACATTCTACCATCAAAACAGAACTAATGTCATCCATACTCCATCTTTCTCATCCAAACCCTTCATCATAAAAGCAGGGGTCCCTCATCTCTCTTTCATCTCACCCATGCTTTTTAACATCTACAGGAAGTCATTACCGGCAATAATCAATGGATTTCAGCTAACCTGCTATATCAAAGCAGATGACACACAAATACTTCTTAAATTTCAACCCCAAAAAATTTCAGTTGCCTCCGAGCCGTTGATCAGTGGATGAGATGGAGCCATCTCAAAAACAAAGCGTCTGAAACTGAAATACTCACCTGTGGCGCTTAGAAAAATGATAACCCACTCTCTGCCTGGCAATCTGGAACCAACCCCTAAATTATCCAAGGAAGTGAGAAACCTCAGAATTACTATAGACTATAAGATATTAGTGAATGCCCAAGTGGATAATTTAGCAAGATCAAGCTTCATTACTATGAAAACTTTGCGATGCATCTTCCCAAACCTATGATTTACACACACAGACTAAGATACTATCTCTCTTTTACTGTCTAAACTTGATTATGCCAATGGCTCTACCTTAGATCATCTTTATCAACTATGAAAATGCTACAACAAATTCAAAACTGCGCTGCCAATCTACTACTTTATATAAAGTATAGTGACGGTTTCTGGTGCTGGGCGCCCTTCTAGTTACTAGTGTTATGTCACCATCTATGTCCCATTATAATATAGGACTTTCTTGCCTCGCCTTACCTTGCCCGTTCACGGAAACGGGTGTCAGGCAGCCAGTCGGTTTTAATCAGGCACATGTGCTGTTGCTCATGTGCCAGGTTATATGGTAGTTGGGCAGGTGGTGTATTTCATGCAGCCTAGGGGCTGAGGTACTGTCAGCCCGGGGTCTGCAATACTTGGGGTCATCTGGGACTGCTCAGTTCTGACTCAGGCCAGCATTTTATTTTCAAAGCAGCCCCGGGCATGTACAGAATCAGCCCTGTACTCCCGGGGCTTCTTGCCAATTACAAGGCTGCCTTCTATAGCAGGTTAGCGGTTCTGTCATCCAAGGACCCGGATGTACATACACTGCATTCTCTGGGCAGGCGTCACCAGAGGCATAAATGGGAGTGAACTGCTCGAGGCTCACTCTGATACTGAGACACAGTGTGTGTGTGGTGGTCTCTTCACGGAACCCAGAGCAGGGCCTACAGCACCACACTGGCGATGAGGGCGGAATGAGCCCCGCACAACCCACCACAAAAACCTGCAAAGGCAGCATCCTGCAGCAACGCAGACCCGAACCAGTGGCAACCCGGCAAGGACCACAACCGCCGCTAGCCGGAGAGACGGCGCCTGCAGCCGACACCCTTGCCCTCTCCCTCCCAAGTCAACCGAAGTCGAACGAGGCAGCCAGGCTAACTCACAGGCCGGCACGCAGTAGTGTAGGAGGCACAGCAAGTAAAACACTGTGACGAGGGGCGAACAAGCCATAGCCCCGCCCACTGTGCACAGAAACATGTGCATACAGGCCGCTCTAAGCACACCAAAGAGCCTGCACAGGGCCCAGCTTGATTCACACACAGCCAGCTCTGCCTTCATGCTCAGATAAATAAAACAAGCAGTGGCACCTGCACGAAAAGAACAGTAGGAAAGAAAGAAAAAAAATAATTAAAGAAATAAACCAAAAGGGGAAACCAAAAAGCAAACAACCAGAGAAGACCCCATGACCCAAAAGGGGACACACATACACAGAGACTGAGACCAATACCAGTACTGGTGGCACCACAAAGCCCAAAGTGACCAACAGTCATGCAAAACGCCAAGGCGCAGGACAAAGGACTACAAGAAACTGGGTAGACCCTAAACAACAGCCAACATGGCAGACGAATCACAGCCTCAGCAGATGACCCCCATACAACATGCCCTCACAGGGGTGGTACCACCATTCAGCTAGCTGGCGGACCCAGCAACTGCTTCCTCGAGATGTAAAATATGGATTGGGTGGCTTGAGAATTACTTTGTCGCCACAAGGGAAACCGGTGTTGCCATCAAGATGTCACTACTCCGCCGTCACTACTCCTCCACCATGCAGGAGAAGAGATATATCAACTGTTCAAACATCTACCAGACACTGGACTGGCCACAGACTATGACGCAGCAGCTAGGGCACTCAATGCCCTCTTCGACCCCCAGTTAAATCTGGACTTCGAAAGGTTCAAACTACGTCAAACCTGCCAGCAAGAGGGGGAGTCCATTAATACCTTTTACCCAAACTAGCGAGCACCTGCAGGGAAGACAACCAACTCAAGAAAATCTGGGCCCAGTTGATACAAGGATGCCGGAAGAATACTCTACAGAGCCTAATCTTATGCCAACCAAACATCAGCCTTGACGACATCCTGATCCTGGCACGGTTGCATGACCTGTCGGTAGCCCGGGCCAACCAATTGGATCTGGCCATCACACAAACCTTGGTGAAGCCACCAAACATCAAAAGCGAACGTGCTGATGCCATTCGAACAAAAGGCAGGTCAGATGCAACCAGAGGGAGAAGGCCCTGGCAGACCAAGCAGAGTTGCGGATATTGTGGCCGTGAAGTACACCTGATCAGCTACTGCCAGGCACAAGGCCGCACCTGCTCCAACTGCGGACTCCAAAACCACTTTGCCTCAGTTTGTAGAAAGAAGCTCAGAAACAAAGGCCCCAGAGAAAACCGAACACCGTAAAAGATTGTACGCCAACTGTTTCTCGCTAACATGACGCACCCAAATGAGGCGAAACTCCCTGCAAGACAAAACTACCGCCAGGAGGACTCGTCTCCTGAAGAGGATGAATGAGGGTTTCTAATTTAATTCATTAGCAAACTGAGGCATCGCAGGAGTCCACAACCTACCTGCGCCGTCCAAGGAGCAGGGTCAGAAGTCAAAGCCATCATTGACACCGGCATCAGTGAATGTAATGGGGGTGCAGCAATACAACCGTCTCCGGCCCAAGCATCAACTAGTGCAGTCATACACCAGGATCTTCGCATATGGGAGTCAAACACCTCCACCTTTCCGCGGACAGATGTCAGTACCTGTAAAATCTGAGGATCAAGAACTCACCACAACATTTCACATCATTGACCAAGAAGCTGATACGTTGATCGGAAGCCATACAGCGGAGGACCTCGGCCTGGTATTCTTCACCAATAGAGTAAGATCACACCAAATTGATAACTTACTAGAACAATTCCCTGAATTATTCCAAAGGCTCCCATGTCTCAAGTATCCCCCAGGGAAGCTACACATCGATCCCTCAGACACACCAGTGGCCCTCCGGCATCGCCGTGTCCCCTTCCAGCTATGGCTGAGCAGTGGAGAAGGGGCTTGACCGAGGCGTGATAGAAAAAGTAAGGGACCAACCCCCTGGGACTCTTCAATGGTGATGGTAGACAAACCCAAGCAACCGGGGAAGATCTGTTTGTGCATTGACATGTGACTCCCTAACTGCGCCATTAAATGGGAGTGGCACATCATCCCCACCATGGAGGGCTTAATAGCGGATGTCAATTGGTTCATGCTGGTTCTCAAAACTGGACCTTAACGCTGGGAACCACCAGCTACACCTCGCAGAGGAAAGCTGGTACATCATAAAATTCAGGATCACCGAGGACTACGCCGATACATGCGCCTGAACTTCGGCATCTCATCGGCTGCTGAAGTATTTCGAAATGCCATAAGGGAAACCTTGTCCAGCCTGCCGGGCGGCCTGAATGTCACGATAACATACTAATCCATTCGCCCACTGCTGCTGAACACCACAGACACCTGAAAGCCACTCTCAATCCTCTCAAAGAACATGGAGAGACATTACACAAAGGCACGTGCTGTTCCAACCCTCCATTGAATTCTTTGGATACGTCTCCAACCAACAAGGGAAACAAGTTGACCCTCGCAAGTCACAATCGATCAAACAAGAGCAAGCTCCCACCACCGTCCCAGAAGTAAGGAGCGTCTTAGGTATGGCCATGTATTTCGTGAGATTCACCCCAGACCTGGTGACTCTCGCTGATCCCCGATCCCCTGAGGTCCCTCATACAGGCAGACACAAAGTGTGTATGGAACCACCAGGAAGAAGGCTCCTTCCAGAAAATCAAATATGCTCTTCTTACCAACACCTCACTCGTCTACTTTGATCCTGATAAATGCACAAGCTGTTGGTTGACGCCAGTCCGATGGGACTGGGAGCAATACCGGCTCAAGAGCAAGACCCAGGTCGATGGGCTGCATTGGCAGTGGCTACAAGGCGTTGACAACAACAGAGATGCACTACACTCAAATCGAGCGGAAAGCCCTTGTGATTAAGTAGGCCTGTGGACACTTCCACTTGTACTTAAACGGCCAACCCTTTAAGGTTATCACGGATCACCAGCCTATTGTACTTCTCTTCTGAAGGTCAGCTCCTCATCCACCCCCACGGATCGAAAGGTAGGCCATCCAATTGCAGCACTACCAGATGGAGGTTGTATACCGTCCAGGATCAAAGAACCCTGCCGACTACCTGTCTCACCTTCCAACACCCAGGACAGCCCTGAAGGAGTGGAGGACTATATCAGAATGGCCTCAGATGCAACCTGCCCCCTCGCCTGTGGCCGGATGACATTAAAGGGGCACTGAGACAGTCCCTGTCCTCACTCGAGTACGAACAGTAGTACTAAGTGCCACATGGCGAGTCTTTCTTCAAGAACCCAACGACTGACCAGGTGAAGAAAAAGAGAACCTGACAATGATGTGGCAGTGCGGTATGAGTTCAGCACTACCCCGAAGGGACTCCTACGTGAGTCTTGTATTGTGATCCTGAAAGCACTGAGGAACCACATCACGCTACTGGTGCATAGAGGACACCAAGGTGCCACGAAGATGAAGACAAGGTTGCGGGAGAAGGTATGGTTTCCTGGGTTGGAAGTGATGGACGAAGATCTCGTTCACAAATGTCCCGTATCTCAACTGATGGGTGTGCATGAGAGGCCGGCGCCTGTAATCACCGAAGAGCCCTGTGTGACCCCTTGGGCCAAGCTAAGTATAGATTTTGGGAGTTTTCTGATGGACAGATCATCTGGGTCCTGATGGAACATACTCGAAGTATCTCTTTGTAGAAGAGATAGACTCACCAACCTTCGTCCATGTCGCCCCAGTCTTTGAGAAGGTAGTCAACATTTTTGGGTTACCCACCGAGATCAAGAGTGACAATGAGCCACCCTTCCTCAATAGGCTCGGGATACACCACCATCGCATCACCTCCCAGTGGCCTCACGCCAATGGGGAGGTTGAGAGATTCATGAACACAATGAACCAGTCACTTTGAATTGCCATAGATGAGCAAGTGCACCCAGAACACCACCTACAATTGCTCTTGAGAGAATAGCGGCGCACTCCCCAATGAACAACTCAACAGGCACCGTGGACTCTGATGTTTAATGGACCTCTATGAGATATGATTCCTACCTGTCCGGATGGACTCCACCACCGTATGACATCCAAGGTACCCAAATACACCTTGAGCTTCGGAATGCCCTCGGCTGTCAAACTCGGCGAGCCAGGATCCAGTCACTCCTACCCAGTGATAATGCTGTCATCAAGGACCGCAAGCCGGGGTGGAAGTTTAGGACAACATTTAAGCCAGCAGTATGGACTGCCATCAGAAGTGATGGAACTATGGTGACAGCCAAGAAAGGACAAGAAGAAGTCTTGAGAAACATTTCGTGGTTCAAAAGGGTTGAGATTTTACCCCAACAAATCCCTCCCCGAGACAATGAAGAGAACACTGACTGGTATAAGGACAGAGGAGTTAACACGCTGGGCAGCGAGCCCCGGGGTCGGGGTCTGATGGATCCTGTAGAAATCCTGCAGGGCAAAATGCAGCCGTACCTAAGCCCGGTGATCTGCTGCCCACACATAGCCAGCCCCAATGGTATACTCTTTGACCAAACCCTCAGCCCAGTCAGCGGCTCAAGGACTTTGTGTGCCAAGTAAAGGAACTCTGATTTTCAAGACAAAGTTGGGGAGGGATGTAGCAGGTTAGCGATCCTGCCATCTGAGGACCCAGATGTACATACCATGCAGCTTCTGTCCAGGCGTGGCCAGAGGCTTTAAATAAATGGGAGTGAACCACTCGGGGCTCACTCTGATACAGAGACACTGACACAGGGATCCTGCTCTCACACAGAACTGTGCATAGAGACTTGGAACCTCAGTGAATTAGGGTGTGCCAAAACTCACCTTAGTACCAAAAATCCCCTACCAGACTAGCAATCAGTGTCTCATTGGTTCTTACAAACTCCCAATGTTTAGACAACCCAGAACATGGACTTAGAACACCTCAGGTAACGTGGAACACATGAACACTCTTTCATTATACCAACATATCAATCCAGAACGAGGAGTAAATGAAGACACGTGCAAGTTTGAAATGTTTATTTCTAATGCTGTGTTCCTAGGCGCAGTATATTAACTAATAAAAGCAAACATATTATAAGCAACAAGGTTATCAGCATAGTTACTAGTCCATAAAATACAAAGGGAGAAAGCATGCTAAAATGCTAAAGGGAAGAAGGCTAAATGGCACCTAAGTCTTACCCTCCTTTGCTAGTATATTATATTATATCTAAAGAAGGTCTCTTTGGGTTTTAGAAGGGCTGCCCCATACCTCTGATCCTAGTGGAAAGGGATCACATCATCATCCACCAGCTCTCTGCATGCGAATATTCAAGTGTATGTGCATGCTCTGCGCAGTGCAATATTAGACGCGCCTAAAGCCAGAGTTGGCCGCAGCTGCATATGTGTTATGTCTAGAACGTGCGCAGATCAGACCTCACAACAACCACTGTGTTGAAATAACCTCGAAGGCCTCGGCACTCACTGTTCAGACATAGCTTACCAAGCAAAGCTGATACAATAGCAAAACATATTATTCTCTTGTGAAGCAAAATATTCTACTAGGCTCAAAGCTCTAATAACAATATGTGCCGTGTGGAGAAGCAGCAGAAAGGTAAAATGGCGTTTAAACTTCTAATAAGCTCATGCTAACTTAACACAGTGTGAAGGCAAAGCATATCTATATGACACCCTCCCTTGATCCGAGCACAGATAAGATAAGATAAGATAAGGGGCAAATTTGTGGAATGCAGAGTTCAAGAACGACAGTCAGCTCAAATTTGCGCAAATTAAAAAATTAAAAAAATGTGTCTTTCAAAATTCTTATAGTCAAGCAAATTTAGTCCTAGACCGTAGCAAAGGCAATAGGCCTTGGGCAGAGAAAATGTTCATATGCTAGAAAAAATAATAATAATTAAAAAAATGTTTGATGTCCAATAATGACGATGACACACCTCATCCTAACATTGAATATGCAAAATATGCAGCATTAGCTTCCAATAGGAAGTCACTGTTCTCATCCAAAAAAAGTTCAGCCATCCAATTTAATAGCGGGAAAGAACATACATGCTCTTCAATTACCGGAGCCTCTAGCACCATCAGAGGACAACTCGGTGGGATCTCAATGAAGCTGTGTGCCAAGAAATCTTGCGCCGCTGCGAATACATTCCAACGACCCACGATTCCATGCATCGCTGCAAAGGCCATAATCTCTCCGTCAGAACAAAGCAATTCATGAGCAAGGGGCTTATAAACTGGTTATAATCCACATCGGGAGACACCGTATTGCAGAGACACAAATCCAGGGCCCAGTCGAAATCGTAACTCAGGCAATGAAAGACAGGCTGGACACATGTAAAATAGGAAAAGCTAAACGATAATCCATAAGCTGCACTTAGGGTTGCAAGAGGCAGCGCTCCATAGTATTCAAGCATTCTGTTGCGAAACAGTGCCAGACGTGATAGCTCGTCTCGAAACACAGGACGTGCATCCATTTTGAATGAAACAAAACAAGAAAAGAACGCCTGCAGCCAGAGCCAGTAGAATGGGAAATCCGCCAAACAGGCTGGAAAAGATCGAATGAAAGAAAGCAGGAAAGACCCCGAATATAGTTTGAAACGAAGTCACAAGGCCGCTGCTAACCACTTTAAAAAAGTGTGCCAGCCCCGTTGTGGAGGATGCATTAAAGATTGTGTGAATTAATTCACCGAAATGCAAGGGCAAGTCAGTATTTAATAAAGCATGCACCTCTGTGCGGGTGTTAGCCACGTGAAGGACAAATGTTTCACAAGCAGATGTGAGGGCAACTTCTTTTTGGGACAATAGAGCTCTTAGGCGACTCATCTTATTGAACTCTGCTTTCAAGGTCGGAATCTTGGGCCAGATGGAAACATCAAGTTTCCAGTGCGGGGGTGGATACATTAAATTCTTACAGCAAACCACACGCTCACTGACGGTAACAACATAAGCAATTCCTTTTATTAACCCACAGCAATCTTCATTGTTTAATAGTAAATAACTCCCATGTGCCAGTAATGTGAATGTGGGAACGATAGCCGGCACGGGTGTACCTTTCAAAATACAGGCTAAATTTGGCTCGTTCTGATTACAGGAGCCGTGTTAGTGGATATGTCTTCACATTAATGAGTGATCTGGTGTTTCAGTGCATTCTTCACCATTCAAATAAACTTCCTTGCCCTCCCTAAGGCATCTATATGTAAAAGGAAGCGACCAGGCTTCATGGAGATAAGACCTTCCAAGAAGCTGGTATCTACCAATGGCAAATTACTTCATACAGCCTTTGAACTCAAACAGAGGAAACGGGAGAGTTATCAATCCGTGAATAAGCCACGTTGCAGTATTGGCCTCTGCCACAGAAAACTGTAAAGGCTCCAACCTCTCAATGTGTAACATGGAAAAAGAGGCATCCTTCATTGAAAGTAAACGCTGCTTGTCAGTCAAATTAAATGGGGCAAACAGGGAAGAGGTATTCATGTAATGCCATGGCACTTTCCCTGCCTTAAGGGTCTGCAGGGTCCAAGCAAACTGCATAATCGAACGCAATTGATTTTGACCATGGTATAATACAGACACTTCATCTTGCACAATATCAACAACAGATGACACAATATTATCCTACGTGTAAATGCGGGAAGAAAGCGTGTTAATGCTATTATCTACAACTGCTAGCACTTTTTCTAAATTAGCTGGATCTATAGCCCTAAGGCGGGTAGCCGCCTCAATCTGGGATGTTTTCCAGAATTCATTATAAACAGCATATATCCATCTTTTAGATCTACCTTTAGCCGGGCCTTTTATGAAATCATTCAGATCAACAACGTCGGTCAGTTTAGATAAATGCTGTTTTTTTTTTTGTTTTTTTTTATAAACCTTTATTAGTACAGAAAGGATATACAAAGCAGGGCCTACAACCGATCCGGCCGGCCACGATACGATAAGCAGTCAAAGAGTCCAAATGAAAAGTCACAGAATCAGACGTAAAGAGGTGCGTTCAATACAATCGTAAAAAGGGGGGGGAGGTAAAAGGATCTAGACGGCCAGCAATCAGGAGCAAAATAAGGTTAATTTTATATTATAGCAATAAGGCGTATGACAGGCTCAGCGACAACAAAGAAGTATCCGGATTCCCAAAACAGATCATTAGCAACAATAGGAGAAAGGGCAGCAATGCAGAAGTGTCAACACTGTAGACATCGATATAAAAACAGATGTGGTGAACACAAATCAATATGCAAATAGTAACAACTTTGCATTCCCACCACCCAGTAGCACATTGGATACAGAACAGGGGGGCCGGAATAGCGACAGCAACAAAACTAGCCCGTCATACTAACCTTGGGAGAGAAGGAAAAGGGGAGAGGGGAGAGGAAAGGGGAAAGGGAAGGAAAACACAGACTAAAAGAGAAGAATGCCGCGCTGAAACAGGCGCCCCGTAGCGAGGAACATATAAAAGAACAGGAATAGCAGCAGCGAAGAGGGCATGGGAGTCGCAATGGAAAGCAGCAGAACTATAAAAGAAGAGCAGCGATGTTACAGACCCCACCCTAATCATACCACGGAAGGCAAGGACAGACGCGGCACTCTCATAAAGATACACAAAAGGGCCATAGAACTGAGAAAAATAAAACATCAAAGAAGACCCAACCCACCCATCCCACCCAGCACCCCTGCAGAAGGCTACGGCCTACCCTCCAAACAGCGCGCCTGTCGCCCTAAACCAGAACCCGAAATGTAGTAGAGACAAGAGAGAAAAGGAAGAAAAAGACAAAAAGAAGATATGAAAACAAGGTAGTAAATAGGAGGGAGGAGCATGAGGGCAGAAATAAATACGGTCGGCCACAGCCCTCCGCCCAACCATACAATCATAATACGTGTGCACCAGAATGACACGAACTCGAGCGCCACAGAACTTACAGAGGGGTCTCCCATAGCACTATGGATATGAGCCACGTCGTCACGAATCCGTATACCAATAATCCAACGGGAGCCATGCATCTTACCCCAGTCCCTTCTTCACCGCAATTACCACCCACCAAATAACAGTGTAAAGTGAGCAACACGATGCGAGGCAAGCACACAAATGAAAAAAATTACAAGAAAGACGCAGGTCAGAGAGGTCAATCAATAAGCAAGTGAACAAAAGGTCAAATAGGCAGTTCAAATGTCTCAATAACAGCAACAGGGGCAGTAAAGGACAATAGTTCAGTTCCGCAGATCGAAAAGGCGGGGGTATGCTAGCAAAATAGAAACAAGACCTCATCAAGGCAGAAACAAGCATCAGTCCGCCATTTGTCTCAGGCACCCGGGGATGATCGGGCCTCCGCACGACATGCAAGTCCCCAATTTCCAGACATCGAAGAGCAGGAGGTTCCAAAGCCGTCGGCCTGTAAATCCGTCGATGGACAGTAGCAGCATCCTTCGGAGCCACCGAGGGGGGCGAGGCAATGGCATCTCCAAGGCAAGAGGGGACCATGAAGAAGCGTCCACCCAAGATGGCGGCGGAGCGCAACGAGTCTCCAGGAGCACCGGGGGCCAAGGTCGCGTGCAAAGATCGCAAAGCTTCAAGAACGTCGCCAATCGTAGGCTCACGCCCACATGACCCTGCTCCCGTGCAATCCAGCAACCGGAGACCGCCATCAAGAGGAAATCCACATCTCAGGTCCCCGGCAGCCATTTTGTGGAATCAGCCCCCTCACTTCTCTCCGCCACTCCCGGAGCAGTCCACAAATGTAGGACTTTACAGATGTCCGGGGGGTCCCAGTAACGGCCGCTTCGGTGCAGAAAGGAGAGCCGCCCGAGGCGGAGGGTCACCTATACGAGAGCTGGCGCTCCTCAAAGGTAGAGCCCGAGCGCGAGGGTCCAGGGTCGATGGACGGAGCAGCGGCGGGGGGACCCCTTCACACGGTCAGTCCACGGAGCATCGCGCCCCGCACCAGCCGCACGGCCGCCAAGGTAGGCCCGGTTCAGGGTCACCGGGAAGTTCTCACAGTGGCTCTCTCCAGTGGTGCAGTCTCTCGGCCGGGGCCGACGGTTACCGCAACGCCGGGCCGGATCCAATAGGCGATGCCCCGGTCCCAGCTCTACGAAGGCCCCGGTCCCCTCGGGGGGCACAGCTCCGGAACCACTGCTAGCCGGAGCCTCCAGGTCAAACGGTGAGTGAGAGCGAAATGTTGCGTTTCTATTTCTTCGAAAATATGTCGTCTCTAGGCAGGATATGCAGCAGGATATGTGAGTCAGGACGGAGGGCTGACGGAGCCGAGCTATAAGGCGACCATTTCGCTCGCGAGCTTGGCTCCTCCCAGATAAATGCTGTTTAACTGACGTCAAGGTAGAATGTTTGAGCCAATTCTGACATAATTTGCCTACAGAATTGGTAGTCACAGAATGGTCACTTTCAAGACGGGGATCCACCCTGACCTGTGTAGAGCCTTGAGCTAAACCCAGAAAACGATGCTGGCACGAGTCAGCACTTCTGTGCCAGAGCAACCAGCCATTGGGATCCAAACTGGATATGTTAAAAGAAGAATTTAGCAACAGAGTTTGCAACTCTCTAATTGAAAATGTTGCAGTATTACCCCAACCTGAATATTCTTCTAAGTCAGGGAAAGAAGGAGCATTTAATTGTTTAGTGGTAGCCAATCCAAAGCATGTCGTCTGTGAAATTGTAGAGTTAAAAAACAACATATGATTCGGAATGAGACATGCACGGTGCAAAGCCTCAGTGTCTTGCACTTGCCAACTTTTAGAACCCCAAACCGATTTAATGTCAACTGTTTCCTTCCACAACTTGTAGCCCCCAACAGCTAACTGGTCTAGAAAGGACTTTGAGTACAATAATTTAGTATCGGTAAGTCTAACTTTGGATGTGAACTTTTCGGTCATTTTAAAATAAAATGCATTGGGATTTGACTGATTAAAATCTGTAAAATAAATGAACCTTTTCAAAAAGGAAGCAGAACTGCCTTGTATAGGAGCTGGACAGTGTTCCCACTGGGTATAATTGACTGTGAGCCTCCTGGTATTTGTCTTATGCAGGTAGTGATTGCCAAAATGTTGAAGACAATACAAATCACCTTAATTGGCAGACTCCAAATACAAGTCTTCAGCCTCAAAGGCAGCATAATATTTCAAATCTGAATACAATGATTCTACGGCCTGAACGTCCCAATCATCAGAACGTATATTTTGTTTAATTACATCCCCCATAGAAACTCTAACCACATTAGGGACATTTATAACCTCAGTGGGGCCATGGATTTGAAATTTAACAGCATCCCACACAATCCCATCTAGGACAGGCCAAGCAGTGATGTTAACAAAAGCCGAGTCTCTCTTCAATCTGTGTGATGAGGAATGGCGTGCCAATGTTCCATTGATATGTCGAATGCATATTCTTTCCTCGACATAGTGTCCGTTGACGAGACGGAAAAAGAAAACACAAAACCAATTGACATAAAAAGGTAAATCGAAAAAAGCACCAGCCAAATATAGGTCCAAGGGGGAATTAAAAAAATGTTTTTTATACATTCTTACATAAACAGTAATCCTTGAAGGCTTTCTTGATGTGTGTGAAACAGTGTCAAATAAAAATCTGGATTCTGTGGCCAAGCGAGTTTGTAAATCAGGCATCGATAAGTCAGTTGGGTAAGTGTAGTCAGTTTCATCAAGTTGAGTACCAGGCAGTGTACTCAATAAAGGACTAGAAATTGCAGGCATCTCAAGGGCAACATCAGGCACAGGATTTGAAGCCGGGGCCAAAACAGAATTTCTCAAAATCAAAGGACATGAGACCGCCGGTGACATACTAAGAAGAATCGACCACTCTGTGTATCTTGACATTGTCAATGGAGATTATACCTGTTTTCCTTACGACCTGGAAGTGGTGGTAAAATGACTGTTCTTGTGCCCTTCACACCAAGCACTAGAACTGGAGCTCGATAAGAGGGACCAAATTCTTTCTTGTTTTCGATCTTCTCCCAAACCAGTTCTCCAACTTGGGGTGGCCAGCCAACTACCGGGATCTTCAACGCATCATCCGAGGTGGAGGGCAAATGTTCCTTTGCAGGACTGTCTCTCGTCTCTTGTAGATTCTGTAAAACATTGCAATGTTCATCTACGTCAAAGGAGGCAGTAACAGCCGCCGAGTCTAGACCGTCAAGGTCCAGTACAAACATCTTGATACCAAAGAGCATCTCGTATGGGGTCCACCCACCCAGAGACCTTCTAGGGAGATTATTAAGAGCACGCTGCATTCTATTTAGGTGGGCCAGCCAGTTCCTGCCAGTGCCTATAACTCGAGCTGTCAAAGACTGCTTTAAATCACGGTTCATCCGTTCCACAACACTATTACCCTCAGACCAGTATGGAGACGAAAACTTGACTTGGACCCCCAACGAAGGTATGGCATCCTTATACGCCTTAGAGGTGAAAGCCGGACCCTGATCCGAATGAAAGGTACCACAGGCAAAAATCCCTACAAAGACACGCAAGTCTCTTATGAAAGTTCGTGAATCAGCGCTGCGGTGAGGCCACACCCACACAAAGCGTGTGCATGAATCAACTGCTACTAAGAAGTACTTATACGCAGTATCAGAAGAAAAAGGACTGCAGTGATCTAAGTAAACACAACCAAGTGGTTTATTAGAAATGAACAACTGTGTCTGGGACGGACGCGCAACAGTTGAAGGCTTAATCTGCTGGCAAATGTCACATTGAAGGACATAATCACACGTCTGTTTGTACAGTCCCCGCCACCAGAAACACTGTTGTAACTGAGCCACAGTAGCCGAAACGCCCGCATGCGCAGAAGCAACTCCTTTATGGGCCGCTGTGAGGAATGTGTGCCTGCGATCTGCGTTGGGAATCAACCTCTCACCAACGTCAGGTATTTTCACATAAGGAACTTTATCAGGACTTAAGTGGTATGAATACTTCAAAGGAGACCCTTAGGATATTTACTTCCCTTCTCAGTCGCAGCAACAGCTGCCAAGATATCATCATCAATCTTACTTTTGGAACGTGTAACTGCTGCAACCAAATATGACGATACTGCTAATTTTGCGGCCTCATCGGCCAATGAATTGCCAGCAGCGTGGACTCCTACGCGCTGATGACCTAAAGTGTGAATTACAAACAAGAGTGGCAACTACTCTTTAAGCTGAGCCACTCGGACCCAAATCATTTTATGTTTTATTGTGCTACCCTTGGAATCACGAAAATCATTCTAAATCCAAAAGAACAGGTTTTCATTGTAAGACTGGACACAGTAGTAAGAATCACTCACAATAAGAGTTGTCACACTAGGATCAGCGTACTCCAATGCAAGCATCAGAGCAGAAAGCTCTGCCAATTGTGCGGTGCAGTCCCCTAAACTCTGCGTGTGCACGACTCTGGACTTGAACTCATCATTCACCATGGCACCTACCACAATGGCGCAAGCTGAAATGTATGCGTGCTTAGACCCATGCGCAACTTGCGCTGAACCATCAGTGTAAATGATACAATGGAAATCCTCCAAAGGCCGCATAGTCAAAGGCGCAGGATGAACAAATTCATACTGCAAAAACTCCTGCGACTGTAGGGAGGCATCAAAAATAAATGTGACATCCGGAGACGTCAAAGATGCTGCCCATTGTATCCACCGTGGGTGCAAAGCTTTAGAATTTGGTACACTGGCTTTCGTAACTGCCTCTAATGCAGGATACGGGGTAACAACCAACATGCGTTTTCCCTGCGACAGCGCACGTTCCTTAAGAATCGCCATCTGCACTGCTGTAAAAAACATTTCCACAGAGGAAAACCGCATTTCGGCCGAAGTGTACAAGTGTGATGGGATATTGAGGTTGAGGCTGTGGCATAGACCGTAAGGGAATCTCGTGGTGTGGGGAAAATGTATCCCAACCACAGTGTGTATGGTAGAGAGCCGGCACAAGGGCTTTAGCCCACTCTACTGCAAAATTCAGCGCATGCACCTTCGTGACAGTGTGCGCGAAACTAGGGAGGATCACCTCCTCCCCTCTCGGAGCTGCGAGCATAAAAGGTGGGGGCCAGTCAGCCTCCGCTAACAAAATGTCATAGGTAGTCGTAAGATTTTCCCAATACCCCTTTTATGGTACGTTGTATGTCACCTTCAACTAAAAGGACTATTTCATAAAGTCTATCAGGGGGAGCTACTCTAGTGTCAGCCGTCTCCACAACAGCATATCGGTCAGTCGCTATCACCTTCAGTAGTGGACGCAGGGCCTCTCGCACTATGGTAGTCTCCACCGCGCTGTCCAGCAAGATCAGAGCCCATGTCTGATTCCGAAGCTGCGTTCTCACTATCTGTGGCCTATCTCGCTGTTAAAGCGGCAACTTTCTTTTTCTGAAACTGGGGTCTTTTCGGTGTTGAATCGTCCTGCTTGCCTTTACTGTCTTTCGGGCAGGGCTGGTCGCGTCCCTGCTGGCCACCCCGACTTCTGCTACCTCCTCCACCACAGGTCGATGAGGCCGATGATTCCTGAAAAGAACGAGCAGAGCGTTGTTCAGAAACCTGAAAACGATTAGGTGATTTTATCGTCGCGCGATCGCACAAGTCATAAATACGTTCTGTAGGTGTAGGCACTGGAGATGCAGGATGAGACTCCTGTTTCTGCTGTTGTTGCTTACCCTGTTTTTGTTGTTTTTTCGGACAATTTTGCTTCTTAGCCTTGGGCTGTTCGTCAGTCTCTGACTGCTGCCCTTGGGGTTGTTTTTTCTCTTTTGTTGAGAAAGGCTTGACTCCCAAACTATTACGGCCTACGGTTTTAAAAAGCCACCACAATAATTCTTGGTAACTGTCGGGGTTTGTCGGCATCGGGTACAGCCTGCAAAGCATTAGACACCTGAAAGTTCACTGCCTCTCCCTTGACATTCGCAAGTACGAGATCGGAAACTACGTCAAAACTGCCGCATAGGCGCACACCCACTTGAACCGCTGCCTCAGGTCCGTGCTCATCTTGAACACGCTTAAGGACCGATGGAAGGACAGTCATTGACGGTGTGCTGAAGCACCTCGTATACACTGCTGCAAAGATCTTACCCCAAGACTCACAGTCACCAGCTTCTGGGACCAAGTCTTTTGGCATGCTAATTGTCAGAATCCTGTGTTTTTCACCAGGAGTCGTGTTAGGATATACTGCTTCCAGCTGGTCAAACTTCTCAGCAAGCCAGAAAGGAAAATCATCCTTATTCTGGGGGCGCTTGCCCATTACTGCGTTCACTATCACAGGACTGAGCTTCATTCCGCCCTGTCCTTCTGGAAACGCCGCAGCACCTGGGGCCCCGCCCGGGAGCTTGCGGGTAATGTATTGCACTAACGACCTAATCACGCTAATTGCGACTGCACGTAGTCGTCTTAAATCTGCAAGGGGACACGACCCTTGTTGAGGATGCGGTGTAAATCCAGCCAAAACAGGCCAAGTTGCGCCTGGATTGGACAAAGGACCTAACCTCGGAGTTAACAAAGAGTGGGGTAGGACGCTATTAAACCAAACTCGGTGCTGCCAAGCATTAATAGGAACTTCCTGTGTCCTATAGGGAACATATTCCTGTGGTATGGCAGTGGGAGTGTACGTGTCGAACACATTAGTATTTGCATTCACAGCCGGGAAGGTCACCCACGAGTAAAAAAATTCGTATGGGTAAGCTACTTCTGCACTCACCACCATGATCACAGCCATGCCATCCACGGGGACATTATAAGTCTGCAAATGATTGCGAACCGCAATCCAACTATGCTGAGGAATATCAACGGCATTAGCCATAGGGACACAGTAAGAAAGAGGTACAATAAAAACTACGTAGCACAACTGGGTAGTAATTCAAAAGGAAACCGTTTGAAAAGATTGAAGCTTGAAAAGACCTATGTAACTATAGTTAGGTTTGTCCAACACCACCGTCTTCCGGAAACAATAGTGAAGGGTGTTAAGGACTGACAGAAGCACTACTCAAGTGACATGTAATAAGACCACCAACGATTGGGCGCCATGTCGCAGGGATCCTGCTCTCACACAGAACTGTGCATAGAGACTTGGAACCTCAGTGAATTAGGGTGTGCCAAAACTCACCTTAGTACCCAAAATCCCCTACCAGACTAGCAATCAGTGTCTCATTGGTTCTTACAAACTCCCAATGTTTAGACAACCCAGAACATGGACTTAGAACACCTCAGGTAACGTGGAACACATGAACACTCTTTCGTTATACCAACATATCAATCCAGAACGAGGAGTAAATGAAGACACGTGCAAGTTTGAAATGTTTATTTCTAATGCCGTGTTCCCAGACGCAGTATCTTAGCTAATACAAGCAAACATATTATAAGCAACAAGGTTATCAGCATAGTTACCAGTCCATAAAATACAAAGGGAGAAAGCATGTTAAAATGCTAAAGGGCAGAAGGCTAAATGGCACCTAAGTCTTACCCTCCCTTGCTAGTATATTATATTATATCTAAAGAAGGTCTCTTTGGGCTTTAGAAGGGCGGCCCCATACCTCTGATCCTAGTGGAAAGGGATCACATCATCTTCCACCAGCTCTCTGCATGCGAATATTCATCAAGTGTGTGTGCATGCTCTGCGCAGTACAATATTAAACGCGCCTAAAGCCAGAGTTGGCCGCAGCTGCATATGTGTTATGTCTAGTACGTGCGCAGATCAGACCTCACAACAACCACTGTGTTGAAATAACCTTGAAGGTTTCGGCACTCACTGTTCAGACATAGCTTACCAAGCAAAGCTGATACAATAGCAAAACATATTATTCTTGTGTGAAGCAAAATATTCTACTAGGCTCAAAGCTCTAATAACAATATGTGCCGTGTGCAGAAGCAGCAGAAAGGTAAAATGGCGTTTAAACTTCTAATAAGCTCATGCTAACTTAACACAGTGTGAAGGCAAAGCATATCTATATGACAACACTGTGTGGTGGTGTCTTCAGGGATCCGGGGGCGGGGATTACACACCCCAGCACCATACCTCTCACCAACCCACTCCTTTCCCAAGTTGTCACAGCATGATGAGTTTGGAAAGGGAGGGGTTATAACCTCTCGAAGAGAGCCTGACATCACAGAGTTATGAGACTCTACTCATGACTCAGTGAGACCAGGTCACATGATGTTAACAGATACACCTCGCGCATGCTTCCAAGCTCATTTATCTGTGTCAGCAGTGGAGCAGCTTATTGCTTAGAAGTGGACTGCTGGTGTGCCGTAGCCCTGCCTGCAACACTAACTGAACTGAGCTGAAGACAAGAAGAGTGATGGTTTTGTAGCTGTAAATCCTTCAAAGTTCACCCCTCTTTCCTAACCTTGCTCTCTCCCTTCGTCTTGTATCTTCTCCCTTTCCTGGTGGTCATCGCTCTCCCTCTTCTTCTGCAGCAGTACCAATTAGCACGTGGCACGCATTTGTCAGCATTCTAAATTCTGCCTGCCAGACCAATGCTTCTGAAGTGTCCATTTATCCAACAAGTATGTTTTGTGTCTAGAAATCAAGTTGCCTAATTAGTGTGTACATGGTTGATAAATGTTCACTTTTCAGAAACATTGCACTTTGTTGCTTCCAGTCCGTCAGAATTTTGAATGCTGTCACCACTGCTCTGTGCTGAGACTTGGAAATAGCTGACGCTAGTAGGGAATGAAGATTAAGTAAAACCTGAGATAACAAGCATCTGCAATGCAATAGGTCTCGCTTTTTCACGAGTTTGAGCTATAGGCATTGTAAATGACAATGCCTTTTATACACAAGCCAATTATAAATATGGGTGGAGAGTGGGCGGGGCTTCAAGTACATACTCCTATAGAACATGGCTCGCAGAGCAGCGCATGCACTGCCCAGGCTCGACCTAAAAACTGGAACTAAATCTATAACATGGATTACAATAGTGTTTTTTACTTTCACTGTTCAGAAATTGATTCCTGTTTTTGCCTGCGAATTTAAGGACATAAATCTTGGGCCTGCCAGGGATATGTTTCAATGTCCCTTTTTAATTACTCCCTGGTCTGAGACCCGGGGTGTCACAGCTCACTGAAGTCCATGCAGAACAGCAACCACCGAATGAAAATAAATTGCTCAGCATTTTAATGGGAAAATTGAAAACATGGTGTATGGCACTTCAGTGTTAACCCCTTCCATGCTGCAGCGATTTTCCTCCTGTGCTGCAAAATCACGAGTGGATGGGTTTATGACGGCCCCCAGCCGTCATCAGCACACGAGCACCGTAGTGCATAACGGATGGGGGCCGTCATCAGCATGCAAGGGGTTAAACAGCACCAATTGTATGGGCTTATAAAGGAATATAGAGACCTCAATTTTCCAATTCATAACTCGGGTATTGCGTGCATTTTTGCCAAAAGATACACTTGGAAGCAATTGAAGCATGCATATGAATAGTGTGTTTGCTTTCCAAAAGAAGTTGCAGGTAAATTACCTTCTTGATATCTGTACACTAGCTCCTATGTCTGTTTGTCCATGTCTAGAAGTGTTGAGCAATTTGATAATTCTCCAAAGTTCTGTTTGATTTGTGACTAGTAGTTGGTGTTTTCAGTTTTACATAATACAGTCACTTTTGCTTATAATGTACGCAATCAAAACTTGGCAGGCACATGTTTAATCCCCACAGGTTGTTTAAGCTAATCTAATTGTAAATGCATTTCCTACTATTGATTGGAAATGTCTTTGTATTAATACTCTCAGGGAGCCTGACAGTCAGATCAAAACCTCAATAAGACTGCCCAAATGTTACTGAAGCTGCCAACAAATGACCAGCCTCTCATCCGAAACTCTAAGGGGCATATTTACAAGTCCCTTGCGCCACCAGTGCGTCACTTTTTGTGACACACCGGCAGTGCAGTGTGGAGCTCCAAATTTACAAGGTCACCTTGCGTGGTTTTTCGTGGCCTTGTAAATGCGGCCCTTTTTCACGCAGCACTTTGCATGAAAGGTGCATGCCATGGTTGTTGCTGTTGGTGTTTCCAGGCAGCACCCATAGGTTCTGCCATGTTCCCAGATTTACGACATTTCGTAAACCTGGGAATGCATCAGAATTCTACGCCTACCCTGGGGAGGCTTAAAGAAGCACAACAAGGAGAAATACTTATATTTATCCTTGTTTTTTCCTCTTTCTATGCGGCAAACACCTCACGTAATAGTTTTTTATGCAGGAAGGTGTCCCTTCCGGCACAAACACAATCTCCCCTAAAACGCATACACTCTTGCACCATGGCACATGGGTGCTTGCATTGGCGCATGGCAGCCAATTGTGCACCAGCACAGGGGCAAGCACAGGAATGCGACATATTGTTGTAAATATGACGCATCCCTGTGCTTTGAAAGTGACGCAGCGAGGCGCAGCCACATGGCTTGCGGTGCCCCACAGCGTAATTTTCTTGTAAATAAAGCCCTAAGCATTTCCATAGTACTACCTACCCCTCCCAGAGATAACAAACCCTAGCGGTTATCTTCACGTAAAGCTGTCATCCACGTCAAAAGAGCTTCTGGTAACTAGTCCTAACTTTTCACCAAAACATGTAAACTTGCTTGGATAGGTTGTTTCACTTTCTCATACTCAGGAGTGTGCAACAATTAAATCACAAATCTCGAATATCAGCCACCCATAGTTTATTAATTGTCATGCTTTTCTTACATGTACATCATGACATCATTAACCCAGCACATTACCAGCAAGACTAAGAGGTTCTGGAAGTGCTTCCCACATGGTGCAGTAGCTCAGGGGCTTATTATGATGTCGAGCGGAATTACTTGTGCCCAACACCGACTCGGTCTTGGGCGCGACCAAGACCCTGTCAGCGGCCCCGACCAACTGATTTCAATGCGACCGGACACAGTTTGGTCGTATGGTCCCTTTCCTCAATGGGAGCGTGTGTTACAGCCGTAGCTCCTGTTGAGGAAAGGGAGGTGCAGTTGGTCCCTGCTCCATGTGGCAGGCAGGTCAAGGTGCCTGCCACAAGGTGCAGGGATCAACAGACCAGCCAGAGGCCTTGCACCAAAGGGGGCCCTGCTGGGGGCCCCCAAACACGCTTTCCGACATGGATTCCATGTCAGACAGACAGGCATGGAAACCATGTCAGAAACCGTGATCATAATCTCAAGGGTGGAAAGACCCACCCTTGAGATTACTTGCAGATTCCAACTGGCTGTCGGGCTCTCTGAGCCCATCGGAACTCAGTCAGAATGTCAGCTGGTTTCCTTTCTGGCCACCTCCAACATAATGAGGCGGTCGGAAAGGAAACCAACTGGCCCATTACAATACAGCACTAAACCTTTATGGGCCATATCGTAATCGACCCCTTAGTTGTAAAGTTCTGATAATGTAACATTAGAACTATAGCAGTCGTTCTGCAAAAGACTGGTGCGATCACAATTAAGGAATTGTAGTTTATCCTAAAGATGACCATTTTGTTGCAGTGAAACAGCAGGTTTGATCTACAGACTGAAATTCAAATCCTGGCCTCAAATGTATGTCTGGTGTATTTTATTTGCATGTGCAGGCGCCACTCCTGTATTCCATGGCCCTGCCACGTTTGCCGATACTTGTACAGTAATTTGTTTCACCTAGGAGGTGCTCTTCTGTAACTGGCACGGGAGTGGGCCATGAAAATCAGCATCCACAGAGGCATGACTGACCTGGCGTTCAGAAACGCTAGGGAAAGATGTGTTGTTAGGCCAGAGCTGTAGATTGTGGAACTGGGGAACCAGGTTCAGGTCCCTGTATCGGCTCAATATCCTGTGATTCTGGGGAAATCACTTAATCTCGCCATGCCTAAACACAGATTTTTCCAATGTAACTAGTTAGGCACGATCCTGTCAAACTCTCATCTTCAATTGTTTGAACAAAACCGTTTTGAATCATTTATTTGCCTTTCGTGATAAATCTGAAGCTGCATCTGTGAGTAGACTGAAGTAATAGAATGCTTTGAAGCAGCAGCAGCATCCTGCAATGTGCTCACTTCCTGTGGTTGCTACTTTGCCTCCAAATAGCCCAACTGCAACAGGTAGTGGAAAAAATATGGTGAAATTTCCATCTCTACACATTTTTTGAATGTTCATTGATTACTTGAATCTCTAAAATTGTAGGGTGGGGGTCAAAACACAGACACCGCCTTATAAACAAATCATATCTGAATCAGGTGCAGGTTATGTTTGCATTCTGGCAATACATAGCCTGGTATTTTCGTGCCTCAAACATTCATTGTGTTAATAACCAACAGGCATGATCGTTATAACCAAGCTTAGGGCTCACAAGTTAGGCAGTTCAGCCCCCCCCCCGCTCTCCAGCATAAAAAGACAAGAAATTGAAGAAGTGCTAAGGAAACTCTCCAAGAGAAGTTTTGGTCCATTTATGACAAAAAATAGTGTTGAAAATTGCATCAAAATGCACCACTTTTTAAAAAATAATTCGGTGGAGAAACCCCCAAGTCCCCATCATATTACCAGGCAGTGTGTGTGCCAAAATGTATATATTACGCTTACTCTGCGGTGCTGCACCACTTTTAAATTCCATGAGCCACCACTGCACAAGTTCACATTTCCCCTGCCTTAAGGGCCCTACATTGGTTACCGGTTGACAGAAGATCCTTCAAGCTGATTTGTATCACCCACAAAGCAATACATGGAAGAGAACCACTTTTCATCAGAAAGAAAATCACAAAATGCATATATCAAAGAAACCTCCACTCTGGATTGGCGCCTGCTTCAAAATCCCATGGGTGGAACATCTTTCTATGTTTAAGCAGCCAAACTATGAAATTCATTACCTGCAAACATAAGATCCACATTTGACCATCTTATCTTCAGCAGATTACTTCAGAGCTGGCACTTCCCTACATGACCCATATTCAAAATGCCACTGTACAGCAGTAGTATGCACAAGACACCAATGGTGCATATACGTGTGTTTGTAAAATGTATACTTTAATTATATGTATGAGTTCAGATATATGCATTTCTTTTTACAAATGCACATATTACTTAAGAAGGAAAAATATACTTTCTTATGTTTACGTTTAAAAAATGTACAAGTGTATATATTACTTATGGTTAAAATATATACTCTCCTTATATTTATGCTTAAAATGTATATAGCATTGGAACACCCAGCCCCGTATCTGGTCAGAACTACTGCGGCTCGCTGGGAGCAGGTGGTGAGAAGGGTGCTCCGCCATGCTCCCTTTGGTAGGGAATTGCCCATTTGGGACCTTGCACCATTTTTGACCATTGGGGACCATATGTCTATGAGCAGTGGGGAGTGAGGACTGTCGGGTGGCAGGCGATCTGTCTCCTGGGGAGTGATTCTTTTAGCTTCAGGAGGCCCAGGATACCTTTGGAATAGGCCCCAGTCACTTTCTGCAGTATGCTAAATTTGAGCGTGACGCAAGGGGGGTGTAGAGTGACTTTACTGCCATGTCACATGCGTTGAAAGTGCTATGGTGTCTTGTTCAATGGGGTAAGGGGCGGCTCCTAATTACCCCATTTTATAAAATCCTCAGGGTGGACATGCTGAAAAAACCCTGTGCTGCATGCCACATCGCTGACCTGGAGTTGGAGGATCCGATCACCGACACTGACTGGTCACATGCCTTAGAAATGGTGCGCACTATCTCCTGTAATAACAGCTTTAAATTACTACATAAAAATTTTCGACATCATACTTACGTAACTCCACACAAATTAAACAGAATGGGTCCAACTAGGGGAGCTCAATGAAAGCGACGTAGGGAGGAGGATGCTACTTTTATACATTTGGCTTGGCTATGTTTTGGGGCTCAGCAGTTTTGGGGGGCAGTGGTTCCCAGGATAGAGGGGGTCACTGGGCTGGTGATTTCTCTGACTCTAATGGCCTGCCTGTTGGGAGTAGTGACCTGACCCAACGGGCGGAAAATCCCGTATAGACTTGCACAGCTAGCTCTTCTGTTAGCCACACGGAGAGAGGCCTTGGGTGGTTGGGGTCCTGGAGGCTGCTGGTTGACCACTGGCTAAGAGATCTCCTCGAGTGGGGATCAGCAGAGAAACAACATATGCTTGTGGTACGTACAGATGATGGGTCAGTGGAGGAGATATTGGTATGGGGTGAACTTCTTGACAAATGTAATGAGGAGGAAGATGACTCTGATTCGGATGTTAGCACAGATGTTGAAGGTTGACATGTTTGACCATTTTGTTTTTTCTTGACTAATCTGACAACCAACTGTATCAATGCTAGGTTTACTGCATTATGTTAAGGCTTTTTGGTTTGGTTTATGTATTACAGTTTATCGCACATAGTGTGATCTCTTTAAACAATGATGTCTTTACATGTGATGTAACCTTTACTCATGGACATTTGCATCCATCCCTCCTCAAGGACTCGCTTCTGTGAAGCTGTGACTATTGCACTGTATGATTTGTGTTTGTTTTGTATGAAAAACCAATAGATAAACTTTAAAAAAACTGTATAAGGCAAAGACAACAAGCTGATGGATGGAATGCTTGAATTAATCTCAGCCACAGGCAATTGCTTGGGCCACATCCCAATCCATCGTTGTTTTGCCCACCACGCCACCTCAGAATGGACCCGCCATATGCAAATCAGGCTTAACCCTGTTCTTCATAGGAACAGTCCAGCCTGAACTGCCAGGCCAGGTTCTCCCTGGACCAGAATACAAGCAACCTAGGACCAGTTTAGCCCTAGTTAGGGCTCTTCAGCCAGTTATAGCTTTCAGTGCAGGGCTCGAAAAGTCACAAAAAGTTTACTAGACCTGCAGGTCTAGTACCTTGAAAAATCTACTCAACCTAACTGTAATGTACTTGACCTCTGTCGCTATAAGCAAGCAAATGTGACAAGATAACAAGATTTAAAGGCATCTTTATTACTCATTCACTTTGTAAGCAATAAAGGTTCCATTAAATCTTATCTTGTCACATTTGCTCCGCTTTCAAAGACAGAGGTCAAAAGTCAGTTTGTTTTCCTACTCGTCAGAAAGGGTGAGTAGGACCTAAAAATAGCTTGTTCTGAATAAATCTGGCTTGCCAGAGTGCACATTAGGATTTTTCGAGCCATGCATTGGCACAGTGAGCCCGGTACTTATGTCTGGACATACTCTTTGCACTTAGGCGTGTGACGGATGAAATGCCTGGATTATTCTCAGCCACTGGCAATCGCTAGGCCGCATTCCGATCTTATCGTTTTTTGCCCACCATGCCACCTCAGTTTGGACCCAGCCATATGCACATCATGGATCCCGTGCACATGGTGTCACTGGAACCAAGCTGTACCCAGCTGATGAGCCCATAACTAGGCTGAAACGGGTCCTGGGTTGCTTGTGTTCCAGTTCAGGGAGGACCTGACTTGGCAGTTTGGGCTGGAATATTCCGGTTGGAGCAAGGTCAAGACTGATTTGCATATAATTTGGTCCAAACTGAGGTGACTTGGTGTGCAAAATAACAATGGTTTGGGTTGGAGCCAGACAAATTACCAGTGTCTGAGATTAATATATGCATTCCATCCATCACTTTTTGTATACTTTAAAATGTATATTGGTAATTACATAAATAAAATATAAGTATTTGACTACATGCTTATGGATCACTATTTATTATGATCACTCATAATACAACATATAAACATAAATTCACAAAAAGTATGTGTAAATGTTAACTATTCAATAGACATAATACTTAAATCAAATCAATTAATACTACTTAATGGAAGGAAAATAGGCATGTATCTCTCTCTCTATATATATGTATGTATATATGTGTATATATCCATACATGTGTATGTATGTACGTGTATATATATTTATACATATTAGAGCAATAAAAAATATTTAAAAATTTGCAAATACTTAAAGTATATTATATACATATATGTATAACTTTATCATATCTATATATAAGTAGATCAATACACGTCTGTCACAATATGTAAATATGATTATAACAATTATATCTATAAGTGCTTCAGTATTGAAATATTCAAGGACAAATATAAATAAAAACATAATGATAAATACAATTGAAAACCTTAATTTACAGCAAAAATGCAAAGCCTGAGTTTGTAAATATTTATCTGTGCATGTACAGATGGGACTTTATCTAGTACAATTTTATTTCTCCTGGTTATTTCCCATTTACATATCATGATAAAATCTCTATGTATGTACAGGTCTTATGTGTGGCTGTGTATCTACATATTTATATATTTTTTCCCACTGCAGTGGGAAAAAAAGTTCACTAATCTCCCCCCAAACCATTACTCTAGGCCTCAATCCTATTCCTCTGCCAAAATATCCCCTGCATCCCTTCTGACTCATTCCAAACTTCTTTTACTACTATGAACTCCCAAATAAACCTTTCTAAACGCTTCCCTCCTCTATCCATCCTTTATCCTATTCAAGCAACTAACAGACTCCCATGGCTACCACTCTCACCAAGAACAATTTATATTCCCCTATATGAATTCCACCACTAATCCACCTTTGGTTTCAAGAGTAGCATGCTGCATGCAGAAAAGCACTTTAACGCCTCGTCAGGGGTAGTGAGTGTTAAATAAATACAATTACAATTAGAAGGTATTGTTAAGATTACGCCTACCTATCGATTTTAGTATGAAGTTTACTACCTCCACTTATTTACAAGTGCAAGATCACAACCACTCTTAATATTGTGGAAAAATAGACACAATACATTAATGATATGCTTTGCGCACACTACCATGCGCACACATACATGCAGATTTGATATTTGCAACGTAATGTCATAGCGCTCCTTCATAAGCATGGCAATAGATATGAGGTATTGGTCAGGATTATACTATAAATTTCCACTAACAATAACATACTTGTTATTGCCCCTTTGGAGTGTATGAAGTAGTTTACCACAACTCTCTTAGAACTTATGTTCAATCAGCTTTAATATATAGCTAACTCTTAAAAGATTCAATAGGTCCCCTTTTGAGAAATTATGGATTATTCTTTGAGAATATCCTACATGCATGCAATGGACGCATGTTACATCTTGTGATTTATAGGTGAGTTAATGCCGTTAACTGTGCTGTTTGCTCACAATAAACACACTAATGTATTCTCTGGTACATTATGGTACACCCACCATCTCTCTACTTTGTTTGCTTAATATCTGACACCAAATGCAGTAGGAAAGCTGGAAGCTTTTTGTTGTGTCACATGAGGTGTTAATGTACTTACCGCATATACTCCCGACTAACAGGATTGTTCACTGAAACATATTTTTGGGATGTATACTCTTTATAGGTAATATACACTAGGAGTCACTTTTAAGTTCTGAATAGCTGGTGATGCGGTTGATGCATATTACAGGCTGAATGTAAGTCCTCAGCTGCAGGCATATACCACATGTTAAAGTCATTTTGACTCATTGTCAATTGTATAATTTTCTAACCCCGAGGACGTCTTTGGTGATACTCGGATGACGTGATGGCTGGCTAGAAATATTTGTATGGAATTAAAAAAGATGCTGGATGCTTACGAATCTAAAGAACTACATTGTGATTTATGAGAGTGCTTGTGATTACTATAGTTTTTACCATAGCCTACAAGGATTTCAATATCCTTGTTTTTGAGAACCGTCCACCCTCTCTCCAAACACACATCCATTAACTGTTCTAAGCACAGTACTTCAAGGTCTCTTCTCGCCAGCCTTGGATCTGCCTTGGACTGTGCACGTAATGCTGTGTTTCTGTGTTCAACTTGGCCTTATTATTCTGCCCAAGCAATTGGCACATGCAGATAGATCTCTTACTGCTTGACACAGAGTGTCAGAACAGGTCCAGGGGCGACAGGGTAGGCAAGGACTACGGTGCATCAACTGTGGTGATTGAGATCATTTGCCACTGGTGTCCTTGGTTCCATCCTACAATAGCTCTTCAAACTGTGCCAAGTACATCCCCTTCTGCACTTGATTCTCAAAGTGCCTAGGGTAAGCAGTCAAAGACATCTCAGGGAGGAAGTGTGGGAGCATGAGCACAGAACTCAGTAATCCGGAAAGAGCCATATAACTTCAATGTCAAGGCCAATGTTTGTCTTTCAGAAAACAACATATTTTTTTATTTTACAGCAGTACTCAATATTACACAATTCAATTCAGAATACATGATAGTGATCCTGCTCACAAGGGCCAATTTGGCTGAACTCCCCTTTTTCCGCTCCATGCTTTCTCCCTCCAAAGTGACCCCAGATAAATATTTCCCCAGCAATTGTAGGTGCTACAGCCCTTATCCCCCTTCATTCTGTCTCCCACCAGTTTGACCCTAACTGAATACATCCCCCAGCAATTATGCTAAAAGCCTGAATAAGGCTTGTGCAGATTTTGGTTCCCCAAAAGTCAAATGAGCTCACTTGGCTGTTCATCTTTTTGTCCCTGTGGTGTAGGGGGTAGGAATTCTGTCTTTTAATCTTTCAGGCTCTTCTAGGGCACTCTTTATGGCTCACTCCTACGGCAAACCACAATGAATTCTTCTGGTTCAACAGAAGCTACCGGAGAGGCCGGCACAACTCATGTCTGGTCTAGGCACACCCACCTTGGCTAGTCTGATGTCAGACAGTAGGCCCCTGCACAACTGTGCAAGTACTCGTCACTGCAGTTGTGGCTCCAGAGAGACTATCAAGCAGATACAAGCCCTTACACACAGCAAATGCTCATCTGTTCTGTGGAACACTCCCTTCCTTGTCATGAAGAACTTGGAACTGGAACAGAGTAGGGTGGTTTGGAACCCACTTTTATACCCACTTTCTAAACAGGATGTGGATTCAGTGTCTCAAACTTCAGAATCAGTTTGATTTGGTCTCTTTCATGTGGTCCTCCTCAGGCAGCTTTCTATACATAACCTGTCGGGAAATTGATTCTTCTAACTGCGGGTAGCACTGGGGCTGACCTCAAACTGGAGGACACACAGCATGGGCAAAATGAAGTGTGACTTTTCTGCTCCTGTCATCAGTCTCTCTTAAACAGTAATCAGGGGTAGATAAAGAGTATGTCTGACTCAGAAGCTTCCTTACCATGAACAATAGAAACTGCGGTCCAATTCTGCACCCTTACAATTTACTAAATGACAGTGGTCAGGAAGAACTAATGAGAAGTCCCTTGCTAACAAAGTCTTCATGGGATTTCTAAATGTCACCCTGTCTCCATCCTCTTCACTTCCTTTTCTGGATCTTCACCAACCACAGGAAGGCACCAATACACTTCCACTGTTTGGGGAAGCATTTCTCATGGTCTATTATGTGCCTCGCGGATCCAGTGGCAGCCAATATGGATCCCAAGGGGCTTTATTACTCAGATTCAAACACACACAGAGTCTTACAACTTCTAGATTTGTGCTACAGGCACTTGGCATGCACACTGAATCGTAGTACAAGTTTTTGTGTATTCACAAAATTGTGGAACATTATACAATTGGGACAGTAGGCCATACTTTTATTGACTCAGATAAAAAGGTCTTGACAATCTATCAATCATAAAACATGAACTGCTTCCACCACCTCTTTATGTCCTACACCCAGAAGAGGAACAGTAGTTCTCGGTTCACTATGACCTCTGACCGATACCGCCATTTTCTTTTTACGGTGGGGTTTAGTTGTCAAATCTGCCGACTACAAAACGGGACGCTGCGCGAGTGCGCTCCACCCTGTCAGCTTTGAAATTGACAGCATCTTAACTTTGCTCTGCTGCTATTTGTTTTGCAAAATTAATGAACAACACCTTTTTACCCGTTTTTAAGAAATGCTGATTTTATGCATGAATTGTGTTTCTCTAAAATTGAATTTGAATTGAAACTCTGTCAATTGATTGGTTGGGGCGGGATTTGAACCCTGAATTAGGAAAAGCCTTCTGACCGACACCGCCATTTCGTTTTTACGGTGCTGTCTAGTTGTCAAATCTGGGGGCTACAAAACGGGATGCTGTGCGAACTCTTTGCTGGCACGCCTAAGGCGAGCCCGTCTGTGCCCGTCAGCGTCCCGGAGGAGGCCAGAACAGGAAATGAAAACCGGTTATTCTTGCTCACGCAGGGATATGGTGTTTTACAGCAGGTCAGACCTCCTAGACTTTGGGAAACAGGTGAGATGCTATGACTTAGAATGTACTCTCGTGTACCCTTTGTAACTGGGTAACTGATCCTTACAACAGCAAAAATAATGGCGGAAGTGTAACTAAGAAGAATAATGGTATACCATATACCGTAGTCCTTGTCTTGGACCAGGATTCACTGGAAAACGGCCTTTTGAAGGTCCTACTCTTAAACACTCGCTCTATTAAAAAACATGAAGCTCAATTATATGACCTCCTACTTGAGTCCAATCCCGATTTAATGTTTGTAACTGAGACATGGTTTAATGAGGGCTCAAACCCCACGATTGCAGGGGCTATCCCGCCTGACTATTGGATTATAAGGAAGGATCGGCCAGTGGGTAGAAAGGGCCGAATTGGCATAATGTAAAAAAAAAAATAATTCTTGCTCAATCATTCCCATGCAGGAAATTGAGGGTGCTGAAAGCCTGAGTTTTCTGTTCACTGCTTCTGACCATCAATCAATTGCTGGTATCCTTATTTATAGGCCACCTGGTCCTGCATGCAAGTTTGCTGAGTCACTCAGTCAAGTCATCTCCCCAATTACTACCAAATATGGTCATTGCCTATTGTTAGGAGATTTTAATATTCACATGGACGATCCATCTGATTCTGATGCACTAAGGCTACAGGAATCTTTAGAGATTTTAGATTTGTCCCCCTATATTCATCTCCCTACCCATGAAAAGGGTCACATCTTAGATCAGATATTTTCCAATGTTCGAGTTAAAACAGATACCCACTACCGCTGGTGTGGTCTGATCATTTTCTTCTGAGTTTCAAAATCTCCAAGACTCTGCCCTATTCTCAATCTAGGGATAAGCTCCCCCCCTACACCTTGAGACCCTTCAGCCAGGTCACTCCTGACATCATGAGGGCAGCTTTGGGTCAGTACTCTATTCCCTTTAGCGGCGATCCTGTGATCGACTATTAGTTTGGAGAAGTGGTTCGAACATCGTACATCTGAGTTGGCTCCCCTCACTACTCGTAAAGCTAAATCTGTTTGCCCCACCGCACTGTGGTTTTCAGAAACCCTTATGAAGAGCAGGAGTGCCTGCAAACTACTAGAGAGAGTGTGGCGTAACAAGTTTAACTCTGAGGACAAAGCCATCTATAAACAAGCTCTGAAAGCCTATTACAACAATGTGCGTACTGAAAAGAAAAATGTCTTCACCTCTAAAATCAGGGTGCAGCTAATAAGAGCAAAGACATTTTTTTAAATTGTCAAGGACTGTTCTTCCCCCAGTGCAGTGAGCATGCCGTTCACCCCCACTTCTGTTTGGGTTCATCAGATGGCTAGCTTTTTCCATGATAAAACCTGTTTGATACAACAATCATTTGTTTCTACAGACGTACTTAAAATCGATGAGGCGTGAAGTGCTGACCCCTGCCCTCCAGGGTCAGTTACTCGATCACCCAATTTCCCCCCATTTCTTTAGAAAAATCCCTTGATCATGGCAACACTGAAGTCAGCCCCCTCCCCCACCCAGACCTGTGTCCTGCAAATACTCTGATGGACATTGCGGAGACTATAAATCCTAATGTTAATTTAGTTTTGAATACTTCGCTCGAAAAGGGGACGGTACACAGCTGCTGGAAAAAAGCAAAAATCATTCCACTCTTAGAGAAACCTAGGGCTGATCCTGCAGTTGCCTCCAACTATAGGCCCATATCTTTGCTGCCTTTTTTGTCAAAAGTTCTTGAAAAGTACATTAATTCAGTACTAACGGAATATGTGGAGTTGAACCATGTGCTCCATGATAGTCAGTCAGGCTTTAGAGTCTCCCTCAGCACTAAAACAGCGCTACTGGAAGTTTTTGAAATTATAAAAACACAGCTGGATAAAGTGGGCTGCGTGAGGGTGATATTATTGGACCTGTCTGCAGCCTTTGATACCGTGCCCCATGACCGGCTCATGCGAAGGTTGATGGAGTGTGGTGTTGGGGGCACAGTATACAAATGGTTTGCCTCCTTTCTGAGTGAGTGGCAGCAGGAAATCTGGTCCCTCTCTCCTATCAGCCGCATTTCAACCTATGAGGGTGGTTGTCCCACAGGGTGCAATTCTGAGCTCAACGCTCTAACATTTATATGGCCCCCCTTGCTCTCCTAGCAGAGTCGCACGGTGCGAAGATTATTTCTTACGCCGATGATACACAACTGCTGTTCACGTGCGACAAAGGAGCGAACTTCAAAGGGAATGAGATTAACAGATGTTTGACGGAGGTCTTTTCTTGGATGCGACTCAACCAACTAAAGTGCAACCCGGAAAAATCTGAAATTATCTTTATTGGTTGCCCTCCATGTGAGGATTGGAGCCTATGGTGGCCCTGTGACATGTCTCCTCCCTCTGCTCCAGTTAGTATGGTAAAGAACTTGGGAGTTAAACTAGATGCTAGTTTAGTGATGAAGACTCAAATACAAACCGTTGCTTGCACATGTTTTGGTCTGCTAAAATGGTAAAAAACGTTCTTCTACCTGCTACTGGTTGAATACCGGAAAACCATTCTGCAAGCCCTAATTTCATTCAGGTTGGACTATGTGAATGTCCTGTATCTGGGCTTACCGGAATATCTACTCAATTGGCTGCAGGTTGTTCAGAACGCCGCAGCCAGAGCTATTCTTATGGTAAATCCCAGATTGCATATGTCACCCCACCTGAAGGCATTGCACTGGCTCCCGGTTAGGTGGAGCTCATCCTGTTCCGTTTTTTGGTGGTTTAAGTGCCGGGACACTCTATGTGAGTAGCCGTGCGCTTTACAAAAACCTATTTTCCTTTAATTTAATTTCATATGTGGTTACGCTTGGTGCAGCTCTATACATCACAGGACAGGTCCTGGACCTCGCATAGTCAAAGAAAAGCCTAAGCCTCTGCTAGATTAGTGTGATGCTAGGGCCAAAAATAAAAGTCAGGATACCAGATACACACACACCCAGGGACTTGTGGCACAGGAACACACCTGTATAACACGCATAGGACATTCCCATCCCAACACACATACACAGGAATATGATGTCCAGTAGAAGAAATGAAGAGAGTGGAAGGGATAAAAGAGAAAAAAAGACTATGGACTCCAACACTTTGAATGTTTACTTTACCTGGTCAATGATGTCTGCAGGCTGTGTGTTCACTTTGCCAACCACAACCTCTTACTCAAATTCTCCTCTTGTGACAAGGCTTTATATCTCAAATACTGTTAAACGCAATATCTCAACTACTGTTAAACGCGGTTATTCAAGTTCTCCATCTGGCTATGGTCACTGGTGAACAGAAGAACTTCCATATCTGGCTCTTTATACAAACCAGGCCAGAACTTTTTTAATCAGTTGAGGCTCTTACTTGCTAATCATAACCTGTGGATTACCACATAATCAAATCAAGAAGCGTTGAAGTGTTGACCCAGAGGGTATGTGTAATTCAATATATGTCACAGCTTCCTAAGGACTGGTCTATGACACGTGGATAGTCTTGCTAGTGAATTGTGGCATTCAGTGCCAAACTCTAGTAGAGATTTTAACCAGATGACAGTCATAACAAGGGTGGATTCTCCTTGTAACTCGCAACCAGGGAATAAATGTCCATGTTTTACTCAGAATTACCTAAAGTATCTAATCGGAAGACAGTGATTTCTACAAGTTACAGCCAGGATTTATCATTAGGAAACAGTGGCCCATTGTTTTTTGGTTTTTTTACCTTTATTTTTCCATTTTACATAATGATGACAAAGAAGGAAATCAAACCAAATAACAATCATGAGACTACAATGTGTGTTCATACAACGACAAAATTAATGCTTTCGGATAAAGGAGAACAGAGCAATTTTACTAAATTAGAAATTAACCAATGAAAATCACAAAGAACGAGGAGATGTGATACATTTGCTCCAATAATAATAAGAAATATACAACGTGAAATGATCATGTGGAAAAGCTGACCTATACATCCAGAAACAAAGACAAAAAACAGAAAATCGAAAAAACTATTAAATGTACAGCATACCCCATCATTCTAATCATTATGATAGACAGAATGAGACTATCCTATTACTGAGGGGACTATGCCGGCTTGCGTCGGGGACTCACTTGCAAGTTGGCGACGGGATATATAATCTCTGTATGGGCCCCAAATGTCGATGGATCTGGAGGAAGTAAAGTGCTATATTCCTGGCTATTCATGCTACAAAACGCCAAACAATTGTCACCAGGCGCCGAGAGTGGGGGCGTGTTTACTTCCCCATAGCAATGCAATCTCACGTTTAGCCAAAAGGAAGCCCAAGGCCGCCAGGCGGCTTACTTTCTTAGGGAAATTAAATACAAACCCCAAAAGTGCAATTTCAGGCAAAGGAGAAAGGGGTATGGATAATATGTCTCCTAAGGTGGAATAAATATCAAGCCAATAGTCATGTATTTTAGGGCAGGTCCAGGTTAAGTGTGCAAAGTCCGTGAATGGGGCCAGACATTTGCGGCAATGGTGAGGCCTAGAATTGTCAATTCGGTACGCATGGGCCGGGGTGAAATACATCCGCCAAAGGAATTTGAAATGGAGCAGCTTGTGACGGCTGTTCAGAGAAATGTCAGAAGTGGCCCTGCAGCAGAAAGCCCACTGATCGTCAGAGATGGGCCCACCCAGGTCGCCTTCCCAAGCAGCGCGCAGACTGGAGTCGAGCATCGGCCTGAGCTCACCGCACTGTTTATACATTTTAGAGATCAAATGTGCGTTATTTGGGCTTTGAATCAATAAGGAGAGGGGAGGGAGCTCGTAGGCGCCAATGGGAAAGAGGAATACTCAGCCCGCAATGCCGAGCGCAACCGGGTAAGTATGAAAGTGGCCATAAAGGACCGATCATTAAATGTGGCCTCCTCCGGCAAAGAGGAGACATGTCCATCTGGGAACAAGTCGCCAGTGGTATCAATATTGAACTTCGCCAGTGTACGCATCACCAAAGTTTCGCCAGTAATAGGAAACAGGGAGGAATTAGGCAGAGGTAAAGCTGGGGAATATAACAGATCCAAACCCAGCAGTCTACGCAATCTAATCCAAGCCCAACAGGTGGTGGAAACAGTCTGAATGTCCCGGGGGTCCCTAGGGAAGCCCGTTGGAAGAATCGTGAGAAGTTGTCTAGGTAAGACCAGATCAGCCTCGGGTCGCAAATAGGGGATGCGGGCATCCTGATGGAACAAGGCGTATGCATAACAGCATTGAGCTACTAAATAATACAAATATAGATCTGGTACTCCCAGCCCTCCCCTCTCAGGAGGTAAAGTTAAGACCTTCCAGTTGACTCGAGGATTCTTGTCTCCCCAAACCAAGCAGATCAGGTGTGAGCGAAGTTGCGAAAAAAAGACTTTAGTCAACAGAATAGGAATATTGTTGAAAAAATATAAAAACCGGGGCAAAACAATCATTTTGATGATTGCAATTCTGCCAGCAATGGACAGGGGTAAGCGTAGCCATCGGGTGACCTGCGCTTCCAGTGCAGCAACCGCGGTGCCATAATTGAGACGAATGACCGAGGCAGTGTCAAGATGAATACGGATACCCAAATACTTAACAGAATCCGCACACCATTCTAACGGAAAGTCAAATGCCCAAGGCACAGTGCTGGCCGTCAGTGGAAATATTACAGACTTGTGCCAATTAATATGAAGTCCAGAGAAATTACCGAAACCTATGATTTCCCAAATAAGAGGCGATAGGTTCTCTTGAGGCAGGCGGACATACAATACCAAATCGTCGGGTATATGGAAAGCAGCAGAGGTCCCGTACAAAACTGCAGGCCACACTGGAGATGGTTCTCTTGAAACTGTCTAGCTAGAGGGTCCATGGCTAAAATAAAAAGGAGAGGGGATAAGGGGCATCCCTGCCTCGTGCCACGGTGCAAAGGGAAAGGGTCAGAGAGAGTGCCATTTAAACGCAACCGGGCCATGGGCTTATTGTATAAAAGGGCCACAGTAGCCACAAAGCACTCCGGCATGCCCATTCGGTGCATAACCGATAGGAAAAAAAGGCCACTCAAGAGAGTCAAAGGCCTTCTCGGCGTCCAACAAAATGGCGGCGGCAGGCGTGGAGGGATCCATTCGGTGCAAAACAGTGAACAGCGTGCGAAGGTTAAGCGAGGTAGACCTGGGTGGAACAAAACCCGATTGCACCGGGGAAATTATGGACTCCATCAACAATGAGAGTCTAATGGGGATGACTTTGGCCAGGATTTTATAATCTAAGTTTAATAAGGAAAGAGGCCGATACGAGCCACATTGCATAGGATCCTTCCCCGGTTTGGGTAATAAGATGATCACCGCTTCGCGCAATGTCAGAGGGATGACTCCCGCCTCAAGAGCCTCGGCTTATACCTCTACTAATCTCGGAACCAACAGGTCTTTGTACGTTTTATAAAAGTCTGCAGAAAAGCCGTGTAGCCCAGCAGCCAAAGAGGCGCGAAGGGCGTCTATCGCCTCCACTATACTGTCCGACGTGATGGGGGTTAGAAGGAACTCCTGCATGTAACGTTCGAGGAAGACCAGAGCCACCTCAGATAGTTAATCTTCCTGCACGTTGGAATCCCCGGAGAGACGAGAGTTATAAAGGTCTTTATAATAAGTGAGAAACAGGTCGCACACCGCGGCGGTGGAGTGGACTGGGGAGCCGTCCATTCCTGACATTGCAATGATGTATGTGGGGCCACTTCGGGGGGACGTAGCGTGTTAGCCAATAATTGGCCCGGTCGCTCACCTTCCCCGTACCGCCAGGCCACGCATTGTTTGGTGAGGAAAAGCAATTCCCTCTCAGCGGCATCACGAAATTCGACGCACAGCTCCAGCCGGCGCGCGGCCAGGGAATCAGAAGGGGAGCTAAGCATTTCCTGATCTAGTGCTGCAATTTTCTCCTCAACCCGGTCCAAAGTGGAACGAAGATCCCGAAGTACCCCGGCATGTTTCGAGATGCAGACCCCTCTAATATATGCCTTAAAACCTTCCCACAGAACCGCCCAGGTGTCGACTGAGCCAGTGTTGAGATCAAATAATCCTCTATGGCCTGCCTAACTTCCTCAGTGAAGACGGGGTCCAATAAGGCCCGACCGGGAAAGCGTCATTGCCGCTCATAACCTCCCTCGCGGGGAATTGAAAGCTTGAGTAGAACTGGGGAATGATCAGAGAGAGTGCGTGGAAGAGTCTGGACAGCCCCCAACCAGCCAGCTACCTCAGAAGAGACCAGCCAGTGTAAAATCTGGCAGCTACAAAACGGGATGCTGTGCGAACTCGTCGCTGGCACGCCTAAGGCAAGCCCGTCTTTGCCCGTCAGCGTCCCGGAGGAGACCGGAGCAGGAAATGCTGCCGGTTATTCTTGCTCACGCAGGGATATGGTGTTTTACAGCAGGTCAGACCTCCTAGACTTTGGGAAACAGGTGAGATGCTATGACTGAGAATGTACTCTCATGTACCCTTTGTAACTGGGTAACTGATCCTTACAACAGCAAAAATAATGGCGGAAGTGTAACTAAGAAGAGTAATGGTATAGTCTTGGACCAGGATTCACTGGACAACGGCCTTTTGAAGGTCCAACTCTTAAACACTCTCTCTATTAAAAAACATGAAGCTCAATTATATGACCTCCTACTTGAGTCCAACCCCGATTTAATGTTTGTAACTGAGACATGGTTTAATGAGGGCTCAAACCCCACGATTGCAGGGGCTATCCCGCCTGACTACTGGATTATAAGGAAGGATCGGCCAGTGGGTAGAAGGGGCCGGATTGGCATAATGTAAATGTAAAAAAAAAACAGTTTCTTGCTCAATCATTCCCATGCAGGAAATTGAGGGTGCTGAAAGCCTGAGTTTTCTGTTCACCGCTTCTGACCATCAATCAATTGCTGGTATCCCTATTTATAGGCCACCTGGTCCTGCATGCAAGTTTGCTGAGTCACTCAGTCAAGTCATCTCCCCAATTACTACCAAATATAGGCATTGCCTATTGTTATGAGATTTTAATATTCACATGGACGATCCATCTGATTCTGATGCTCTAAGGCTACAGGAATCTTTAGAGATTTTTGATTTGTCCCCCTATATTCATCTCCCTACCCATGAAAAGGGTCACATCTTAGATCAGATATTTTCCAATGTTCGAGTTGAAACAGATACCCAATACCGTTGGTGTGGTCTGATCATTTTCTTCTGAGTTTCAAAATCTCCAAGACTCTACCATATTCTCAATCTAGGGATAAGCTCCCCCCCTACACCTTTAGACCCTTCAACCAGGTCACTCCTGACATGATGAGGGCAGCTTTGGGTCAGTACTCGATTCCCTTTAGCGGCGATCCTGTGATCGACGCTATTAGTTTGGAGAAGTGGCTCAAACATCGTACATCTGAGTTGGCTCCCCTCACTACTCGTAAAGCTAAATCTGTTTGCCCCACCGCACTGTGGTTTTCAGAAACCCTTAGGAAGAGCAGGATTGCCTGCAAACGACTAGAGAGAGTGTGGCGTAACAAGTTTAACTCTGAGGACAAAGCCATCTATAAACAAGCTCTGAAAGCCTATTACAACAATGTGCGTACTGAAAAGAAAAATGTCTTCACCTCTAAAATCAGGGTGCGGCTAATAAGAGCAAAGACATTTTTTAAATTGTCGAGGACTGTTCTTCCCCCAGTGCAGTGAGCATGCCGTTCACCCCCACTTCTGTTTGGGTTCATCAGATGGCTAGCTTTTTCCATGATAAGACCTGTTTGATACAACAATCATTTGTTTCTACAGACGCACTTAAAATCGATGAGGCGTGAAGTGCTGACCCCTGCCCTCCCTCCAGGGTCAGTTACTCGATCACCCAATTTCCCCCCATTTCTTTAGAAAAATCCCTTGAGATCATGGCAACACTGAAGTCAGCCCCCTCCCCCACCCAGACCTGTGTCCTGAAAATACTCTGATGGACATTGCGGAGACTATAAATCATGATGTAAATTTAGTTTTGAATACTTCGCTCGAAAAGGGGACGGTACCCAGCTGCTGGAAAAAAGCAAAAATCATTCCACTCTTAGAGAAACCTAGGGCTGATCCTGCAGTTGCCTCCAACTATAGGCCCATATCTTTGCTGCCTTTTTTGTCAAAAGTTCTTGAAAAGTACATTAATTCAGTACTAACGGAATATGTGGAGTTGAACCATGTGCTCCATGATAGTCAGTCAGGCTTTAGTGACTCCCTCAGCACTAAAACAGCGCTACTGGAAGTCTCTGAAATTATCAAAACACAGCTGGATAAAGTGGGCTGCCTGGGGTGATATTATTGGACCTGTCTGCAGCCTTTGATACCGTGCCCCATGACCGGCTCATGCGAAGGTTGATGGAGTGTGGTGTTGGGGGCACAGTATACAAATGGTTTGCCTCCTTTCTGAGTGAGTGGCAGCAGGAAATCTGGTCCCCTCCCCTATCAGCCGCATTTCCACCTATGAGGGTGGTTGTCCCACAGGGTGCAATTCTGAGCCCAACGCTCTAACATTTATATGGCCCCCCTTGCTCTCCTAGCAGAGTCGCACGGTGCGAAGATTATTTCTTACGCCGATGATACACAACTGCTGTTCACGTGCGACAAAGGAGCGAACTTCAAAGGGAATGAGATTAACAGATGTTTGACGGAGGTCTTTTCTTGGATGCGACTCAACCAACTAAAGTGCAACCCGGAAAAATCTGAAATTATCTTTATTGGTTGCCCTCCATGTGAGGATTGGAGCCTATGGTGGCCCTGTGACATGTCTCCTCCCTATGCTCCAGTTAGTATGGTAAAGAACTTGGGAGTTAAACTAGATGCTAGTTTAGTGATGAAGACTCAAATTCAAACCGTTGCTGGCACATGTTTTGGTCTGCTAAAAATTGTAAAAAACGTTCTTCTACCTGCTACTGGTTGAATACCGGAAAACCATTCTGCAAGCCCTAATTTCATTCAGGTTGGACTATGTGAATGTCCTGTACCTGGGCTTACCGGAATATCTACTCAATTAGCTGCAGGTTGTTCAGAACGCCGCAGCCAGAGCTATTCTTATGGTAAATCCCAGAATGCATATGTCACCCCACCTGAAGGCATTGCACTGGCTCCCAGTTAGGTGGAGCTCATCCTGTTTCTGTTTTTTGGTGGCTTAAGCGCCGGGACACTGTATGTGAGTAGCCGTGCGCTTTACAAAAACCTATTTTCCTTTAATTTAATTTCATATGTGGTTACGCTTGGTGCAGCTCTATACATCACAGGACAGGTCCTGGACCTCGCATAGTCAAAGAAAAGCCTAAGCCTCTGCTAGATTAGTGTGATGCTAGGGCCAAAAATAAAAGTCAGGATACCAGATACACACACACACAGGGACTTGTGGCACAGGAACACACCTGTATAACACGCATAGGACATTCCCATCCCGACACACACACACAGGAATATGATGTCCAGTAGAAGAAATGAAGAAAGTGGAAGGGATAAAAGAGAAAAAAAGACTATGGACTCCACCACTTTGAATATTTACTTTACCTGGTCAATGATGTCTGCAGGCTGTGTGTTCACTTTGCCAACCACAACCTCTTACTCAAATTCTCCTCTTGTGACAAGGCTTTATATCTCAAATACTGTTAAACGCAATATCTCAACTACTGTTAAACGCGGTTATTCAAGTTCTCCATCTGGCTATGGTCACTGGTGAACAGAAGAACTTCCATATCTGGCTCTTTATACAAACTAGGCCACAACTTTTTTAATCAGTTGAGGCTCTTACTTGCTAATCATAACCTGTGGATTACCACATAATCAAATCAAGAAGCGTTGAAGTGTTGACCCAGAGGGTATGTGTAATTCAATATATGTCACAGCTTCCTAAGGACTGGTCTATGACACGTGGATAGTCTGGCCAGTGAATTGTGGCATTCAGTGCCAAACTCTAGTAGAGATTTTAACCAGATGACAGTCATAACAAGGGTGGATTCTCCTTGTAACTCGCAAACAGGGAATAAATGTCCATGTTTTACTCAGAATTACCTAAAGTATCTAATTGGAAGACAGTGATTTCTACAAGTTACAGCCAGGATTTATCATCAGGAAACAGTGGCCCATTGTTTTTTTTTTTTTTTTTACCTTTATTTTTCCATTTTACATAATGATGACAAAGAAGGAAATCAAACCAAATAACAATCATGAGACTACAATGTATGTTCATACAAAGACAAAATTAATGCTTTCGGATAAAGGAGAACAGAGCAATTTTACAAAATTAGAAAATAACCAATGAATATCACAAAGAACGAGGAGATGTGATACATTTGCTCCAATAATAATAAGAAATATACAACGTGAAATGATCGTGTGGAAAAGCTAACCTATACATCCAGAAACAAAGACAAAGAACAGAAAATCGAAAAAACAATTAAATGTACAGCATACACCATCATTCTAATCATTATGATAGACAGAATGAGACTATCCTATTCCTGAGGGGACTATGCCGGCTTGCGTCGGGGACTCACTTGCAAGTTGGCGACGGGATATATAATCTCTGTATGCGCCCCAAATGTCGATGGGTCTGGAGGAAGTAGGAAGTAAAGTGCTATATTCCTGGCTATTCATGCTACAAAACGCCAAACTATTTAACCAGGCGCTGAGAGTGGGGGCGCGTTTACTTTCCATATCAATGCAATCTCACGTTTAGCCAAAAGGAAGCCCAAGGCCGCCAGGCGGCTTACTTTCTTAGGGAAATTCAATACAAACCCCAAAAGTGCAATTTCAGGCAAAGGAGAAAGGGGTATGGATAATATGTATCCTAAGGTGGAATGAATATCAAGCCAATAGTTGTGTATTGTAGGGCAGGTCCAGGTTAAGTGTGCAAAGTCCGCGAATGGGGCCAGACATTTGCGGCAATGGTGAGGCCTAGAATTGTCAATTCGGTACGCATAGGCCGGGGTGAAATACATCCGCCGAAGGAATTTGAAATGGAGCAGCTTGTGACGGCTGTTCAGAGAAATGTCAGAAGTGGCCCTGCAGCAGAAAGCCCACTGATCGTCAGAGATGGGCCCACCCAGGTCGCCTTCCCAAGCAGCGCGCAGACTGGAGTCGAGCATCGGCCTGAGCTCACCGCACTGTTTATACATTTTAGAGATCAAATGTGCGTTATTTGGGCTTTGAATCAATAAGGAGAGGGGAGGGAGCTCGGAGGCGCCAATGGGAAAGAGGAATACTCAGCCCGCAATGCCGAGCGCAACCGGGTAAGTATGAAAGTGTCCATAAAGGACTGATCATTAAATCTGGCCTCCTCCGACAAAGAGAAGACATGTCCATCTGGGAACAAGTCGCCAGTGGTATCAATATTGAACTTCGCCAGTGTATGCATCACCAAAGTTTCGCCAGTAATAGGAAACAGGGAGGAATTAGGCAGAGGTAAAGCTGGGGAATATAACAGATCCAAACCCAGCAGTCTACGCAATCTAATCCACGCCCAACAGGTGGTGGAAACGGTCTGAATGTCCCGGGGGTCCCTAGGGAAGCCCGTTGGAAGAATCGTGAGAAGTTGTCTAGGTAAGACCAGATCAGCCTCGGGTCGCAAATAGGGGCTGCGGGCATCCGGATGGAACAAGGCGTATGCATAACAGCATTGAGCTACTAAATAATACAAATATAGATCTGGTACTCCCAGCCCTCCTCTCTCAGGAGGTAAAGTTAAGACCTTCCATCTGACTCGAGGATTCTTGTCTCCCCAAACCAAGCGGATCAGGTGTTAGCGAAGTTGCGAAAAAAAGTCTTTAGTCAACGGAATAGGAATATTGTTGAAAAAATATAAAAACCGGGGCAAAACAATCATTTTGATGATTGCAATTCTGCCAGCCATGGACAGGTGTAAGCGTAGCCATCGGGTGACCTGCGCTTCCAGTGCGGCAACCGCGGTGCCATAATTGAGACGAATGACCGAGGCAGTGTCAAGATGAATATGGATACCCAAATACTTAACAGAATCCGCACACCATTCTAACGGAAAGTCAAATGCCCAAGGCACAGTGCTGGCCGTCAGTGGAAATATTACAGACTTGTGCCAATTAATATGAAGTCCAGAGAAATTACCGAAACGTATGATTTCCCGAATAAGAGGCGATAGGTTCTCTTGAGGCAGGCGGACATTCAATACCAAATCGTCGGTGTACATGGAAAGCAGCAGAGGTCCGGTACGAAACTGCAGGCCACACTGGAGATGGTTCTCTTGAAACTGTCTAGCTAGAGGGTCCATGGCTAATATAACAAGCATTTACAATGCAACGGTCTCGGCATTGCAAAAGTTAGAGCTATTAGCATTGTAAATGAACGCGAGTTTAAGGTCTTGACATTGTAAATGACAAGGTCTTTTATTTATGTTTTAAAAACCAAAACATAAATAAAAGTCATTGTCATTTACAATGCCAATAGCTCAAAGACGCGTAATGTGTATGGCAAAGTACAGTAGCCTCCTGACGAGTTCCTTTCACTTAATTTTTTACAACTGAAAGCCCTGCCATTTTTTTTTTTACAAATTAATCACGGGTGGTGTCCGTGTCTGCATGGCAGTGGTGGTGTCTGTGTGTGCATGGGAGTGGTGGTGTCCGTGTGTGCATGACAGTGGTGGTGTCTGTGTGTGCACAGCAGTGGTGGTGTCCGTGTGTGCATGGGAGTGATGGTGTCTGTTTGTGCATGCCAATGGTGGTGTCTGTGTGTGCATGGCAGTGGTGGTGTCTGTGTGTGCATGGCAGTGGTGGTGTCTGTGTGTGCATGGCAGTGGTGGTGTCTGTGTGTGCATGGCAGTGGTGGTGTCTGTGTGTGCATGGCAGTGGTGGTGTCCGTGTGTGCACGGGAGTGGTTGTGTCCGTGTGTGCATGGGAGTGGTGGTGTCTGTGTGTGCATGCCAGTGGTGGTGTCCGTGTGTGAATGGCAGTGGTGGTGTCCGTGTGTGCACGGCAGTGGTGGTGTCCGTGTGTGCACGGCAGTGGTGGTGTCCGTGTGTGCATGGGAGTGGTGGTGTCTGTGTGTGCATGGCAGTGGTGGTGTCTGTGTGTGCATGGCAGTGGTGGTGTCTGTGTGTGCATGGGAGTGGTGGTGTCCGTGTGTGCATGGCAGTGGTGGTGTCCGTGTGTGCATGGCAGTGGTGGTGTCCGTGTGTGCATGGCAGTGGTGGTGTCTGTGTGTGCATGGCAGTGGTGGTGTCTGTGTGTGCATGGCAGTGGTTTGACCGTCGTGTCTTCGTTGCGCAGCTGTTTGTTATTGTGCCACTGCTAAATCCGACGGTTTCTGAGGCCTGTGATTAGTAATGGCATATCCTGCCAGCACAAGGGGCCCCGGTGGGATTCCACGGGGTCTGTGCATTAAGTATATTTAACTTTGTGGTGTGCTGAAAGGCAGCGGCTGTAGACAGAGGGCTGCAGCTCTGTGAAGAATGTGGTGTACTGTACATGCCTCGTGCCCTTCTGTGGTTCACAAGAAGCTGCTGTTCTCTGTCAGTTTTCACATCATTAAAAGTACTGCTCTTTCCATAACGTTGTGTTACTTCAGACAACAATAGCGTATGTCTATGGGTTGCACAATTCACCGTGTGTCTAGTGCCGACATTACTAACATGCAGACAGACGACCTAAAAAAAAAAACTAGTGCGCAAAGATGAAGTAACCTATCCATGCTGCAAGGTGCTGCCCTTCTAAACATAAAAATGTCTGGGAGAATAGAGGGTCCACATCGGGCTACAAACCTTGCTCTGCTGACTATAGCTATGTATATGTTTGTTAACTCACAACTGACACGATTCTATTGTATTACTTGACTCAGAGTTCTCTTTGTGATAAAAATCAATAAAAATCAGTTTATCACAAAAAAGTAAGGCAAGGGCCTTCACGATACAGTGGAATTGGCAATAGGAATAAAGAAATCGTTTTACGATATGCTACCGCTTTCAGGGTGTGAAATCTGCAGCCATCAAATACTGTTGCAATAACAGCTGAAGAGGGAGAGGCTGAAGGTGGGAGGGCAGGTGAGAGAAGAGGCAGCCAGCTTGTTCGTGAACAGCGCCGCGCGCCCCTCTGCAGACTCCCCCTGCATTCCAGAGAGGCGTGTGACGTGATCCTGTCTGCCCTGCGATGCTGTCGAGACAAGACCTGGCCGCGCGCACAACGTTATCCTATGGGGAAACGCTGCGCGCGGCCAGGTCTTGTCTCACTTCGGCGTCTCAGACTGCTGAGACGCCGACAATAGTTCTCGGCGAGAACGCGCTTTCAGCGCGTTACTAGCCGAGCCCTAAAAAGGAGAGGGGATAAGGGGCATCCCTGCCTCGTGCCACGGTGCCAAGGGAACGGGTCAGAGAGAGTGCCATTTAGACGCAACCGGGCCGTGGGCTTATTGTATAAAAGGGCCACAGTAGCCACGAAGCACTCCGGCATGCCCATTCGGTGCATAACCGATAGGAAAAAAGGCCACTCAAGAGAGTCAAAGGCCTTCTCGGCGTCCAACAAAATGGCGGCGGCAGGCGTGGAGGGATCCATTCGGTGCAAAACAGTGAACAGCGTGCGAAGGTTAAGCGAGGTAGACCTGTGTGGAACAAAACCCGATTGCACCGGGGAAATTATGGACTCCATCAACAGTGAGAGTCTAATGGTGATGACTTTGGCCAGGATTTTATAATCTAAGTTTAATAAGGAAAGAGGCCGATACGAGCCACATTGCATAGGATCCTTCCCCAGTTTGGGTAATAAGATGATCACCGCTTCGCGCAATGTCGGAGGGAGGACTCCTGCCTCAAGAGCCTCGGCTTATACCTCTACTAATCTCGGAACCAACAGGTCTTTGTACGTTTTATAAAAGTCTGCAGAAAAGCCGTCTAGCCCAGGAGCCGAAGAGGCGCGAAGGGCGTCTATGGCCTCCACTTTACTGTTCGACGTGGTGGGGGTTAGAAGGAACTCCTGCATGTAACATTCGAGGTAGACCAGAGCCACCTCAGATAGGTAATCTTCCTGCACGTTGGAATCCCCGGAGAGACGAGAGGTATAAAGGTCTTTATAATAAGTGAGAAACAGGTCGCACACCGCGGGGCTGGAGTGGACTGGGGAGCCGTCCATTCCAAACATTGCAATGATGTACGTGGGGCCTCTGGGGGGACGTAGCGTATTAGCCAATAATCGGCCCGGTCGCTCACCTTCCCCGTACCGCCAGGCCACGCATTGTTTGGTGAGGAAAAGCAATTCCCTCTCGGCGGCATCACGAAATTCGACGTACAGCTCAAGCCGGCGTGCGGCCACGGAATCAGAAGGGGAGCTAAGCATTTCCTGATCTAGTGCTGCAATTTTCTCCTCAACCCGGTCCAAAGTGGAACGAAGATCCCGAAGTACCCCGGCATGTTTCGAGATGCAGACCCCTCTAATATATGCCTTAAAACCTTCCCACAGAACCGCCCAGGTGTCGACTGAGACAGTGTTGAGATCAAAATAATCATCTATGGCCGGATGTATGACGTTACAACACATACTTTTACAACGCCTACCTTTACAACGCGGTTTTTACCACGCATACCATTACAACGCATAGCGCTTTGGGGTGCTGGATAGTGAATAGTTTAATTTACTATTCCAACTCCAGTCCCCGTGGATAGTAGGGAAGGTTATTGGATAGTAAATTAACCTATTCCCTATCCTAGAGCGCCCCCCAGAGCAATGCGTTGTAATAGTTTGCGTTGTAAAAGTTGCTTTGTAATGGTAGGTCGTTGTAAAAGTTTTGTTGTAAAGGTTACATACCTCTATGGCCTGCCTAACTTCCTCAGTGATGACTGGGTCCAATAAGGCCCGACCAGGAAAGCGCCATTGCCGCTCCTAACCTCCCTCGCGGGGAATTGAAAGCTGGAGGAGAACTGGGGAATGATCAGAGAGAGTGCGTGGAAGAGTCTGGACAGCCCCCAACCAGCCAGCTGCCTCAGAAGAGACCAGCCAGTAGTCTAACCTTGTCCATGTGTTGTGGAAGCCTGAGTAATGGGTGAAGGAAGGATGGTGTGCATTTAGATGGGCTTCAACATCCACTAAGGAGCAGTGTGTGCAACTCTCACGAAGGGCCAGTCGGGAATGGGGCTTGGAGTCAGGAGTAGAGGCGGTGCTGTCTCTAGGATGATTCAAAAGGAGATTAAAGTCCCCACCAATGACCAGAAGCCCAGTATCTGCAGCCAGGATTTGGTTCGACAGGGAGTGATAAAAGGAAGGGGAATCGGTATTCGGACCATAAATACATACAAAGGAGACCTTATGGCCCATCAATAAACCTGTTATTATCAAAAAACGGCCCTCAGGGTCCCGGTGTGTAAAACAGTGTGCAAACTGAATTCTCTTATGTATCAAAATGGCAACACCCCTGGAATATGAGCTGTAATTAGAAACAAATCTGTGCAGTCCCCAAGCAGAAGCCACCAAACCACCCTCCGAGCCAGCCAAATGGGTCTCCTGCATAAAGAGGACATCAACATGATGACGCATAACATAATTTAGAACCTGCCTACGTTTCCTGTTATTATTCAATCCACGCACATTCCACGTTAATAACGAAAGCCCGGAAGGACCGGGCACATTTCCTAACCGTACCATCTATGTTGTACCACAAAAACACAAATCAGTGCAAAAAAGCATCACATCACACAAAGCAAGGCTCATTTTTGGCAAATTGAAACATCCAATAAAAAAGGAAACAAAACCCCCCCTCCACCCGCCACCCAACCTCTCATATACCCATAAGAGAAATATCCCTGCATCGCAAATCAAAAAATAAACCATGGAGGCATCCACCATGGGGCATGGCAACGCCACGCCGGACGTGCAAACCAGCAGTGAAATATCAAAAACTGAATGTAATAGCACATGCAAAGAGCCTAAACCAGACAACAGTGCTACTTTCAATGAACAATCAAAGGAGCAGAAAAAAGAGGGGGGAGAAAGCAAAGAGACCATTTTCAACCAGTCCCATTTTGGGAGAAAAGATCAACGCTGGATTGTGAAGCCTGCTGCTGCGGGGAGTTGGGTCGGGATCTGTTCGATGCCCCGCTCGAGTTGTTCTTAAAGTCACGTAAAAACTCCTGAGCCGCATTTGGAGTGTCAAAGATTTTGGGACGTCCATCAATGTCCACCTTGAGATGCGCTGGATAGAGCATGCCATATTGAAGGCCTAGGTTTTTAAGCATGGCCTTGACACTTTGATATTTACGCCGGGCCTCCTGGACCATGGCAGTAAAATCTGGGACGAAGGAGAGGTTGCTGCCCTGCCACTGGATCTCACTCTTCTCACGTGCAGCTCGAAGGGCAGTGTCCCGATCTCTAAAATTCATGAGTCTGGCCACAATTGGCCTGGGAGGCAAGCCTGGTCTGGGGCGATGGCCTAAGGATCGGTGTGCACGTTCAACAACGAAACCCTGAGTGAAAGATTCCCTGCCAAACAAATCAGAAAGGAGCTGCTCCACAAATGTGTCCAGTCTGCCAGTGGCCGTCGTCTCCGGCACGCCGAGAATACGAATGTTATTGCGGCGCCCCCTGGCCTCCAAATCCTTGTTCTTTATAGCCACATCTTTAGGAATCTTTTCCATTCTTGCGAGTCGTTTAAGGGAGGAGGAGGCCCCGTCCTCGTGATCTGACACCCTAGATTCCACCACATCAAGCCTGCGATCGTGACCCTGGATCTTGGAGTTCATATCAGCCAGCTTTTTGTCCAGATCGTCAAACCGAGCGTCCAGGGCCTTGAAGCCCGCCCTCATTTCGGCGAGCATGGCGGCGGCCAGGGCCTCTAAGCCAGGCGCCTCATGAGGAGGGTCAGCTTCCGCCATCGAGCCTGCGGCGGGGTCCGCCATGGCCCCAGGGGTCTTATCAAATTGGAGCTTAGTCTGTCGAGGGTCTTTCTTGACCATCGTGGCAGGTTGGTCGTAGCAGCATTAGGGTGCCCAAGTTATAGGATCTCCCAGTGTGACTCCGGGACATTGCCGCACCAGGGCCTACCAGATGCCACCAGAGAGGAGTAGCAAGGAGACGGGAGAGACGCGGCTCACTGGATCAGGATCCACCAGCAGAGCAATGGCAGGACTACCAGGAGAAGCTCAGACGGCGGTCCACGGTGGAAGACGGCGGCCAGCAATCCCCCGGACACACAAGACGACCAAGGCAGGCAGCGGCCAGATCGGGAAGGCGAGAAGAGCAGGAAGGCCCATCCATCTGTAAAAGCTGGGACACACGCAGCGAAGGCAGTCGTCAGCGTGGCTGGGCGGGCAAGGCCTCAGGTGAACCTAGCGAGGCCCCAGGCCGGGGGGGAGGGGGGCCCGGAGAGTCACCACCGTTCAGCCGGCCACAGAGCACCCACCGGGCACCAGGGGGAGGGGGAGCCTAGTCACCCACCACCACCGAACCCCAAACCCACCCGCACCACCACTCACGACCCGCAACACCGCCCCCGAGACCAGAGCACGAGGCAGGCCAGCCCACCCACCCAAGGCCCCGGCTTATAGCAGCGCGGCAGGCCCAAGGGCCAGAATACTTGCGCCTGCAGCGGGGGCCGGGCGGGGGAGCAGCAAGCAACGCGCGGGTCACCGGAGCAGGCAACAGGCCGGGTGGGAGCGGGGAGGGAGATCGGGAAGGGGGCAGCAAGGGGCGCAGACTCACCACGGCCTCGGCAACATCAGGATGGCGGATGGTAAGCCCGGGCCAGGCCCCGATGGTATCGGGCACCGGCGGCGGCTGGAGATGGAACCAGCAGCTATGGAGCCATCAGTCGCTGCAGCAGGGCTTCGCGATCTTTGGGAGCTGGAAGGCACCTCAGGAAAGGCTCTACATCGCAGGATCGGGGCTGGTGTAATCGCCCGATCGGTGGAGCTCTAAGCGGATGCGGCCATCTTGGTCGCCTCAGTAGCCACGCCCCCATAGTGGCCCATTGTTGATTCGTTATTCAGACTCCATCCAGGACTGGTGTTTTCTTTTTTTATTCTTTTCCAATTTGGCTGTCCGCATGTCATAGACCATTCCTGAGGAACATCCGCTGTGACGTATATTGAATTACGCATACCCTCTGGGTCGAAACGTCAACGCTTCTTGATTATCCCACGTCCATTGTCTCATCACCCTTATACTAAGAAGAAGGAAGTCCAAATGGTGGTTGCAGAACTTTATGTATTTATAAAGGGATGGAACAACACTAACCTGTATTGTCTATACGTTGATGTAATTTGTACTCTGGATATTTGTTGGTAGCACGCGTGCACTTTATGTCACTTGGCTCACTAAAGTCACATTGTTTTTGTTGTTTGTTTTGCTATCTGTGTAGGTGACAGTCATATTGAAAATCAACCATTAAAATAATATAAGTATAAATTTGAACACATTTTTGTTTGCATTGTGTTTCGACTGATTGCTATTCAGGAAAGACACTGCTGTGCTTTTCGACTCTTGAATTTATTTTGTTTACTAAGCAATTGTTTTACCCAACAGAACTCATTGTAAATTATATTGCTTACACACAGGTTCTGAGGGACACAGGGTTTACCCCATTATCGTTATTGGTTGATTTGTGGTACTGCAAATTTCTATGATCAGTATACACTTTTATAGTGTATTTGGCTGCTATCAAATATTGTCTCCATTCTTTAAAAGATCTCCTAATGGCCTTAAGTTTGTTGTCAGTTATTGAATATTTCAACTATGTGGGTAATAATTTATTAGAAACATAACCTACTAGAAGAACCTGAAGAGTGTTTGGATTTCTCTGAGATAAAGCACCTCCCATGGCATGATAGGGAAGCATCAGTTTCAACAATGAAAGGCCTGTCTACATTAGAATGTTGTAAAATTGGAGCACTATAAAAATATTCTTTGAAAACCAACAAGATTTATCTTCTTTTGACTAAGTAAAAACTGCTCTCTTTGTAGTAACATGGGGAGGGGGTTATATAATTTCTGAAAACTGATGTATGAACCTCCTATAAAATGGGCAAAGCACAAAAATATTTGAATAGCCATGAGTAAATGTGGTGCAGACGCTGAACAATTTCTGACATTTTCTTGTGATTCATCTTAATGCCCTCAGGTGTAATTATGTATACCAAAAACTCTACAGTAGTGATTCGATAAAACTTTTAGCCATCTTATTGAAAAACTGGTACACTTTTAATCTCTGTAACACCGCCTTAGCATGTAAAATGTGAGTTTCTAAAGAGTCAGAACAGATCAAAATATCATCTAAGTAGACAGTACAAAACACATCCAAACATCCTCTTTAAACCTCATCAATTAAATACTGGATTGCTACTGGAACATTGCAGGGTCAAAAAGGCATGGCCTGGTGTTCATAAAACCTAAAGAGAGTATGGAATGCCGGTTTACACTCATCGCCCTCTCGCACTTTCAGTAGCTGATAAGCTCAACTGAGACCCAATTTTGTAAAAAAAATTGTGCTTCAAAACTGATATGATAAAACAATATTAATGTGATAGGATAATAGCTGTTCGCTGTGATTGTGTTGAGACTCTGTAGTCTATACATATTCTCAGATCACATCCATGTTTTTGGAAACAAAAAATAATGGAGAACACTCAAGTGACTACAAAGGGCTAGCAAAGCCAGATTTTCATCTAGGTACTGTCGAAGATATTCTGTTTCTCTTTCAGTATATACATACACTCAACTACTGGCTGTTTATGCACCAGTCTCCACATCAGTCTTTCAAACATAACTTCTATATGGAGGTATTTGCCATTTTCTTATCAAAATCATCACAAAATTCTTAATAGCAATGGGCTAAACAGATGGCACAACCAATAGTTTAGAAAATATTCATTCCTGTGAGCATTTTAGAATGAAAACATTTTCTTGATTGCCATGAAGACATACAACTATTTTCAAAATAATATGAATTCAGTTGACTCATCCAGGTGGCACACTCAACATATGAGGTATGTAAGGTCAACCAGGGCATTCCAAAAATTGCCTTAAACTGAGGAGCAACAATCAAATGAATTCATGCACATATGGAATCTCAATTGAACTAAGGATAAGTTAGAAACCCATTGACTGTTTAACATCGCCAGGAATCTTTTCTCAATGTCAGGACTCTGCAAAGATATAGCAAACATACTATCTATATAATTGCCTGAAGCTCCAGAATCTAAATGCCCTGCCACAAAATCATCTTCATGGTAATAATCATATGAGCCACAGTTGTTCCTTTCTTTATTGAGGAATTTAGTTTTCCCCCCAGCTGTGGCCTGCTAATGGGCAAAGGTACCAATCTTTGACTTTTATAATTCAGTGTTTTACTTTTACAGCCTTTGAGAAAATGTCATTAGTTTCTACAATTCAAACACATATCATGTAAATGACCTTTTTTGCTTCTTTAGCTACGGGCCCTCTTATGCCACCTAATTGCATTGAGTTGAAAGTCTCAGTAAGTCTATTCTATTAAACCTTAGGCCAACGTTCAGTTACACGCTGATTAAACTGTATTACTAGCCCTATGAGCTCATCATACGCAGTGGGAGGATTCACCATTTTCGTTAAGATATGCTTGAATTTGCTTTGCAGCCTTTGATAGAGTGAGGATGACCTTTCTCAACTACCAAGCGTTTAAATGTGGTAAAGTAAATTAATAAATCTTGATGTCCTTGCTTAAGATATAGCAATTAATTGAATAAAGAGTGTCCGAAGAGCAAAGGATCATTTCTCTCTACTAATGGAATACTTTGAGTTGCTCCACTCCCAAGAAAACAGGACAAAACAATCCCTACCTCCGTTTATTGATTAAGAAATAATACAGATGCCCTTGGTTCTCCAGAGAACCTTTCTGGAGGTGCCAAAGGTATAATTGGAATCACCCCCAGAACAGGAATGTGCAAGGAAAACTTGCCTACCACGAGGAAGAGATACTTGACTTACTTTTTCTTCTGTGACTTTACCATGTTACTTATCCCCTCCATTGCCATTAACTCTGCATGTAAATCCTTATTTTGTGATTTCACTAAACTGACCTCCTATTGCAATTTAGTTATAACCTCTAAATCTGACAAAGAAACGCTGACTAAGACTGTCCCTTATTTGGATGGCAGCATGGGCTAGGAAATCTGTCAGGTTGCACTAACCTTGTGTTCACAAAACACCACAGGAGTGATGCACTCTTCACTTTCTCATGGTCTCCACCATTTACCAGATACTCTGGGATGTGAGGGCTAGTGGTAGAAAACAGCAAAGGGGAGTGAATGAGAGATAAAAGTTCTAAACTTAACTCAAATAGACTGAAATAGTGAATGTATAAACCTTGGGAAAATTCTCAGTGAAAACAAGTCTCTGTACTTTGGGATGGAACGTCCGAAAATAAAACACACATTATGAGTATTTTAAATATATGTTCACTAAACACTTCAATATGCTCAAGGTCTTTGATTATCCACTGTATAAAATGAGTTATAATTTCTACTTGAGTTGTATAGCACTGCAAGGTAATTAACAAATGGTAAATATTCTGCATTTATTTCTCAAACAAATCATGTACAAATAGTAGAACTCTCATAAGTTATACCTTGACACTTAAAATTAACATGAGCACATAGTCCTGGCATAACGGTTCTTTCTGTTCTGTCACAGGACAAGTTCAAGTGAAATGCATCAAATCAACAGTCTTATAAAAGTTCATAAACATGTTAAAGTAATTTGGAGTTTATTGCAGGAAGAACACGACGTCCAGAAATATTTTGTCTATATTCCTAATATCCTTCAATACAATCAAAGGAAGTAAGCATCCTTTATCAGAGTAGCAAGGTTCCAGCTTCAGCAAAATTGTATTACAATTGCCTTGTAAAGATGTTGTGGATCATGAGGGAAAGCAGGCCCAAGTGTCAGAGAAGGCCGCCACTACTCCAGGCTATGTGAGAGTTCAAGGCTTGCTGAGAAATCTAGTTTGTTGTCAAAGCTCTGTTGCATATTGCATTCTCCATCACATGCAAGCCTCAATGTACAGAGTGCCAACACTCTGTAGGGAGACAGCTAGCCTTTAGTTGTCTGGGAAAGACTCGATGTGAGTGGGTTCTAAGTATTGCTCCACCGTGCTCACCAAGTGCCAATCAGTAATCAATACCTCCATCCTTGCTTCCTGACACTGAGGCCCTTGTGTGAGCAGGAGACAAATTATTGAAATTGCACTCCCGATTGACCACCCAACATACACAGTCTAACTGGTAAAACAAAAGTGGACTGTTCTGCCAGACTTGAATAGGCACATGCAAGGAGCAGGAATTAAAAGCTGTAAAGTTTTGACCGTCTTGACTTTTATCCAATCTACTCTTCTGGATATCAAGGCCCATTCTGGTCCCATTCCTCCCCAGTTTTCCTCCTTCTTCTTTCTTTCCAGTGCTGAACTGTGAACCTTACAATTAATTGAATTAAAGATTGGAAAGCCAAAAACCAATAGGAAATCCAGAAAAAAACAACAAACGGGAGATGTCAATATAGTCTATAGGGAAGCCAGCATAGGGTAGTATAGAACATGATAGAACCACCACATAGAATTATAATTCATACGCTGTGCAGAAGAGACTGCACATGGTGGCAAAATCTAACAGAATGGGTAGAAGCCACTATAAGGATGAATATTAAATGTAAAGCGTAGAGGTACCAATGTAGAAAAGGAAACATCAATAGTCAATGGTGCGTGAATCATCATAGAGATGGAGGAGTCTATAAAGTAGTAAAAGGCCATTATATAGAAGGTAGAAATCTATTTACCTAGCAGAGATATAACCAGTAAGGAAGCAGAAAATATAGACGGGAAAAAGTCTGCATTGAGTGATAATGAGCGAAAGGATGGAGGTGTCAATAAATAGCTGGTGGGAACCAACATAAAGATCACAATGGGAGAGGACTAGCCAACCTAGAGAGAGAGGTGGAAATCAATGTAGAGTTTCAAGAAACAAGTGCAAAGAGAGAGAAGTCAAAATATAATACAGAGGTACCAACATAGACATATCATATAGAGCATGAAGGGGATAACTAAAAGTGGGAGATGCCAGCATAGGTATAAGAGGCAACATAAGGAGACAGAGGTCAGTCAGTACAGGCTATGGAGAAACAAATGTGGAATGGGAGAAGTACATATACAGTATGAATATGTCATCACAGTAAGGTCACAGGTTGGGCCCCTGGGTAGAAAACAAAAATGTGCGTCTGACTCCCCTTCTTAGACATAGAGTAACAGCGCCATAAAATAATTGGGAGAGCTATTTTGTATGCTCACTCCTCACGTGCTCTTCTGTTCCAGATGGGGACTCTGCGGCAGAGATGAGGATCCTCAGGCGACGCTCCACAATCTGGACAAGTACGCACAACCACCGGAAACACCTCTACGCAGAGACTGGTACTGTACCAAGAAAAGCGACCATGAAATCAAGGCCACCTTCACCTGTTTCGGTAGTGGGTCCACAACCCACTCAACAATCCATTCAACAAAAGACCTCCAAGTAGCCTACTGGCAGTAGCCAGATGTTTACCTGTATTACGGAGAAAATTCCTCTGAACAACAAGAGTCATTAAACAGCTTCGGTAATAGGGTTCTGGGTCTAAATATATATATATATATATATACAGGAAGCTGCAGTACACTGTTGTCACTCCGATACAGTCTTGACTATAGACATTTCCCACACCCACAAGAGATACAGCATGGTTACTGAAGCTTCCCACACACACACACAGACCCGGTACAGAACAGGTTACAGTAGTTCAAACTCCCTTAAGCACAGAACATGTGGAAAATGATCAGTGCAAACAGCAGTTGAAACATACTCCGTTGAATGTGGGGCCCGGCATTGTTCTCCAGTCACCCTAAATTGAATGATGGGTATAGGAAGGAATCATTTGTTTTGTTCCAGCAGGAAGAGTACATGATGGTGACCCATTGCAGGAGTAGGTTTTCGATGCAAAGGTGTGGACAGCAGCATTGGGACTTGCTCCATGAATTTCAGCCCCAACTCTCATACAATATATAGCTTTTCCGCCAAGGGGTTTTATCTGCCTGGAAATTGTTTTGCTTCTCCACAATTGAGTACAGATACCAGTGCTATGTGCCAAATTCGTTTGTTGGGAGTACACAACTGGGAGTGGATTGCACTCTCCTGCAGGGACTTACAGTGATCCTTCTGAGGAGATGAGTCTAACCCGAAGTTCCAGACAGGCCTTAGGTCAAATAACATGCACATTAGAAAAACACAATCACTTAGAAAATGTAACTTCTGCAGATATTCTGAGATGTAGGATAGCATGAACATGATGAAACCTGGCATTCTTGTGTTACAACAGATACAAGACTACCTAGGCTATCATATCTTCTGTGCTGGAGCTCATCCTTGAGCAAGGGGTAAGCATTTGTAGAACATATATGTCTTCTGTGAGGGTGCTGCATCCCTTTCCCTCTCTATGGTAATAACTAGGGGCCTGATTTAGAGATTGGCTGATGGGTTACTCCCTCACAAACATAATGGATATCACTTCCACATTATTACAAATGCATTATATCCCGCGGCATCTGTAATAATGCAGGCTAGATATCCGTCACTTATGTGATGGAGTACCTATCCACTGAAATGAGGCTCTAAATCACTAGCCTTCGGAGAATTCCCAACCTTGACCAAAGGTCAAAGCCTTCATTTGGCTTGCGTACCAAGACCAGTACCCACACAGAACTAGAAAGGGAACTTCCATTTATATAGACTCACCCATATGGTTGGTGCCATGACAGTGGTAACCCAGCATGCCTGTCCGCTTCCTGTGCTTCTACTAGAGCCCTAGGCGAAGTGTTGCCAATGCCTTCGGAGTGGTAGGGCCGTCTGAGAGGAGCATGTATCTGTGGCTCAGGATAGGCTTCTATTCATGTGTCTTGCTCTCTGGATTAGCCCTGTATCCTGTCGAAGTTTCTCAGCATACCTCACACTGGCAAAACTCTGAAGAAGCATGCATCCCATGCGCAGTTTTGAAGAGGAGCGCATCCTTCCAGATGTAAGGCAACATTCCCCTTATACCCTTCCTCTATGGCATTTGAACATGGACTCCCTCTCAAATCTAATAACATTATGGTTCAGGCATGCCCATAAATCCCCTGGCCGATTGCACTCTGACCTGGGTACACTGGCATCCAGACTAAGCCCATGCAGACCATCAAAATGCACAGAGTCAGTGCCAGGATAAAACTAGAATAATCTACCTCCCTTGGCCCGTCTACAGCACTGCCATCTTTGGGGACTAGGAGGAACAATACCCAGATCCCTAACCTTCCAGCTAATGCTATTTACTCCGGCAACCTAGTAAATTAATTTACTGAAGCTCTCGCGGCAAGCTTCCTTCACACACAAAAGGTACAGCATGGTTTTTGTAAACTATCACACAGGTAGGATTACATACCAGCAGTTGCTGCTGGTGCAGGTAAGCAAGGTGGGGGCGCGGCTGGGTGAGGAGGGGTGACAGACGACGGAATAAGCGAAATAAATAAATAAAACCACTTACCTTGCGCTCACCGCATCACTGAGTTGGCGACGCTGCGAGCGTAAGGTACGTGGTTTTATTTATTTTATTTTGCCTATTCCGTCGTCTTTCACACCCCTCCCGCCTGCCCCGCCTCACCCCACAAGGCTTCTCTGCACCGGCCACCACTGCATAACAGGCATCCAACAGGAAGTAGCACTGCATACTTCCTCTCACTGAACAGCTGATAAACAAACAGTTGTATACACTTTTCATTATTCCCAGAGAAAGGGGGAAGCATTGGCTGCAGCAGTGCATATGTCCCATTGCAAACAGAACAAATACAACATGGGTAGCAGCAGTGCAAACCTCTCCTAAATATAGGTACAATCTGACGAAGAGGGAGGGAGACCAACTGGTATTCACAGTAGTGATTAGTCTGGTGCGGTAAAATACTATTGTTAGGTTTCTTTGTCAGTAGTGGAGGCCCTTTTGAAGTGCAATTGAGCCAGGGAACAGCCCCGCCCCGTTCATCCTGTCAGGGTGGCCCATCCTGCCTACAACTAAGCCCAGTTATCTCACTGTTAGGAATGCACAAAGCCTATAAGCAAGGTCAGGTGACCCAGGGCACTTCTCGTTTGTGAGTGGCTTACCACCTACTTGAAGTAGGTGGTAAAGTGCAAGTGTTTTGCGACCGCAATTGCAAAAAAATGGTACATGCCATTGGGACGCGCTATTTGTAAGGGACGCCCTTTGCACGCCCCTTCCTAATAGCGAGTCGCAAACCCTATTTTGCTAGTCGGTAATATGTTCCCGGCTCGCAAAATAGGGTTTGTACATGGGCCAGACCTATTTTGTGGTCGCAAACGGGCCGATTTCCCGTTTGCAACCGCAAAATCGGTCGTACGTCTGGCCCAAAGTCTTCGCCTTCAGAGATTGCAACTGGAGATCTTTTGTTTATTTCTCAACGGAGTAATACAATAGGTGCCAAAAATCTAGTGCAATCAACTATTTCAACCATGCGCTAGGACATCAGTTCCTTTCTTTCTGCGCCTACAGATGCAGATCCAGAGTTCCCCCGGTCTCTCTGAGACTATTGTTTTCTCAACGTTTTGTGGTTTTCTGGCTTTCTGGGACAAAGGCTACACCAGTTTGTGAGGGATATGTCCCCCAAAAGTTGACCAGGGTTTCAGCCTTGTGGGGAATATCACAGGCATATGTCGCTCATTGATCCCCAGTTAGTGTGTCTGCGGTTCCTGGGGTTGTGTTATACCTCCTTAACCTGTAGTGAGTGCACCCGGGTGCATCGTAAAGTCATCTAGGGATGGAATACAAAGCTTTTTGTTACCCGACATAAAAGACCCCTTGTCGTCGAAGTCATGGGGGTGGGGCTGTTCTAGATCCCATGACCGGTCCCCGGAGGACTTGTCATCCAGTTCCCATTCTTCAGATAAGTCTTACAAGAAGAAAACGGAGAAGTCCATACCGGGTTCTTTCCCATCATGACACTTCAAATCCCCCAACAAGGGAGCGAAGACACTGCACTTCCAGGACCAGCTCCCAAAAGGGAGCTGGTCCCTGATTGTGCCTGTGCCAGCCTATGTTTCTCAGGCCCGGGTCTACTCCTGCTCATATTCAGCAGTTCCAGGAGGCTATGATGTGCCTGTGTGCACAGCTGACTTCCCGTGGAGAGCTTGCGTGCAGCAGATGGACCAGAGGTCTGCCAACTGAGAACACTTCAGCTGGACTTTTCTCTGTGTCACTTGTACTCTCTGGGTCCGGATCCATGCCAATGTCTGTACTGTTGCCATTCCTGGCACCATGCCCCATTCCGGAGTGTGGTCCACTGGCGCCAATGCCGACTTCACCTGCTCTGGATGTCCCAACCGAATTCTGTCTGTTGCCGAAGTAGCACTGTGTCAACCTCTTCAGAGGCTGAGCATGACTCCAGTTGTTTTCTCTCACTAATCCTTCTGATACTGAGACTGTTACCCTTCCTCAGAGCAGGGAACAGTTTATTCATGACATTTTTGGTGTGGATTCAGATAATTGCACTTAGGATGCCAGAGATGATATTGCTCTGGCATATCACAACCACAATTGGTAAGATGATCTTCAGAAGGAGAACTGTTTACACACCTCCCCTGACTCAGTCTTGTTTTCTTCCCCAGGCCCGGCCACCGCAGATACTGCATTGTTTGCTTCTGTGAGTCATAGAGCAGCTGTCATTCTTAACCTCCACCTTCCTACAAAGGAGGTCAAAACCAATTTGTTGACTAAGGTCTTGCAACCAATGCAAACTCAGTGGGACCACTTCTGCCTTTTAATGAAGCGTTGACTAATACCCTTCCAAATACCTGGGCTAAACCTTGCACAACTGTCCTGGTCAACCACTAATTTGCCCATTGTCACCATCCTGCACTGGGGGAACTAGATTTTCTTACCCAACATCCTTACCTGGAGAGTCTGGTGGTGGAGGCTTCAGCAAGCAAAGTTAATCCCAATGCTTCTTCTTCTGCTTTGCAGGATATGGAATTCAAACTCCTGGACACTTTTGGGCAGCAAGGCTTTCTCATCCACTAACCTTTCCCTGCCTGTATGTTTTATGCGCTGTTGGACTTGATTGCCCAAGTCCTTCCTATGGTGTCAGAGGAAGCTCATGCTGTTCTGTTTCAGGCCATGCAAGGCGGCCGTGATATGGTCACGTGTTCTATCTGCTGTGTACTTGATACTACAGATTCCTTGGGCTGCGCTGTTGCGACCAGTGTAGCCAGCCAACAACATGCTTGGGGCCGCTTCATTGGCTTTTCAGGGGACATCAAATCCTCACGGACATGCCCTTCAACGGGTCCCACTGCTTTCAGGGATAGGGCGGATTCGGTGCTGGGGCGCTTCAAAGAGTGCAAGGCTACAGCTCGCTCCCTCAGATTGTCCACTGCTCTTTGCCAACAGCCAGCTCAATTTCGCCACCTGCATGGCTTTAGCCAGGGGTCCTACTTTCTCCATCAGATGCATTAGTCCAACAGTCTTCTCACTTTTTTCACAGCCGTGGACTCCATAGGTCACGCGGACATCAAGGGCAATGTTTGCTCAAGTTCAAGCTTCTTTGATGTGTCCCTCATGATGCACAGCCACCCTTTCGGTGGCTGACTCTGCCAGTTTTTGCCAGGGAGGATGTTCAAGATTATTAGTTGGGTTATGCCATCTCATTCTTGGTAAACTCTGCTGCCCTTGTCACTGTCCCATTGTGGCTGACAGAGGACAACCTGTCTCTTTTACAACAGAAAGTGCAGGCTATTTTGGCCAAAAGATCCAGAAAAAAGGTTCCCACGTCAGAACTAGTTTGTGATTGTTATTCCCACTACTTCCTGGTGCAGAAAAAAAACGCAGGGCTCCATTCAATTCTAAATCATTGCTCTTGCAACCGCTTCCAGAGAAAGGAAAAATTCAAGATGCTCATCTTGGCTCAGGTTTTGTCTGCCCTTAATCCTGGACAATGGATGGTAGCATTAGACATGCAGGATGCTTATTTTAATTTTCCCACCCTGCAGGCCCTCAGGCGTTACCTGTGGTGCACAGTGGGCTAGAAGGAGTGTGGGATTGCCGGGAGTGAGAGTGTCCAAGACATTCATGCTATGTTCCTGATGCTTCAACCAAAGTGGTGTCATGGACCGTGTGCCAGAAGGCCCTGCTCTTCTGGATGGGGCTGTAGCATCAAGAGATTTTCCTGGTAGTACAGCACCTGGCAGAATCCTTGAACGCCAAGACAAACACACTCAGTCATTGACGCCTAGCAGATCATGAATGGTGGGTAGATCTGGAATTAACACAAAGTTTGTTCACTGCTTGGATAGAACATTGGCTTGATCCGTTCACCACTGCTGAGAACTTGCAATGTCAGTGCTTCAGGCGTGGGCGTTTCCAAAGCAACTCTTGCTTTGAGGTGCGTTCCATGTAGGGTGGTGCTCGGGACTCTTGTACGTTTTTCTACTGATACCAATCCTGCCCTGAGTTCTGAAAATTAAGAAAGACCATGCCTAAGTCATCCTGGTGGCCCCGTACTGGGCATCCCGATCTCCTGCGCATGATCATCTGTCCCGTGATTAGGCTGCCACTTCTGGAGGACCGCCTATCTAAGCAGGAGGGGAGGGTTCTGCATCTGAATCTGCACACACTCTACTTCCATGCTTGGAGATTGAACAGCTGTAGTTGAACGCTTTTGACCTCCCTCCAGTGGTCTTAGCATCCCTCTACCAAATCTGTATACGCCTGCTGCTAGGACACGTTATTGGCCTGGTGCGCAACCAAACAGGTTGACTCACTTCATGTCAAATTGTCTGAGGTTTTGTTGTTTCTGTTGTCTTTGACCCAGCAAGCTCTTGCTTTGGGCACAGTTAGAGGTTATCTGTCGGCTAGTTTGGCTTTTTTGCAATTGTAGGTCCAGCCTTCCTTGTTTAAGTATCCAGTGGGGATGCATTTTTTAAAGGGCTTTGACATTTGTTTTCCCCCCTCACCTTTCATCGTGCCCCAGTGGGGCTTGAATTTGGTTTTGACCTTCCTCATGTGTTCCCTGTTTGAACCCATGCATAGCTGGCCTCTCAGATCGCTTACCCTTAGATGGTTTTCTTAGTGGCTATAAAATCGGACTTGAGGGCGAACAAGCTTCAGGCCCTCTCCTAATCCTACTTTCGATCCAGGCAAGTTGGTTCTTTGGATGTGCACCCTTCTTACTGAAAGTGGTGACTTCTTTTCACATTAGTCAAACTATCATCCTACTGATGTTCTTCACTCTAGGAGGAGGAGTGTCTCCATCGCCCGGACCCGAAGAGGGCTCTGAGCTTCTATATTGATAGGACTTACCACCACCGAGTGAACAAAGAAAGGCTGAGCAGTGCTCAAATGGACCATTTCCTTCTGGATCATGCTCTGTATTAATATCCGCTACGCTTTGCCTTAGAAGGTTCCGCCTTCTTTGACCAGAGCCAAGGCTGCTCCTACTATTTTGGACATTTTCCAGACTGTGACGCGGGTGTCCCTCCATACATACACGAAGCACTACGGTCTGGACAGTCAGGTCCGGCACGACAAGCACGTTGCCCATTCAGTACTGCTAGACTTTCTGGTATGCGCCACTTTATAGACGCACCTCCTGGGGAGTACTGCTCTGGTATCTATTCTAAAGTGAGGAATCTGCAGTTAGAACTCTCTATCAGAAGCACAATTTACTTACCTTCGGTGTCTCCTATACTGGAAGAGACTCTATCTAACTGAAGATTTCTCACTGACCCGCTAATCCTCTCCAATCTGTGAACTGGACTCTTTCACCTAAATAGATCCCTATTTAGGTATCTGCCTACTGGTCAAGACTAATTTGATTTTGGATCTGCATTTGCTGGGTTCGAAGCATCATGAAAGCAACTCATGTCAGCAGGCATGGGTGGCGCCTATATAGGCCGTGCATGTCACATCTGGCGCAGTCGATGATGGTGCAGAGCCACAGGCACTAGCTCCCTGCATGGGTACTACTTTAATTTTTTTCTGGATCCATTGTTATGCTTGGGGAATATTCTATGGCAGTGGTGTAACACAAAATAATGAGGCCCCCTGCAGAATGTGATGAGGGCCCCCGGTGTCTACCAGATCACACAGACCTTCATGGGTCTTGGGCTCAATGTCGGTCCCTTGATCGGTTGGGTCCTCCCCCCCCCCCCCCTAACGCTGCAGGCGTCTGCTCAGGAAAACAGAGTGGATTTCCCAAGCGTTGAACTATTTCTTATTCCATGCCATTCTGCAAGGCATGCAATGGCATGGATTGGAGCATGCGAGACCCTCTCCAAAACAAGAAACTCTGGGGCCATTCATTACATCCTTGTTCTAAGGTGAGAAATCTGCGGTTAGGTAGAGTCTTTACCAGAAAAGGCATTACTGAAGGTAAGTAACTTGTTCGATCTGCTCTCTCTGTTTTCACAACCTTGAATAAACCAGGAAATTAGGATTAACACAAATGAAAGCACATATTGCTCCACATAGCAATAGATAAAACAGTAAATTGCAACGAGGTTACTTCACAGTCTACTTGTCAAGAAGGAGTTACCGCCCACCCCCTCTGTACCACCAAGCATCACAAAGTATGTTCACTGACTCTCTAATCGAGACAGCAGATAATAGGGCAAGAGCTGCAGGAGTCCAGTGCATGCCTACTTCCTCTCAAGGAGAAAGTACTTTTATTATAGGTCCTTGCAGTTGAAGTGTGTCCTCACAGCCACCGTAGGGAGGTAGATAAATTAAGCCCAACATAGATAACCTATGGCAAGGTTAGCTCATAACGCTCCATGGCTCTTGCAGTTTTCTACTGCATATTCCAAGTAAAGCGCATGGAAGCCATTGGAATGGTGAGAGAGCTGTTCTGCCCTCAGAAAATGGGGAGGGGGGACTCTTGGGCAAAAATCTCTCCTTTACCAGAGTTCTACAAATACACTGTAACACACAAGAACTCGGGTATATATCCCAAGATTGACATCAAGAGCTTTTCTCACCCCGCATGGCAGATGCCATGTGATCTCCCCACATAACAGTGTAGCTGTGCCTTAAGTGTGCTTGCTTTCACTCCATCCTGACTCCCTCCGTTACAAAGGGCTCAAATTGAGAGGGGGTGTTTGCTGAAGGTGTAAATCTGACCAGATAGCAGTGGGGCAGGCTTTCTCCACCTGTTTCTGAGAGGAAGTTATGACAGTTCCTCCTCTCTGTTTCATTCTTGGTGGAAGGGACCTAACCATGTCCTTCTGATGTCTAGTTGTACCCCTTCCATCAAAGAATTTCCCACCTTCTGAAATGCACGTTTATCTTTTCACAAGACCCAGATTTCCTTTGTTCTGTTGAGGTCCTGGTGACACCGCATTCCAGCAGACATCAAAGCATTTCTCAGCTTTTGAAAGGCAGGCCTGGCCTGATACCAAGCCAGCACATAGCTGCTAAACAATACACAGTTTCACCACAGAAATGTAAGGATCCTAAAAGATTACAGGTTCTCCCTCCTATGCATGAATGCAATTAGGCGTAAGGCCTTTCCTCGACGTTCTGTGGCAATTAGTGGTTACTGAGACGATTTCTGTGTGATATTGGCATTTACCACTGGTGCTACCAATACTGTTCCACTCACAAATGAATGACTAAATTATTCCCTTTGAGGACTTTATTCTCAAGGGATGGCAAAAGCAAACAGTGAAGGGTTTCTCCTCTAGGAGGTGGTAGGAGGTGGTAGTGGTTGGAAACTCAGATATAGCTAGGCCCGGTTAATAGCACTGAAAAAAACTCAAGGGGTCATTTAGGGTTTGATGGGGCAGGAGTACTGCTGTATATCAGAGATGTTCCCGTGCCACCAACCTTGCTGTTCACTGCCCCTTTTAGAAGTAGCAGAACCAAAGGGTTTCCAATGGCACAGCCTGTGCTGGCTCCACAGTGTGAAACCTTTGACATGAAGACCTGTCTGTCAAAGTGCCTGTGTCTCAGACTCTATGGGTTACATTGGATAACTCAATTATCTGTAACCCCAGCTGCTGATTTCCGAGTAAAACATATTCCAAATCCCCTTCATCTGCAAAAAACGTCAATCAGATATCAAGGTTCCCACCCAAGTCAGGTATATGGAGTGTTAACTGCACCAAGAGTCTTGGTGTTTAGTACTAAAAGGCATCTAGAGAATCAGTACTCATTGTCCAGTCAGGGTACATTTAATCTCACTGGTCTCAAAGTTTTTTAAAGGCTGCTACAGATGTAATACTGGGCCAGCCCTTAGATTGGTTTTGCCAGGGGTACCACATTTTAAGAGCCTGTGTATTGTAAATGCCCGTCTGCGGTCAGGTTATGTGGTGGTGAACGCACCCATTTCACTTTGGGCACCCTCTGAACCCCAAAGCCTCACTAGTTCTTATAGGGAAGTGAGCATTAAGGAATCCCCAAAACTTAATATCCCTGTAACCTTGTAGGCTAGAAAAACTCAACTGGTTCTGGAATCAATAGGACCAGATTCATCAACGACTACCGAAATCCACATCAGTGGTGTGAAAGGTCAAGCTCTCCAGATCTCTCTGTGCCTTGATGAGGGCACCAACCTCGCTAATATCACAGGGAGGGGGAAGATGGTGCAGGCTCACCACTTCTCTTCGTGTAACCACAGCTGCTGCTTCTCATCCTCAGATATTGATGGGATGTAATTTGCCCTGTTCATCAGATCGAGCGAGCAGGGTGGAAGGAGACATGGATCTCATAATTCCTGGGTAATTCCATTTTCTTATCAGGAAAACTGCATTAGCTTGTGCTTGTCTTCCAGGCAGTAAAGGGCCAGGGCAGTCCAGCTCCTCTACGCCTGAGCTTGTGCATCAAGGTATATCCAGGATAAGAGGCTTTCCCCAACCCAGGTGGGATGGCAAATGCCAGAAAAACTTCTGTCCTTGAATTGTCTACCTAACACTGGTGGTTGGTTGCCTTGGTGTTCAATGTCTATATTACTGGTTAGAGGCACCAGTACGTAACCAGCTTTGGAGGCAAGGCAAGTAGCTTGAATCAACCAAGGATATGCTTTCTAATTCAAAGTTAACTACCATTCAAATATAAGTTAATTTAATTGGTTGCCCGTTGTTTTCAATGGTTTTTGGCACATATAGTCATCAGTCAGGTAATTTGCAACTGGCCAAGATGTCCGTGTTCTTTGGCTTCACACGGAGACAAACAAAAGCCCACTGGTGCTACAAAATGACCAGCAATACAGCAAAAAGCAGAGCTGAGGTGGGGGTGTGGAGCTGGAAAGGGTCAGGTTCAATGAGGCAGGGAAAACATACTGTAAACACAGGAAGGGATGACTTTCCAAACAGGTACAACCAGTTTTGAGGTCGGTATTGAGCACAGGGAAGTGTAGATGGTCATGTCCACTATAAACATAGATTGTCCTTGACTGAGATGCTCTTGTTTCAAAGCCACACACAACATGTCTCAAATGTGCACCCGTGAGTCATTTGCTATAGAGAAGTAGTCACACAAAGGATACTAGCCACACATACCCCAAAACTCTAAATAGGCAAAGGACTTCAGGTAATGGGAACTGTGCAGATCTTTACAGTTGAGAGTCGATAAGCACCCGCTCCCACCGTGGGTGCCAATAAAAAGGATCTGTACAACTCAGCTGTGATCACTTCCACCACCACCAGTCACCTCAATTCCTCCGATGAGAGGGACTAGCTGTAGACTTCTCTGTGTCCCCAAGCCCCATGTCAGACAAAGAAATGGGCGAACAACTAGGTTGTGGCTACCATAGCACGACAGTCCAAGACATGCAAGTCTTGCAACCTTCTCGGACATCAGGCCCTACCAGCACGTCTGCACTCTCACAATGACACCTCACTAAATGTATGCATGCAGGACATGTAGTCACGGAAGCTGAATTATGCGACATCAAGGGCACTAACCCACCTTCTTCATTCTAAAAGGGTTTCCACGTCATCCCTAAGTCTGCACATTCAAGGCACAACACACAAACGGTAAGTTTAACCATACATGACCTCAACTCAAAATTCCCTTGGCCACACTCCACCTCCTATTAGTTCAAATTTATTTGTTTGATTAATTAAAATCTCACAAAAATGCTTAAAATATCACCAAGTATAAAAAAATTAAAAAACACTATATACACGATTTTTCTAATATCGCATAGTTAATAAAATTCAAAAATTAGTCTTCAAGTTTTTTACCAACAACACATAACATTTTTACAAATGTAGAGTTCATAAATACATCTTTAGGGTTTAGGCATGCCATCAGTGCTTGTCTACATGTCCTTACTCCGCGAACATTGAATAGTCTGAGGGTGATTTTCCTTTCAACTTCAAATTCAGGACAAAGACATAATAGATGTATAATATCCTCTTGCCCACACTTACATAACCTACACATAGTATTGTCCTCACTGCTCTTCCATGAAGGTAAATGACATGAACCCGGCCATAATCCAAAACGTGCTCTGATAAAGATTTGTTTACTTTGCTGCGACCATGATGTTTCAAGATATTCTTGGACTTTTTTTTCTAAATCCATTTATAATTGGCCATGCGTGTCTTCTTTTTACAAATATATCTTTATCCTTCATCAGCGACAGTTGATTAGTCAGTTTGTTAATTGTTCTTTTGGGTGAACAACACTTACAACGCAACTTTTACATCACAGAGCCTTTACAACGCAACCATTACAACGCAAACTATTACAACGCATTACTCTGGGGGGCGCTCTAGGATAGGGAATAGGTTAATTTACTATCCAATAACCTTCCCTAGTGTCCACGGGGACTGGAATTGGAATAGTAAATTAAACTATTCACTATCCAGCGCCCCAAAGCACTATGCGTTGTAATGGACTGCGTTGTAATACTTGCGTTGTAAAGGCATGCGATGTAAATGCATGCGTTGTAATGTCATACATCTGTTCTTTTGAAACTTTCCTGGGTAATTGTATTCTCCCAAATTGGTATTACACCAAATTCTTCCTTCGCTTTATTTAGATAGGCCCAGGCTTGCAATTTCTGGTTGTCTTTGACTTCTTGCCATAGTATCTGGGACATTTGGTTTTCATGGTCGTTTTTTATTCGATTCCATACTTTAAGGACCTGACCTTTTCTTGCATACAGCTAGTTATTTATCCCAAATTCCAACCTCACCTGTGCTTGCGAGGCATTATTCGGTAGGCGAAATAATATCTTGTAGATTTTAGCAACTGCGTTATTAATTATCTCCGCATCTTTCCCGTTTAATACCTCACAGCCATATGTCAGGGTAGGTAATAATTTTGCTGATATGATCTTTAGTAAAGGACAATAGGACAATGCAGGTATTTCTTTTTTTATAATCCTAAATGCAGCAACCAAACTATTAGCTTTCCTAGTAATATCTTTTTTCTGTGGAAGAAAGTTTCCACTGTCATTAAATATAACTCCGAGATACCAGTAGTAATCAACCTGTTCTAGTCGAATTTGTTTCAATCTCCAATTGCATTTTTTTTTAAATCCTGTATTTTTTGTAACTACCATTACTTTGGTCTTAATTTTGTTTATTACCATTTCATTTTCTTTTGCGTACATTGATATACGATCGATTAACCTTTGCAGGCCCTCTTTAGTTTGACTTAAAAGTACAACATCAGCTGCGTACAACAGATTAGATATTTGCTTTCCAGCTAGCCTCAGTGGATGTGCATTGACTTCATTCAGTGCCATAGTGAGATCTGCTATAAATAGATTGAAAAGCAGTGGGGCAAGGACGCAACCTTGATTTAATCCTCCCGTCGTGTGCATTTTGTTGGTTAGTGTTCGGCCATCACCAATTCTCACCCTGACCCAATTGTCAGAGTACAATAATTGTATCATTTTTAGTAGTGAGTCTGGAATTCCTTGATCCTTAAGTTTCGTCCAGAGTAGGTGCCTATTCACGCAGTCGAATGCCTATTTAAAATGACAAAACAAAAATAGAGGGCCTGCTTAGCTAAAAGCGCCTTATCCATTAAAACCGATAGGATTAATATGTTTGTGGAGGTTCCTAGACCTTTGATGAACCCAGTTTGGTTTGGGGGTAATACCCGCTTCTCCTTAACCCAGTCTGTTAGACTTGATAGTAATAGCCCCGCAAACAATTTTGCATCAGTATCTTGGAGGGTAATCAGGCGATAGTTCTCTGGTAATTGCCAGTTTCCTTTTTTATAGATAGGAGATATTAATGATCCTCTCCACGATATCTGTATTTGCTCAGATTGTACAACTTCATTAAAAACCTTTATCAAATATACAGCCCATAAGTCTGGATTTTCTTTGCAGAGAGCAAACGGGATGCCATTTGGTCCTGGTGCTCCATCTTTTTGTTTCTTTATTAAGTTTGTCACTTGACTTTCTGTAATGACAATTTCCAGATCACATTCTAGGTCTGTTTTAATCTAGATGGTGGGTCTAGGGTCTTTTTAAGGAATACAAACCCTTCATCTTCAGTTCAGGTAGATGCTATGACAGATTTATTGGGTCCGCCTAAACCATTAATAATTTTCCAAAACTCCCTTGAGTTTGCTTGGTTACAAGCATGAACGATTTTTGTCCATAATTCTTGCTGGATCTTATTTTTTTCATTCCAAATTAATTTCCTCAATTTATTATTATTTTTTTTTTTTTTTTTTTTCTTCATACAACATTTCTTTTATTCAAATATCAAAAAGGGGTTTGTAAAAGCAGAGTCATAAGCATCACTTGTTGAAAGTGGCACAGCCGATGCGTTTCGTCCTTGAAGCGGATTTCTTCAGGGTGGGTTAAGTGCCAGACCGCAAGTTCTTAGTCTGAAGCAAACAAATTATGACTTGATGGCACTTCCTCCCAGCGTTTAACCTGTCAAGCTCAATCGTAGTGTTCTAAGAAATAAGTAAAAAAAAACAATTATGTACGGCCAGAACCAATGATGATAACCAACATCAATATAAATTACAAAGGGAAAATGTTATATCGAAAACTGATTCTGCAGGGAAGTCTGTTTGAAAGTGCCTCATATTTAAGTAATGTATCGACAGAATGGGATATATGTGAGAGGTCCTTAGCACTAATAATTATTAGTGCTAAGGACCTCTCACATATATCCCATTCTGTCGATACATTACTCAATTTATTATTGATACTTTTAAGTTTTATTTGTATTTCCTCATTGTTTGGGAGCTTAGTTAGCTGTTTCCTCGGTCTATTACGGGTCTGCCTAACTTTTTTGATAGCATACGGGAAGTTGATGTTAGTATCCCTTTTTTCCGTTTTGGTCATTTGCTTTTTCTGATCACGAGGAGAGGCATCATACGGTTGTAACTATTTTCTGCGTGAAATGTTCCCACTGCATAATTGCAGACCGCGTGATATTTTCTTTGAAACATTCTTTAATTAATTCTTGTGCCTTTTCTTTCATATCATCCTTAATATTTGTCTTCCATATGAGCTTCCTATAATTGGTGGTACAGGTCTGGCCTTGTGTTGTTAAATAATTCTGATGTTTCGAACATGTCAATTTTATTTGTAATATTTGTTGACTATGATCGCTGTCTGATATTTTCCTTAGTCGATAGGAAACAATTTTATCAACAATATTTATAGACACCATTGTATAGTCTATTCTTGATTTAGACTTTTGTGTTTGAAATGACCAAGCTGGGGGAATATCAGTTGCAAACCTGCCATTTAATATTCTTAGTCCCAGTGCTTCCACGTCCATCAGTAGTTTTCTTCCAATTGGATTATGCTTAGCATTTATTGTGGGATTCAGTATTTGTTCAGGAATTACCCATTGGTGATTTTGGGACTGTATAAAATCATCCCGTATAAAATGTATTAACAGGTTTATATTAAAATCACCTGTAACGATAAAATCAGAAGTCGGCTCATCTATTATTTGTTCCAATAAAAATCCCGTTGGAGCTGCACTTATATCCTTCCTTGTGGAGTGCTTAGGTGGAATATATATATTAACTAATATTAACATTTTTGAGTTTCTTACTCCAACTCAAATCATTTCTTCACGATTACACTCCTACAGAATGTCCCCAACGCCAATTTACTAAACTACACATTACAGGCTCCCACAACGTCTCCATCTTCCACAAGGAACACACACTTCTAGTCCCACCCACACGCAGGGATACTGGAGGACTGTTTTCAAAAGTCACATTTTGTGTTATTTCTTCGCCTTACTTTGAAAAGGCCAGGAAGCATATGAAACACAAATGTATAATTTAGCAGCCTAAAAAGGCTATATTGCTAATTCCAATAATTCACTTTAAAAGCTGTGAGAAATACGAAAGGCTTTGTCCAGTCACTAAAAGGGAAGAAAAGTCACATTTTAAAAAGCTTCTTCACACACCCTTTTGCTTTACCTTTAAAGGGAAGGAAAAGGAAGTACATTTCCCTGTATGATACAGTATGTAAGAGTAAGAAAGGAACTCTGTGGACCTGATTCACAAAGGTAAACGTACACTTTTGTGTAAGTTTACACAAACTACAAATTAAATTTTACTGATAGTAATTTTACGACTACGGAAACTCCACAGTCGGAGTGGAGAGCTCTGCACATAAAAAATGGGACAGGCCTATATTTATATGTGCAAAGTCTCTACCAATGCTGCAGAATCTTGGCAGTCACAAAATAACTATTAGTAAAATTATACTCGTAGTTTCTGAATACAAAGAAAATCATAAAATTACTCAAAAGTGTAAGTTTACCTTTGTGAAGCAGGCCCCATGTCTTTAAGGGCACTTAAACCTTCAGTGTTTAATCATGCCCTGGCGGGTGCTGTTACCTCAGTTCTTTCTTCCGGCTTCTCCAAAAGGGATCCGAGAGCACTGACCTTGGCCTTTTTAAGGCTTTTTTTTCCTCACAGAAACAGCTGAGCACATTAAACAAATTGGTTCACTTGGTGGGCTTTAGGACTGAGCATTTTTCTGTAATTTCCTGAATGGAAGTTTTTTTCTACTCAAAATGTTATCTCTTTTCGCAAAATGCCCAAAATGTGGCCCAAAAATAACTTCAACAGACCCCCATCGAATCTGTATCTTATGTCTGGCAGACCCTCATGACCCGAGATGCTTTCTAGAAAAGAGTGAGCTCCCTCTTCAGGTGCATCATAAGAGAGCATAAGAAGATTCGCCAACATGCCCAAGAAGAAAGACAAAAAAGTCAGGAATACTTTTCTAGAGAAACATCTGAGGTGCGAGGAGAGGATGCTCCCCAGACCAGTGCTCCTGTCTCACACTCGAGCACTCTTGCAGGGGGGATCCAAAAAGAGAAGCCAAGGTTTGAAACAGTGTCCCCATTTGACGTTGAGGACTTCAACATCAAGAATTGGTAGAGTACTTACATGCTCGCTGTCGAGAGCTCGGTTGACTTCCACAACACATACAACATCGAAAAAGAGATCATCAACATAGAGACCTAATTTAATGTTTAGACATTCCTACGCTGTGATAGAGAAGACGGCGGGGTGGCTTTCAAGGATGAAGGAGTATTAAGGGTGTACTCGCCTTCTAGACCTGCTTATCCAGTCCTCGTATGCAGTGATACTCAAAGTACGGCCCCGGGGGGGTCGCATGCAGCCGTCTTGACCTCTACATGTGGCCTCCTGGGCAACAGCTGCACTGTTGTTAACTCAACTCAGTACTAACAAAAATATGTTAAATAAAAGGCAAGCATGTATTTAAAGATTTATCGCAGTTAAAGAAAAGAAATAGCCAGGGTGCCCTGCACAGCCTAACTTTAGGAACACCTTTATGTATAAAAACATGTTGCTGCAAATGTGATAAAGCCTTTTCAAAATTAAAAAAGTGTATTTCATTTTGCAGACGTGTTTCAATATAGTACAACAGATTATATCAGTGCATTGAGAAGTATTGAGAAAGTGATAGTTTTCTAACATGAATTTAGAAACAGTCATAACCCCCAACTCACCCAATCCTGACAACAATGCCAAAGGTGAACTGTGCACTCTTTGGGTGGCTGGGGTTGCCATTTTACGTGAACAGCATTTAGCTTATTAAATCAACCATAAGAGACTTTTTTGTGCAGCACAAATCCTAAAGGCTTGTATTTTGAGGTCCTCTTATATGTGATAATGAAGAAAAAGGAGGCCAAGTGAAATGAAGCAATTGCCTAGCATCACACAGTTTGGTCAAGTGGGGAAGCCAGGCTTGATCCCAGGTTTTCTGGTTCTACATTGTGCAGTTCAATTCAGCCACTAGGTGTATCTGTTTCGCTTCCCCTACACCCACGTTCCCCCAACCCCCATCTTACCCAACGAAGTTCTGGCATCAGGGCGGCCCTTGGTTACACCACCAAGCAAACTTTTTTTACCCTGGGAAAATGTTTGTGAGTACCCATGTTGTATAGGATTTGCCTTCTCCTCCACCATCGATTGCACTGCCACCTCCTCAGCCACTTACAAAGTCTCCACCACCAGTAATTTCTGCTGACTTCTTTCCATCTACACCTTCAAGATTTCGACAGACACTCAACTACCATTTTCTCCAGGGGCACCCGGCCAGGATGTTCCAGGTTTCCATCCCGAAATTCCAGACCTCTTCATAGGTCTAAGTCAAATCATACTGTCACCCATATCGTTCCATATCACCCAGAAGTTCATGACGTAAATGGGATTCCTCATCCCTTTCACGATCATCAAGGACTTGCCACACATCCACATCTACAGGAAGACACTCCCCTACTCTAATGAACTCCACTCCAGCAAGGAAATCTTCTGCGAATAACATCAGTACCTTCCAGGAGTCATATTTGAGACCATGCATCAATATTCCAGGCCCAGGCCTTTACTGCCATTGGTTCCAGGTCTCATTGAATGCCATGGATTTGTTTTCTCTCCAGCATTTTTCAAGGCACCGCCTTTTTACCTTCAAAAGATGTACAGGCATGCAGACCAGGATTCGTTGTTCCTTCGCAAGAATCCTCCTCCTGATTCTGTCATTGCCTCAGCCACTCACAAATTTCATGCCACGGCTTCTTCCTCTCCAGTACCTACAGAAAAAACAGAGCAAAAAGCTGGATCTGGTGGCAAAGAGGGTATGTGGCAGAATTAAGATAGTGAACACTTCTGTTCTTCTAGGAAGGTATGACAGGTCGCTCTGGAACTCACTGCATCAGCTCAGAGAGGACGTTCCAAGAGACAAAATAAAACACCAGTACTTTAAAGAAATCTTTAATGAAGGAATGATGATTTTGAATCAAATAATCAGTGCTGCAGCAGACACATCTCTACTCACAGCTCATGGATATTGTCATGGATTGGCCTTATGTCGCTCTTCCTGACTGATTCACAGGACTCACACCTGTAGCACAGCACAGGATTTTGTTTCTCGGGGAACAGATTATTTCGATCGCAAGCCGATGATGAAATGTCTCAGATGAAAGCAGAATTGAACACCCTGTGGGCAATTAATTTGATTTGGGAAAATGAAAAGATTACAGAAAACATGCTTAGAAACCATATGATCGCCTACATTATCCATCATCAACAGAGACAGTAATCCAGAAATAGAGGAGTACACCAACAATCTACCCCAGCCCCTAAACCTACAACTGTTGGCAAATAATAAGTTCTAACTTTGCCCTCTTCCATTATTGTCTTTGGTAAAGGGAAGCATATAATCCTAATGGAAGAGTGGAAATCCCATAACCAGCGACAAATGGGTTCTGAATATTGTACGAAATGGATAACGATTGACTTATCAAGGCTTCAACAATTTAGCAAGTGTGTCATCATTACCAGAGTCCACAACTGATTGGGCCTGCATGTCAGTCACAAAAAATAAATATCTGTCCCAGAACAATCCCTTCATTACCTTGGATTAATTCTGGATATTGTAAATACAAAAGTGTTTCCTTCAGAAGAGAGACAATTATCTATCCTTCAGAAATGATACAATCTGTAGAAAACAGACCATCCAACAGCTAGACAAATATTGTGTCTTCAAAGCACAATGGTTTTCTGCATTTTCCTAGTACCAAATGCACCGCAGAATATGAGAACTCTGCAACAATGTCTGGAAGATCAGTGGGAACAGCTCTCAGGCAAATGGTAAAAGAAAGTTACCCTAACACCTCACCCCGAACGATTGCTCAGTTGGTGGTGCCTTCCAATAAATCTGCTGAAGGGAATGAGTTTTCATCAAGACATCCCAACACAGATAGTAGTGCCTCTCTATTAAGGTGAGGGTGCTCACATGGATCATCTTCAGATTCAAGGCACTTGGTCTTTGATGAGCGGACATACCACATCATTATCCTAGACTTGAGAGCAGTGCATGTAGCTCTTTCTGTCATCGTTCAACATTAACTCCCTCCTTGTGCAGACAGCAATTCAACAACCATGCATTTTCTCAAAAAGCAGTGAGGGACGAGATCTAGAATGTTGTCTCTTGGGGCACAAAGAATCTGGAAATGGTCAGTATTCAGAAACATCATGATTAAAGCTGTCCATCTGCCAGGCATCCAGAATGTTCAAGCTGACTTTCTGAGCAGAACCATTGTGATCTTTTGTTAACTAAAACTTAAAGAGAGCTTTGAGCCCGCCGATTACTTACCATTGGTTGGCTTCTTCATCACTCTAACTTCTTTTCTTCCCATTGGTCTGCAGCAGCTTATCTCTTTTTGCTGGTCTCGCTAAAGACAGCTTTACAATTCCTTTCCTTTGGTTTTTTCCAAGTTTATGTGTAAACTGTGCTGTCGAGGCATTTTACTACTCGAACGACTAACAAAAGCGACTCAGCCAGAGAGAAGACATTAACTGGGTTTCCAGTGCTGCAACTAATATACAGCTTTTCCAATCCCCCAACTCTGATGTGGAAAAGCACTTCCAACTATTTCAATACAGATATCCACATTGCTCTCAGAGTCATGATACGTGAGTATTGAGACAAACTAAAAGCTCTGCAATTACTCTTCACTATTGCGCTGCTTCTCCATCCCCCTTCTAACACATATCTCTACCAGTTCACTTCACTGCTACTGTGCAGCGCCCATTTGAAATTCCATTGTTCCGACCTACAACTAATCTGCTAGTGCTCTTCAGTCCTGCCAGCAGGACCGTAGCTGTTTCAATACCTGGACCAATTAACATCTTGCCTCCACTAATGAGCATCAATCCTGACCTTCTGTACCCTTTATTCCCATACTAAACCCACAAACAGAACTTTTTAAGCATGTCCATCCTTCAACACTACCTATGCTCCAATACTGGGACTCACACACTGTTTTATAAGTGCACCTCATGCTGTATGAGGACCTAAAACCAGCTTTGCTATCCATCCCACTTGAAAGCATTACGCATCGTGAGTCCATCCTCACCACGTGCCCCCCTGTTCCAGCAAACATGTTAACGAGGATGCACGAGAGGAGCAAGGGGAGGTTGTCAGTCAATAATCCATACCAGCCCCACCCACACACACTCACCTGCAGGGATCCCTCCACATTGGTATTGCAGAAGAGCGACACCTAGCTTAGGCAGAGTGAAATCACAAAGCAGCAAAATTATCAACAGCAAATGCCTCCATGAGGGAGAGAGGGAGTGACAGAGGCAAGAAGGGGAGGAGGGGGGAAGGAGGGAAAGGGACAAGCAATTACAATGCCAGTATGTTTCACCTATGTGAGACCTATTGGGGTGTCAATGTTTTTTCAGCCATGCTGCATAGCAACGCAGCTGCTGTGCTTGCCTGAAAGTAAAAAAAAACAAGGGCTATGACACATTCAACTCTGGCCGCGTGAGAGTGCTTTTTTAAAACTTTCAAACTGCCTGACCAGAACAAGAGGAGTGTCTGTTAGGCTGACCTTTGTTCAGCCTGACAGACACTCCTCTTGTCGCTAAAAAGGTTGGGGTGTGGCCCTCCACCCATACGGACATGCCACTGCTGTTCCATAGAAGTCAATGACGAGCAACCACTGGAACTGGACTGGAGACTGCCTTTCTTGTCAGTGTAACTGTTTCTGTGGACCTTACTGGTCCCCCTGACTGGCTCCCTGGTTGTGTTGATCACCTAAAGTAACTGTAAGTACATTGATACTTATTATAGTTTTTTCTTGAAAAAGTTTCCAAGTGTCAAATTTGTCGAACTGGCCAGTGCTTGTCTGCGGTTAAGTAAAAAGTGCTGGTTTAGTATACCTTGTAAATTCCAGAAACGTCTGGTGGATCTTTATCATTTTGGTGTAAAAAAATTATATAAAAATCTAAACTATTTTTATAAATTCGTGTCAGATTTTTCCCTTGTATTCCTTCTTCAATTGTTTTGGTTTTGTTTAAATGCTTTACACTAGTTCCTTTGTTTAAGTCTGACCACCCCTACAGTGTATGGAGTAGGTGAATAATCTCCGACCGAATCTATGAATGTGTTGATAAAAAAAATCTGACCACAGCATTCGTACTTTTTTAAAAATACTTTATTTATATTTTAAAACCTGGAAGAGAACAATCTGACAGGAAGAATCAGACTTATAAGTTTGCAAATATAAAGTCATTCTGTATCTCAGGCAGAAGAAATATTGACTATCTTATTAGGTACAAATGCTAAAAGGATATGACAACATATAAATCAGCACTGGCTACCCCTGGGCCATGGGTGAGAAGTCTCTAATCAGTCACATCATCATTCCGGCTCGGCCTTCTGCCAGTGCGGTGAAGAAATATCATAGATGTGGGAATGGAAGGATGTATTAGAGAGAACCAATGGCCCCCCGCCCGGAACTTTTCATGTGAGTGATGAAAGGCTGTCATGTTCTTTCAGATTTGTACTCTGTCGTAAAGGGGAGCAGCCACTTTTTCTATGGCGAAAATTGTCCAATGTTTGCCCTGCCGCATGTTGATTGGGTAGGCTATAGTCTACTTCCACACCTGGGTGACTAAGAGATGGGCACCTCTAATAAGTGTGATATTGGTTTTCCAAAGTAGTGCTTAGCAGGAAAACATTGTTCTCGCCGGTACCACTCAGCAAGAGAACCAGTATTTGAAGCGACTTAGCCACTCCTGTGATAAAACTGCACTCCAGAAGGTCTTGATGTGTAGACACCTCCACCACACATAAATAAATGCTCCCCACTCTTCACACCATTTTCCAACATAGATCAGATCTCCCCAAATTTCACCCTCAGCCTGACATGGGGAGATGCCTATGCATTATGAACTTGTATACACTTTCTTTGTGTCGCGTGCAGATAGAGGACTTCTTCCCTTTCCTACAAACCCTGGCCAATGAATCCTCAGTGACCGAAAGCTCAAAGTCCTTTTCACATTGTTGTAATATTTGTGTTTGATTTGTGATTTGAGATTTTGCAGATGTCTATAAAGCCAGATAATACCTTTGTATCTAAATCTATTAGTAGTTAGGTATTGTAATTGTGTCTGCTCTCTACCATCTTTATCTATCTCTGTCCTCCTGTGGCCCAGAGACCCAGCTGACAGAGGCCTAAAGCGTCAGATTGATGGAGGGTGACTCGGTCCCTTGGAACCGCAGAGGACAACAATTCCCCATCATCGAAGAGATCACCCAGCTGTGGTGGACTACCCGCATTCCACATGCAGAATCTAGGATCTTTGAAGCCTGGTGAGGGGGGAGCGGAATTGGGATTAAATATGATGGGTGTCAGCAAGGGAGGAAATGTTGTGGCTCCATTGATCCGAGAGAACTGCCCACAATATCCAAGTAAGTCAGAATATTGACGGAATCCAGAACAGATAAGTCAGTGAGGTGGCAGAGTAATTCTGTTCAACTTGGACCCAAGACTTGTTGTCCAAGTTATAGTTCCACTTCAAAGCCTGATGGAGTTGGATAGTGCGAATGTAGACCTCCCCACTTCTGTATGCAAGCTAGGGGCTGGGCAGGGAGGCGGAGCGGTTGGGCATCATAGAGCAACCATGGGATGAAGTTCATCTATAAAATCATTATGCAGCCCATTCATGATATCCCTAGACTGCCTCAGCGCTACTTGTCCTTGTACTTAGTGTGTAGCAGGGGAGGAATATTGCATCTGTACAGGTCTTATTTTAGACCACGAAATCTCGGAGAACTTACTAGTTCAGTCTGTTGGGCTGGAATTGAGAAATCTGGCTCACTAATGAAACAGAGGATATGGTCGGCAAAGAGTGTCACCTTGTGCTCTATGCAGGACACCTGATTCACCTTAATAGACGGGTTCCTAGGAGTTTTCCTGGACCAGTGGTTCCATGGAGAGTGCAAAAATTAAAGGCGACAGCCCTATCTTGTGTAACTAGTCAACGAGAGCATTGAGGAGAGCTTGCCATTAATTTTGATTTAGTGGAGGGAATGCTATATAAGGCCAGAATAAACATTTTCATTTTTGGCCCATTGACAGACATCCAGTCAAATACTTTAAACAAATATTGCCAATCAGACCTGTCATCCACCTTCTCTGCATTAAGCGAGAGCAGGACTGTAGGTCGATTTCGCTGTTCAACTACCTGTATAAGACTAAAAGCAAATCCTGTACTGACACCAGTTTGGTGGTACAGAAAAGGGGGTATACCCAAAACAGTCACTGGGACCTGGGTTGTCAGTGGTACATTAATAGGTGGTCCCAGAACGAAACCATCAAAGGAAAAAGGAAAGAAAAAACAAATTGCAATTGGGGTACAAACGTTTCACAAAATTCGAGATTCAATGTTAACTAATCACATAGAGTCAGGAAACAATACATGGTTCACAATTTAATGTAGTCATAGAAAGGTTCAGCAATTTAATAAAAGACCAAAAAACAGTGCTCCAGAGAGGGAAGGGAAGGGATGGCGCAAGAAGTGATGTGGGTTTAGGGAAACATAAGTGAAATAACACTGGTCTGTTAGAACCAATTTTGACAAAAAATTTCAATGAGTGTTGGCTTATAGATTCAGACACATTCAACATATAAATGTCATTTAAAATCCATTACAAAAAGCCTCCAAATGAAAAACCATCTAAATCAATACAACAATATGGTTTGTTGGTGGGCAAGGCGGAAGATCGTCAATGTTTCGACCCCTCTAAATCTAGGAAACGATGAAAACCTTAGGCTGGGGTCTTCATCAGGACAAACAATAGGGGCAGAAGACCGTGACTAACTTGTCATCACGGTTCAAAGACTTCATGGAAAATTATGGGCCACAGGCTCCAAGCGAAGAAAAAGACGCACTTTTAGATATAGGGGTGTGTATCTCCCAGAGGTCATCAAAGAAAAGGCCGCCAGGAACTGGTCGATGTAGAGTAAAAACCAAAGCAACAAAAATTAATTGCATCCAAAACCGGATAGTGGAGAAAGGTTGCTGCCTGAGGAGGTCGTGGCACATGTTAGAGTAGATCAGCGTAAATGCCAATGTAGCCTGATACAAAGGGGGTTGCCGCCTGAGAAGGTAGAGCACGCGTTAAAAAAGGACGCCGGAACACGGCCAAATAGGAGTCGGTCACGTCACATGCGGCCGTGTTCCGACGTCCTTTTTGAACGCGTGCTCCGACCTTCTCAGGCGGCAACCCCCTTTGTATCAGGCTACATTGGCATTTACGCTGATCTACTCTAACATGTGCCACGACCTCCTCAGGGAGCAACCTTTCGCCACTATCCGGTTTTGGATGCAATTCATTTTTGTTGCTTTGGTTTTTACTCTATGTCGACCAGTTCCTGGTGGCCTTTTCTTTGATGACCTCTGGGAGATACACACCCCTATATCTAAAACTGCGTCTTTTTCTTCGCTTGAAGCCCGTGGCCCATAATTTTCCATGAAATCTTTGAACCGTGATGACAAGATAGTCACGGTCTTCTGCCCCTATTGTTTGTCCTGAGGAAGACCCCAGCCTAAGGTTTTCATTGATTCCTAGATTTAGAGGGGTCGAAACGTCAACGATCTTCCGCCTTGCCCACCAACAAACCATATTGTTATATTGATTTAGATGGTTTTTCATTTGGAGGCTTTTTGTAATGGATATTAAATGACATTTATATGTTGAATGTGGCTGAATCTATAAGCCAATACTCATTGAAATGTTTTGTCAAAATTGGGTCTAACAGACCAGTGTTATTTTACTTATGTTTCCCTAAACCCACATCACTTCTTGCACCATCCCTTCCCTTCCCTCTCTGGGGCACTGTTTTTTGGTCTTTTATAAAATTGCTGAACCTTTCTATGACTACATTAAATTGTGAACCATGTATTGTTTCCTGACTCTATGTGATTAGTTAACATTGAATCTCGAATTTTGTGAAACGTTTGTACCCCAATTGCAATTTGTTTTTCTTTCCTTTTTCCTTTGATGGTTTCGTTCTGACACCAGTTTGGTGGCGGTGGACGAAATCTGATTGTTGTACCCCAATTATTTGAGACCAAAGCTTGTGAAGGCATTTAACTAGGATGGAAGCATTCATTTTAACATCGCAGTTGAGGAGTGCGATTGGCTGGTAGTACCCACATGCAGTTGGAGTTTTGCCTGCCTACAGCAGCTGCAAAATATGTGAAACCGACATGTAATCAGTGATCGACTGAGAGGTGAGGAAATGGTTATAAACATTTTGCAAGGGGCTGACCAACAAAGAGGAGTATGCCTAAATAAGGCTGTGAATCCATCTAGCCCAGAGCTTTGTTGCTGGGCATGACCATGATTGGCTCCTGGACCTCATCTGCCATGACTGGTTCCTTCAGCTTCCCGACATCCATTCTTAACTTAGGTGGTGCATATTCTACTGAGTATTCATCTTTACTTTGGGATGTCTATGTGCTGCTGTGAGAACACAGCTGAATAGTATGTTATGAAGATGTATAGAATGCCAGCTGTAGAGGTCTGGCTGGTGCCCTCAGTGTCAATAATTTCTTTGATATGATTTTGGATAGAATAGGATAGGATAAGGATTTATAAAGCGCACTAATACCCGTAGGTGCCAAGGCCCTGGACGGTCGAGGAGAGAAAGGAGAACACAGAGCTGTCGACTATGTTGAGAAAAGCCATGTCTTCAGCAGCTTTCTAAACCCCGGGAGCGAATTTGCATGAGAGATAGAAGGGGCCGAATATTCCAAAGTTTTGCAGCCGCCACAGAGATGGAGCATCTGCCCCATCTGACCTTGCGGAAATTCTGAGAGATCAATTTTCTTTGGGAGGAGGATCTCAAGGTCCTCCCAGGAATGTACCATTGAAACATGGTTTTCAGCTGCTGCGAGCCTTTGCTGTGCAAGGCCTTATAGACCGTGCTCAGAGATGTGCTTCCTAATAGGGAGCCAATGCAGAGTACGGAGCCCCTCCCTCGCTGACTGATGCTTAAGGATATTGAGGATCAACCTGGCTGCCACGTTCTGGACGACCTAAACCCTGTTCAGGGAGGTCATGCTGATATTAAGGTACAAGGCATTGCAGTAGTCAAGCAGGGAGGTGACTAGTGCAATGATGGGGTGCCTGTGCAGTTCTGCTGGAATATACGGGAGCATCGTTCTGAGGGTTTTCAGAATTCAGGAGCAGGTGCTAACAGTGCGAGTGACCTGAGAATCGAAGGTTAGACCCTCTTCAAAAATTACCCCCATGTTTTTAACTGTCCTAGCTGGAACGGGGAGAGGACCACAGTCTGCTGGCCACCGGGCGTTTGACCAGGTTGAGTTCTGCGGGCCAAAAAATAGGACCTCTTCAGGGAGTTGTTCTGCATCCAGCAGATAGTGCTAGCCATTCAGTGGTTAAATTTCTCTGCGACCAGCTGCAAATCATTGGAGATGGAAACAATGATCTGTGTGTTGTCAGCATAGGAGATCACCTGGAACCCAAAAGATCTTATCGGCTTAGCCAGAGGGGTCACATACACGTTAAAGAGGATGGGGCTCAGAGATGAGCCCTGGGGAACTCTACAGGGTAGGCTGAAAGCCGTAGATCTGAAACCCCTGCAGCTGACGATGTTTGGTCTCCCTGTCAGAAAGGAGTGGAGAATATGCAAGGCCTTTCCCGAGACTCCCACCTCCCATAGTCGTTGGACCATCCGCGTAGGGGAAAGGGTGTCTAAAGCAGCCGACAGATCGAGCATGATCAGCACTGCCGAGCCACCCCTGTCTACCTGCATGCGGATGTGATCAGTGGTGAACTCTGTGCTGTGATCGGCACGGAAAGCATTTTGAGAGATCTAAGATCTCATGGGATTCACAATAATTCATCAACTCAGTGTTGATGAATTTCTCTTTTGGATCCTTAGTTGTTTCAGTTTTGATGCTAGAAACCTGTCAGCTTTATTGCCTTTTTAATAGTATTTCTGCCTAGTGTAGGGCAGCTTGTGAGCTTTTTCTTTCATCGCCAGTTGCTGCAGCTCTCCCCTAATCCTGCTCAACTCCTTAGTTGTACGCACCGCTCCTTCGTGCTTGCCCCGCTGTTTGATTTCGGCAAACTGTGGTTCTAAATCTCCTTTTCTTGGTTGGCGAGATGCTTAAAGGAAACCAAGTGAAAAATTAATTTTGACTCATATCGCTTTAGCGGTGTTGCATAGTGTACACTCTGCTGCCTCCCCATTGTTGTTTTCATCAAAATAGTGCTTGAGTCCCTACTTTATGCATTCGGGGATAGTGGGGTCACCAAAGGATATTTCATGGAGAAACGAGGGGGAAAACTTGACTGCTGCAATGGTAGCTTAAAAATCTGCAGCAAAACATGGGCGTGGTCAGAGAGAATCCTGAGATAAGTAGCTGAGTCAAAAACTGCAGCAACAGCTCTCTAGACAGTCAGAGAAATTATACATGAGGTTACATCCCATGAATGCCAGAGAAAAAAGTAAAAGCTTTTCCCCACTGTATTGCTCTCACTATAAGTCTGAAAGGTTCACATCAGTGAGAAATGCCTCTAACGACATGGGGGTGGGGAGACAGCCGACAAAGACCCAGGCTGAGGTCGATCATGTTGGGGTGGATCACAGTGTTGAAATCCCTCCCCATAACTAACCCCCTCCCCCCTGATTTGAAATGAGATGCTCTAGGAGACAAGGAAGATAAAATGCCTTTCTTGTCCTCATTGTCACGTAAACCTACATGAATTTAAGTTGGAACAGGCCATGTTTGCCTTTGATCCCTATTATTCTCCTGTCTCTATCTGAGTTTTGCCTTCAAGTGGGAAATCTAGAGAATGGCAACCACCTGAACTTCGATGAAAACATAGAGTGGAATTGTGTTTGAAACCAATAGGCTGCCAGTCTGTAAAGGATGGGTCTTCTGCTAGAGGACTACATCAACATAATTTCCATGGAGCCAGATAAGCCCAGGAGGGTTGAGTACTTGAACATTAAGGGAGATCACCTTCAGTGGATTCATCAGTTAGGCAAAGAAAGCCTCGTCTAGATGCCTGCACTCTCAAGCAAACCCAACGTGGCCCGGGGGCTGTGAAAACTGGTATCCTCCCAGTGCTATCACTAGGAATCGCATTCACACGAGGATGTATAGTGCCTTTGCGTGCCTCTCACCTGTACTGCGAAACCAATTACCAACTATGTTGCGTAATTAAGAAAAAAATAACGAAGTGAACCAACCCCATGGACAAGTTAGAATGGCTGGTTCGAAGCCTCTTTGCAAGCCTGTGTAACTTCATAGTCCAAAACAAATAAACAAAACTGACAACAAAGTTAGAAGTCTGAGAGCAGAAGCAGGGACTAGCTCCACAAAATGGGGTTAAGCCCCTGTTTCTCTGGCCATTTGAGAGTCTCCATATAATGAACAGTCAATTGCAGGAAGATTGGTGCAGGTAGTGATCGTAGCCACCAACTGGTACAATGAAAGTGCACTACAGTGGGCAAAATACAATAAATGATGGAGGCTGTTCCTCCCTCTCTGGCAATGGATTATGGCACAGGGTTTCTCTATGATCCCTTGAAGATTTAGGTGATCACCATTCACCTCCATAGTTGGGTGCGACGCCTCATGTGTTTCCACTGCCGCCAGGATAGCTGAGCCCAAACCTTCACGTGCTCTCGTACATCCCTTATCACCAAGTGCTTGCCATTGTTGGCTAACTGGAGCCAAAACTGGTACTGCCATCTGTTGGGTATTTTTTTGTATTGCAGGTGGACAGTTACCTTTGGGAACTCTCTCGGCTTAGGCAGAGCTTGTGTGGAGATGTCCTGTAAAAGTGTAATGTGTCTCCTTGGAAGGTCACCTGATCCTGTTATGTGGCTTCGCTCAGGATCCTCTCTGTCTCGTGAAAGAAATGAACAAGGGTTAGCAACACATCTCAAGCCAGGTTTTTCTGCTGTTGGTAGGCGGAGGTCACCTTACTGATGCAGTCGAGTTGGATGGGAGGGCTATCTGAACATTCAAGAATATGAAGGAAGAGTCCTTAGAAGTAAGATTCAATTTCTTTGCTGGGAATATTCTCGTGTATGCCACACAGATGGATATTATTGCATCTTGCTCTATTTTCAGTGTCATCCACTTTGTCCACCATAAGCCTGCTGCTGCCTGTCACGTGCATTCAACCAAATCGTCTGTTCATCCTGTTCATGGACTTGATCCCCGAGGAGACCCTCCACCTGTTCAAGTTGCAGCTCCAGCTTTTTGAGTGAGTGATCTAGTTTGGTGAGTTTCATCGTAAGGTCCTGTCGCAGAGATGACAATTTTTTCTAAACTCCTGGAGTAGCGAAAGGATATCTTTTGGTACTAGGGACATGAGTCAATGCATTCTGGTGAGCTGGCTCTTTGCACAGCCTCTGAATCTTGCTGGCCGATGGAGAACTCTTGTAATCGCCAAGGGCAGGTCACCGGAGCAACGATCCAGGCGTCTCCATGCCTTTACCACTAATATCGATGTTAGGTCTGCCCCTCCCCCTGGGCATTGAGGAGAGTTAGCTGCTTTGTGGGCTGAGACACGACTGTGGCCCCTCTTCCTGAAGTGGGAGACAAGAAGCTGGACTACAGTTGTTGCAGTGTGGTGGAACTACATTAAGGCCCTTGTGAGCCATGCTATCACATGACCCACCGGGTCGACCATCTTGGATTCACTACTCTGTCGCACAAGGGGAGAACCAGTGGGGAAAGCATCTGGGCATTGCTGGAGGACCTGTGATGTAGGTCAGGTGGCAAGGATCCGAGATGCAGAGCTCAGCAGAGGTGCACCTTCACGGATCTCTGCTCTGGCAACGCCCCTCACTTTTACTTTTGTAATCCATTAATAGTTGTGTAAACCATAGCGAGTCCTGACAGAGTGAGTGTGAGAGGTAATGAGATGTGAGAGGGAAATGAGATGTGAGTCTAACATAAGTCCATTGGAAACACAGCCAGCGGGAAGACACTGCATATATTGCATTAATTCACATTTAAAAAAATATGTCCTTTATAAGATCACTGCAAAAGACATGTTTCGTAGAGACAGGAAAACACAGTTTTTGTCTACTTTCGGGATTAGGTAGCTGAACAAACACTGATAATCACTGGTTTCAAAAGGTTTGGAAAACACTGAGAAAACACCTCTGAAATCCACCAAAAGTAAACACTGAAAATAGGACAGGCTAATTATAAGCACAAGATATTAAGGGCAAGATGTACAACTGTGGAAATTGTGCCTCGCAAATTGCAAGATTTTTGCTACTCGCAATTTGCGAGACGCTATTTCCAATGTACAACAGTGTATATCACACTGTTAGCGATTACCAATGGGGTCGCGAATTGAGAGGCTCATGAATATTAATGAGCCTCTCGCAATTAGCGACCCCATTGGGAATGGCAGGCCCTCCCAGGTATGGTGGCCTGCTGGGTTCAGCAGACCACCATGTATGGGACTGCTTTTAAAATAAAGCACTTGTTTTATGCAGTGCAGGAAAACGGGAAGCATTTATAAAAAAAAATTACTACGTTTTTGTTTCATTTTTTAAGGCCAAAAGTGGTCCCTAGGACCACTGCCTGCCCTTAAAAAATATTTTCCCCTGTATTTTCAAAGGGGAAGCAGTCCTCTGGCTACCCCTTCGCTTTTGCGAGTGCATTACCACCCTCTTGAAGAGAGTGGAAATTTGCGAGTGTTTTGCGCCTGCAATTGCGGATGCAAAACATTCTTACATAGGGTGCGCTCGCTATTAGGAAGAGAACGCCCCTTCCTAATACTGAGTCGCAAAACCCTATTTTGCATCCCGCAAAAAATTGTGACTTGCAAAATAGGGTTTGAACATTCCCCATGCTGTTTTTGCACACACAAATGAGTTCGCATACCCGTTTGCGCATACAAAAATGGTCATACTTCTGGCCCTAAGTGAGCTGCACAGAATGAAAGGATGTTGAACCAACATCAGAATCAACTAAGTTCTCCAGATCCAAAGTCAACAGCTCTGGCCGTTAGGCTACATCCATAGGTCTCACAAGTGGTATAGCGGTGTATGATCACGTATAGTCAGCATATTCCCTGTTGAAATGGCTTTGCGAAGTAAAAAAACAGCAGCAACAAATTTTGGCAGGTTCAGCCGGAGTATTGCTTCGGAATACTTGCAAGGGTTTGTTTTAAAACTGGACTGGACTTAGGGACATTGTTCATCATGTTGGCACTGGTGCAAAAACAGGGTTAATCATTTTAAATATCATTTATATATAGACCAGAACTTTCTAGGCCCACTACAAAGCATCTATTGACCCACCAGTGAATCCAGACCCTCAGTTTGGGAAAAGCTGACCTAGAGAGGAGTTACAATGGTAGAGCCTCTCAACCACAACAGCTGAACGTAACATAATTATGCTTACTGTCAAATAAATAAGCAATAAAGTCAAGAGAGCAATGGTACTGGCATCTCTCATTGGGATATACTGCAAGAGAGCCCCTGCAGGTCACCCACCTAAACTAGAAAACACAGTAAGGACCTAATTATGAATTTGCTGGTGTGGCAGCGAGCCACCATGCTAATGCACCGCTGCCACACTGCCAAAGTCGTCTGCTCACCGTCTGCCAGACTACGAGTTCATTCGTGGTCTGGCGGGCAGTGCTTTGGCGGTCCCACGGCGGTGCTTCTCAAAGGTTCATATCTGAGCCTTAGTAAGACACTGCAATGGGATGCCAAAGCATATTCCTACATGGCATGGACTGCGCAGTCCATGCAGTGCAGGACCTGGGGAGCCTACAGACAGGGGCCACATGCGCCCCCAGACCCGGAGGCAACAGGCGGCCCGGTAGGGCCCACTTAGTTTCCTCACAGCACCCTTTTCATGGCGGGCTGAGGGCAGTGAGGAAACTCATAATATGCTTGGCTGTGACATCATTTTAATTGCTGAAGCGCATTGCCAGGACGCGCTTACCTTTGGTCGGCCACTAAGTGCACTGAAACCGGACCTTGCCGCATCGTCGGAGTTCGCGAGGGGCAGCTGACTGGCTCATCTACCGGGGGCAGAACAAACCTTGGCTGAGGGCTGCAGGGCTGCGAGCGTGGCAGGGACTCCATTACCCAGGAGTCCCTGCGAGACCGTTAACAACTTCCGGTCCGCTCTCCCTGTTGGCCCGCCCACCGCCCATCAGAGGGCTTTTTAAACCCCTTCCTGCACTTCCATCATTGGGACATCATTTTAATTGCTGAAGCGCATTGCCAGGACGCGCTTACCTTTGGTCGGCCACTTCGTGCACTGAAACCGGACCTCGCCGCACCCGCTCCGCGGGTGCCGCATCGTCGGAGTTCGAGAGGGGCAGCTGACTGGCTCATCTACCGGGGGCAGAACAAACCTTGGCTGAGGGCTGCAGGGCTGCGAGCGTGGCAGGGACTCCATTACCCAGGAGTCCCTGCGAGACCGTTAACAACTTCCGGTCCGCTCTCCCTGTTGGCCCGCCCACCGCCCATCGGAGGGCTTTTTAAACCCCTTCCTGCACTTCCATCATTGGGACATCATTTTAATTGCTGAAGCGCATTGCCAGGACGCGCTTACCTTTGGTCGGCCACTTCGTGCACTGAAACCGGACCTCGCCGCACCCGCTCCGCGGGTGCCGCATCCTCTGGGTTCGAGAGGGGCAGCTGACTGGCTCATCTACCGGGGGCAGAACAAACCTTGGCTGAGGGCTGCAGGGCTGCGAGCGTGGCAGGGACTCCATTACCCAGGAGTCCCTGCGAGACCGTTAACAACTTCCGGTCCGCTCTCCCTGTTGGCCCGCCCACCGCCCTCAACGTTTACTATAACTGGGTTTACTTCTCCCGCAGCGCGGGACGCAGCCCGGGGCAAGACCGGGCTAAGAGCGGGCCGTTTGAGGCCGTTCGAGGACGGCAGAGGATGGCCCCGGCCCATACCCCCTACATCGTTCTGATGCATCCAAGGTAGGCGGACTGCTTAGCATCAATCCATTCCCCAGCAGAGAGTGTTTGGACACAAGAAACATTATATTGACTGTGAGGGTTACCAAGTCATTACTACATTTTGTTCAAACAGGGTGCCAAGTCATTGGGAGAGGTGTGGCGCCGCGGCCAGGGCGACTGACGCTGGAATCTGGGGATCAGGGTTCGATCCCCGGGTCCGGCGGCAGGTTAGCCCAGCACCATGCAACTCTGGGCAATAGCTTGCTTAATCTTCCCGACGGCCCCCAGCGCCTAGAGACCCTAACGGGTGATTGTGCGCTATACAAATGTGGATTATTATTATTATTATTATTATTGTAGCCGCTGTCGGCGCCAATTAGATATCATGCCTCTGAGATCAGGCAAAGTACGCACAGTCCAAATTCAAACACCCAAAGGTGTGGTATCGGGCCCATTGGATGCCTTTATTACACGTGCCACGGGAATTTTAGAAAAAGAAATTGCAACGGTGGAAAAACGACTCAATTGACCTAGTCAGCGGAAAACGCTCCTCGCTGGGTAGGTTGGCCACGATTCCCAGCCCAGTAGCTCATGCAGCCTTCAATTGTATTCATTCTGATATTACTGAGGCAATAGTCCACATGGATAGCGAGGGGGTTGATCTACCCGTACACACACCAGTCTACGTTGAACACCACCTGGATGATCTTGAAGCAAGCGGGGAAATTGATTACCAGGATAGTCTAGTGTCCGAATACAGTTTGGAACTCACCCACTCACCTCCTGACATTCACAAGCCGGTGTCCAACATTCCAACCCACACAGATTCTTTAGGCACTGACATGACATCGACGAAGAGAAAGCAAGACCTGAGCCACATGGGAGGGAGAGAACGTAAGATGCCTAAATTAAAGGATAAAACCGGCAACCCCATATCGGCCTTTGGCCACCCCAGAGAAAAACTAAGTCCCTGTGCATTTCCAAATGTTTTATGCCCCTCCCTCATCTCCTTAGGATCTTCTAACCCCTGCCCGACGTGCCAGAATAGTGACGAATCCCTGTTGGCAAAAATTGAGGCTTTGATGAAAAATCTTTTATTGCCTGTTTTGGAGCGGACTAGGTTAATGACCTTAAAAATAGACACACTGGAGGCTGCAGTGAACACGAATTCAGCCTTGCTACTATCTTTAACTGGCACTAGCCCAGGGGGGGCTAAAACCTCACACCCAGCCCCAAAGACATCAAACACTTCTAATATTCTTACTTGCAATCCCATTAATCTTAAACCCATAGGGCCAGCCATTAATAGACCAACGGGGGGTGGAGGTTCAAAAATCACCTCAAGCAAGGTATCCGAGGGCTCGTCTCAACATACTCCTATGATGAAGACCACGGATAAACCAGATAGATCAAATCCTGCTAGACCTCATACCACCAGACCACTCTCATTGGCAAAACCTAGTCTTAATATCTCCCGGCAGCCTCCCCACGGGCCTTTAGCCAACCACCGTAGTACCACTAATCCAATGGTAGAAAAACACTCCAGGTACACCACCCCGCGTGCTGACCTCCCTATGGAGGCAACACTGTATACAATAGTACTGACTGGTGTAGCCCCCCTACAACCTGGCAGGAGGGAGACCTATGGCGATTTGCGTAATAAGGTGATTCATTGGTTAAACAAAAATCGACCCTCACCTCCATCTTCGCCAACCGAAATCCTGTTCGTAAGAAGAGTTGACTGGGTGGGCCATGGCACCAAAGATCTGGAGGGTGATTGTATTTTAATCTCGTTTAAAGACCCTTGGGTGGTGGATACGATTCGCAGAAAAGCTAGGTTCGCCAGACAGGGGGATGTCCAGACCTTGGGGCTATCATATTTTTACCCACACAGACAAAGCTCTATTTTAAAGGGCCCTAAATATGGACGACCCGCTATCAGGAGGTACCCTATGATAAGGACTCCTCAACCTCCGCAATTCCCACTCCTCTTCAATCACTTTGGCCCTTTATCTGATCTTGAGGCCATTGATTGACTTCAAACATCATCTTGTTTATCTGATCCTATAGAAAATCTTGGGCCTCAGGCTGCGAGGCTGAGTCAGGAGTCCCTACAGCTTGCAACCATTGTGGAAGAGTGTATGGGGGACTTAGTCCTAACAGAGATTACCACATCACCATCCAGGGACGTAGGAGTTTCCCCGAAGACCGGGAAAAACCAGAATCTCATTGGGAGAATTGAGAACGGGTGGGACGGTGGGGGTGGACAGGGCACCCTCGCAGACTTAGGTATGGTGGTTCCCCCTGAGGCCTCCACTTCAGAAACACTTACCCTTGTGTCCTGGAATGTTGCTGGGGTTAAGGGCCGTATCCACTCTGAAGACTGGCTGGAGTTTATGGATAAATTTGATATCATCCTACTCCAGGAAACCTGGGCACCTGAACCAATATTTAGGCAGGGTTATGTAAATTTCTTCAAACCTGCTATTAGAAGTGTCAAAGGGCGAGCCTCAGGGGGCTTACTGATCTGGGTGAAACAATCCTTGGGATACCACCCTACAGAACTAACAGTACAAAACCCGGACCTCCTTATTATCAAGCTGAGCAAGACCGGCCATCGGGATTTGATCCTGATCAACATATATGCTCGAAGTTTGCCAGGAGGTCGCTCCCCCCCCCTGCTGGAAGTATTGGACCATAACTTGACAGCCTTGGATAGCGAACATGTTATTCTTCTCGCAGGAGATTTAAACTGCACCTTCGAGCCGCTACTCGACCTAGGGGATAGTTGGGGCTTTGCAGAGGATGCAGTATGGGGTATTCCCGATTTGTTGCCCGCTAAACCTGTAATTGCAACTGAGGCAGCTGTGAATTCGATGGCTTTTTGTTTAAATAGGGGTTTTCGGGCCTGCAACGGCCGTGCAAGATCAGACCAAGAAGCCAACTACACATTCGACAACGGGTTAAGAAGAAGCCGTATTGACTACATCCTGTTAAAACTAGGAGACTGGCCCCTGCTGGTGGACATGGAAGTACTATCCCGCCCAGAAAGCGACCACAACCCCTTGTCATTACAACTAAGGTTACCAGGACTTGCGAGACTAGAGGAACCCGGTACCTCACAGACTGGGGATGCCTTCCTAACGAATGATAGGAAGAGGTTAAAATGGTCCAGAATTGTGGAGGACGAAACACTAAGGGATAAGGTCAACACTGTGGTTAAAAACACATATAACGAGATGTTGATACATGATCAGTTGGGGGACAACCTCGAAACGGCTAACAACATCATAAATCTCCATGATCGTTGTTTTGATGATCTAAAATCCCTGCTTTCACATCCATGTCACCAGGGAATCACTAAAGTACCTATCCGTCCCCAGAAATGGTATAACAAAAAATGTAGGGAAGCCCACACCCATCTTATTAAAGCAGTCAAGTCCCGGGTTTTGGGTACAGTCAAAGCAGCTAGACTAACCTATAGGAAAACACAGTGGGAAGCAAAACGGGAGTGGGAGGATAAGCACTGGTCGGACCTATTGGAAGCTTCCACATCCAATAATCCTATTAAATTTTGGGAAATAGTTAAGTGGGGGAAGGACCCGGATGCACGCACCCCCGCTAACCACGTGCCCCCCACTGAATGGGTGACTTTTTATTCGACCCAATTTTGTGCCGAGAATCCCAAACCTCCCTGTTCCTTGGGGATGGCACTTCGCCCACCTATTCAAGGTGAGAAAATTATTTTTTCAGAAAGAGAGGTCGAGTTGGCACTAAGTTTAACCATGCGAGGGAAAGCGCCGGGTTTGGATCTTATTCCCGCCGACTTGTTTAAAGCTAACCCCGCTTTGTGGACGCCTTATATTACCAAGGTGGCCAACTCTATAGCTGTAGGTGCGAGAATACCCAAGTCCTGGAAGGGGGCGGAGATATTGCCAATTTACAAAAAAGGCAGTAGGTCTAACCCAGGTAATTACCGCCCGATTAGTCTCATCGACTCCATACAAAAACTCATTGCACGTATGGTCCTGGGCAGGGTTCAAGGCTGGATCGAATCAGAGGACATACTATCTCCAATGCAGGCGGGCTTCAGATCGGGAACGAGCACCATCGACCAGGTGTTCAGATTCTGTCTGATCTACTGGAAGGTGGTCCAGCTTGGTGGTGGTACCATTTTTGCAGCGTTCATTGATCTGAAGTCCGCGTTCGATCTAGTCCCGAGGGATACATTGTGGAGAGTCTTGAGGAGTTTGGGAATACCTGAGGAACTACTTGACTTAATAATTAAACTGCATGAGGACAATTTTGCGAGGGTGAGGTGGGGAGGTCAGGGTCAAGCGACGGAACCCTTTCCAGTAACTCGAGGTGTCCGTCAGGGGTGTGTCCTGGCGCCAACACTTTTTTTACTGTTTATTTACCAAGTGGTCAAATTTTTTGTAGATACCCCGACGGACGCCCCAATGCTGGCAGGACAATGGTTCCCAATGCTCATCTTTGCCGATGACACCTTACTCCTCTCTAGAACACGTTGTGGATTACAGCGGGCGTTGGACCGCTTTGAGGAGTTCTGTGCCATCAACGACCTTAAGGTAAACGTGGGCAAAACCAAGTTTATGGTCCTAACAAAGAACCGCCCTGTCCGGAGCTCAGTTAGTATGGGTGGTGTAAACCTGGACCAAGTGGAGAATATGATATATCTGGGGGTCACTCTAGACAGTCGCCTGAGATGGAAAGCCCAAGTCGGTGCACAACATCTTAAGCTTGCCCGACTCACAGGCTGCCTACTAAGTGAGCAAAAAAGATCTATCACTAAGCGGGTTATCCCAGCTCTTAAGATCTACGATGCTAAGATTAACCCAGCAATCTTATATGGTGCAGATCTGTGGGGCCATATGGACCTTACGGGTCTGTTTAAAATCCAGTGTAAATTTTTGCGAAACCTAGTGGGTCTGCCACAGTCGTCCCCTTCCATTCCCCTTTGCTTGGACCTGGGATGCCCCCCGATTAACGAGATGGCCAGATTCAGACTGGTTGCTTTCTGGAGGCGTTTATGGACATCCCCTGACCTCACCCTATTTGCGAATGAGGTAGCAGAAGTCAGGTTAATTAGGGGTTCGGGGAAAATCCCCTGGTTCCAAATGGTTAAATCCATCTTGGTAGACATGGGGCTAGAACAGCTTTGGACATCACCCTCCACCAGTATTTTCCCATCCAAACTAGAATTTAAAGAACTGTATTGGGCTACGCTCCGCCGGATTAGAGTCAATGCTTCCAGCTCTTCCAACCTCACGGGTAGGTTCCTGTCTTTTAAGTTGGACCCAACCCGTGAACATTACTGGGACATAGTCTCTAAACCTTTGGACAGGAAACTCTACCACCAGTTTCGGGTGGGAGCATTGCCACTGAACACATTTACAAAAAATTGGTCAACTGGTGCCACGGACCACTGTGGATAGTGCCCAGGCCACAAGGAAACAGTGGGTCACTTCTTGTTTGCTTGTCCTAGATATTCAGCACCGCGGGCCAAATGGCTAAAACCACTGTTCCAGCACCTGCCTTTTAGAAAATCTGAAAAGGCCATTTTGGTATTAAAAACGAACACTTCAGAGGTTATTGTAGTGAGCCTAGCCAAATACCTGGGATGGGCCTGGATAATCAGGTCAAAACATTAGCTTAATCCTTGAGATTGTTTGTTGATGTACCTTTGATTGAGCATCTCTGTTTTGTTTACTGCTCCTGAAAATGATTGTTTCTGACCCATTTTACATTTTATAATTGGCTTGTCCCTTTCTTTTTCTTTTACATATTACTGTTTGGAACTTATTCGCAAACTTTTTTTAGCAAGTTTGTTTCAGGTTTGTCTCTTATGCTGTTTAATACTATTCTTATGAATTCAATGAATATGTACTTATTATTAATTAATGTGTGTTATTACGTGTCTTTTATGATTTTTTTTTAAATCGAAATAAAGACTTTAAAACCTGAAAACCTGCTTGGCTGTGCAGCAGCTGCACTACTAGCGTATTGTGGCCTCTGACTGCTGCGCCACTTCCACGGGATCAAAGATCTCGGCGATAGCAGTGGTCCTGTGGAAGTCCCACTGCAGTACTCGTAATACAGCGGGTGGACCGTCAGTCTGGCAGTCCAGGGACAGCCACCATGGTTTCAGCGCCAAACTCGTAATTGGACCCTAAGAGTTGCAGATGGCCTGAGATCATACAATATATACAGCAGATGAGAGTATAGATAAAGCCCTTAAGGGTGGAACCATACTCTGTCAAAGGAGGGTAGGGCGTTTGTACATGGAGTTCAGAAGGATGTTCTGTAGTAGGGGATCTCTGTGTATAGTCATAATCTAGTGAATAGTCCCGCTCATGAGCGTGGACCCCGGAATAGTCCCGCTCATGAGCGGGACTATTCACTAGATTATGACTATAACAGAGATACCCCTACTACAGAACTGGAGTTACAGGACAGAACCTACTCCTTCCTCTATATGTTCCAGGCACTTGTCTGTGACTTGTGATATCCTTATAATGTTCGACAGGGGGTTCTTAATCCCATATATATGTTTTTGGCAATGTCTTAAGACGGAGAGGCCATTGTTACAGTGGCAGGAATTGCAATAATGGTTTAAAAAAAAGTCAAATATTTTTATTAATATTTTCATAAGAGAAACGCATTGCATGGTAAAACATTGAGATTGACTTCATTTCGTGCGTTGTTAAACATTGGGAATTACAGTAATTTCTCTGAATACTCATTATCTATTACATAGTACAATCGCTACCATAAACAATATTGCCCAGGTTCATATGTCCTTTCCTAGGAAGATACATCTCCTTTCTGTTGCGTGTTGGTGTTTTTACTACCCGTTACGGTGCTGAACTCAGAACTGGGGGGTGATGATCGTGAGGTCTAGGATATGTGAGTCAGACGTGTGGCAGGAATTGAAATAATAATGGTACTGGAGTGTTTTGAGCAAAATCTGTTGCACAAAGGTAAACCTTTCTCTCTGCCTGTGAGCTGTAGAGTCGTTATTTCTGAGAAATCCTGTTAATTACTTTTCCATTGTTCAACTACATAAATACTGATATGTATATGGGAGGAGGTAGGATCTGATCATAACGTTGGTGGCCTTGGAAAGAGAAGATTTGTTTTCATCCCAGCTTCAGCTCTTAGCCCAAAAAGCACGAAACTCTAGGCAAATTCAATTCATCTCCCTGTGCACAAAACAGTACATTTGTACAATTTAAGGTGTGAAAACGAACTATCATATCCCAGATTCTTATTGTGTCACATCCTGGTTTCTTTAAATCTACTGTCACTCTTGCTCGCTCATGTGCACCCTCTTGTGCGCATTCACATACACATACACACTGCATGTACAGCACTATATACACACTGCATGTACAGCAATATATATATATATATATTCACTGAAAAAACCATAGGTTTTACACACGTTATAGTTAGGAAATAGCATTTACAAAACCTATGAAATTCACTGAAAAAACCATAGGTTTGACACCAGTTATAGTTAGCTGGAAATTTTACTCGCATAAAACCAATGAAATTCCCACGTTATAGTTAGTTGGACTCACTATAACTTGCGCGTGCAATGCACTGCTGATGACGTCACATATTACATCACTCATGACATGGTCAGTGACATCAGTCATGACATCACTGATGACACTATCCAGTGAATGTGTGTCTTTTTAAAAAATAAATATGTGTTAAATATGAATATGTAAAAGTTGATGGAAGAATAAATGTTTAAATAAGTGATTACTTGGATGTTTTTTTATTTTTTTTAATTGATTGGTTAACTGGTTTATTAAGTGTATCTTAGTGAATACATATATTAGAGAGTAATGTTTAAATATTTAAATATATGTATTAGTGTTTCACTTTGTGTATAAGTGGTTGCATGGGTTGGTGAGTAGCTACATGTGTATGTATATGGGTTATTAGATGTTTTTGTTAGTATCAGTATGAGTGTTTGTATGGTTTGGTGGGGGTATTACTTAACACATAGATGCATGAATGACTGACTCTCTCTTTGTATGTGTTTTGAAGACCGCATATGTGCAGGACTGTATGGGTGAAAGAGTGTGTATATGTGTGTGTTAGTGAGTGAATGACTGTCTCACTAGTGTCTTTATCAGTAACTACATATGTTTTAATCTAATATATGTGAATATTGATGTATATAAGTGAGTATATGTGAGAGAAAGAGATTGTAAGAGTTCCTGTTTAGATAAGTATGTGTTTCTATAAGTGATTGTTTGAGAGAGTAAGTATGTGTAAGTTTCCATAGAAGTAAGGTGGTTGTTTGTGTATAGCTGTATATGCAAATAAATGGATGTTCAATAGTTTATTTGCATGTGTGAATATGTGTGAGAGTATCTTTTGGATGACTGTCGGTGTGTAACAGGATGTATAGGTGTATCACTACATATCATGAGTGAGTATATGTACGAGTGACTATATAGAACTGTTGATCAATGAGTAGATGTGTATATAGATGGTGGAATTATTGAATTGGTTGTTGTAACTGGTATGGGTATCTCCATTTTTTTGAAAATTTTAGTTTCTATTTTTGAATATGTGTTTCAAGGGTTACATTACAGTGAAAAGAGGTCTGTCACTCTGTCACAAGGATGGTGTCATCAGTGATGTCATGACTGATGTCACTGACCATGTCATGAGTGATGTAATATGTGACGTCATCAGCAGTGCATTGCACGCGCAAGTTATAGGGAGTCCAACTAACTATAACGTGGGAATTTCATTGGTTTTATGCGAGTAAAATTTCCAGCTAACTATAACTGGTGTCAAACCTATGGTTTTTTCAGTGAATTTCATAGGTTTTGTAAATGCTATTTCCTAACTATAACGTGTGTAAAACCTATGGGTTTTTCAGTGAATTTCATAGGTTTTTTAAATGCTACTTCCTAACTATAACGTGTTTAAAACCTATGGTTTTTTCAGTGAATATATATATATATATATATATATATATATATATATATATAAAATTTCTATGGCAAAATGAAACGCCTCATTTTGTTCCTTTTCAAATTAAATGTATTAAGTGTTACCACTTTATTCCAATCAAGATGACTTGAGGTGTGCCATACTTTTGTCATAAGTAAGACTGTTAGCGTTCTAGTTGTTCTTTAGAACACTCTGGCACATTCTGTCATTGGGCTATAGTTGAGCTACATCTGGCTGATATTTGGGCTACATTTGGGCTCTTTTGTCTCTGGTGGCCATCTTGGGAGACTGCATATCAGAATTTTTTTAATGAAATATAAGAGGATTTGAGAAGTCACTCAAAATGTGCCCTAATTTTTCTTTCTTCAGCACTAATCATAATTTCTATGGCAAAATGAACCCCCTCATTTTGTTCCTTTGCAAATTAAATGTTTTAAGTGTTAACACTTTATTCCAATCAAGATGACTTCAGGTGTGCCATACTTTTGTCATAAGTAAGACTGTTAGCGCTCTAGTTGTTCTTTAGAACACTCTGGGACATTCTGTCATTGGGCTATAGTTGGGCTACATCTGGCTGATATTTGGGCTACATTTGTTTTTTTTGTCTCTGGTGGCCATCTTTGGGCTACATTGGGCTACATTTGGGCTCTAACATATATATAGCCCAATGTAGCCCAATATATATTTTTTCAAAGTTAATTTTCTCAGCAACTACTGAACAGATTTACACCATTCAAAGAAAAGCGTAATCTGCGAACCGGAGTCTACCTTTCTACCAAATGTCTTATAAATCCATTCAGCCGTTCGAGCTGTAGCCGTGTCTAAACGTCCTATGGAAAATAACATGAGGAAAGCACGTTTTGGGACCCCCCTTTTATCTCAGCCCCCACTTGACGAATCCCCCCCAAACTTTCAGGGAAGGAGCGGAGCGGAGCAGGCCATCTTCTTTGAGAAATTCGCAAAGATTCGTCCACCGGCGCCAAAGTTATTCTCAATAGAATGTTGCGGATTTCCTATGGAAACTAGGTCCTAACTATAACTACCTACTGGCGACTGCCAGTAGGTAATATATATATATATATATATATGTATATATAAGAGAGAAAGAGAGAGAGAGAAAGAGAGAGAGAGAAAGAGAGAGAGAGAGAAATTCACAGAAATAGAAATTCACTGAAAAAACACAAAGGTTAATGTGGCCTTGTAGTTAGATAAAAAAAAAGTCATTTAAAATGTAACATTTTGAGCTAAGAAAACACTGAAATGGACCAGGTATAGTTAACTGAAGAAACTATAATTCGAAACCCCTACACAAACAGTGATGTAACTTCAGATGCCATCAGTGATATTTTCAATGGTGTCATAGAACATTGTATGAGTGATGTAATATGTGAAGTCATAAGCAGTGCATGGCGAGGGCGTGAGTTATAGATTCTTCAGTTAACCATACCTGCTGAATTGTATTTATTTTTTAGTTTAGAATGTTACATTTTAACTGATGTTTTCTCATAACTATAATGTCACTTTAACCTTTGTTTTTTTCAATGTATACCTACTTTTTTTTAACAAAATAAGATTTTATTGTCATATTTAACTATGCCAACCCCCCCCACCCCCACCGTGCTCGGCTTTCGGGGGTGCGCAGCATAGGGTTGGGCACAGGGCTTGGCCTCCGGCCTGGCTGTGTCTATAACCCCCTTTGGGTGACCAATCCCTTGCCACCCAACCCCCTGCAGGCGGCCAACCCCCCACCATGCACTGTCCTTTTATTTTTACATGTTTTCTTGATACCACCCCATGGGACTCTGGTGAGACTTTCTCTGGGGCAGTGCATCTGTCTGGTCTCTTGCTAGACTTGGAGCACAGGGGGCCACGCAGTGTCCACAGAGTCTTCCTCAGGATCTTGGTGCCCTAAAAAAAGTGTTTTTCAAATTTGACACTGGGGTCCCTCGTGGATATCCTCCACAGGGGCTAGGGGGTTATTGTATTCCTACCCTACCCTCTTATAACATAATTATTTAAAATTTTCAGTAAATGGGGACTGAGTCCCTGAGCCTTCCAATGACGGCTGCAACATTTCTGTTTGTACTGCAATCAGCCAATCAAAGCAAGCCCTCTCATGGGACTCGCAGGAGCCTCTTACGCACCCAAAATGGCGGATGGGAAAGAAGCCCTCACAGCCAATCACATCTCCCCATTCTTTTGAAGTTGTGTACCTACGCGACTCTCGTAAGACTCTTGCATACCCAACCGTCCAGATATCTATACAATTTTTACCTTAATTTCTCAAAAACTACTTAACGGATTTACATCAGATCACAAAAAACACACTTTCTTTGTAAAGATCTAGCTTTCTGTCACATTTGTGTAATTCTGTTCAGCCGTTTCGGCTGTAGCTGTGTCTAAAGTTCTTATGGAAAATGGCAAGGGGAAAACACATCATAGAACCTGCTTTTTCTTGGCCCCTGCTTGAAGGATCAACTTGAAACTTTCTAGGTAGGAGTTGAGGTGGCTGAGACTTTTTTTGGAAAGTTTTGTGAAGATTCATCAAACCGCAATTAAGGGCCAGATGTAGGTGGCCAAATAGCGAGCGCTAATGCTGAAATTCACAGAATTTCAGCGTTTGCAATCGCTATTTGGCAGCGAGCAATGTAGGTAAGTTGAAACCTACTAGCAAAATAAGGAATCGCAAAATTGCGATTCCTTATTTTGCTTTTGCATTTAAGGAATCTCAAATTGCGATTCCTTAAATGCAATGTAAGTAGCACAAACGAAAGTGCACTTTAGCCTTAAGGAATCGCTAGTTACCACCAACTTCAAGTTGGTAGTAATGAGTGATTTCCTTTAAAAAAAACACTTTTTTGCTTTTTTTTCAGTGCCATGTGGCACACATTCATGCCCTTAGGTCATGTATGTGCGCCACATGTGCACACATGCACATTTCAGGGGTGCAACAGGGTGTCCATTTGGAACCCTGGCACCCTTGAAATTGCTCCCGCAATTTGCGAGTGCCTCTTGGTGACTCGCAAATTGCGGCAGCAATTCTTATTCATTCCTATGGACCTCTTGGCCCCTAGGAATGAATGGGAAGGTATTCCATAATTGCGAATCACAATTTGCGATTCACAGTTAAGGTATATTAAGGATTCCTACCTACATGGCATTTTGCGATTCCTTAATAGTGATTCCCTAAAAATCGCTATTAAGGAATCGCAAACATGCATTTACCTACAACTGGCCCTAAATTATTAGCAAACCAAAAAATGAATTTCCTTAGGAAACCTATGTTACCTATAAATATCCACTGGCGATTTATTCACTGAACAAAGGTTAAAATTATGTTATAGCTGGGCGAAACTATCAGGTAAAAGGTAAAAAAAACACTGAAATTCATTTATAGTTTACTGAGCTAACCAGAACATGAAATTCATTTATAGTTTACTGAGCTAACCAGTACATGTGCCCACATCATGCCCTGCTTATGACCTCACACATTGCAACAATCACAACATGTTTAATGACATCATTGGTTTTTTTTAACTTTATTTAACATTTTTTCATCTACAGTTTACCACAATGCAGATAGTGTCTCCATTGTCGTCATATAATAAACAGAACAAGTTTTCAATAGAACCGACAGTGGAATAAGATACATTATAGTCCTGTACCCAATTACAAATCAAGCAAGATACAAGCATAGCGGCAATGCAATCCAATCCAATGCTTAAGGAGCTGTCTGTCTGCCGAGCGGCATATCCATGACCTCTCGCGCTGAAAAACTGCATAGGAGGACAGGATCAACCCACTTATGTCGGGACTACCCCAGGAGGAGGCTGGGACGAAGCAGCAGACCCTAGTTCCTGTAGATAATCCTTCAAGGGATTCCAGATGTCTCTGGGCCTTGGCATTGCTGGAAGTGTGGAGGCAAACAATTCCCCACTAGTATGACAATAAACAAGACTGTTCAACCATGCTTTGGTGGTGGGTGTAAATGTATCTCCCCAATGGTATCAGGTCATGTGAACAAAGTCAGCGTGATGTGCCCTGCATTTGGGGCAACTATGCAACCTAGAAGGGTCAATCGAGTTAGGTTTGGAGGGAGTCACGTTCCCAGGTCTTGCGGATTTTGGCATCCCTGGTGGGTACTAGTGACATGCAGGCCTTATATAGCTTGGAAATTATATGCTCCCCCCCAGCGCTAGTAATTACCAGAGACAAAGGTGCAAATGAATCTGGTTCAAGAGGGAACTCCCATAACAAGGACCCAAGTGAGCTGCGGAGCCTGCTGAGAATGAGCGGTCCATAAACAAAGCTTCGGATAATCTGGTGCCTTCTAAGCTGTGAAAAATGTGCCAGTTTGGGAATAACTCACCACAAGTGTCTAGGGAGTATTTAACTTGAGTGCGGTGTACTAACTTTTCTTCAGTTGCGAGTAGCCAAGGATTATTGAGCAATGGGAGCGTCGAAGAATATAACTTGTGGCCACCAGTGACTCGTGCAGATTTCCTCCATGCCCAATAAGTGGTAGATACTGTTTGAATTCCACTGGGGTCTGTTGGGAACACGTCGGGTAGGATTGTCTTCAATGAAGCCAGGAGAACCAGGTCTGCCTCTAACTTTAAATATGGGATTTGTGCATCCGGATGATACCAAAAGAGCCCATAGCTGTACTGCGCAACCATAGAATATATCTGAAAATTTGGAACTCCAAGTCCACCCCTGTCGTATGGCAGTGTTAAAGTGTCCCAAATGACTCTGGCTCTCTTCCTGCCCCAAACCAACCTGATTAGATGTGTGCGGAATGTGCAGAAAAAACTATGGGTAAGGGAATGGGTATGTTTTGAAAAAAATATAAAAATGTATGGAGAACTACCATTTTTATAATAGCCACCCTCCCCGCTAATGAGAGGGGAAGGTTAAGCCAACGCTCCACCTGCTGTTCCAGGGTATGCATAGCCGGACCATAACTAAGCAACACCACTTGGGCAGCCTCCATATGTATTTGAATACCAAAGATCCGATGGTGTCAATACACCACTTCAGCGGATATTCACAATCCCACCTTGCTGAACTGGTCGTGAGCGGAAAGATTTCCGATTTGCCCAAATTTATGCCTAGTACTCAGTATCCACCAAAGCAGATCACTTCTCGGACTAGAGGTTCCAGAGTCTCTTGGGAACGTTGGACATATAATATGACATCATAAGCATATAGGGAAATTAAAAGAGGACCAGTCTTGAACTGCAGGCCTCTGTGCAGGTGCTGCTCCTGAAACTGTTGAACCAATGGGTCCATAACAATAATAAACAGCGGCGAGAGAAGACAACCTTGTCTGGTACCACGTGATAATTTAAATTGAGAGGATAAGGTCCTATTAAGTCTCAATCGGGCCGTGGGGGAAGTGTACAGCAGAGAAGTAAGCTCGATAAACCCCTTCGGCATCCCCATCTTCCTCATCACTGCCAGGAAAAAAGGCTACTCCAGGGAGTCAAAGGCCTTTTCCGTATCTAGTAACACAGCAGCGGCTGGGAGGTTGGGGTCCATTCTATTAATGGTGGCAAAAAGGGTACGGCGGTTGAGGGCAGTAGACCTTCGAGGCACAAATCCTGACTGAGCAGGAGAGATAATGCGATCCAGCAATAATGCGAGGCGCATCGCTATAATTTTAGCTAGAATTTTGTAGTCCAGGTTTAGCAGTGACAATGGCCTATACGACCCATATAAAAGTGGGTCGTTGCCTGGCTTGGGAAAAAGAATGATCATCGCCTCTCACAGTGTGGGTGGAAGTTCTCGAGTTTCAAGTGCCTCATTATACACATCTGTAAGTTGAGATGCTAAAATGTCCTTATAGGCTTTGTAGAAGCAGCCCGTAATCCCGTTTAAACCCATAATGGTCAAGCTATCCATAGCATCTATGGCGCTAAATATTTCATCTGAGTAAAAAGGTTCAGCCAAAAATTGCTGCATGACTTTTTCCAGCCAAACAAGTGCTACCTCTGCAAGGTAAGCATTGCGGTCAACCTCGGTATGGGCCACAAGTGTAACTTATAATTGTGTATAATAATCAAATAACTCTTTCTAAATATCAGGAGTGCCTGCCAGTAGTTTCCCTTGCGACGATCACAAGCTTGCTATGCAGGAGTTACCTGCCAGAGGTTGCAACAGTCAGGCCAACATGCGGCCCGGTCTGTCTCCCTCCCCATACTTCGGACAGCATACCCCTCAAATCACGCAACACCCCTGCGTGCTTAGAGATACAGATCCCACGCGCGTATTAATGACATCATTGTTGACATCACTGATAAGATCTCAAATGGCATAATTTATTACAACACTGGGCATGGTAGGGGCACAAGTCTTGATGAATCATTATGTGTTAGGGAAGACCCCTGGGGATTATAGAAATTGACTCTAGATTTGCATTGTCAAGATTTTTCTCTAAAAGCAAGTCTGTTTCTCTCTCTGCAGCACTTCCAGGATGACTGGCAACGGATTCAATTTACATTTGTCTGTTTTTGCCAGTTCTTTCTGTTGCTGCTTTATTAGCTACTTAGTTTTTAGGCTATTGTTGCCTGAGTTGGAGGTCCTGAAGTGGTACTATTTTATGTGCAGAATAAAAAGGAAACCACTCCCATCTGGAGAATTGTGCAGTAGGGTGGTTGAGGCTTTCACTTTAGACTGCCCTCTTCTCTAGGAGACAAGGCCTATTGGGGTATTTCTCTTCCATTGGGTGAAGCAGACTGGAGACCATAATAGGGCTGAGGAGATTAGTCTACTTTGAGGAAGTGTATGTTTAACGCTTTTCCCAGAACCCGATTATAAGTTGTTACTGCATGAGACTGGCTGGGGAAGGAAGCTCCAGTCTGTTTCTGTTCTAACACAAGGGACTCAATGTTAGGATTGGCCAGTTCATTTGACAACCTCCAGTATAAATATTACACAATTGATGGCGGTTAATTACAACCATCTCTAGTGCAAGAAAGTCATTAATGTTGCTTCTGGTGTGTACCTGTTAATTTAAAACAAAACTTGTTCACTCAGAAGAGCGACTAACATAGCACTATCTCATGTGCAAATAATGTTGTGTTTTTCTACAGTTTTACTTCATCAGAGTGCATGCTGTCTCAAAAGTCTACTCTACATTCCTAATACGTAGCATTAATATTTTGACCTTGACCTAAAACTTCAGATTATTGCCTCTACTTTTTCATTGAATGCCCCTGTCCTTACTTTCCCTCCTCTGCATGCCTCCTTCCTCTCAGCAGAGCCTACTGTATGTCATGTACATTTTTGCCTTCATCTCTACTATTGTATTTCTGCACATTTCTCACCCTTCATCTCAAGGATAATAATCGGTCCTCCTCTGAAAGTCATACCCTGCCACCTAGCAATACTTAATCTCCTCTATTTTATCTACTAATTGCAGGAGAGTAGGGTCTCCTTCCTATGGTTACCCCCACTTGTTGCTGTGATTCTCTGGTTTTTCGACTTTAGTGTGGCTATGGGCCTGCCAATCAGACCCACAGCTCAGCTGTTCTCTCTCTAAATTAATACCATGTACTTTAGGTACATACCAGATTGGTTACTGGGTCACCCTTGTGAGCCCCTGTATAGTGTACCATAGGTACCCAGGGCATAGGTGCACCATAGGCCTACCAGGGGCTGCAGCATGTATTGTGCCACCCCTGGTTTGCCTTCCAAACTGACATCACAGATCTGTTCACACAGCCTGGGTAAGGTGGTGTAATCACCCCTTACTTAGGTATGGTATACCTATATCTATATATACATATAGACACATATACACCTATAAGTCACTCCTATGGCAGGCCTTAACAATCCTGTAGGCAGAGTGCTTGGTTTTATGTGAGAGGGTGCCCTAGCATGAGCTGAGCCCCTCTGCAGCTTTCGGACCCATCTCCTTATAGCTGTTCTATGATATAGCCATACCATATACTCAAGTGCATTATAATCCTCGCGGTTAATGCTAACTTTGGTTTGGCTTTATCAAAACATGTTGTGTAAGGTGTCAAACACTTTGGAATACTACCACCCCGCCAGTCCTGGCGGTGGGGGTAGCATTCCATCCTTCTAGAGGGAGAATACATGTAGTTACTGGTTTACCCGGTTAAAGTTAAACAGAGCCTGAGCATCACAAAATGGATGCTTCTGCCACAGACACGAGTCTAACCTCCTGTTGCTGGACGAAACTCTGGCAGGGGAGGCCTGGACAATAGGTTTCCTGTCCGTGGAGGTGCCAGCACCTCCCGAGACAGGCTTTTGTGTATTGGGGGGAGGGCTGCATTCAGTGAATGCTTTCCAAACACTGTCTGGGGCACACAAGGTGCTCCATGCATTCTCCAGTTCAAACCGGTTGCTGGGGCACTCTGCCCCAGCTCTGGCACGAAACTGGACAAAGGGAAAGGGGTGTAACCACCCCCTTCCCAGGTACACCCTTAGGAGGGACCTTAAGGGTAGTCCAGCCCCTATACTCAGTATAAGTATAGGAGCTGTGTCCCTAGGACTATAGATTACCCTGTACGAATCTTTGCAAGACATATCCTGGACCTTCGACGTTCCATTCTGACTGAAAGACGGAAGATATCTCCGTTGTGGTCAAGGAGTGACCACCCTGTTCAAACAGGCACCAACCTCAACTTTGCTGGTCTGCATTTTCGAGGCTCCCACCGGATCCCGAAGGATCTGCGGCACAGGACACAGACTTCCAGACATATCTGACCCCGACCCACAGCAAAGCTGAGACACATGGCGGACACAAGAGACGTGGGACCGGAACTCCTGGACATCCTGCATTTTGCAAGCTGCACTCCTGCTACAAGGTATCTCGAAGTTGTGTATTGGGATGCTTGAAGCCTCAGCCCCGAGCACCATTTGCCCCGAAGCCCAGGCCCCCACACTCCGCGAGTGTCCCGTGGGCCCCGCATTTGCATTTGAGCTCTACGCGTCTTCCAGGTTCCTTGCCCATTGGCTAGTGAGCCCCCTGAGGCCTTTTCTTTACAACAAACTTGCTTTCCTGGTTGCTCCAGGCTTGCTCCAGCTTCCCTGCAAAGGAGAAGCGACACAGACCTTGCTGGTCTGCAACAGAGACTATCTCGACATCCTGCGTGGTTTGCGGTTGCCAAGGCTTGTTGGGTCCAATCCGGATACAGACACCGCAGTCAACTAGATCTGTTGTGGGACAGCTCAAATCCAGCGCCTTAAGAGACAAACTCGACTTCTTTACCTGAAATCACCCGACATCGCCTGGTTCCTTCCGGGTACCTTCCTGGTCACTGGCTAGTGACCCAGACTCTGTCCCTTCTGCATTCAGGTTCTTCAGATCTTCAATCCACCCTTGGATCCACCCGGACACTTTTCCTCTGGTCGCCTGCAGCACTTCTTTGCAGCTCTCCATTGAAAACGACGACGAAACCCGACACGAAAAGACACCTATGCACCCGGCTTCCCTGGGTGAGGTAACACGAGTACTCCGGTGCTCCCGTGGGTCTTGACTCTCGAAGTGTCCTAGTTTAAAAGGGTTCCGTCCTAGTCCATCCGGAAGTGTCCTTCAATTGTATATTTGTAACGTCTACGTTTCCCATAGAAAGTCAATGGTAACCCACGTCTGTGTTTAGACACTGCACTCGTCTCCCGTGGGCCTCCTACTTCCTAACCTTTGGTTGTTTAGAGTAGCCCCAGCGATTCCACAGGCCCCAGGCCTGCTTTCTTATTCTCTCGTGGTTCTTATACCACTATTTTAGGATATGGTTTGTGAGGCCCCTAGGGCATAACGTATACTGTGCAACTTATCGTATATTAACTCAGTGACTTGTATTGTATTTTTACCTCTGACCTCATAAAGAGTGCAGAGGGGTTGTGTTTAGAATAAATACATATATATTTTATATATACCTTGTGTGGTGTCTTTTTATTTGGTACTCAAGGGTTTGTAATTGGTAAAACAACTAGCTTAATACGCTCTCTGAAGTCTTCGCCTGATGACTGCTGGTCCATGCTACCACTAGGATAGCTTTCTATAAGGTTGACTTTACAACCACCATCAATAAGGGTCGATTAGACTGGTGCAAGGTGCCCACTAGAACCAGTGGACCTCATATGCCAGGCTAACTTCTCACATTGGTCAGCAGCGGATGGGATAAGAGCTTGCATTGTTTTACCAAATATTCTTGAGAATATCATTTGAAAGATCATATCAAGGCACCTATAGGTACATATGAATCAAGTCTTATATACATAAGTTCTACTGAATTTAGCAGTTGTAGGTGGTAAGGGCTTAGCACTAAGTATGGGGGAAATTTGCAAATTGGCGGTACGTGAATTCCCGCTAAAGCAAATTCGCGGTCCGCAAAATCTGCGAATTTGTGCGAATTTGCGGATTTTTTTATTTTTGCGTGTTCGCGGGGTTTTTTTTCAGCGCGGCGACCGCGAAGTTACCCATGCGGTCGTACATGGGCACGGCCATCTTGTTTTCAGTGTTCGCGTTGCGTATTTCCATTTCCGGGCGCCAGTTGCATGCTCACGTTGTGCATTTCCTACGTACGGGCTTCAATTACGTGTTCGCGTCCGTTTTTGCGTGCTCGCGGGGCAATATCACGCGAACTTACCCACGCGGTCGCAATGGGCGCGGCCATCTTGTTTTTCATTCATTGCTATGGTTCTGGGCATGCTTTTTCAATCCTCCCTTAATCTTTGCAATCCTTTGTTTCTTTGAACTTTGTTTTAATTTTTTTTCCTCATTATCTATCTCTTTATTTTTCTACATCTATATTTTGTGTTTTTATTCTACTTTTGGTTACTTAAAACTACTTTTTTTTAACTCTTTTATTTACTTTTTCCCTATTCTTTCTTTCCTATTTTATTTTCCTTTTTCTGTCCAGGACCATGGCAAAGGGAACCAGGAAGAACATGAAGGGGAAGGGTCCCGCACCCCGTACCCGGCTCCTTTGCGGGCGCTTTGGGGGGGAGGCAGTAGTAGCCCGGGAGGGGTCTTCTGCGCGGTGGAGGTGGCCGCACTGGTTTTCTTCGTCCAGCGCCACCTCCCCAAGACCGTCACGGCAGGCGGCAGGCCCGATGCCGGGTAAGGGCTCCGGGAGCGTTGCCAGCTATGGGGGTAGGTGTGCCGGACCATGTATCGGGAGTCTGGGGTCCGGCGCACCTACAACCAGGCGACGCACCGGTGATCTGACATCATGGACCGGGAGCAAGACCTGCTCGACCTGCTTGGAGTCGAGATCCCGGGCCTTGGTGAGTAGTAGTAGCTAGTATTTAATCACTACTTTGTTTTCTCCTGCTCTGTGTTATGATATTGCAATTTGTTTTTCCGAAGAGCAAGAATGCTGCCGATTACATTGCAGGTAAATTATGTTTCAAAAGCTTCTGTGATTGCCGGTGCTCGCCTGCTACCTGGAGGTGCTCATATGCTTACTTGTTTTCAATTTTGTGCTCATTTGGCCTGAGTGATTATGTATGAGTGAGTACTTTACAGAACTGCGTAATGCTAGACATTAGAGACTCAAGTCCAGTACTTCCTTTGTACTCCTGCCAAGAGATAGTGGTGGTGGATTGATAGTTTGAGTATATTATGACTGGTTATTTAGTAGGAAACTTTTTAGTGGTCTGCAATCATGACGGACTGTGTCTGTCACTTCGCGTGCTGCGGAGTGCTGCCTTCCAGTCCTAGTAGAACCTTTTTGTAGTTGGTTTAGTGAGTTACATAACTTTCCAAGTAGACGGTACGCGAATCTAGCAATTCTAATATCCTAGTAGACCACATCAGATAGGTCAATAAATTTAGTGCGATTGTTGTCTATTTCCCCGAAATAATTTGTTATTGTTTTTTTGAAATGTTTGAATTGGTTGACAACATTCATCCATGTTTGTGTATTTCTTTCATGTTGTACATCAACTGCCCCCAGGGGCAAGAAGAAAGAGGAGGAGGTAGCAGCGCCGGCGGAGCAGGAACAACAGGAAGGCCAGGATAGGTCCGCCGAAGGCTCCTCTGCTGGCCCCAGTAAGTTTTCCTGTTAATAATATTAATTATACTTCCCTATCTTTTACAGCACCTATTTATTCCAAACGTTCCTCATAATTCTATTTTTTCCTAAATCGTCTTTGATCTTCTTGTAGACTGTTTCTAAATTCTTATCCTGCCTCTACTATGACTCTCTGTGCTACTACTAGATTATTATTAGTCTGTCTGTGTAGCTAGCTAAGCTTGCACAGTTGGCAAAAGGTGTACTGTTAAACAAACTCCTATTGAGCAATAGCTCTAGGCACTGAGTGCAGTCGTCTGGGTTGTCCATAATGTCTATTGAAGTCTTCTAAATGCTTATGCTTTGACAATTCCCACCAATAAAATAATGTCAATGGCCACCAAGAGTAAGATACTAGTTTACTTTTTGATTGGATAGGAGGACATACTACTACTGTTCCAGGGACTATTCTGCACATACAGAACTATGGACAAGAAATAGGGCATTGGTTATAAATTATAATAGGCACAGTTATACTTTCCACACACCTCAGTCATACCTGAAGTTGAATCCCCAATCTCCTTAGTGACTAGCTAGTGTGTCAGAGAGTAATTATTTTGCTCCCGAATGCAACGATGATCCCCAATGATTATACAACCCAGAGAACATAAGACTATGGAGTCAGAGTCCTGACCTCTCAGAGTCACGCTTGCAAATTGCAAACCCTTTCGCTCACTCACTCATGACCAAAAACCACAGAGTCTATGTAAGTTTTAAAGCTTTATTAAAAGTAAAACAAGTAGCTCTGTAAAAATTTTAATTGTGCATTATATAAAAACATTTATTAAAATCAATGTCATATAACAAACGGAGAACGACTGAAAAGTGGCTGATTTCACACATTAATTGTGGGAGAGCCCTCACCTGGTTGAAACTTAAAGTCTTGGTGGGGATGAATCGTTGACGACCTCTACTAAGAAATGATGATGATCTTGCTCTTGTTCGTAGAAGGGAAGCTTCTGTCTGTAATGAGAAAAATGGTGTGTGTTAAAAAGCAAGCATTCATCAGTTGTGTCAAAAAGTGTAGCATCACATGTTATGGCTAAGCATAAATAAAAAACACCCTTCCCTGAAGAAAGGGAAATTTTTAGTTTAGACTAGAGAGTCACAAATTATTACATTTGTTTATGTAGTACTAGTAACTTTTTTTCATTCCTAAACAAAATAGGGAGTGGTGTATATGGCATCTAAAAATATTAAATGTTTTTTCTAGGCGTAACACCATTGACACAGCCAACCACCAGTGCCGGAGCCAGCGTGGAGGTGGGCCCTCCAGGGTCGAGAGCGGTGCCACAGCCAGCAGGAACTGCTGTGGGGGATGCCACGGTAGTGGCGGGCATGGGTAAGCTATTATATTCCTTACTTATTGAGATTGCAGAGTGGGCTCTCTGCAGGGGTGTATATGTTGTACAGTACAAGTACACTTTACTGTTAAGAAGACTTACAAATTTAGAACTAAGTTTTCGTCAACCAGGTAGAAGACAGTCACCCTTGACTTCTCATTAGCAATAGCGGCGGGAGTTGACGAGTAACCAATGGCCTCCTCTGAATTTGACATCAACTCAGCTGTGAAAGTTTTATCGAGAAGCCAAGTCAGATCAGAGATGAACTTGATGGTTGGGATGAACGAACAGGGAAAGAAGGGTGTAAGGAAGGATGAGCGAGTGAAAATGAATGACTGGCAAAGAATGATACTTGTTTTTTAATGCTGCCCGAGGTGGCTGGGAATCTGATGCATGGTCTGATGCATGGCCGGTTGAAGGCTGAAGCAAGGATGTGTGGAAGGAGAAAGAAAAGAGGACTGCCTGGGTGGGTGAAACAGAAACTGTATGTGTGCGCAATATATCCTTTGGTTCAAATTCAAATGCAATTCAAGTACGGATGCATAGCTGGCATTTTACAAAAAAAAGCAAAAGTTGTTTTTCGGTGAGAAAAAGTAAGGTTTGTCCAGTTGAGAGTCAGACATTAAGAAGAATGATTGACATTTACTTTGAATGGATGGATGCCTGCCTGCCTGGATGGCATCTTCCTCATAGTTAGCATAGGTGTATGTAGACAGAGTAGACGGTCACTGGATGAAGAGTGTTACTTTGAAGAGCATGTAACACCGCACGTCCGTGCCAGAGTAGCAAAGCCGAGGAAAGTAGAAGTTGTAATTTTTCAGAATACTACTATGACTAGTAACAGTGGTTTGCAAGCACAGCATATATCCGGCGATTACGGTGATCACTCACTCACTACCTCTGTTAATCATTTTTTTACAACTCTGTCATTCATGTGTGGCCTATCGGTGTTCACTCAATCAAAAACAAAGCACCTAAATGTCATCCCATATGTAAGCAAATATCCTGTGAAGGGATAGATGATCATATTATCTTCTTCATTTTCCTTTTGTAGTAGTCAAGGGCAGGACAGGGTGAAAGTTAAATTAATTAAGCAGTAGCCCTTGTAACAGAGTATGGCCAGTGCCACCCGTAATAGAAAAGTAAGAGCTTCACCACCTGCATGTACTGGACTGGTAACAATAACGCAAGTCTGTGTCATCATGGCTTGCGTCTGGTTTTTTCAGGTGCAAGTTGACTGCGCTGGCATTATGCCGGCTTCCACAAGTTTACGTACCAATTTCTCTAAACAATAGAGAAGAAGAAGACTGGTGTACTGTCTGAGTCTAATGTAGTAAGTCCATATAGTACTAGTAGAATTCCTGAAACTCCCACTAATGTTAGAGCAGAGGGCGACAAAGTGGGAGATTAGATAGATACGTGCCACAAATGTTATGTACTGTGCTTGCAAGTTGCTAGTGATACTGTGACACAGCTTTCTGCTGAATTATTTTGTGTTAATCTTAAAGAGCATTGGTTACAGTATGTTTCTTTCTTCATATAGATGCTCCTTCCAAACTAACAAGGAAGGAGTTGGCTAGACAGGCCCGGCAACGGAAGCTGGAGGCAATTATCCCCGAATATCGGTGGCTGGTGGCCCAGGAGGAGGAGGACACGCAGTCGCAGTTGACATCAACATCCACGACAGCTGCATCCTCCTCCGCCCACCCTGGGTCATCCAGTCAGCGCAAGCCTTCAGCGGTACGGAGCTGTGGTCCCACAGCCACCCGCCACCGCCAAGCAGCAAAAAAATCAGCTGCCCCCCACAGCAGGTGCAAGGCTCATCTGCACCGCTTGACCCTCAGAGTGTCCAACCTTGAACAGGAGGTGGCGGGGCTGAAAACCCTGCTCAAGGACCTCCGCAGAGAGCATCGTGACCACCTGGCCAAAGGACACCGCCGGCGGAAGTAGAGGAGAGACTTTCCCTTGCCCCTTTTTTAAAGACTTTTGGGGGGGGGGGGAATTGGGCTTTGGGGTTTTTGTACTTTTGGGGACTGATTTGATTCTTGGACATTGGTTGAGGTTGGGGAGGGGGGTGGGTTGGGTCTTCTTGTGGGATAGTTTATTTTTGTTCGGGCTCCAATAATTATTTATTTCTCTACTAAACATAGCATACGTGTTTTTTTTACTTCTTTACTAATACTACCGTCAGTCTCTCCTCTCCTCCTACTCCATTATTCTTCCTCCCCCAAAATGCTTATCTTACCTGTGATTCGTGTTTGAGAATAGGGCTAGGCACAGGCCTGGGTGCATAACAAATGGCGATTAAGGTTGGCTATGGAATCCTGGACAGATGAAATGTCATCGTTGTGGTGGTGGTGGTAGTAGTAGTGGTACACACTGGCAGTAGCAGCATATGAAAACAAGCATTAGAAATGCAATCGGGCTCGGATTTATTTGAGTTTGAGCTAATGGCATTGTAAATGCCAATGTGTTGGTGGAGTTCTTCTGGCTCACTAGAAGTTGTGTTTTGAGTCTATCTGACCTAGATATCTCTTAATCATATTCATTAAAGAGGCCTTGCTTTGTGGCGATGTCATTAATCACATATTTGAGCATTTGTTGAGTTATTTCATGTAAGATGCTTTATTTTAGTGCATTAAAGGGCAGTATTGAACAAATGTCACATTCATCTTTTATTGTCAAAGTCTTCTCTTGGAGCATCAGTCTACCTTCAAAGAGGTTTTACTGAGCCCAGTTTCACAGGAGCAGGTGGTTTATTCCTGGATTGGAGTTACAAATAGGTCAGCAGAGATGATCTTTCTGTGTATTTGGGGCCGTCTGGCAGGATCTAAACACTTCTATGACTACGCTCACCCAACGGATGGTAACTTCCTTTGGGTGTCCCCTGCCACAGGGCAACCTTCGGGCTGTTGGTCAGGATAGGCATGCCCGTGAGATGACTGCTTCGTGTGTAGAGGTACAGTGGGGCTCCGGGTCAGACATCTGCTGGGCAGTTACTTGAGCATCTCTTGCAACCATTATACTACACTGCAAGTGTGGACTACTCTAACATCGGAATGTGATGCTTGGATACCCTTGAAAGTACGAGAAGAATAATGCATCTCATCAGTAAAAATAAAATACTCCAAACGACAGAGGCAAAAGTATTGGTATATTAGATGTGATTTTAGTCAAATACAAGAATAGTGCTTGGGTGTGATTGTGGAGTTTCTATCTTTATCTAGAATCCTACCACTGGTCTATTGGCAGCAGCAGCAACAATTGTTACAGATTAAGTAAAACAGGATTATAAAGGCACCTTATCAGAGGCGTCTAAAAACCTACGCGGGAAGAGAAAATTCTGAGGGACTTAGACAAAATAATGAAAGTTTCTAAGACAACTTGGGTAAGAGTCAGTTATCAGTACAGGACATCTGCTCATTGAAAAGTGTCAGGCAGCAGCAAGCGCACAGCTGGAAATGGTGCTGTGGGATGGAAAGTGGGCTGAGATGGAGAGAGAGTGGCCATAGCCCAGGCAAGGCAAGAAGGACAAGTTTACAGCTGACAGAGAGGGGAAAAGAAATGAACTTTCTCAGAAGCAGTAAAAAGGATAAAAACATGAAGATACAGTGCCTTCAATCTCTGGAGCCAGAGCCAATCATAAAACCCCTATATTTCACAGGGTTCACAACTCCACAAATAAAACCCATCGACGGCGAACATGAGATTCCCCCGTGATCATGGTCTGCGCTGCTACGTAACTGAGCGAGGTAGAATCTCGTTCATTACCTCACAGGTCGTAACAATGTTTTTTTTAATTCAAATTTCACTGAAATGTCATGGAATGACAACTCGATTGGGGAAGATAACGTTTGGGAATATGTCAAAGATGCAAAAGCTTTGCTTCAAAACAAATGAAATGTACAGTGGCTGTTTTCAACTAATACGTCATAAAAGCTGCCCTTCGGACACTCAAACTCTAGCATTTAACACATGCATTCTGTTCACTTCTTCAGATTTAAAACAAATCTTTAACCCGACCTCCCTGCTCTGGGCTTTATGGTGGGCTCACACATTGTATTTGTATCTCGCCCACATAAGCATACATTTCTTGAAATGAATGTACTAACAGCAACGTTTTCAGTCAAAGTCCATGAAGATAAAACCACGAAAAATAGACACACTTTAGTAATTTTAAAATGTCTTCTACTTCTACGTAATTACAATGAAGGAATTGACACAATTTGAACATCATCAAATACTATTATTGACCAAAATGTTAGTGGAAGAGACATCACTTGCTATTCCACTACAATTGACATCACAGGAAGTGACACTGCACAACCTATCAATTCAATAACCAGCGAGTGCCTTTTTCACACGACCTTCTTCAATTGCAGCGTATTCGTCAATATTCATTGATACCATGTATAAACAATCAGCTACTAAAAGCTGCACGGAATAAAATGCACACTTACTTGTTTAAGCTCATTAATCAGACTGTTTAAAGCACAGGTTGGCAAGCAGTAACACTGAGGTAACCTTTATACCCTACTTGGCACCCTATATTCCACCCAAGAGTCTGTTTTGTTTCTATAAAAGTTATTTTTAGGAAGATATTTTGAGGTCACCTTCACAGGACAATTTCAGCCAATTACCAAACTTCTCTCTGACATGCTGCATAAAGATGACACAAGAAGAAAAGACAACCACTACCTCTTAAGCCATGTAACTAAAGGTGGTAGTACTTGTGCAAGAACGGGATGGTGTCAAACATCATCACATGTACGTTTTGACGGACAAAAAATGATTGCAGTATAGAGGTTCATGAAATAATTTAAGTGTGGAAATACATTTGAGTGGATAATGGGTCACGTGCTCAGCCAGTACACTGAGGTGCATGGGCTTAGCTCTTCGCTGCCCTCTTTCTGAGGCCACGTTCGCTGTGCTTTCCGTGTGCAGTGCCTGTCCGAACTCCTGGAATTTCCATACTGATTTGTGTTTCCGTATGCTTTTTGTATCTCGACTTTCTCAGATGTGGCAGCGCTGTCACAAGCTGGCCTCATGAAGACACGGAAATAACTGGAAAATGTATGATGCGTTTTCTCACTATGAGTTTTGAGTGTAGTTACATCATAGTAGAGCGAGGGGTGGATATTTATCTCTAAACTCAGGTTTCCTTTCTTCACAAGATGTGTGATCCTGGGCAGGTCACTGCATCTCCTTCTGCCTCAGATGCATCAGCTGCCACTGCAGCAACTTGGCAACAGGGTCCTCAATATGAACTGTTGCCTAAAAGTGAAACGGGGCGTGTCCTGTAGCTGCTGTTGGTCACTACCACCCCTTCCCCTCAGCAGTGTTTACGGTAAGGAGGCCTGAATGCACCATCTGTGAAAATAATGACGACGTCACTGTCATCAGGGGAAGGGGCGCCCTAATGCATGTTCAGTAACAAAACCACGAGTTGAATCCAAGCATTCTGCCAACTTTCAAGTCATACTGTGAACACGTGTGTGGTGGTTAGTGACGTGGTCCTCTCAAGTGACGTCAGAGCCAGGTTTCAGCTACCATAACCTCGCTACCCTCCAATTCCAAAGCAACATACATCCTGATCATGACAGCTCAATTTTTCACCACAGGGACCCAGTTCAATGGTTGGAATCTGCCTGCTAAATCCATCTATGCACTCGTCCCTCCAATTGTTTCATTTATCGATTCATCCATTTCTCCCATCCACCCGTCCAGCCTGCCCTTATCCAGCCCAGAGAATAGCTTGCCTGCTCCTGTCCATCATGTGCTGTTGACTGTCCCTATCTGAGGAATCCGGAGTTATCCCAGAAGGTATGCCCAGGCCAGCGGCAGGTACGTGGAACTGAAACAAAGCAGACACGAAGAAAAGCCCGGAGGGTTTGGTGTCTGTCAAAAAAAAAAAGCAATCACACAGCACTGGACCACTGCTGCTCGCACCCTGACGCCATCTCCGACAGAGCCTGACAATCTGCATTCCGGGGGGGGGGGGGGGGGGGGGCTTCAGGAGACAACCACAGACCCACGTCTCAGGATCGCAGTATTTTGGGGTACCAGAGACAGACACAACACAGTGAAGCGCAACCAGTGAAACGCTAGAACAGTGTGATCGCAGCAACGAGAAGACGAACACAAACATGTCATTTGCAGCTAATTGAGAACAAACCTTGATCCAGCCCATAAGAGCCGGCAGACGTCCCCCTGCTGACCTCTCCAGCGGATCACGACATTACACCCATCCGTGGATGGGTGGTAACAGGGGAAACAAACGCTTCTCTCATCCTCGCTCACACATCCACGTCGCCTTCACTTCCTCGAACAGCAACTTCGAGCTTGTTCGCCACAGCGCCATCTAGTGACCGCATAGCCGAACAGTAAGGCTGAATGGTGAACGCGCCCGGCCATCTGGATTCACTTACGGAGGCACCCTGACAGCTCCTAATTATAATTAATGTACTTCTTTGCGCGAGCACGAACGAAATATGCCCAAGATGGCGGAACAAAACTAAATTTACCCTATCACTTCAAGCCTATTAAAACGACAACACAACGAAGACGAATCACTGGCCAGATGACAGAACACGCTAAGGAATGTGTGGAATGTGTCTCGGCCAAAGCCCTAGGAGATACTTCTTTTTTTTCTTCTTTAACATTAGTTCTCGAAACTCCTCCCACTTTCAGTGGGGAGGAGTCCGAGCCCTAAAAATTAGTAATGGAAAAGTAAACAGTGGAAGCATAGAAGCCAGCCATGCTCCATAGGAGAGAAAAGGAGGATTGACAAGCTGAGACATTATTAATAAGTAGGCAAGTAAAACAGACAAGAAATCCAACCAATGATAAGCGATGATGGATCTCCGAGCCCCTGTATGTTCTTGGGAAGCCCACAATATATCTTTCTGACATAAAAAGTCGTTCACACATTGGCATCTATTTATTGTATAATGTGGCTGTTTTAAAATCTGGTGTAAAGACAAATTAAAGTGTCTCAGCAGCCTCATTGTTTCAATAAACAGAAAATATTAAAAAAATACGTACATGTATACTTACATATATGGACTTCTAGTTAGCCTCCTTTTTCCATTGGGTATATTTATTTATTTATTTATTTATAAAGTTTTATATAGCGCGAACTTGATCCCGACGGATAAGTGAAAGTATGGCTGGATGGGTGAAAGGTTAAATGGTTAGATGGATGAGTGAATGGATGGATGAGTGGAAGAGTGGATGGATGAGTATACGAACGGATACGATGAAATGATGAATGGAGGTATGGACGGGTGAAAGGGTGGGTGGAGGGATAGATGAGTGGAATGATGGATGAATGGAAGGATAGATCATAAATAGGCTTGCAAATGGTTGAATATTGATATGGATGGGCACACAGATGGAAGGATAGAATGAATTATGTTCCTAACTGTTACAATGCGGTTCAACTGTTATAAAAAGTATTGTAAAGCGCCAAGTGTCATTCACAATTTGGCCCCATCCCCAACACATCATACAATACTGAGTAATAGGTCAATCCACTTCATCGACTGACTATTTTGCACAGTGAGTGACTGGCATTGGGAGTGGAAAAGAACGCAAAGGTGACACCTATTGGCATTGTCAATGCTTGTTTATAATCCCCTCTTGTGCGTTACGGGACTTCTTCATCTCATACTTCTCTGCTTCTTCCATCCCTGTCATGCTCCCTGTTTCTTTATTAGAATTTTATTTTTTATTTTTTTTGGGGGGGGAGAGGGGCATAGTTGGTGAGGTCTACTTGCTTACTTGCTTTCTTCTTTTTCTACCCCCAAGCACATTCATTTTGTTTGCAAACACACAGCAGTCATCCTGAATTAAACCATTCTACAATGGCCACCATGTGGTTTGCATGAATGTACATATGTAACATCGCATACACATGACGCTGGCAGCCATTTTGGCTATTTTGTTTACCATTTTAACATGGCTGATGACTACACTAGCTTGTTCATAAACACAGACTTGCTTTTTAAAGCACCATGTTTTTAGAGATGTGGGCCCTTATTATACATTGTGCCCCGGGATGCCATGTGCATATGCTCCTACTTTGAGCACCCCTGGGGCACAATGGTTTTACAGAAGGGGCCGCAGACGCTTGCGTGTTCCCTTCTGTAATACAAAAAGTGCTGATGCACATGAAGCACCAGCGCTATCATGAAAGAGTGTTCCCTCATTTGTATGGGGGCGTGGCCCCAAGCAAATGAGGGGATCACTTTGTCTATGGATCCGAGCTGTATAACTGACATAGGCGCAGAAGCAAACTTGCTTTTAAGAGGTACAAAGTGCACCACAAACTGGTGGCACACTTTCGGTGCGCCTCTTAAAGGCAGCCCTCTGGGAGGGAGGAAGGGAAGGGTGGTCTATGAATCCCCCCTAAACAACCCCTTGCAGTGAGTGTAGTCTTTCAATGCACGTGCCTGCAAGGGTACCTCTAATCCCCCTTAAAAGTGCAGATGGGTTGACACTTGCATAGTGAAATACAGAGCAGGTTTTAAACATTTGCTCTGTATTTCACGTGTATTGGCTGTCCCAGGACAGCGCGAGTTCACGGCTTCCCTGGGGCAGTTCATTCATTCTAATAAAGCACTCTCTGCGCAACATTTGACAGGTGCACTGTAAGGGCGCTCTATCTATAATGCAGCCTCTGATGTCACTGGTCAGCATAGACCCAGCACCACAGAACCAAAATATAGCCGGACCTTCCTGGATCGTGTTTCTTTCAGGAGACACAGAGGTCTTCGCTCACAGACCTCAACTCTCCGGAAGAGACGGCCTAGGTATACCCACGGGCTTATTTACAAGCCCCTTGCGCCACTTTTCCCAAAAAGTGACGCAAAAGTGGCGCAGGGAGCTTGTAAATCTGCCTCTATGTGTTTGTAGACTCACTACCACTGTGGCGTGGCGTTGTCGCAAGACAACGCTGTACAGAAACGCAGGCTGTGTCCCTAATGTGTTCTTGGGTAAAGTAGCTGGTGCTCGTATAAAGCGCTACAATACCTACGGGTCGAATCAGCGCTATAGAAAACTGCAAATAAAAACTGCAAATAAAAAACAAAACGCAGAGACATCTGACTTTTTTTTTCCAACATAGAGACATCTGATTTGACAGATAGTCGTTCATTGGACCTGGAAACTTGAGTTGTCTGACGCGGGATTCGTCGTCAGTAGCGCACCGGTCCGTTATTGTTTTCCAGGCGCTGAGACCCCATGGCATCCCTTATCAGCCGCATCGACATGTGCTGGTTTTGTAACTGGGTGTTGGCTTGAAGCCATCAGCCCGGGAGACGCGGAACCATCATGGCGCCCTTTTAACCCTGACAGCACAGTTCAAGTATGCGCCTCTTGTTGACATTTTTCTTTCAGTTTAGAGAGCAGCTAATTGCGCGGAATGGAGCTGTCATTATGCCGTGTATAACATTTCTGTTTTCGATTGGCCGCCGCATGCCAACGCTTGTGCTGGCAGAGCCCCGCACCGCAGAGGAATGTTTCAATTCTGTACAGACAACGCAGGAATGTGTACCCCGCTGTAGATCTGCAGGCTTCGATTTGTGGTTAAAAAAAAAAAGTACTCCTGTATATTTACTCCTGTGTTTGTAGGAGATTGAAATTCTCAGAGGGTAGCGGGGCGCTTGTGGGAAGATTTCACGTGTATTTTTATATAGCGCTTCCTACTCGTGACCAGGCGTTGAAGGTTGTCATGTCGTGGTTTCCAGGAGTACTTCTGGAATTCTTTTGCAAATGCTTCGCTTTTCTTTGTCGAAGGAGTATCGCGGGCATTTTAGAAATGTCCGAACACTTTGCAAAGAGAAGGGAACCCGCTTCCTCGAGATCACCATACAGTGTGGGGTAGTCAGTCATTCCTTGTTGTGTTCTACATACTAATTTACTCCTGTCCTTGAAAGAAGTAAAACTCAAATTGTATGGGGCACGGGGCGGTGCTGTTCGAATACTGCCATGTTCACTTACTTTGCAAGACATACTCACTCTGACTGACACGCCCATTCCCCTGCAGGTAACATATGCTTTTGTGTAACAACCCCCCCCCCAATACTGGTGTAATGACACATGTGGGTACATTGCTTGTGAGGGGGAATCTGAAGAGAGTGTCCATGGCACGCGAGCTGTGTGATAGGCATGTATCTCCACAGACTTAAATTCAACCTTCTATTATTGATATATAAATAATGTGTCGATGTGATTTTATCAATGAAACACAGACTATCCGATAGCCTATATATTACTTGTGACTCAACTTGCACTGGGCATCGCATCACATTTTAAATGATTGAAGGTTCTTGCTGCAACAGAGAGGTATGCGCCTACCTATAGTAGAAAATGGTATTCGGCTCAACATCCTGTGATTCTGGGCAAATCACTTAATCTCCCCTTACCCCGCCCCCCCCACACACACTGCAACTTTAACATATCATGTGTCATTGTACAGGGCGTGGTGTTCAGCTCAATGTACTCTTCTTATCGACCTCATAAGGATGAAAGGCAGGGTGAATTCACGCAGATTCAGCCTGCGACCCTGGGTTCCAACACAGACCCCCGAGGTGCATGCGTGAGGCCGCGGACCCATCACACCAGTGAAATGCAAGTACCTCTCTCATACGTTCAGTAGTCATGGGCGTGTTTCACTTCTAGACACTCCAGCAGAATAGTGAGCAGGGAAAACTGTACGAAAAGCATGAGCTGTAACCTGCAGGTGTGAGTATTCGTTCTCCCTGATCCGTCACACCCGGCCTATCCCAAATGGAAGGGGTTCACCCCCAGATCGAAGTGCAGGTGTTGGATATACTAAACACATATTCTATGCACATGTTAACTTTAGGGGTGCCCGATAAAAATTATATGGGAAGTGTCACCTTGCAGTGGTGCAGTGCACATGCCTACGCCAAGAAGCACTGGCATACCTTGTACACCACACACTTCATTAATGTTGGTATTTATGGCCGACCTCTGACTCTTTTTGGTGTGCAGACCTTGAACCAGTCTTGCGTCGTTATTCGAATTGCAATTTTCAATCTAGTCTGCTCTTTTTTTATCTCTATGTTTTTTGCAGTTTTATATAGCGCGAACTCGACCCAAAGGTATTGGGGCGCTTACACGTTCATTTTTGGATGCACGGGGAGAGGAAGTGATTTTCCCAGAATCACAGGCTGGTGAGCCGTTGCCGCCGAGACTCGAACCTGGTTTCCCAGCTCCTTTTCGGACCGCGAGGGGTCACCCTCAGCTCGGGGGAGCTCCTCGTGTGATCTTGAGCACAGTGGAGCTGTGGCTTGGTTGCCCCCGCATACTCCGTCGTGTGGCGGGCCTCGCGCTCCATACCAAGGGTGGCGCGTGGTTCTGAGTATATTTAGCCTGGAGGTGTGAGGTTCTCGTGTTAATCCTCGGGTGCGAGACCTGCTCTCGGTTACCCAGCCCTTTCAGCGCCTCCGGAGAGCAGACATCCATCTGTGTGCACAGAAGGGGCCTCTCTTCGGCCTTCCCGGCTGCTCTGCCTAATGGAGAAAACCCTCTGGGCCGGCGGCCGTGGTGTCTGGCTGGCCGGGCACGGTATGTGGACCCGGCTGGGCAAAGCAGGCTACTCCTGCCAGGCGTGGCCGGGGGCACAAGCGAGGTGTTTGCGTACATCCAGCCTTCCGAGTGTACACACGCCTCATTGTGTCGACATTGAGGTAAGTAGGCCTCAGTCCTAATAAATGGGCGCAGACAAGTGACATAGCACGGTGAAAGCACAATGAGGCATCTTGTTAATAGCAAATATTTAAAATTTGCGCTTAGAAGGCTTTTTTACGCTACACAGCCATCAAGGCACTTTACAGCAAAAAAATATAAAAATTAACAAACCTTGATCCAGCCCATAAGAGCCGGCAGACGTCCCCCTGCTGACCTCTCCAGCGGATCACGACATTACACCCATCCGTGGATGGGTGGTAACAGGGGAAACAAACGCTTCTCTCATCCTCGCTCACACATCCACGTCGCCTTCACTTCCTCGAACAGCAACTTCGAGCTTGTTCGCCACAGCGCCATCTAGTGACCGCATAGCCGAACAGTAAGGCTGAATGGTGAACGCGCCCGGCCATCTGGATTCACTTACGGAGGCACCCTGACAGCTCCTAATTATAATTAATGTACTTCTTTGCGCGAGCACGAACGAAATATGCCCAAAATGGCGGAACAAAACTACATTTACCCTATCACTTCAAGCCTATTAAAACGACAACACAACAAAGACGAATCACTGGCCAGATGACAGAACACGCTAAGGAATGTGTGGAATTTCTCTCGGCCAAAGCCCTAGGAGATACTTCTTTTTTCTCCTTTAACATTAGTTCTCTAACTCCTCCCACTTACAGTGGGGAGGAGTCCGAGCCCTAAAAAAGGAAATGTAACATTGAGTGGCCTGAGCGTAGCATTAGAACAGTACCATAGATAGTACAGTACACAGTAAGAATATATCCTCGGATTCCTTCACCATCCTTGAAATTGATTTTCTGTTGCTTTGACCTTATCTTCCCCAGCAAGTGTGTGGAATTATTGTTGTCATTTAGTCACACCTCAATGAAAACCACACAGCCCGGGGAAGAGGGTTAGGGTTTGAAAATTGGATGGGAATGGGGGTTTTTGGGAACGTTTTGTGGAGAGAGGGAAAAACCCACAGCATGGACAAACACAAATGAAGAAAACCAAATCTTTGGATACGAAGATATCCATAAATCTTTTAAGGGACATAAAGGAAGTGCACTACTGCATGCATGAAGTTGTTTGCTAAATGGATGGTTAGGCTACTGAAAAGTAGTACTTACTACAACTTACTAACTATGAAGAAACATTATTTCACTTGCCTATCTGCCCTCAGAGAGAATAAACACTTATTAGTACATTAAGTTAGTTTTAAAAATAGCAAAGAAACTTATCAAATAGCTGAAGGGATGAATTTGAAGCAGAGAGCAAAGAAACGCACAGTCACACTCATAGAAGTTCACAACAATAACATTATTTAAAAGATAAGGAGAAGTGAAGAGGATACTGTAACTGTATGTTGTAGTTGTCCTGTTCAATTTGGGAAGTTGCATGCATCCAGCCATTCCTCTTATTCGCGGTACTCCTCCATTCCATCTGACGCTCCTTCGATCCATCTTGGTGACCAGACAGACACTGTCTACTGCCTGCCTGGCGGATGCAGAATTGCGGATCGCTAACGGTAAGCCTGAGTTAATCGTCTTTCCCATTGCACAGGGTAAAAGTCGGCCTGTAATTGTTGATGCAAAAACAGGAAGTGATTAAAAAACACCACGGAGAAAAAAATATAAGGTACGGTGTGTAGTGCAAAAATAACACTTTCAGTTTCGTAGGCCACAGTATTACATACAAGCATCATTTCTAAAGTGCGTACTCGGAGTCTCCTTTTCAAGGATAGTAATTAGCACACAGCAGGCCAGGGACATGCAGACGGTCAAGGCAGGCACCACTGAGTGAAGCAACCTGATGTAGCATACCCCTTTGACACAGAAAGACAAAGCATATCTAATTGTATGCAGCAAGCCACATAGCCACCATTTTACATGAACTGCTGTCTGGACTCTGGCATAACACTACACTGGCTCGACCACTCCATACCACAACTAGACAGACATGTAGTTCTGCTGTAGTTGTTGTTGACTGGTTTACCTGTTTGCCACTCACGAAATAGCCATAGTTCTTCCATAAACCGACGATGATGATCCATCCATCCCAGTGAGTGACTGTAAAGAAAAAAGATATTATGTAAGTTTGATCATCAAGACTCATCATCATCATGGTATATTGGCAAACTCAATGTTCATGCAGTCGCAGTCTACACCCACAGTGAGTCCAAGGACATTTTGCATATTAAAAAATGCAACGTAGTGGCCCCTGCAGTAGAAGTACAATTTGAATTAAACAAGGTAAAAAAAACAGAGTAGACTTGAGTTACATTTAGTGTGTAAAAGATTAAATAATAACAGAAGACATACGATTCATTTCATGCACAACAAACAAACAGCAATTGCTTTCATCAGAGCCAGACAGCCAGTGCTGTCCACTGCATGCCATCTCATTATTCATTACCTTTCCACTTTGTCTGCATCTTGTTGTTCTTAAAGTGAAGGCCCACAGGGCAGCCTCTCGTGTCACTGTTAATTTCAGAAGTAACTGTCCGCAATCAGCATATAGTCAGTAATTCCAGTCCCACTTCTTTTGAGGGGACTTGTCTACGAAGCGACAGTTTCTTCATTCTGCATAATCCAGCCATCTGCCTTGAGGGAAATGGATAGGGGGAGTCTGGAGGAGGAAGATAGAGGAGCATGACTGAGTTGTGAATTTGTGAACTTCAGGATTGCAGACAGCGGCACCTTCAATAAGGAAATAAGACGAAGACAGTGCTGCTGATGGATTTGTTGTGATTAGAGTTTTGTTGTGGTAAAAGTTGCAAAACAAAGAAAGACACACAGGAGTAAAAGTGAATAAGGAGTCAGGACGGAAAAAAAGGAAGTCAGTTTCAGGCCTAGGTGTCAGGGAAGTAAAGCTCGTCCTCAAACTCTGTGAATTGAGACGGGAGTAGGTCAGCTAACAGAGAAGAACTTCCATCACCTAAGTCGGTGTCCTCTTCTTCCTGCGTGGATTCACGTATTTTGTAATCTGGTGGTATGAAGTGCTGATTCATCTTGACCATTGTTAACCTCTCCACATTTTTGGGCGAGAGGCGGATCCTTTTTGAAGTTACAATGGCACCAGCAGCACTGAAAACACGTTCAGAAGACACGCTTGGGAGTGGGCAAGACAAATAATTTAGAGCCAGCTTGGTGATCAGTGGCCATTTGACCCCTTTTCTCAAACCAATACAGCAATGGGTTGTGATCAATGTAGACCTCTGTTGGGTCATCCAGATAGGCGTGTACCATCCATTCAAGGTCATCCACGGCTGCTCCACTTTGCGTACCATCTGTGGCCTTTGCATCAGCACTGGAACGAGCAAACCCTTGATGAGTTATCCAATTCGCTTCCAACAATATTATGGCTGGGCCTGGTGCAGGTGAGGATGATGATACGGTTGCTGGTGTAGGTAACGGCTGTGAGGGAAAGTGACTGCCTTCGGCCACAGAAGTGGACCTTGACACCGGATGGCCTGCTGATGCAGTAGTACTTCTGCCGGTTCCTTCAATTTCCTGCCGCTCTTTTTCAAACCGAGTGGCTGACAGAGCTAGCTAAAGTTTGTACTTTGAAACATCTGCTTCAGTAAAAGGAATGAATGCTTTGCTGGCCAGTGCCTTTTTGTACCGTGGATCCAGAATAGTGGCACAAATGTAATGTTGTTCAGTATGTATTTTCTTAAGCCTTTCATTGTCAACTAGGCGGGTTAATAAGCTCTCCGCCAAAGGATATGCATCTTGCTTGTCAGTATCATCTTTGAACGTTGAAGACACCGCCTTCAGTTGGTGCTCTAGCATGCACAACAATGGGATAGCTTTGCCCAAAGTACAGTCCTCCCTGCTGACTTCACGCGTGAAGACCTCAAAAGGACGAAGCATGTCTGTCAGGCTTTTAACTAGGTCCCATTCCTCCAACTCTAGCCTCATGTCTTTCATAGAAGAACCCAGTGCAAAGACATACTCATTGATTACCAAGGACTGCACAGACAGACGCTCAAGCATGTATAAGGTTGAGTTCCAACGTGTTACCACCTTCTGGATGAGTCCTCTAACTGGCACTCTACGGTCATGTTGAAGTTTCCTCAGCTGCTTCCGGGCCTTAAAAGAATGGCTGAAATGTTCTTTGGCAGGAGGTCAGTAACTTGCTGACTGTGTTTTCTTTTTTCAAGAAATCTTGAACAACAATGTTAATACTGTGCGCCAAACACGGCACTCTGAAATAGCCACCATCATTCATGGCCCTAACTATATTACTGCCATTATCCGTGGAAACATAACTAATCATGCGCTTTCTTGGATGCAGCCATTCAAAGACCTTACTGTTAAACTCCTCCAAAATGTTTACTGCAGTATGAGATTTCTCCATGGCAAACATGGCTACTGTTGCATGTTTACGACTAGCTTGAAAAATTGTGTCAGGGTCAACACCTGCAGACATCTTTTCTATAACCCCTGCAAAAGAGACCCAGTGTGCAGAGATGCACATGTAATCAAGGGCTTGGCAACTGGTCCACATGTCTGTTGTCAGGTGGATAGTGTGAATAGCACTCTTCTGCAAAGCTGCCCCAATCACCTCCAGCACGTCTTGATGTAGTGCTGGAACCGCAACTTTGGCAAAATAGGACCGGCTAGGAACCTTCCATTTAGGGCAGACTGTTGCCTCAAGTTGTCCAAAACCCACCCATCCACGAAAGAAAAAGGGAGAAGGGCCAGCGCTAACATTTTAGCCAGCATTGCATTATACAGACGTGCCGTTGGGTGGTTGCGTTCAAATGGCGCCTTCAACCAAAACACGCTTTTAATGGTGGTCTGGACCGTTTTCAGATGTGATGAGGATGCAGACCTCTTCAACCCAGTCAGGCTCATTGATGTACTCTTTTGGATTGGTGTCTCTACCAGACTACTGTGCCTCCTTGATGTTGTTGGGGTAGAGGAGGGTGTGGGCGCTACCACTGCAGTGCTGCTGCCAGGGGTTTTGTGTGTACCAGAAAAAATGTCTCTCGGTTGTTCACCTCCCCCCTGCACGATCAGCTCCTCTTCGTCATCAGATTCAATATCAATGTCTACATTTGGATTTGTACTTTTGGCTTTCCGGATGTTACTTAGGTGCGCCTCCCACTGGCTAATGTGGTGTTTTTTGAGATGACGTCTCTGGCCTCCGGTACCATAGTTGGTACCAAGCTTACCCCGACTAACTACTTGTTTACAAATCGAAAAAATGACTATGTTTTCTGCCTTTTTGCTAATACTAAAGAAGTCCCAAACTGGGGACTGGAGATTTCTGGTGGTGGTGGAGGTGCTACTTTCAATGCCAGATGAAGTGGAGGATGGGCGTGGCTGAATGTGACTCTGTTGGGCACTTACAGCACCACTACTTGAGGTAATGGAGATCGAGCTGGATGGAGGTCCCTGCAGGCCCTTCTGACGAGAAAATATGGAAGCAGTAGGTCGTGTTGATGTAGTAGTTACCTGTGTTAGTGGTGGTACCGCTTTGGCTGCCATAAGTGTGGCAGGGTATGCTCAGACGTGAGTCCCTTGCTCACTTTGCCACTGGATTCAAGCAAGCCGGGCTGAAGATGGTTGTAATGCCAGAAACCGGTCCTCGGTAGCTGGACTGTTCCCATGAGGCACAGGTTCAGACTGATTTGCATATGGCCATGTCTGAACTGGGGTGGCAGAGTGGGCTAAAGAACGGTGATGGATCGAACCCAGATCTTTTGACTGGGTGTGAGTGTTTGATTGGTTCAGATGCTCCGTCCATCACCACCCCCTTTTGTACCGCTTTGGCCACCATAAGTGTGGCAGGGTATGCTCAGACGTGAGTCCCTTGCTCACTTTGCCACTGGATTCAAGCAAGCCGGGCTGAAGATGGCTGTAATGCCAGAAACCGGTCCTCGGAAGCTTGTTTCCGGTCCAGGGAAGGCATGGCTTGGCAGTTCGGGCTGGACTGTTCCCATGAGGCACAGGTTCAGACTGATTTGCAAATGGCCATGTCTGAACTGGGGTGGCAGAGTGGGCTAAAGAACGGTGATGGATCGAACCCAGATCTTTTGACTGGGTGTGAGTGTTTGATTGGTTCAGATGCTCCGTCCATCACCACCCCCTTTTGTACCGCTTTGGCCGCCATAAGTGTGGCAGGGTATGCTCAGACGTGAGTCCCTTGCTCACTTTGCCACTGGATTCAAGCAAGCCGGGCTGAAGATGGCTGTAATGCCAGAAACCGGTCCTCGGAAGCTTGTTTCCGGTCCAGGGAAGGCATGGCTTGGCAGTTCGGGCTGGACTGTTCCCATGAGGCACAGGTTCAGACTGATTTGCCTATGGCCATGTCTGAACTGGGGTGGCAGAGTGGGCTAAAGAACGGTGATGGATCGAACCCAGATCTTTTGACTGGGTGTGAGTGTTTGATTGGTTCAGATGCTCCGTCCATCACCACCCCCTTTTGTACCGCAGTGGTGGTACCAGTGCCACGCCGCCCACATCCCGCTCAGCAGCAATTCGGGATAGGGTAAAAATGTCTGCCTGCTGCATGCCAGCTGGGGCTGGAGTGATGACTGTGATGACTGGGTCGTCATCGTCAGACTGTTCATCAGCAGCAGAATCCACCACTTCTACTTCATGTTTGTCGTCATCACCCATAAGTGAAAGCCTTGCGGGAACCTTCCTTTTAGGCTTAGCTACCTTTGTCGGCTCATGGCGTGCCTCCCTCTCAGACTGCATTGGTGGGTTCCAATCAAGATCAAGATCATCAGAAGGAAGGGGGATTGAAGAAGAACTTGTACTAGCCCTCCTTGACCTTTTTCTTGCTGGGGATCTGGAAGACAATGGATCATCAGGAGGAGTGACTTGCTCGGATGATACCTCCGCTTGAACCTGATGTGCCCCTACTTCTGGAGGAACAAGCATTGTGGGCAGTTGTGCCTCTCCATACGCCTCTCCATGCACCTCTACTTGCGCCACTCCTTGCGCCTCCTCTTGCACCTCTACTTGCGCCACTCCTTGCGCCACTCCTTGCACCACTGCTTGCACCACTGCTTGCACCACTGCTTGCACCACTGCTTGCGCCTCTCCTTGTTGCACCTGTGGTTGTCGTTGCACCTGTGGTTGAACACTCGTCAGATGAGTAACACCCTGCGTTGATTGGATGCTACTTTCATGCGATGAGTCAACGCCAACATCACTGTTCGATGGTGATTGAGCAATTAAAGTGGCTGCCTCTGCGGCACTCATGGCCTTGGGCCTACCTTGGCGTGGTGGCACTGAGACCAATGAAGCTGAGGGGCTGCTCCCAGCTTGGTCCCTGGCGGACACCGCTGCTGCAGGCGTAGTTTTTTTCCCCAAAAAAAGTGTCTGTGGGCACACCAGTCTCCTTAGTAAGTGGCGCCATTTGCTTCTTCTGCTCCTTCTTACTGGCAGTGGCACTGGCAACTTTCTTGGTAAAGGAGCTACGGCCACCTTTCTTTGGGCCCATCTTCTTAAGATGTCAGAACAGCAGGCCGCAGTTGCAGAGTTGTCTGTGGCCACACGTGACGTCACGTGACGTTGTGCTGCACACACCACAGCAGGACTTCTTCCTGGCACTGATGAACGATGAGGATGATTCGTGGTTCTCTTTGTGCACCTAAAAGCAAAGGAAGCCAGAGGAACATCAGTTAAATAAATGTTGCATATGTTGTGCTTCAATTAATATTTGCAACAAGGCATTTAATTACAACACACCCAAAAACGGAAAGACCAAAAATAAAAATTGCAGTTATTTCTAATCAAAAATGGATGTTTACATTAATAGAAGAGAGACCCCACAGAATCCTTGGTCCAAGCACCACTGACTACCCCTGGGCATAATGGATGAAAGCAAGGCAGACTGGGTGCACGCCTATGGCCCAAAGCACACTGCCTGGCTTCAAAATGGCCCCTTGACCCCACCCACATGGCCAGGCCCTGCCTGGACCAGGCCTCAAAATGGCCCCCACCCAAATGGCCAGGCCCCAACACCCCAAAAAAATCGAAAAACACACAGTACTCACCACAATCCAATGCCATCTATGCCCTAAATGATGTTTAAATTCAAGAGACCCCACAGAAAGCCTTGGTCCATGCACCACTGACTACCCCTGGGTCTACTGGCGAGTGTGGCTTTACACGCACCCCAAAATTTAAAACAAAATCCACATATAACAATGAGCTATTCAATTTCATGACATAAATGATATTTACTAAACTCACAGAAACAGTTGTATCATGCACCCATGACTAACCCTGGGCCCACTGGATACTGTGCCTACCCATAATATATTTTTTTTAAAGTAATGAAAAAGTTTACAAATTGTAGTTGCAGCAACTGCAATGCCCCAAACAAACAACACCAACTTACTTGTAAAATTTCAAATCCAAAAGTAATCCAAAAGTGATCCAAACAAAAAGTCCTCAAATACAAATATCCAGCAGCAACCACAAAAAGTAATCCTTCCAGCTCCAGATCCAAATGAAAAGTGACCAGGACATGGACAAAGCACTGGGAGGTGCCTGCTGGACAGGAACAGGAAGTTCGAGACTCTGGGGCACTTCCTTCCTCCCCCCCCCCAAAATGGACTCCTTGCATAAAAAAGTGCAGCCAAATGTCAATCTGAGGAGTTATTCTGATCCAAATCATACATTTCAGAAGGTTTATGCTGCCTGCGGTAGATTTCTTGTGCAGAATTGCAATTTTTGCAAGTTTGGGAAAGCGATCTGTTCAAATCACCCGCCGGAAGTCAGCGTCGCATCTACGTGTTCGCAATTGTTTACTCCCACGATGCGTGATCGCGGGCCCTTATGATGTAGTCACGTTCTCAAACTCGCAGTGCAAGATGGCGGGCCGCTATGACGTACTCGCGGTCGAAAAGTCTTGCGCGATCACGCAGCTAGATCCAAAATGGCGCAGCGCACGCAAACCGAGAGGAAAAACAACTCGGCGAACACAGAATCACGGTAAGTCAACGCCGCGCACGCGAGATTGTATTTTTGAAGCGCGACGAAGCAAAAAAATCCGCCAGCTTGCGAATTGCGTATTTTGAGGCAAATTTGCACGATTCGCGGACTGCAAAATTGCCACAAATTCCACGAGCGGATCGGATTTTCAGCCCACACTTACTTAGCACACCCTGACCATAACTCCTAGAGAGGTTCTAATAGGAAACAAGTAGTGTAGGTAGGTGCACACACCACACTAGCCATGTCCTTGGAAGCAGGGTCTAGTGGACCTCTGCCAGAAGACAACCCAAGGTTGCCTTCTAAGTATGACACATTCTCTTTTCAAGAATTGAGAAGCTTGTGTGTGGTCAGAAAGTTAAGACAAGGACAGAGTCCAACCTTCAACCACCTGGTAGACATCTTAGTGGAACATGATGTAGAAAATGCATCAGACCCAAGTAGCCAAGGTAGTAGAGAGGGAGGCCATCCCTCATCAGAAGAGACTCCTAATGGGGATGCCCCACTGGTCAGTGGATGTAGATCAGGATGAGGTTGAAGAACCTAACCTGGGAAACACAGGACTAACTGGAGGTGAAGAAGGCCTAGGAAGGCATCCCTCTAACCTTCCAGTCAGGCCTAATGGTGGGAATAGAAGGCCCAGATCCCTTTCCAGTGGATCTGAGCATTCTGAATCATCAATAGGGTCCAATGCCTCTGCTCAGAGGAGGATGACTTTTGCTCAGAGAAAAGAGCATAAAGCTAGGATGAGAGAACTCAAGCTGAGGATCAAGAGGCAAGAAGTTGCCCTTGCAAAAGAGACCCTGGCTTGTGAAAGAGAGAAGAAATTGTGTGGGCTAGAGCCCACTGGTGGCAGCAACAACCCTAGTGGTAGGGAAAGGTCTCATGACCATACAAACCTAAACAGGATTGTCCCTCCCTATCAGATTGGGGATGACATCCAAAAGTGGATAACTGCTTTGGAGAGGGCTTGCAAAGTACAGCAGATACCCCAAAGTCAGTGGGCAGCAATCATGTGGCTCTCCTTTGCAGACAAAGGTAGAGACAAGCTCCTCACTGTTAGAGAAGAGGATGCGGACAACTACAATATCCTGAAGAGTGCTCTGATAGATGGGTTTGGCCTAACCACTGAACAGTACATGTTGCTGTTCAGAGATACCTAAAAGACACAGACTCAGGACTGGACTGATTTTATAGATTGTGCTGCTAAGGCTCTGGAAGGCTGGTTACTGGGCAGTAAAGTAAGTGACTATACAGGATTGTGTAACCTTATTATGAGAGAACAGATTCTTAATAACTGTCAAAACCAGCTATTGCATCAACACCTGGTTGACTATGATTTGACCTCTCCCTAAGAATTGGGTAAGAAGGCAGACAAATGGGTCAGAACCAGGGTGAAGCAGAAGGTACAGAACCAAGGTGGTGATCAGAAGAGGCAAGACCAAAAGGGTGGGGAGAAAGCAAAAGACCAGAAGTCTTCTCAAGGTCCCCAAAAAGATTCTAATGGTGGGGGTTCCCAACAATCTAAAAAGAAAGAAGGCCCAAAGAAACCATGGTGCAAATTTTGTAAAGTAAATACTTACTAGACCAGTGATCGCACCAAGAAGGAGGCAGCTCCAGCCACCATTGTCCCAAAGGCAACTGTTCCCCTTAGTTCAGCTCCAAGTGGCGGATCTCAACAGAAGGGTGTAGTAGGGTTAACCCTGGGAACTGAGATGGATTCTGGCCTAGTCAAAATACCAACTCAAGCTGTTTTGATCTGTGATGGGGACATAATCCTGTCCTCTACTGTGAGTCCCAATAACTTGGGCAAGTAAAGAAAAACTCCTTTAATTAATGATAAAGTGGCTCAGGCCTACAGGGACACATGTGCTAGTGTCACAATGGTGACGCCCAGCTTTGTGGACCCTGGACAGATCATGCTAGGTGAAAATTACCTAGTGACCAATGCTAGCAATGTCACTACCACTCACAGTATGGCAATTGTTAATTTATCCTGGGGAGGGATAACTGGCCTCAAGAACGTTGTGGTTAGCTCAGACCTCCCTGTAGAATGTTTGCTTGGCAATGGCCTGGAGACTTCAGCCTGGTCTGAAGTGGAGTATAGGACCCATGCAGAAATGTTAGGAATCTCAGCACATGTCCTTGCTGTGACTAGGTCACAGGTCAGAAATTGCAACACTGAACAGGCACTATATTCTGGAATAATGGACCAGTTACCTACCAGGAGGAGAAGCAGTAGGGTTAAGGCAGTGCCTTCCCCCCTGCCTCAGGAAGAGGATCAGCCTTCCGAGGAAGCGGATTGTGAGACCCAGGAAGGAACTTTCCTAGAGGAGCTTGAGCCTGATCAGGTTAAGTTTCTTGGGACAAGGGGACCTTCAAGGGCAGATCTGAGGCAGGCGTTGGACTGCCCTTCTCTTGAACCCCTCAGACAGCAAGTTGCTGCTGAGGCTGCAGGGAATGCTAGTGGGACCCATAAGACTTATTGGGATGAAGGGCTCCTGTATTCAGAGGCTAGAGACCCCAAGCCTGGAGCTACCAGGAGGTTGGTCATACCTTTGGCATTCAGGGGCTTCCTTTTAACACTATCCCAAGATATTCCCCTTGCAGGACATCTTGGCCAGAACAAAACTTGGGACAGGCTTGTCCCTCACTTTCACTGGCCTCACATGTCAGAAGATACCAAGGAGTTGTGTCGCTCCTGTGTCACCTGCCAAGCCAGTGGCAAATCAGGTGACACCACAAAGGCCCCCCCTTATACCACTACCTGTGGTGGGCGTTCCCTTTGAACGTGTAGGGATTGACATTGTTGGACCAATGGATCCCCAAACAGCCTCTGGGCACAGATCTATTCTGGGGGTGGTGGATCATGCCACCAGATACCCAAAAGCTATTCCACTTAGGACCACAACCGCACCTGTTGTGGCAAGAGCCCTCCTGGGAGTTTTCTCAAGAGTGGGTTTTCCTAAGGAGGTTGTTCAGACAGAGATGCAAACTTCATGTCTGGATACCTGACTGCAATGTGAAGGAGTGTGGAGTGAACTACAAGTTCCTCACACCCTATCACCCACAATGCAATGGTCTAGTTGAGAGATTTAACAAGACCTTAAAGGGCATGATTATGGGTCTCCCGGAAAAGCTCAGGCAGAGATGGGACATCCTGCTGCCCTGCCTTTTGTTTGCTTATAGAGAAGTCCCACAGAAGGGGGTTGGCTACAGCCCTTTTGAACTTTTGTTTGGACATCCTGTAAGGGGACCCCTTTGTCTGGTGAAGGAGGGATGGGAGTTACCTCTCAAAGATCCCAAATAAGACATTGTGGACTATGTACTTGGTCTCCGCTCCCGGATGGCTGAGTACATGAAAAAGGCATCCAAAAACCTTGAGGCTAGTCAGGAATTGCAAAAGGCCTGGCATGACCAAAAGGCTGTGCTGACTGTTTACCAGCCAGGACAGAAAGTGTGGGTGTTGGAGCCTGTGGCACCAGCAGCTCTCCAAGACAAGTGGAGTGGACCCCAAACTGTTGTTGAGCAAAAGGGAGAAGTCACCTATTTGTTTGACCTTGGAACTCCCAGGAGCCCCCACAGGGTGCTTCATGTCAACAGACTGAAACCATATGTTGACAGGGCAGACATGGGCTTGCTCATGGCTACTGATGAAGCACAGGAGGAAGAGAGTGACCCTCTCCCAGACCTGCTCTCTCAGAACTCTGATGATGGTTCAGATGATGGTGTAGCCTTGGCAGGCAGCCTCCCTGACCAACAGCAGCAGGACTGCAGACAAGTTCTGCAGGCCTACAGATATATGTTTTCACTGACTCCAAGTCAGACTACCTGGTGCATTCATGAAGTGGACACTGGGGACAGTCTGCCTGTTAAAAGTAAGATTTACAGGCAACCTGATCATGTCAGGGACTGTATCAGGACAGAGGTCCAAACAATGTTGGAGTTGGGAGTCATTGAGCCCTCAGAGAGCCCTTGGGCCAGTCCAGTAGTCATTGTGCCTACACCTCACACCCAAGATGGTAAGAGAGAGATGAGGTTTTGCGTGGATTACAGAGGTCTCAATGCTGTCACTAGGACAGATGCCCACCCAATACCCAGGGCAGATGAGCTCATTGACAGATTGGTATCTGCCAAGTTTTTGAGCACATTTGACACGACAGCTGGCTACTGGCAGATCAGACTAGCTGATGATGCAAAGCCAAAGACAGCATTTTCAACCCCTGGTGGACATTATCAGTTTGTGGTAATGCCCTTTGGTCTGAAAAGTGCACCTGACACATTTCAAAGGTTGGTGAACCAAGTCCTCTCAGGCCTGGATGACTACTGTGCAGCTTATGTAGATGATATAGCTGTCTTTAGCTCCACCTGGGAAGATCACCTGATCCACCTGAAAAATGTTTTGGAGGCCCTGCAAAAGGCAGGCCTAACTATCAAGGCTACCAAGTGCCATATAGGGCAGAGTCAGGTTGTATAATTGGGCCACCTTGTAGGTGGAGGCCAGGTTCAACCATTGCAGAGCAAGATCCAGACCATAATGGACTGGACTGCTCCAACCACCCAGACTCAGGTCAGAGCTTTCTTGGGCCTGACTGGGTATTACAGGAAATTTTTCAAGGGTTATGGTTCCATAGTGACACCCCTTAATGACTTAACTTCCAAGAAAATGCCTAAGAAAGTTCAGTGGACAGTCAGCTGTCAAAAGGCATTTGATGACCGGAAGCAGGCCATGTGCACTGAAAAGTCCAGACTACTCCAAAGAATTCATTGTTCAAACAGATGCTTCTGAGTTGGGGGTCGGGGCTATGCTTTCACAACTGAATAAAGATGGTCAAGACCAGCCAGTAGCTTTTATTAGCAGAAGGCTGACCCCTACAGAGAAACGTTGGTCGGCTATTGAGAGGGAAGCCTTTGCTGTGGTTTGGGCACTGAAGAAGCTGAGGCCATACTTGTTTGGTACTCACTTCAAGGTTCAGACAGACCATAAGCCCCTCTTATGGCTAAAACAGATGAAGGGTGAAAATCCCAAATTGCTCAGGTGGTCCATTTCCCTACAGGGTATGGACTTTACAGTGGAACATAGACCTGGGAGTAACCATGCCAATGCAGATGGACTCTCCAGAGATTTCCACTTAGAACATGAAGACTCGACTGGTCAAGGTTAGTTTAACCGCATGCGTGCGGGCGGAATTCCGCCCGTACGCTGAGATTTACTCATTCCCATGTTTCATGACGAGCTGGGCTCGTCATGAGCGTGCGAGGAGGCTACCTCATGACGAGCCCAGCTCGTCATCAGCGTCGAAGGGGTTAATGTCCCTGCGTTTGGGGCGGGGGGTTGTGTAGGAGAGTAGGGTCTGCTTCCTATGGTTACACCCACTTGTTGCTGTGATTCTCTGGTTTTTCGACTTTAGTGTGGTTGTGGGCCTGCCAATCAGACCCACAGCCCAGCTTTTCTCTCTCTAAATTGATACCATGTACTTTAGGTTCATACCAGATTGGTTAATGGGTCACCCTTGTGAGCCCCTGTATAGTGTACCATAGGTACCCAGGGCATAGGTGCACCTCAGGCCTACCAGGGGCTGCAGCATGTATTGTGCCACCCCTGGTTTGCCTTCCAAACTGACATCACAGGTCTGTTCACACAGCCTGGGTAAGGTGGTGTAATCACCCCTTACTTAGGTATGGTATACCTATATCTATATATACATATAGACACATATACACCTATAAGTCACTCCTATGGCAGGCCTTAACAATCCTGTAGGCAGAGTGCTTGGTTTTATGTGAGAGAGTGCCCTAGCATGAGCTGAACCCCTCTGCAGCTTTCGGAACCATCTCCTTATAGCTGTTCTATGATATAGCCATACCATATACTCTTAAGTGCATTATAATCCTCGTCGTTAATGCTAACTTTGGTTCGGCTTTATCAATGAAATGAAATGAATGAAATGAAATGAAAGTGGGTTTTGTAAAGCGCATTACTACCCGAAGACCTCGTAGCGCGTCGTGTAAGGTGTCAAACACTTTGGAATACTACGCCCCCGCCAGTCCTGGCGGCGGGGGTAGCATTCCACCCTTCTAGAGGGAGAAGACATGTAGTTACTGGTTCACCCAGTTAAAGTTAAACAGAGCCTCAGCATCACAAAAGAGATGCTGCTGCCACAGACACAAGTCTGACCTCCTGTTGCTGGACGACACTCTGGCAGAGGAGGCCTGGACAATAGGTTTCCTGTCCAGGGAGTCGCCAGCACCTCCCCAGACAGGCTTTTGTGTATTGGGGCAGGGAGGGCTGCATTCAGTGAATGCTTTCCAGACACTGCCTGGGGCACACAAGGTGCTCCATGCATTCCCCGGTTCAAACCGGTTGCTGGGGCACTCTGCCCCAGCTCTGGCGCGAAACTGGACAAAGGGAAAGGGGTGTAACCTCCCCCTTCCCAGGTCCACCCATAGGAGGGACCTTAAGGGTAGTCCAGCCCCTAAACTCAGTAAAAAATATAGGAGCTGTGTCCCTAGGACTTTAGATTACCCTGGACGATTCTTTGCAAGACATATCCTGGACCTTTGACGTTCCATTCTGACTGGAAGATGGAAGATATCTCCCTTGTGGTCAAGGAGTGACCACCCTGTTCAAACAGGCACCAACCACAACTTTGCTGGTCTGCATTTTCGAGGCTCCCGCCGGATCCCGAAGAATCTGCGACCCAGGACACAGACTTCCAGACATCTCTGACCCCGGCCCACACCCACAGCAAAGCTGAGACACCTGGCGGACACGAGAGACGTCGGACCGAAACTCCTGGACATCCTGCATTTTGTAAGCTGCACTCCTTCTACGAGGTATCTCGAAGTTGTGCATTGGGGTGCTTGAAGCCCCAGCCCAGAGCACCATTTGCTCCGAAGCCCAGGCCCCCACACTCCGCGAGTGTCCCATGGGCCTCATGCTTTTGCATTTGAGCTTGACGCATCTTCCCGGTTCCTTGCCCGTTGGCTAGTGAGCCCCCTGAAGACTTTTCTTTACAATAAACTTGCTTTCATGGTTGCTCCAGGCTTGCTCCAGCTTCCCTGCAATGGAGAAGCGCCACAGACCTTGCTGGTCTGCAACAGAGCCAATCTCGACATCCTGCGTGGGTTGCGGTTTCGAAGGCTTGTTGGGTCCAATCCGGATACCGACACCGCAGTCAACAAGATCCATCGTGGGACAGCTCGAACACAGCGCCTGGTCATCGTCGATGCCTCCTGGACCTCGTGGTTGAAGAGACAAACTCGACTTCTTCACCTGAAATCACCCGACATCGCCTGGTTCCTTCCTGGTACCTTCCTGGTCACTGGCTAGTGACCCAGACTCTGTCCCTTCTGCTTTCAGGTTCTTCAGATCTTCGATCCACCCTTGGAGCCACCCGGACACTTTTCCTCTGGTCGCCTGCATCACTTCTTTGCAGCTCTCCATTGAAAACGACGACGAAACCCGACACGAAAAGACACCTATGCGCCCGGCTTCCCTGGGTGAGGTAACATGAGTACTCTGATGCTCCCGTGGGTCTTGACTTTCGAAGTGTCCTAGTTTAAAAGGGTTCCATCCCAGTCCATCCGGAAGTGTCCTTAAATTGTATATTTGTAACTTCTACGTTTCCCATAGAAAGTAAATGGTAACACACGTCTGTGTTTAGACACTGCACTCGTCTCCTGTGGGCCTACTACTTCCTAACCTTTGGTTGTTTAGAGTAGCCCCAGCGATTCCACAGGCCCCAGGCCTGCTTTCTAATTCTCTCGTGGTTCTTATACCACTATTGGTATATGGTTTGTGAGGCCCCTAGGGCATAACGTATACTGTGCAACTTATCGTATATTAACTCAGTGACTTGTATTGTACTTTTTCCTCTGACCTCATAAAGAGTGCAGAGGGGTTGTGTTTAGAATTATACATATATATTTGATATATACCTAGTGTGGTGTCCTTTCATTTGGTACTCAAGGGATTATAATTGGTAAAACAACTTGCTTAATACGCTCTCTGAAGTCTTAGCCTGATGACTGCTGGTCCATGCTACCACTAGGATAGCTTTTTATAAGGTTGACTTTACAACCACCATCAATAAGGGTCGATTAGACTGGTGCAAGGTGCCCACTAGAACTAGTGGACATCATATGCCAGGCTAACTTCTCACACTAATGTCTCCAACCATCTGCTTAAAACTAATGTACCTCTTCCACTAATGATCACACCTAACTCCTTTTAATTTAAATCCCAACAAAGACACTAGATTAAATGTATGGAATTGCCTCATAGAGAGCAAAAGAAGTATACCAATAACCCCTGGATTAACCCCTTGGCCGCAGCGGTAATTCCGCCCCGGCGCTGGGGGGGGGGGGGGGGGAGGGGGGCCGTGCGGCGCCGCCATGCTGTGCTTGTGACGGAGTGGTTCCGTCACGGCCCCGCCTGCTCAATAAAACGGCCGCGCAGGCGCGGAATTGACGCCGCATAGGCGGCCACACCGTGACAGAACCACTCCATCACCAGCACAGCACGTCCGTGGCTCGTGATGGAGTGGTTCCGTCGCGAGCACAGAAGGGGTTAATCCATTAATCTTGGGTTCCAGAGCACTATCTCATTAGTAGTCAAATCGCTGTCTAAGAAGTTACGGTCTTCTTCGGATAGTGTGGGGAGCAATATTTCATGTAATACGTCGTGAGAATCCCCCTCAGTATAAGGGGCAGCGGCCGTGTACACCATGCTAAAGTGAACAACCCAAGCGTCCAGCACATTTAATTTTGGTCAAAGTTTGCAGAAGTGATAAATCTAGTGATAACATTTATAAATCACATTTCGAATACCAACAAAATTGGCAATTCAGCAGAGTTGTTCCTTCAAATTCTTTATTGGTGACTTCTTTTGTCAACAAGATAAAAAGACCGTAGTCAAGGCGTTTCGTCCTCTCGGACATCTTAAGGGCAAAAAAGACATTGTCTGGAAATCTTGACTGTATTCTCTCACTTGAATAGTTTTTCTTCTAAAATGTGGTTATATATATGATTGTATCTGATATTTCATATACAGTGTTGAATATTAGTCTATCCTCCTTAACCAAGTTCGCACGGTGGATAATCTGCTAGTTCCTTAGTTCTAGCTCCTCGTTCTAGATTTTGTGCACTCACTGTTCACCACTGCTACTGCAGAATAGTCCCCTAACTCTTTCTTAGAAGACTGTGATTATTTCACATTTTCCTGGCCTTTCCACTTGGAAAGGAGAGCTCTCTTTTTAGCATTTCAATTTTACTGCTGCAAATAATCACTTATATAGTGTGAATCCCATGATGGGTCACCTCGTAATTCTATAGTCTGTCATGCAGGATTTAATATCATCTAACTGAAGAGAACCAAATCTAGGCCACCTCCCTTCATTCCCTTTCCAAGTCCAGACTTTGGAGCAAAAAGGACAGATTCTAGGCAATTTGTTTCTTCTACAACCTGAGCTGCAGGGATATGTAGTGGTAATTAAAAACCTTTCTCTCTTGCCAGCTGCATAAACAACTTTTTCGTCTTTTTCAACATACAGGGTCTCACCACCTCCCTGTTTCCTTTCGAATTTCCACTGCCCATTGTGCCCTTCAATCACAATTTACACCCTGAAAGATAAATTCAACAATTGCATCTTGCAAGAAAAGATGTTAGGCAGCGGATAGAGAGAGAGAGAGGTAAGGAGAAATCAACAGCTGTTAGCAACTTAGAGACAACACATTAAACAGTTTGATTCTCCAATGCAGTAATACACAGCTTCACATATAATTCAAAGAAATATTGCAAGGAAACATAGCTGCACATTACTGTGAGTCAACATAAAATTCAAATACAGTAATTGATCAATAACTGAATATTTTTGTGCACATTTCAAAATAATTTAAATGTCTTCCGGTGCCAACTGATAATCAAATGCTTCCCACACCACACTCTAGAAGGTTTCTGGTTTTTTTCCCTCCGGGGTCCCCTTAAAACAATCTCCTATGGCCCAGGCTCTTCTGCCTGGGTTATAACCCCCCCCCCCCGAAGGGATGAGCCACTGTCAGTATATATCACTGACACAAAGTAACTATAGTTAATCCTCAGTCCTCTGTGTCACTGCCAGCTATTTTGTAGTTACTCCTCAGTCCCCTGTTTAATTGCCAGCGAGGTCTATTCTATGTGTTGGAGGGCCACAGCGGCAAGGTACTCACAAGGCTGATACTCCACGCATCCGAGTCACAGGGCACCATCTGTTAGAGAACAACTTTTCTAACCCTTCTCAGAGTGACACAAAGAAAACACAGTAAGGGGAACCCAATAGACCCTTGGAGGCTTGGGTAATTAGTATATCAACAGGTAAACGTGCCTACAAGGGATTCTTTCTTCTACTTATTCTCATGATTTTTTAGAAATCATCAGTAATAAGCTCTGAGCAGTAGCTTACATTAAATTATTTCAAAAAATTAATTACTTATTTAAACATGAACAGATCTACAAAAGATGGCAAAGGAACAAAACACAAACAGGTGTATACTTCTTGAAACACAAATTTATGTTGAAAAAATAAACATATTAAAGGTGCTTTTTCTCACCAAGAGGATTTATTTTCTGTATAATCAGTTACAATTTCCTTATGTACATAGTGTACGGAATGGGTGACCACATTAAGTGACAATGAGATAAGAGGAGTAACAAAAAACGTCCTAAACTTGGTCACGGTGCGTCTATACGTGCGGTATTTTATGTACCCTTTAATATGTTTATTTTTTCAACATAAATTTGTGTTTCAAGAAGTATACAACCGTTTGTGTTTTGTTCCTTTGCAATCTTTTGTAGATCTGTTCATGTTTAAATAAGTAATTAATGTTTCGAAATAATTCAATGTAAGCTACTGCTCAGAGCTTATTACTGATGATACCTGAAAAAAACATGAGAATAAGTAGAAGAAAGAATCCCTTGTAGGCATGTTTACCTGTTGATACAAAGAAAACACAGATACCAGTGGCTCTGTAACAGAAGAACTGTATTTGCAGCCACTACGGCTTATTAGCAGGCAAAGGCGGAAGGCAGACACACATCCAAGTGTTACGTCCTAGAAGCAAGCTTCTTCTGCCCTGGGTCATTCCTATGGGGCCTTCACATATGTCATAAAGTGTTGTCACCAGCAAAACCCCAAAGGGGACACAGTCCAAACATTGCCAAACCATATAGGAAATAAAATTGATACACATACACAAAATTACAAGAGCACAGTGCAAAACTATACCTAATGCAGTGTAGGCAAACAAGGGAACAGAAAACAGGTCGAGTTAAACTTTACGTGAGAGACAAGAGGTTTCAGAGTGGTTTGTATTGACAGCTATTGGAGGTGTCAGAGAGGGTCGTGGATGGCCTCGGGTCAGGTCTGGAATAGAATGTTGAAGGAGAAACCCACTCTGGAGTAGGGGATAGCACTGCGCTGTAGCTCAGGGCAACCGGTTCAGGGATAGAAATAGATAGGTCATTAAGTTCAGATAGTCCGAGAGATATTTGGAACGGATTACCGTATCTATGTGATACATACACATGGACATACATTTTTTTCTCCCATATAGAGTGTCGTAGATTGGAGGGGCATAGAATAGAGTAGTGTTTCATAGAGTATAGTAGCGTAGAATGAAGTAATGTCTTAGAGTGGAGTAGGGAGCCGATGAGTGCAGTGGTACAGATATGAATAAAGTGGCATAGAGTAGAGTGGGGTACAGTGGAGTGGCATAGAGTGGAGAATAGTGTTGTAGAGTGGAGTGGAGTAGAGTGCAATGGGATAGGGTGCTGTGATGTACAGTGGAGTGGTGTAGAGTAGAGTGGCATAGAGTGGAGTAAAGTGCCACGGGTAGAGTGGTGTATTGTGGAGTAGTGTGGAGTGGAGTGTTGTAGAGAGTGGTATTGCGTGGTGTGGAGTTTCATAGAGTGGATTGATGTGGAGTGGCGTAGAGTAGAGTGGCATGGAATGGCTTAGAGCGAAGTGGTGTGGAGTGGCATAGAGTGTAGTAGAGAGGCATAGAGTGGAATGGCATAGGCAGGAGTGGAGTGACGTAGAATGGCATAGAGTCTTGGAGAGGGGAGTGGCATAGATTGGAATATGCATGGTGTGGTAGCGCACTGCCATTACAGAACACTTTTTCAATTTAAATTACCATTTACTTTTACACAGGCATCCAGTTTTAGAGAGAAAACTATACAACGTGAGAACGATAATGTTTGGAAATCAGCATCACCTAGTGTATTGATTTGTTTTGATTATATTAAAATGTTTGATTCCACCACATTTCAGAATGACCAAAATATTTGCTTCATATGTGCTTTTTTAATTCTGATATATTCTGAAATATTAGTGCAATTCATTTAGTGGCATTTAAATTTTGCTCTGTGCTATAAATAATAACTTCCTACAGCTTTTACTTCCACACCCCAGCACCCAGCAAGATTGTTTAAATCCTCTCACTTTGCAGTCAAAAGAAAAATAAACACCAACCTCCCTTGGAATACAGAGCCTAACAGTCGATCTCTATCTTTGAATGCAAATCAAATTTGACAAGATAAAACAAAATGTAAAGGCTTGTTTATTGCTCATTCACTGCTGCACTCCAGCATCACTATTTTGGGGTGCTTTAGAACCCCCCACTCCCCTACTTCCAGCGTCTATGACATGGGTGTAAAATTGAGGAAGAGGATTAAGTTATGCTATTAGTAAAGAGCACCGACCAAAATAAAGAAGTTCGAAGACAGAACATTGTTCCTCACAGGCTTACCAGATCGATGAACTGTTAGTGACAGAGATAAGTAGAACCAGTCAAGCAGAAAGATAGGAGACAGGAAACCTTTTCCAAGAAATACAGCACATTTACTGCTTCCTGAACTAGCATACAAGGGCGACAACTGAAAACACATGTACTCTCCTGGAGTGCCTCATGAAAAAGAAAAAAAGAGTTCCCATGAAGCGAGCACTTGTGGAAGAATAAAAAGAGCCATTCAGAGAGGTGGTAAACAGGCGGTGCTCCACTGGTGGAACAAAGACATGCTGCATAGGCTAAAACAAATAAAGCCAGCAAATATAAGTTACAAAATAAACAAGCATTGTCATAGCCAATAGGTCTCGGCCTTGGCACCTAATAAGTGTTTAGCCATGCAACAGTTGATGTTGTTGCACCAAGTATATTGTGCTGCATAACTAAATACTTATAAGCAAGACCTATTGGCTATGCCAATGCTTGTTTCTAATTTGGGATTTGAGCAGATCTTTTAGGGCTTGCAAAGATAAATGAGGGAGGAGCATGCAATAAACATTACATTCATTAATTTTGTCATGCTGCTGATGAATCTGAATGAACAATACCAGACAGCAAATTAACGCCAGTTCAAGAATTTCAGGTTTCCTGCAGATCAAACGGGGGCAGCAATCAAAGAGGTCAAGACCTAGGGCCTATTCCCTGCTGTGAATGGCCAAAGGCCTTTCGTAGTGGTGGTTGTCTGCCCACAGAGCTTTAGTACAAGGCCCTGTGCCAATCCTTCAATACACACAGCCAAACAAGTACATATTTGGGGCTGTTTAGCAGCCACAAAGGGTGAGCGTAAAGCCTTGCTAAAAGCCAGGCCCTGCAGGCAATCCCCGGAGCACATGGCCATTGATATATGGCAGGAAAACAAGAGTATATAAAAGACACTGAAAATTCACTTAAAAACACAGTCAAATGTTAGGGAACACTAAACCAAACAAAATCCCTGGAATTTGCCTGATGTGCTATGCATTCTACAAGGTATCCCTCATCTCACGCCCCCAACACCAGCCATGCTCAAGACACCACTGTGATAAAGTCATGTGATAAAAAAAAGGCCAACAGAAAGAAAAACATGGCAGGCAAATTAGTTTTATTGCGCATTGCCCCGGGGCTTAATTTGAAAAATAATAAGTTCCAGGGCTCTCATCAGGAGGCCACTGCAGCTTCCGCCACACCTTGCCCTGCTATGCTGCCAAAGATAATAACACAATTACTAACCATCACACATGTGTGACTTTTCAGACAGACAACTTCAGGCCCCTAAGCCTATAAGTATGGATTGGGTGGCAGGTAGTAAGTCATGTTTAATAAATATAGCATTAATAATTAACTGTTGGTGTGGTTATCTCTAAATTAGCTAGACAGCAGCACCTTGTGGCAGGCTGTCTCAAGCGCCTGTGATGACAATTAAGTGCCAGTACGAGCACCAGAAACCACCAGCTCAAATTAAGCATTGATTGTAACATACATGACAAATTTCAGGGCTTTTTCATTTATGCTTTTTCTGAAAAGTAACTAACCTTTAACTGAGTTTGTTTTCAGGGAATATATCCCCAGTTCTAGGTTCTCTTCTCCGAACATATTCTTTCATTAATAAATGAAATGAAAAATAGAAGAATCCACTTAAAGATAAAGTGGGGCAGGGAAGAAAAAAACAACCCATCCAACACGAAAGACATTTGTGAGAAAGTAGTACATTATGTCCACATTTTTCAATACAATCAAAAAAGCTGATGTTCCGGGGACAGCTAAATAAAAAAAACTTGTATAGTCAAGTAAAACGTCCGCTGAGTTTCACACTACAAAACCTGTTCTACGGCAATCAATCTGATGTACCACTCGATTTGGCAAATTAGTCACAACTTTGATTAATCATGAGTTACAAATTAGCCTCTAAATTTTGCAACATGAAAGACGGAAGGGGTCCCTTTTTTTTGAGAGCCAAACAAAGTGACAGATAGTGCACCATTCTTAACTGAGCTGTCTTTCTGCCTGCTGCCTGGCGCTCTAGTCAGTAAGTTGGCTAAAGGGAGAGCTTATTATGGAACCAGCGAAGAGTAGTTTCCAGTCCATCAACCCCTAATCAATGCAATTCAAGCTTCTTTGTTGACTTCATTTTAGGAATCTATCCTTGACCTCCCACCGTGCTAGTTCACGCACCAACCGAAAAAAGAAAACTTACCACAAAGAGACAGGAAAACACTAAACAACAATCCTGGGTGGATAAAAAGACGAAGAAGTAAGAAAAGGCTCAGCAGGGGAGAAAGACTTCCATCGTGAACTGCCAAGGTGATATTTTGCAATCTTGAGGGCCTTCTGCTGCGGCAAATTAAATGGCAAGGGAAAATCGTCTGTTCTTAAGCTGGGTCTGGAGACGGCTACAGCCGGCAGCCTGCGCACAGAGGGTTCACGCCTTCCCACTGGGGGGCGCTCAAGGGTGGTGCAGTAATGGCCACGTTAATGTGCTCGTTACCCGGGGGACCCTGGGCGCATCTGTCTGGTAGCAGAAGGGTTTTCCACAAAATATTGTTTATAATCACCTGCAAGTTCACTGGTGTCAGGTTCACCCGGAGGAAAGGTTATGGGGAAGAGAACAAACGTAATTCCATCATAACACGGCAGAGTCAAGCGCAGCAGGGTTGCCGCATAAACCAGCAGATGAGGAGGCAAAAATGCCTCCGTGATGATTGACAGTAAGAGCGTCTCAAAACAAGCGCCATTGTTTCACTCGATGGGATACTGCAAAGTATCTCACGTTAAATGCACTGCTAAAGAGGGCAAATACCCATCATATTACAGCAACAAGAATTGGCCGTGCTGAATGCATAGATGGGGGCTGCAGCGAGAGCGAGAGGCGGAGGGAGTTGTGTGCGCGCGCTGCGCGTGAAAGCACTTAATGAGCCATGACGGCTCATAACTGTAAAACAAGGCTTAATGAGATAAGAAAGGACAGGTGGCGGCTGCGCGCATTCACGCGCACATGCACACAAGCTTTAGGCCAGGAAAAGCTTGTGGGTAGCACTTTGAAAACCCCCTTACTAAAAGTCGAGCAAGCAGCGCATGCGCTGCTCTAGGCTCGACCTAAAAACGAAAGGTAAGCAATGGGTGAATGCTTTCCTAGGGATGCTTTCAGAATGTCCCCAATATATCATTTCAACCAGACAGTTGCACTGAATGGTGGGCGTCGACCTAAAAAAAATATATGAAATGTAGAGCCAGTTTAGGCGCAGCCAAAAGAGATGGTTTTTTAATCATAGTCTTTTTATTGTTTTTTGTGAATAGAAAATTGATACACAATGAGAAAAGGGAACGAACAGTTCCCTTAAATGTAACTCAAAGATTTCACCTCCTCCCCTTCACTTCTCCCCTCTTCCGCCATACTCTTAGGCTTCACCCAGTCAGTGTAAGTACCTGGCAAAAGACCAGTGTATATCTTTAGAAACATTTTTTAATATGCTAAGGTCATGAGCATTCTAAAGTCTCTGGCAAAGTTTCTTTAATCTCTCAGAATTCTTCAGTGATGAAGTAGTTGCATGCCTGTCCGTCTCACTAGTGCCATATTGGCGTGGTTTGTAAGTTTTAGATTGTCTGTTAATGGTGACTTAGTTGTCAAACATGTTTTCTCATGGGGGGCATGGCTTAACAAGCCAGCATGGCGGACGTGTGCGAAGTAGGCTCTGTCCAGCCCTTTCTACTATCCTACATTGATCCTGCTCCTCCAGCTGCGATACCATCCGCCCGGCTGTCCCTGAGGTGTGGAAAATTGGCGACGCTTGCCTGGGCGATTATTGACCTGTACCATATCCTGGTGTGGTAGCGGCCGGCCTGGAGGCAGCGCTGGGACTGCGGCCTCAAGTGCGGCCCTGCCGGCGGTTTCAGGTGTGGGCGGAGCTGCAGTGGCTGGTCTGATCCATCCAGTGGCGCTGTGCAGGATATCCATCTCCCCGCCCGGAGCCAGTTCTCGGCTGTGCACCGGTGTCCCCACAGAGCAGACCACCCCCCTTGATCGGCAGTCAAATCAGACCGCAGGGGAGGAGTGTGTGAGACCCGGGAGACGTCTGGGGCGGAAGTCGTCATCTTGTGCCGCTGGGTTCCTGGCCCCTGGCGGCATTGTGGTTCGCCTCCGGTGAATTGGTGTTCTGCCCGGGGGCGTCTGGAGTCATTGGGGATTGGCGGTGTCGTGAGTATCGAGGCCCGCCCTGCATGACACATCGATCGGATTGCCACTTGGGCCTGCTGGTGCATAGAGACCGTGGCCTGGCATGTGGCCCTCCCCAGCTCTCCCTGGTGGACTTGGGGTCGCCTGGCTGCTCCGCCCTTCTGTGAGTGTGTTGTGGGACCCTGCCTACCTGCTGGGATTTCTCCATCATTCCCGGCCTACCACGCGACTGCTCCTCCCCGTTCGGCGATCAGATCGGGCCGCGAGGGGGGTGCTCTGGAGGCTTGCGGGATGCTTGGTGAGTCGTCGCCTACCCTAATGTGCCCTGGTTCGTGGAGTGAGGGGCCTGATTACGGCTGGCTGATTCCCCCTGGTGGACCTGGGCCTTGCTGGGGTGCTTGGGGGCCTGAGACTTCCTTTGGACCGGCCCCTGGTGTGATTCTCCTTTCGCTCCCCCCCTCTCAGGCCTGTGCGGGGGTTTGGCACGGTTTTTGAATCGCGTGGGGGTGTTGACTGGTGACCACCATCCGCTGAATATCCTGCCCCCCCCCCAGTGGGCCTGGAGCGCTTACTGGTGGGCCTGCTGTAGCTTGAGGGTCTCCGCATGTGCCTGCAGTCGGCGGCCCTTGAACTGAGGGCCTACTATATTGGATCTATAATGTGCTCCTGGATGTTCCGGGGGCCCCCCTCATCCTCTCACACACTATTGGGCGCTGAGACTCGCCTGCCTGGGGAACACTGCCGGGGGGGCGCAGACCTGAGATGTCTAGCGCACCGGGGTTTGGGTGGATCGGTGAGCATACCTGTGCGCCACGTCACTGATACAGTGGTCTGCAGGGTTTCCCTGTCTCCCCACCCTTGGAGGCCAGCCAGACTACGGGGGTCCCCTCTTAAGTGTTGGCGAGGCCGCTTGCCTGTCCGGTGGTGACCCCGTGGTGTGTGTCTGGGGCCCCGTCCTCATGGTGGTCGCATCAGCGGTTGGATTGAGCCGCGTGTGTCGCTGCCTGACATCTTTGCCGCCCCTGCGTCACCTATATTGACCCGCCGGCGGGGGACAGGTGCGCCATCATCTGACCAGTTGGTAGTGGTGTCACTAAAGAATACCAGGTCCGCCATGACAAGGGACAGAACCAGTGGGGGCTCGTCCAAGCAGAGCACACTGGATAGGTTTGCAGGTCCTGGGCCCCTCGTGGCGGCATCGGTTGGGGCCCAGGGAAATGTACCGGACAATACCGCCCTCCTCGCGGCCATCCCACAGTCCAGGGACGCTCTTGATGCCAAAATTGGGGTGGTGGGTTCTGACGTTATGCTGCTGCGCCAGGACCTGCGGAATGCGGTGGCACATACCACAGAGACTGAAACAAGAATCTCGGGGGTAGAGGATGTGATTTTGACCTTGCAACAAATAGTGACATCCTTGGGGAGCACCCAGCGAGACCTGGCATCGAGGGTGGAGGATGCTGAGGGCCCGGCGCAATGCAACAATCTCCGCTTCGTTGGCTTTCCGGAGGGATGTGAGTCTGGAGATATGGAGCGGTTCCTTACCCAGTGGCTGGAGAGTTGGCTACCCCCGGACTTCCTATCCAAGTGCTTTGTGGTTGAGCGTGCCCACAGGGCTCTGATGTAGAAGTTCCCTCCGGGAGCTCGCCCGAGGCCAGTGATTGCGAAATTGCTTAATTATCACGACTGGGACGCTATCCTGAAACAGGCCAGGGCCAAAGAACCCTTGCTGTATAAAAATGCCTGCATTCTGATATTTCCTGACTATACTAAACTGATCCAACAACAGCAGCAATCATTCCTAGCAGCCAGGACCCGCCTGTGGGAACTCAAGCTCCCATATGCGTTACTTTATCCAGCCCGGCTGCGGGTCGTCTATCGTTCTCGCACGCACTTTTTTGATTCCCCGGAGGAGGTGTTCCAGTGGACGGATGAGACGGTGCGGCTGAGCCCTCACTTGCCACCCGGGAGAGACTCTGACTCGTCCTCGAGTGGGGTGGCTCAGAATTTGCCAAACATCAAGGGGAAAGGATCTAGATGCTCCAGGTCCAGAAGGCGGTCCAAGTCCGGTGATGACCTGTCACGAGTGAGGTCTGCCTCGAGACAAGCAACGCCAGCTGACTGATTAATGTTTGTGTTAACACACTTAAAGTCCTCAGGAAGTTTAGAATTGGCCGGAGGAACCAGAAGACGGCCAGTATTTCTGTTGGATATTTCCAGACAGGGATAGGGGGCCAGAGGATGATGGGCTCCAAGTTGGGGATCCATTGGCGGGTGAGGGGTGGTACTTTCTGTTGGGATCCGCCTGCTCTACCCACCGCTACAGATAGTTCACTGTTTTTGAGGTAAAGGGTGGGGTTAGGGGGTTGGTTGTGTTGTTCAGGGGAATTGTTTTTAATCGCACTGTTCAATTACATGTCGGAGCCTCGCTGCCCTACCTAATTTGGGCCACCAGTGTTCTCCATATTCACGAAGCCCTTACATGGCTGCCATATTGGGTAAACCACTAGATTCTTTGCGGTCCCTACGCATACTGAGCTGGAATGTCAGAGGGGCGTTGGACAAGATTAAGCACGGAGCAATCCTTAAGCACGCGAAGCGCGCTGGCGCTGATATTTTAATGTTGCAGGAGACGCACCTCATGGGGACAAAGGCACTGTGTTTCCAATGCTTTGGATACATACAAGTGTTTCACTTGAACTTTGTGCGGGGGTCCCGGGGAGTCGCAGTCCTGATACACCGACGAGTCCCCTACACTCACACTAAGACGTGGGGCGCCACACAGGGCAGATACCTTTTCCTCCAGGGCACAGTGTGGGGTGAGTCAGTGATATTGGGTAGTGTTTATGCCCCACCGCCGCTATCCTGGGGGCTTGTGGAGAAACTTGTGACCGTGTGGAAAGACATCCCAGTGGGCCTGGCAGTGGTTGGTGGGGACTAGAATGATGTGGTGGATGTTGCCCTGGATCGGTGGAGGCCCGACGGGGTCCTGGTGGCTTGACACCCCACCAAGCTCTACTCCCTGGTGGTGGGCCAGGATTGGGATGACCCGTGGAGCAGGTTGCATGGCGGGACCCAGGGGTACACTTATCTTTCAGCAGCCCATGACTCCTTTTCTCGCATTGACTGCATCTTTGTCTCCCGGGGGGTTGCTGGCAGGGTGGTTGAGGCGGATATTCTCCCCTGTGGACTCTCGGATCATTCGCCAGTGGCCATTATCCTGCGCACTGGACTGGCAAGTGGGCCCTCCCGGTGTCGCTTATCCGTAAGGAATCTTCAGAATGAGGAGTATAGGGAACGCATGGAAGAGGCCATTGATCAGTATCTATCACATAATGTAGGGTCGGTGCCGGCGGCGGAGTCTCTTTGGAAAGCAATGAAGCTCACTCTTCACGGGGTGGACACCTCCTTCTGCGCGGCGGCCCCCTAGGGTTGGTAGGGAGACTCTTATTCGGGCGAAAGCTACAATCTTGGACCTGGAGGGGCGTAGTAGGGATGAAGGGGGGCGGCTGGTCCGCCGCCAACTGTTGTTCGCGCAACAAGGCTACTCATCCCTCTTGCTTGACGAAGCCCGCCAGGCTTGGTTGGCAACCCAGAGTAGGATGTACCAGTGGGGAGACAAGTCGAGTAAACTATTACATAGATTGTGCCAAGGGTCGTCAGGCTCCCTGGTTCTCCCGGGCATTATCAGACCTGATGGGGCGCCAATACTGGACCCGTCTGCCATAGCGGAATGTTTTGCGGCATACTATGCGGACCTATATACTCCTAGGGAATGTTTGCCAGCAAAGACTATTGGCCGTTTTTTAGATGATCCCCCACCCAGAGCCCTGTCAGACGAGGTCAGTGCGGAGCTGGACCGTCCACTCACGGAGGACGAACTGGGTTCTGCCCTCCGGGAGTTGCGCCCTGGGAGGGCCCCAATAGTTTCCCGAATGAATTTTTTAAATGGTACTTCCTGCAACTTGGCCCTCATTACCGCAACGTGGTGGAGGAGGCCAGGGAGCTTGGTCATCTGCCCAGCGATTGGCGGCATGTAGAGGCGGTGGTCTTTCATAAACCCAGTAGGTCTCCCAAGCACCACGCGTCTTATTGTCCTATCTCCCTCCTTAACGCCAAGGCCAAGGTCCTGGCCAGAGCATTAGCCAATCGTCTCCGATTAAGGTTGTGTAGTTAGTTTCAGAGTACTATAAAACACACTTTAAAATCAGACTTTAAGATGCTGTTTATTAAAACATCTCTGCACACTGACCCAACTGCATACAAACTCTGTAGTTAGCGCTGCTTCAAAAGTTTCAATAAACGTGTTGCGTCGTGTTATGTAGTGTTCTTTGCAAGGAGAATAAAGGAATCACTTCTTTTTGTTTCTGATGCTGCGATTAGATATCTGGTTTCTGGGTTTTTTCCCTTCCTCCTGGATTCCTCACTGTGGATCTTTTGAATTTCTCAGAATTCCAGGGTCATTGAGGTTCCAATGCGGGTTAAGAGGACGCGGGCCGTTTTCTTGTGTAAGACCCGTTCTCCGCCAGTGTCTATTCATCCACATCTGTGAATATTTTTTCGTATTTAGCTATTGCTATGGGAAACCTGATTGCCATGGATTTATTACCACTGCTGGGTGTGGGGAGGGGGCCATATCTAACGAGAGGCAAATTCTAGAGTGGGACCCTGAAGCCCCTCCGTCAACAATGCTAGTGGCATATTACTCTGTGCGAACGGGTTATGTCATGGTGTTTTCTTGTGTACTGCTAATAAAAGGTATTTAAACACATGCATTTGCAATACAATAGGTGTCACATTTACGTAAGTTTAAGCTATTGGCATTGTAAATGACAATGCCTTTTATTTATGTTTTAAAAATGAAAACAAAAATAAAAGGCAGTGATATTTGAAATGTCAATAGCTCAAACGCACGTAAATGTGAGACCTATTGCATTGCAAATGCTTGTTCTCTAGGGCCATCAGGAGTTGTTTGCTGAATGGATTCAGCTCTTGCTCTGGCCTGCTCCTGTGTGGCCTGGCCAGAAACAGGACCTGATTTAGAGTTAACCCGGTATTTGTAAAGCACAAACTAATCATCCATAAGGGTCTCAAGGTGCTGGGGGCTGTCGGGGAGATTAAGTGAGCTATTGCACACAGTCACATGATGCTGGGCTGATCTGCCTCTGGGACTGGGGATCAAACCGTGAGCCCTGCGCTCTGGAGTCAGCCGACCTTGCTGCTGCGCCACACCTCTCCCACAGAGTTTGGTGGACAGCTACTGTGTTGCAAATGTGCTCGATAATACTGTCTTGCCAAACTGGTGGTATTCCACCTCATTTAGAGCCAGGCATCCCGTGCTAGTCCATTGACGAAGACCCTGTTGGCTCTGTCGACCGAATACTTTCTCTGATGGCTCAATAAAGTGGGGAGCCATATTCCTAAATATTTAATTGAAGTGTGTACCTATTTAAATGTACACGTGTCATATTTGTTCTTAATGTATTTCTTTGGTTGAAATACATCATCATTGATGAGTGCTTTCATTTTGAATCTAGTCTAGTTCTTCCAGCAGCGCCTAGCTTGAACGGGAGTGATCCGTTAGTGCTAGCATTATCAGTCAGTATAAACTTCGGCCGCTAGGGCCATAAAAGTACAGAAATATAAAATCTAAAAAAAAACAAATCACTAAAAAGTGTAAACACTTTCAGTTGTGAATCCACCTATTACAAATACCTTTCAGTAGCAAAGTTCTCCCACTGTTACCAAATAACAAAATTGGACCACAGCTGTATTCATACACTGCTAATATCAACTAAAAACATGAAATAAAAATGATTAAAAGTATGCATAAAAGTTACAAATACAGGGAGGTATGGAGCCACTGCCATGTAGCCATAGAAAAAAAACATTAAACTTCTTACAACCCTGTCTGCCCAGAATGAGTCTTAATCACTCCCCGGCGTATTTGCCACATATGGTTGTTCAAAAAGCGAGACACAGCAAACACTATTGGGGGGTGCGTGTTGTATTTTAAGACTCGGTACGCCTGAGCATATCTCACAAAACCCAAATTTCTGCAAATTTGGATTAACCAGTGTTTGCGCGGCAGTTGGTATGCAGGACAGAAAAACAAAACATGTGCCTCAGACTCAAGCTTGTCATTACAGACTGGACACTCAGCCTTGGAATCTTTAGCCCATTTGCTTTTGTGTGTGGCTAGTGCGAGATTCCCTAATCTAAACTGCACATACAGTTTTCTGGCCACAGGGCAGTGGATCAGATCCAAGAAGGGTTCCCCTCTGTATACATCTTTTGTCAGGAGGAACTCAGCAGTCATCCGGCCAACTCCCTGTGAGCTTCCCTGGATGTCCATAATGTTAGCTTGCCTATTAAGTCTCACCAGTTCCATCCTGGCTAGAGTTGGACAGGAGACCTCAGGAGATTGCCACAGATCAGAACTGCTCATCCTCAGCGCAAGATCCCTGATATGGCAAAGCCAGGGTATTTTCTTGCAGGCAGTGAGTGACAAAATCTCCTTGAGCTCGGCTTTGTAGGAAGACAACTCTGGGGTCACCCATACTCGTGTCAGAATGTAAGAGGTCTAAGAGCTATCTCTTCCTCAATAGGCCTCATACACAAATCCAAGCGAAGAGGAATTAGAGATGTGCTGCAGGGGAGACCTAAAAGCTGCCTCATTAAATTATTCTCAACCTTCATTAGATCAGAAGTTGAGCAAAAACCCCACAGTTCTGCCCCATAAAGCGTAGCCCCCCTCGCTTGGACTTTGTAGATTTCCACAACCGGGGCTGCTGGCTTAAATACTGTGACTCTGTGCATTTTCAGAATACCGCCCACGGTCTGTGTAAGCTTGAGGCTTGCCTTTGCTAGCTGAAACCCCCACTCGAATTTCTCAGAAAGAGTGACTCCTAAATACTCTTTCAAGGGGTATGCCATTTAAGGCGGTATTAGGGCGTGTCGTCTGGGGAGGGTTGAGAATCATGAATTTAGTCTTGGTTAGGTTGATTTCCAAACCCCGCAATTTACAAAAGTTCGCGAAACCATCAAGTGTACGCTGTATACCCATTGGCGATTTTGACAGCATAAGAGTGTTGTCCGCGAACATAAGTGCAGGTACCTTCCCCATGACTAACTTAGGGGCATCGTTATCCTTTATATTAAGAAAATGTTCAATGAGCCCGTTTATAAGGAGGCAGAATAGTGTGGGGGCAAGGACACATCCCTGGTGCACCCCCTTTTTTGACATGGAAGCGTGAGAACAATTCCCCATGTTTTCTACACCTTACGCGGGCATAGTTTTCCGTATGGAGCCTTACTATCACATTAAGTAAGTAGGGTGGAATCCCCAACTACTTTAATACTTGCCAAAGTTTCTCTCTGGGAACCAGATCAAAGGCTGACTTCAGATCAACAAATATTAGATAGAGGCTGCCACCTTCCACTGACACTGTTTTCCAAAAGAGCAACTGTAACCTAAATATTTGGTCTACAGTTGACATCTTTGCTCTGAAGCCGGCCTGAAATCCAACTCTGTAATCGATCTAAAAGGACTCGACCCATCAGTTTCTGAGTGGTGTCAATCAGACTGATGGGTCTGTAATGCAAGGGAAGTAGGGGACAGCCTTTTTAGGTTCGCCTATTATATCCCGCAGGGATAAATAGGCGAGATTATAGTAAGCGGACAAGAAAAGTCTACCTAGCTGCGGATCGCGTACAGTTCATGTGAGCTATGCGCGTGCACATCGCACATCGCACACCCACACCATTGCCAGCCACATCCCACACCATTTGTCTGAGCCTCGGCATCAGACTTAAAAGGAAGCCGCTCCCCCACACCCCCATCAGACTTCAAAGGAAGCCGCTCCACTTCAAAGGAATGCTCTCCCCCGCCCCGCCACAGCAATGCCGGGAGCTTGTTGTTTCAAATGCTTGTGCGCTAACATTGCTTTACTGCTTTGTGAAAATACATCCTTCCCCGTACGTTCTGATAATGTTTCAAATGCTCACTCGTTTATTTGTTCAAATGCTTGTGCGCTAACATGGTTTGCTTTACTGCGTTGTGAAAATGCATCACACCCCCCATACGTGCTGATAATGTTTCAAATGCTTGTACGCTAACACTCGTTTCTTTCGTTTTACATGTTTGTGCGCTAATACTCGTTGCTTTGCTGTGCTGTGAAAAAGGTAGAAAAAAACGTAATGTGACAAATGCGCAACACAATTTACTCCCCATGCGTTTTGAAAATGTGTGGTTTGTTCAAATGCTGCTGGGAAAACACTCGATTTGCGGTGTTAACGTGAGAAAAGCGCTCCCCCATGCAAAGTGTAACCCCATCCCTCCCTCTAAGCAGTCTGAAAAGTGTGCTTGTTTGTTTAAGTTACTGAGCGTTAGCTGCCGCTGTCTATTTGCCAGCTGTGTTTGGTATTGCCTATGTACACACTTACTGCTTGTTATGGAGCTGAGCTATATATTACAAGGTTTATTCCCAGGCAGGTCTTGCTCCATGCGGCACTTTATACCCTTTAATATACCGCGGGCCAGTGGGACTTGGTGATTTTGTAGCAGTAGTTTAACAACAACTTACAAATATCTTTTGTTTGTTGTTTTGCACTACTGTTGCCTCATCTATCCCCCAAAAGTATTATTTTGTGCATATATTTTACTTTAGTTACATAAAAATCTGTGAACGAGGACACAACAAATATGCTAACAAAATCACAATATTTATAAATAAATATGGGACCAGAGACCATGGGTAATGCATCTTTCACTGACAGTAAATTCACCCTTAAAGATGCGCAGTCTTTTAATAAAACAATTTATTTCTGCTCCATCAATAACGACTTATGCTTTAACCCACAAAAACCCTTTGTGCCATACTTTTAAATCTTTTCTTTTCCATTGCCATAGCGGCTCAAAATGGTGGGACGCGCTTAAGCATGATTATACAGACAGCCAACTCTCACCACAAAATCGGAGCACGGGGAATGTGCACATCATATTAAAACTATATAGGATGGAAATTTGGATTCAAATCCTGTTTTGATATTTTATATACCACGCAGTTCCTGTTTTTTTATAGGGTTACTACTTATTATCGTTCCCAACTCCATGTTTATCTGCAAACAAAACACAAATAATCACCACCCAGGGTTTTAAAGCATACTGGCACGTTTATAAAATAAATTTCGTCTCTGGTACTCCAGGTCTTCTATAGCATTTATAAAATGAATTGTGGGTTTTACAATTCATGTACATGGGTGTGTAGTGTTTCGTGTTTTTTGGGACATTTTAGTTGTAAACTACAGTTGTTTTCACACGTTTTCCATCTAGCTTTTTTTCTCAACTTAAAGATCCGCATCGCACAGATGCTGCAAACGGAAAGATTAGGATCTTTACAACAAGCCTTATTCTCACTGAATTAGCTCGTCCTGGTTTCCCTTCCCAGCACAGAAACATGTTGATGTTTCACACTATAGCAGACTTTCCGGCTCCTTTTTTCCCCCACAGATTTCTTATAGCTACTAACAGAATAGAATACACTGCTGCATGCTACACACTGCTTCACGCCTCACACTGCTGCACGCCTCACACTGCTGCACGCCTCACACTGCTGCACGCCTCACACTGCTGCACGCCTCACACTGCTGCACGCCTCACACTGCTGCACGCCTCACACTGCTGCACGCCTCACACTGCTGCACGCCTCACACTGCTGCACGCCTCACACTGCTGCACGCCTCACACTGCTGCACACTGCTGCATTACTCACACTGCTGCATGCTGCACACTGCTGCATTACTCACACTGCTGCATGCTGCACACTGCCACATGCCTCACACTGCCGCATGCCTCACACTGCTGCACGCCTCACACTGCTGCACACTGATGCATGCCACACACTGCTGCACGCCTCACTGCTGCACGCCTCTCACTGCTGCATCCCTCACACTGCTGTATGCTGCACACTGCTGCATCCCTCACACTGCTGTATGCTGCACGCCTCACACTGCTGTACGCCTCACACTGCTGCACGCCTCACACTGCTGCACGCCTCACACTGCTGCACGCCTCACACTGCTGCACGCCTCACACTGCTGCACGCCTCACACTGCTGCACGCCTCACACTGCTGCACGCCTCACACTGCTGCACGCCTCACACTGCTGCACGCCTCACACTGCTGCACGCCTCACACTGCTGCACGCCTCACACTGCCGCATGCTGCACACTGCCGCATGCCTCACAATTCTGCACGCCTCACACTGCTGCACGCCTCACACTGCTGCACACTGCTGCATTACTCACACTGCTGCACGCCTCACACTGCTGCACGCCTCACACTGCTGCACGCCTCACACTGCTGCACGCCTCACACTGCTGCACGCCTCACACTGCTGCACGCCTCACACTGCTGCACGCCGCACACTGCTGCACGCCGCACACTGCTGCACGCCGCACACTGCTGCACGCCGCACACTGCTGCACGCCTCACACTGCTGCACGCCTCACACTGCTGCACGCCTCACACTGCTGCACGCCTCACACTGCTGCACGCCTCACACTGCTGCACGCCTCACACTGCTGCACGCCTCACACTGCTGCACGCCTCACACTGCTGCACGCCTCACACTGCTGCACGCCTCACACTGCTGCACGCCTCACACTGCTGCACGCCTCACACTGCTGCACGCCTCACACTGCTGCATTACTCACACTGCTGCATTACTCACACTGCTGCATGCTGCACACTGCCACTCGCCTCATACTTCTGCACACCTCACACTGCTGCATGCCTCACACTGCTGCATGCCTCACACTGCTGCACACTGCTGCATTACTCAGTGACTGCTGCACGCCTCACACTGCTGCACACCTCACACTGCTGCATGCCTCACACTGCTGCATGCCTCACACTGCTGCACACTGCTGCATTACTCAGTGACTGCTGCACGCCTCACACTGCTGCATGCCTCACACTGCTGCACACTGCATACTGCTGCATTACTCACACTGCTGCATGCTGCACACTGCCGCATGCCTCACACTGCTGCACGCCTCACACTGCTGCACGCCTCACACTGCTGCACACTGCTGCATTGCACACACTGCTGCACACCTCACACTGCTGCACGCCTCGCACTGCTGCATGCCTCGCACTGCTGCACGCCACTCACTGCTGCACGCCACTCACTGCTGCACGCCACTCACTGCTGCACGCCACTCACTGCTGCACGCCACTCACTGCTGCACGCCACTCACTGCTGCATGCCTCACACTGCTGCATGACACTGCCGCACGCCTCACCCTGCTGCACGCCTCACACTGCTGCATGCTGCACGACACGCTGCTGCACGTCACACTGCTGCACGCCTCACACTGCTGCACGCCACACACTGCTGCACGCCACACACTGCTGCACGCCACACACTGCTGCACGCCACACACTGCTGCACGCCACACACTGCTGCACGCCACACACTGCTGCACGCCACACACTGCTGCACGCCACACACTGCTGCACGCCACACACTGCTGCACGCCACACACTGCTGCACGCCTCACACTGCTGCACGCCTCACACTGCTGCACGCCTCACACTGCTGCACGCCTCACACTGCTGCACGCCTCACACTGCTGCACGCCTCACACTGCTGCACGCCTCACACTGCTGCACGCCTCACACTGCTGCACGCCTCACACTGCTGCACGCCTCACACTGCTGCACGCCTCACACTGCTGAACACCACACAACACCACCACATCACTCAGGGACACCACCACATCACTCAGGGACACCACCACATCACTCTAGGACACCACCACATCACTCTGGGACACCACCACATCACTCTGGGACACCACCACATCACTCTGGGACACCACCACATCACTCTGGGACACCACCACATCACTCTGGGGCACCACCACATCCCTCAGGGGCACCACCACATCCCTCAGGGGCACCACCACACCCCTCAGGGGCACCACCACACCCCTCAGGGGCACCACCACACCCCTCAGGGGCACCACCACACCCCTCAGGGGCACCACCACACCCCTCACGGGCACCACCACATCACTCAGGGGCACCACTAGGGGCACCACCTCATCACTCAGGGGCACCACCACATCACTCAGGGACACCACCACATCACTCACAGACACCACCACATCACTCACAGACACCACCACATCAGTCAGGGATACCACCACATCACTGTGGGACACCACCACATCACTCTGGGACACCACCACTTCACTCTGGGACACCACCACATCCCTCTAATACACCACCACATCACTCAGCCCAACCACATCATCACTCAGCACCACAACATCATCACTCAGCACCACAACAGCAATGTCCTTGCTTGCTACCAACAAGCATTGCCATAGCCAATAGGACTCGCATTAGGAAAGTGTAAGCTATTGGCTTTGTGACTAACAATGCTATTAATTTATATATTTTCAAAGCCAACACATATTTAAAAAAATTGTCATTTACAATACCAATAGCTCACACTTTCCTAATGCGAGACCTATTGCATTGCAAATGCTTGTTTAAATATGGGGACTATCTTGGCCCCCAACCATGTGTCCGGGGGGTCCATACCATTCAGAATTGCGTTGAACAGGGTGCACAGATATGGAGCCCAAATAACACATTCCTCCCGAAAAAGGTCACCTTGGAGTTTATCTAACCCCAGTGCTTTATTATACTGGAGATTATTAATAGCGTTTCCTACTTCAGTTATAGTGATCTACCAATCCCCTACCTGCGGACAACCCCTAGATTGACTAGGTGAGCTGGTATTATCACTAGTACCATCCTTAGTGTCATACAACGCCCCGTAGTGAGAATCCCATGCCTGGGGAGCAATGTTGAGTTTTAAAGCCGAACTCCCTTCCCTGTCCCCTGTACTCACTATAGACCAAAAGGTTTTTAGGTCCTTATCACTCAGGGCCAACCTTAGGGCCTCCCACATCTCTTCTTCCCAATTTTTCCTTTCCTGAGGGAGGTCTCTTTATACCTTGCCCTGGCAAGAATGATTAGCGGCCTATCATGGTCCGTCAGCCGCGCCAACAAACCGCGTTTAGCCTACAGCACTTTTCATTATACCATGGGCAGGTAGGGCGCTTCCACTCTCTCCGCTTGGATAATGGATGAAATATGTCAGACAATTTGGTGACAAGCTCCGTGTGTATTTGGCCTGCTAAATCTCGTTCCTGTGCTAATGGATCCTGTACTACCACTCACATACTGGATATCAATGGTGTAAATATTTGATAAACTTTCGCCAATTTTGTAGGAGAGAGTTTAAAATAAGGCCATTTTACCCTCCTTCTATTGTTAGTCAGCCTTGGAGCACTAGGCTCATTAGTGGGAGGGAGTAATGGCTTGGGCATGCCAAGCTCTCCAGCATTTAAGATCACTATCAATGCGTTATGGTCACTGTCTTGCCTAGGCTCAACATAAAAATCAAGAACTTTACTTCCCCCCCCCTAACCCCTCCCCCCCCCCCATGGTTGCCAAGATATTAAAAGGCGCAAAGCCAACCCGGTGGACAGTTTCCCTTGTCCAAGTCTCCTGGAATATGCAGATGTCCTGTTTATCCACTAAATACCCCCAGTCTGGACAAGGGAGTTTGTTGTTTAGGCCAGCCAAGTTCCAGGACAATATCCGCAATCCACTGTCCTGTGCTCTATTATGGCCTCAAGTACAGTAGCAGTGGAGTGGACAGTTCACCCGGGTGGCCCCTTACATGTTGGCAGAGACAGCTTCTGATCTATTCTCCCTGTTTTTACCTGCCAATGGGGTTTTAGGTATAGCATGTGCAAGGCGGTGTCTGTATTACTGACCCTAGCTTTTTGCCTCCCGCCATAACCTATTTCTCCCTTTGGGTCCTGCCGCTGCATTGGTGGCATGTCTCCTATGGGTGGACCATCCCCCAGTCAATCAACCCCTTCAAGACTTTCGTATTTATTGCTTACCGGGATGTTAATGAAGGAGTCCCTAAGGGAAGCTCCCCTGCTGGTTTCGCTTGGATGAGCCAAACAAGATATAGATAGGATAGCACCATCTCGGCTAGACATCTGGCGTTGGGGATAGGAATAGTTCAGAGGTCGCAAGGTAATTCTGGTTAAAACACTATGGCAGTGGGTGGTGGTATTTACAAGATTTCCAGCAGTGATTAGATTTTTTAAATTAATATTTTTACACTCCCCTTTGTCTGTTTTTGGGCTAAGTCCTAGCCACCCTACTCTTCGGACCGTTAAAATCTCCCCAGCTCTAGCATATTCAAAGTGCTTATACCTCGCCAACCAAAATAGGCATTTATTTCTGAGCTCGATCTGGGTTTCTTTTGTATTAGGTGCAATTGGAGGGGCTCCGGTCAGAATGGCTACATAAGGTGCGCAGGCCGGGGGTAAATTGATATTGGGCAGATCACTATTAGCACTTGTGTTCCCCTCTACGGGATGAACTTCTGCAGGTTGCCTCCCCCTTACACTCGCTACATCCTGAGCATGAATAGGGTTGGCACACTGCCTGTCATAAGGGGCAGACATCCCGGCACCAGACTCAGGACCATGTGGCACGCTTTCACTCTCGTTATGGGTGCTCACTTCCACTGCTCTTGACATATTAGCAGGACCCACAGAAAACGACTCTCCTCCCCCCTCGAGTGGGCTATGGTTGGAGAATCCACCCTACAACCTTTATCCCTTCTTTCTACTGTATTGCTAGTGGAGCCAACTTGGTGGACTGGTGTCCCTACGTCCCTTACTACTAGTGCTTTCTCCAACTTTGCTAATCTGGTAATTAAGGGAGCCAGTTCTTCCCTGATAGTGGCTCTCACTTTATTATGCAAGTCTGCCAGAAGATTCAATACCCAAGAGGGGCAAACTGAGTCAGCTCTACCATCTTGCGGATTGGCCAGATTTGATTAATGCACGTCACCCCCCCTTTTCCGCCTAATGTACCTTCACATACCTTCTTATTTTTAGCGCCCGTCTCAACTGATGATTTGCGTTTACCCGGTTTGGTGTTATGCGTTGTAATTGTAGCCTAGCCTGGACCTTTTTAGGTCGAGGGACCGTAGCTCTCACGCAGTGAGGGCAGAGTCCCGAAGAATTAATGTTTTGGAGTTAGGGGGCTTGGAACCCGCCTCTCTCCTCCATTCTCCTCCATTGGCCGGCTTCCTAAATGGAGGCCAGCCATTGGAGGAGAAGGGAGTCACTCCAATAAAGCCCCGTCTCTTTCGGATTCGGGGGCGTGTTTTTGGCATTCCTTCGCCTGTAACGTCACCCGTCACTCAGAACGCCTAAACACGCCCCCAAATCCGAAATCTTCGGATGTTTGCGGCCGCCATTGTTGCCCGACCGCGTCTCGCCCTTGCATCCCCGCCGCCGCCTGCCAGAAGACTGCAGTGTGCTATGTCTGCCGGTTTTATTTATTTAATTCACCGGGAGCCTACCACGGATTGCCGCCGTGAGTCGTTCTCGATCCCCAGCCCCCCCCCCCCAGTCGCCGCGTGCTGTTTGCGCAGTTCTCTCTGGAGTCTCAGTGACTCGGACAGGAAGCCGAGTCACTGCAACCTTCACTGTCCGACCTGCCTCCCAGACAGACACACACCGCTACCATGCGCCCCCCGGGGTCACCGCTGCCGGCCCTGCTGCTGCTGCTCTCCACAGCCGCCCTCCGTTGCCTGGGCACCACAACCGACGAAGCGGGTATGTTTATACCCGAACGATGCCGCCTCTTTTCTTGCCGGGTGTGAGGGCAGAGGGTGCCGCCGCGTCCCCTTCCCCGCGTAACCCTCATCGCCTGGTAAACGAGACCTGATGACGGGGGGCGTGATGCGTGCGATGACATCAGGCCCGTCTGCCCGCGGGTTTTACATGGTCCGTGTGTGAGGAGCCTGGACACCTATCCTCCTGTAACAGGATTGTTGTGGTGGGGCAGTGTGTGACGAGCATGTGAGGGAGGGGCGGACACACCTATTGAATGCTCCATGAACAGGAAGTGTTGATTCAGGAGGGCAGAGAAAGGGTGCACCGAAGACGGTGGGACGCCCTTGGCACTGCCGCTGTCCCCGGAGGCTGCAGGATTGTGGGCGTGTTCTGGCAGTAGTGTTACCTACACAGGCTATGCTGAGCTGTGGTGAGAGAAGGGGGCGTTAGATCTCTGCTGAGGCCTTTTCACCAGTCTTAGGGGTTACAGGGAAGGGGCACGTACAGGTATAATGCCATCACTGCTGCGCTGCAATGAGGGAGTGGTCATGGCGCGCTGGGGTTCTCCCGATGCCTGCTGGATGAGAGGGCAGCGTCGGAGCGGGAAGGCCTAGTATCTTTCTGTGCACACGTTGGTGCTGTTGCCCCCTCAGGGAGGAGAGGGCAGGTGGTCGTGGTAAAGGCGCTGCACCTCCTGTTTGAGGGGGATGTTCACCTAAAAGGTGGCACCTATTTTTATATTGACATCCCTGGTGCCCGGACAGCTGATGAGAAGGTAGAGCGCCGAGGCCGCCTTCCTGTCCTGTGGATGGATATTACCCTGCCCAGACCTGTTTGAGGGAGTTCAGGACAGGGGAAGGTTGGGTTGATGCTTACCTTAAAGCGAGTTGCGCTATTAACCCATGTTTCAGGTTTGGTGTTGTGCCGTTTCAGTGTCCCTGAGGCTTAAATACGACTGTCGTCCGCAGTTTACGTCATGATTGGCGCTGCGCTCGTGCTCAGAGGGGATTAGAACGCCTCGAGGTCATCGCTTCGCTGAGTAAGACTCACGATGTATTGGGTCCAGAGAGTAATAATCCGTGACACTCCCCCCCCCCCCCCCACATATATCTCTCCACCTTCGCCGTGATCTCGACACGGGGATATTCCCTCACAACTTGTAAACAACAGTGCTAGAGAACACGTGCTGGACGGAGGGGCAGAAACAAGGAGACAGCGGGGGCGATTTTGTATGGGTGGGGAGTAAGGAGGAATTTCCCATTCAGCATCCTAACATTTGGTCGGATTGACCTATAGGGCAATCAGGCAGGGCCCGATGGGTTGTCTGGCAGGCCAGTGTGTTTACTTTTCCTGGCCGTTTGTGGACCTGTTTTATGGTCTGTTGGGGCTGTTTCTACTGTTGATTTCCCTGATGTTACCGCAAACATTGCGTTCCACAAGCACAGTTGCATGTATCTCCGACACGCTACAAAACACCAACAAATGTACGAATTCAATTGTCCAATTTGCAAGTGTGGGACCCTATTTAGCTTTCGGGTGCTCCAGGGGCACATGCCTTTTTCTGTCCCAGTCTCACCCCGCCTAACAGAGGGCATGCAAGATACAGTCACAGCACCCTGGCTGTGCTTGCTTCCCTGCCCCCTCGCTGTGCTTGCTTCCCTGCCCCCTCGCTGTGCTTGCTTCCCTGCCCCCTCGCTGTGCTCGCTTCCCTGCCCCCTCGCTGTGCTTGCTTCCCTGCCCCCTGGCTGTGCTTGCTCTCCTGCCCCCTGGCTGTGCTTGCTCTTTTGCCCCCTGGCTGTGCTTGCTCTCCTGCCCCCTGGCTGTGCTTGCTTCCCTGCCCCCTGGCTGTGCTTGCTTCCCTGCCCCCTGGCTGTGCTTGCTTCCCTGCCCCCTGGCTGTGCTTGCTTCCCTGCCCCCTGGCTGTGCTTGCTTCCCTGCCCCCTGGCTGTGCTTGCTTCCCTGCCCCCTGGCTGTGCTTGCTTCCCTGCCCCCTGGCTGTGCTTTCTCCCCTGCCCCCTGCCCTCTCGCTGTGCTTGCTTCCCTGCACCCTCGCTGTGCTTGCTCCCCTCGCTGTGCTTGCTTCCCTGCCCCCTCGCTGTGCTTGCTTCCCTGCCCCCTCGCTGTGTTTGCTTCCCTACACCCTCGCTGTGCTTGCTCTCCTGTGTGTGGCTCTGGGTGTGTGTGTGGCTCTGGATGTGTGTGTGGCTCTGGGTGTGTGTGTGGCTCTGGGTGTGTGTGTGGCTCTGGGTGTGTGTGTGTGGCTCTGGATGTGTGTGTGTGGCTCTGGGTGTGGGTGGCTCTGGGTGTGTGTGGCTCTGGGTGTGTGTGTGGCTCTGGGTGTGTGTGTGGCTCTGGGAGTGTGTGTGTGTGGCTCTGGGAGTGTGTGTGTGTGGCTCTGGGTGTGTGTGTGTGTGGCTCTGGGTGTGTGTGTGTGGCTCTGGGTGTGTGTGTGTGTGGCTCTGATGTGTGTGTGTGTGTGGCTCTGGGGGTGTGTGTGTGTGTGGCTCTGGGTGTGCGTGTATTGCTCGGGGTGTGTGTGTGTGGCTCGGGGTGTGTGACTGGGGCTCTGGGTGTGTGTGTGGGGCTCTGGGTGTGTGTGTGTGGGGCTCTGGGTGTGTGTGTGTGGGGCTCTGGGTGTTTGTGGGGCTCTGGGTGTGTGTGTGGGGGGCTCTGGGTGTGTGTGTGGGCTCTGTGTGTGGGGCTGTGGGGCTGTGGGTGTGTGGCTCTGGGTGGGTGTGTGGGCTCTGTGTGTGGGGCTGTGTGTGTGTGGGGCTGTGTGCGTGTGTGGGGCTGTGTGCGTGTGTGGGGCTGTGTGCGTGTGTGGGGCTGTGTGTGTGGGGCTGTGTGTGTGGGGCTGTGTGTGTGGCTCTGTGGCTCTGTGTGTGTGTGTGTCTCTGTGTGTGTGGGGGGCTCTGGGTGTGGCTCTGTGTGTGTGTGTGTGTGGCTCTGTGTGTGTGGGGCTCTGTGTGGGTGGCTCTGTATGTGTGTGTGGGTGGCTTTGTGTGTGTGGCTCTGCGTGGGTGTAAATGCAATAGGTCATGCATTTGCGAGCTATTAAGCTATTGGCATTGTAAATGACAATGCAATTTATTTAACGATTAAGCTATTGGCAATGTAAATGACAATGCCATTTATTTATGATTAAAAAAAAAAAAACAGTCATGAGCAATGCCAATAGCTCTACCTTTAATAATGCCGAGACCATTGCATTGTAAATGCTTGTTTAGTAGGAACTTGCCGGGGAGGTAATTCAGTGGGCTCAGCTAAAATTATTTGGGACATGGAGGGTGACGGAGCCGGGTCTGATGACACAGTAGGCATGTCCGTGCAATTTCAGTGTCCACCGCCCCAATTGCCCTCTGCAACATTTTATCTGTTGATGTAGGTGGTAGCAGTGGGGCACTGGCACATTTATTACTGCCAGTGCTTACTTGTTTCCCCATTTTTCTACCCACTCGTGCTCTGCTGCTCCTAGGTTCCATCCACAAAATAGATTTAATCTGTTTAAACTTGAGGGCAGGAGACTAAACACCTTATTAACCACCCATTTACAGCATAAAAAGATTGTGCTAGTCTTTCCTCTTTCCAATTTACAATTTAACTGGAGACAGTCCTTCAATTAGTTGCTGAACAAAAGTTTCTGGGTCATAACGCAGGATACCTCTGTCCACACAATGTCTGCATAAGTGTTGAAAATAATGTTGCCCCAGTTTACACAGTCGGTAAATCTCCTGAAACAAAACCAAAAGAGGTGGCCCTGCCCTGCCTCTTCCTGGCAATGACAGGCTCAGATGGGCCTGGCGCAACCTGCGCGCGCCCCGCGCTGTGGGATCGAGGCAGCGCTTTATAACGCGATGACCACGCCTCCCCCAGCGGCAGCTGTTGTCAGTGAGGGCGTTGCGGTGCTCCCTGGGACTGCGAGTCCCACCAGGGGTATGTTGGCGTTGACCAGGGCTCAGAAATCACCTCCAAAGCAGCGGGGGCATACACATGAGCCCAGAGCCCAATCAGTCGAAGGTGAGTGCTGGCGGAGCCACAATATGCAGAAAAGTCCACTAGCGATAGCATTACGTTATTTGCGAAGAGGCATATCATGTGTTCTTAAACATAAAAAAAGGCATACTTTTTATGTCTAGGCCTTCCCTGATTTTGTGTGCAAGGGGTTCTACTGGGGCAAGAGCTGGCACCCCTGTCTTGTTCCCCTTTGTAAATAAAATGGTGTTGAAGCGTGCCCCGTTGATGTGAGAGATGTGTTTTTAAAAGCCTTCTTAAGGTGAGAACTTTAGTCCAAGCTCGTAGATTGCGGTTGTTGTTGCTGCGCCAGTCAGTGAATTATTTAACATTTGTGAGGTTTTAAATCTCATTAGTTCTAGGTGAATACCTGTAAGCATGAGGTCTTTTCTGCGAACCCTTCAGCAGCCTTTGGTTAATAGATAGTATCCAATTGGTGTCTCTGGACCACCAATACTATTGTGTTCCAAATGAGTAACCAAATTACTCCCTTAAGGCAATTGTTTTTTCAGGTACACCTAAACAGTCATCATCATCAAATAATCTTTATTTGATCAAAAAGACCATAAGAGCATAAAGTAAAAAACAAGTTACAAACAGACCACACACAATAAAATCGCTAAAATAAAAGACTACGTTGCACATCATCATTGCCCTTCCATAACGTCATAGCTGGGTCACAGCATACTTTTTCCTTAGACTCCTCGCCTGAGTAATAAAATTCAATACTTCGTAACAAATTGTTGGGGACTCATAACGTTGTAAAAACAGTAAACCTTCTTGGTGTGTTTTAAAACATTTCCCAGCTAAAATTCGGTGCAAAAAAGGATTGTAAAAGCTGAATATAAAGTGCAAAATAACAAAATGCTTAGTGGACTGTAAATCAATCAATCAGGGTTAGTGAAGCACAACTACTCATCCGTGCCGGTCTCAAGGCGCTGGAGGGTGGGGGCTCCATTGAGTGCTGCCATCCAAAGAGACAGGTCTTGAGGTCCTTCCTGAACTGGGGCAATGTGGAAGATTGCCGGAGGTGGAGGGAGAGGTTGTTCCAGGCTTTGGCTGAGAGGTAGGAGGAGGACTTTCCTCCCGTTCTGGTCTTGTAGATACGTGAGACGGTGGCCGGATAGAGTTAGTCTGATTGGAGGTGTCTTTTGGGTGCGTATAAAGAGGTGGTTGTTCCGGTTTGTGGGTCCGGTGTTGTGAAGAGCCTTGTATGCTTGGGTGAGGAGTTTGAAGGTTATTCATCTGTCGCCTGGGAGCCAGTTTAGATCGCTGAGGTGTTGGGTGATGTGACTGCGACGGGGGATGTCGAGGATCAGTCTGGCTGCGGTGTTCTGGACAGTCTGGAGTTTGCAAAGGAGTTTCCCGTTGATTCTGGGGTAGAGATCATTGCCTTAGTCCAGTCTGCTGCTGATAAGTGCGTGCATGACTGTTTTTCTGTATTTATTGGGATCCATCTGAAAGTCTTTCGAAGCATGCGGAGGGTGTTGAAGCAGGTCGCAGATATGGTGTTGATCTGGCAGTTCATTGTGAGCGATGAGTCTAGTATGATGCTGAGGTTTTGTGCGTGGTCCGTCGGGGTGGGGGGGTTTCCAAGGGCTGCAGGCCACCAGGAGTCGTCCCATGCGGAGGAAGTGGAGCCAAGAATAAAGACTTCTCAGAGTTGAGTTTCAGGCAACTGTTTTTCATCCAGGTGGCGACGGCTTTCATCCCTTCTTGGAAGTTGTGTTTGGTGATGTTGGGTTCGTTGGTAAGGGAGAGATCAACTGGGTGTCGTCGGCGTAGAAGACTGTGTTGCGCCCTTGGCTCCTGACGATGGTTGCGAGGGGGGCCATGTAGAGGGTGAAGAGGGTGGGGCTGAGGGAGGAGCCATGGGGCACTCCACAGTTCTCTGTTGGTTCTGAGAGATATGGAAGGGGGTCTGACACGATGAGTTCTGCCGGTGAGGAAGGACCGTATCCAGCGAGGCTCTTGCTGCAGATGCCGGCGTCATGGAGTCTGGTAGCTAGGGTGCAGCGGAAAACGTTGTTGAAAGAAGCCGAAAGGTCCAGGAGGATGAAGGCTGCTGTTTTACCCTGGTTGAGGAGGGATTGGATGTCGGTGGCGGCGTTTATGGCGGTCTCCGGTCTGTGGTTGCTGTGGACTCCGGATTGGGGGATGTCCAGAATGTTGTTAGCTTTGATGAAGTTTGCTAATTTGGTGTTGATGGCCTTTTATATTACTTTGGCTGCGAATGGAAGCACGGAGATGGGCCTGAAGTTCTTGAGGTCCTTCTAATCTGCGGAGAGTTTCTTCAAGACAGGGGTGAATTTGGTGTGTTTCCAGTCATAGAGGAAGGTGGCGTTCTCAAGGGAGCAGTTGATCATCCGACGTAGTTCGGGTGTGATGACAGAGGCGGCTCTGTGGAAGATGTGGTGTGGGCAGGGGTCTGAGGGTGCTCCGGAGTGGATGCTTTTCATGTCTTCAAGCTGTTTTCTGTCGTGAGCGGGTTCCAATTGAGCAGGGTCTGTTGGGTAACGTTGCATAGAGGGAGAGCTGGAGCTGGTCTTGGTTGGTTGAAGTTTTCGAAGATCATCTTAATTTTATGGTGGAAGAAGGTGCTGAGTCTGTTGTTGAGGTCTTGGGATTGTGGGACATCTGTTGTTTCGCTGCAGGGTTTGGCGAATTCCTTGATGATGGAGAAGAGCTCTGTGGTGTTGTGAGCGTTGATGGGGATTCTGTCTTGGAGGGATTTTTTCCTTGTGGATTTAATGAGATGGTGGTGTGTGGTAGGGGCTGCTTTGTAGGCGGCGCTTGTTTCCGGGGTTGTTTTGTTCTTCCATGTCTTTTCCAGTCATCTGCAGGAGTGTCTGGATTCTTGGAGTGCAGGGGTGAACCAGCGTGCTTTCTTGATGTATCTTCCGGTAACTTTCTTGAGGGGGGCAAGTGTTTTGGTGCATTCATGATCCAGCGGTGGAGGTTGCGTGCTATGGGGTTTGCGTCTGGCGTAGGTGGTAGGGTGCTGATGAGGGTGAAGGTGAGCTGGTCTTCGGGGACTTTGTTCCAGCTTCTCCGGGTAAGGCAGAGAGCACGCTTGTGTACAGTGTTTTTTTTAAGGAGAAGTGGATGCAGTTGTGATCTGTCCAGAGGAGTTCCGTGGTGTGGCTGTAGGAGGCACTGTTTCCTTAGGTGGAGATGGGATTGAGTGTGCTTCCCACTGTGTGCATGGGGTGGTAACTAATTTCTTCAGTCCTATGTTGGCGAGGTTCTCTAGGAGGGAGGGAGTGTTTGCGTCATCGTGGTTATCCAGGTGGAAGTTTGGGTCTCTGAGTACGATGTAGTCTGTGTAGGCGAGGGCGTGGTGTGTGATGAGGCCGGTGATGGTGTCGATGAGGGTCAGCCTGTAGATGAGGGTTTCGGGGAAAATCGTTTTGGGATTGGTCTGGATCTGGAAGTGGAAGTGCTCTATGAGGGTTGTTGTGTCGTCCGAGACGGTGGTCATGCGGAGGGTTCTTTTGTAAACGACGGCGATGGGGCGGTCCTTGTGTAATGAGACTGTTTCAGATGGGCAGCGGGGTAAAAAAGTGAACCACGTCCCAGTAAAGGGAAAAGACACCAAGAAATGAATCATATTTATTTGAAGATAGGTTAAATTAAGTATGTTTTGGTGCCTTTATCCATAATAGATAACGTTCCATGCCTTCGCAAGTTGACAAAAGGAAATATGCATGGATGGCTGCCATGCCCAGAGCTTTCTTGAGTTTCATCTTGTCTCTATGGGCGTGGTATATGTCCTTTACCAAAGCCTTCGTGTGTGAACCCATCTCACTAGTGTTCTCAAAAATACTAGTTAATCCCAAGTCATGCAGGATATTTTTTTTATATACTTGATCCATGAGATGTCTAGTACATTAGTCTGTTTCAGATAATCCTCTACTATTCCCCGAGTGAAGCATAGCTCGGAGTGCACCAAAATATTAACCCACAATAAGATAGGTGCTAAGCCCACCTTGTCTTCTATGAAATCAAGGCCCATTTCTTTAAGAGTGATAACAATTGTTGTGGATGTGGGAATTCCCAAGAGCCCTGCTAAAAACTTGTTTTCTGCTACCTGGAGGGCCTTTACAGCTGTATGTCCCCAGACTCCCGCACCATATGTACCTCCCGACAGACATTTACTTCGGTATAGCATTATAAGTTCTTTGGGGGGATTGTGTCCAAAGTTTTTTGCGAATCTAAACAGAGATTCACAGGCCGCCTCCATCAACTGGTATTTTGAAGAATCAGACGGTCCCATTTCAGGTTTGTGCTGAATGGGATGCCCAGGTAACTAAAATATGTTGTTTTCTTTATTGGTATACGGCCGCTAAAAACTACTTTCAGCGGGTGCCTAACGCACAATAAACTCAATAGCGAGTTGGTGCTATAATTTCAAAGATGATTAGGATTTTATTAAAATAAGTAAAGCACAGCAGATACAAATATAATGCCTATGCAAAAAAAACACAACGGTTTAAGCATCTTGTGAAGCTGAGAAACAGCCTTGGAAGTCTTTAAAACTCACCAGGTTTACTATATTGTTTATATCAATTCTCAATTAATGACGGAGACAATAAAATAGAAAGGGTCCTCATAATAAAAAAGTTATAAGTATGGGTGTGGATTACGTCTCCACCTGAAGGTACTTCTATTAATTTTTTATATTCACAAACATTCCCAGAAGTATGGGTTTACTGTGCCTTTTGGGGCTGGACTAAAGCTGATTTGCAAATGACTGGTCTCTTTTAAGAGTAGCATCGAGGGAAAATAATGTACTAGAATGATTCCTAAGCACTTACTAGCCACTGAGATTAGTTCAAGCATTCCACTCATCATATTTTTGTTTTCCTGGAAGCTGTACAAGAGCGTACTTCTGGAAATGCTGTGTTACTGACTTCTTCTATAAGCTCCTATTCCCCTATGCAGACTTCTCTATATCGGAGAACGGCACTCAGGAGGAAGAATGAGTGGAGTTTCAAAAGACCCCTGTGCAAATACATGCTTTCCCCATAGTGAACGCACTTCCCCTACATTCTCAGCAAATCTGGGGGTAAGCCATTCTCCTTTACATCCTAGATGGACTTACTGTAGCCATTCACCAGAGTATGTCTCTGACCATTTTCAGGTTGGGAAGCAGTTGGAGATTAGTTTGGAAATGCCAAGACTTACATATGTCTGGGTTTTCCAAAACTTCCAAAGCAAACCACACCTTGGAACACCCACGTTCCACCCCTTGAGTGGAATTTAGTACTGCTGACTTCACTACACTGGTGGCCGAGAAATCCACACAACTAAATGCATTTACTCCCTGCTCCAAGTGTCCCTTCTTGGCAGGCGTATAATAGCTAACTTTGTTTGTAAACGTCTGTTTACAACAAAATGTATTGTAAAGTTTTAGTTATAAATGACCTCCCCAATCTCTCTAGTAGGAGGTTTGACCCTGGATGCACTACTTTTCACTTGAGTGGGTTTGAGGCCCTGCTGCTGGGTTTCCAGTCACATTAGCCCAACAGTTCCATTGGCCCAAAATAAAAAGCCACCACCCAAACTAAACTAAACAAGCATTAAAAATGCAATAGGTCTCGCCTTTGATTAAGTTAAAGCCATTTGCTTTGCTAATGGTATTCTATAGCAAAGCAAATGGCTTTAACTTAATCAAAGGCGAGACCTATTGCATTTTCAATGCTTGTTTTTAAAGTACCCTACATCCAATATCAATTGAAAATGTAATGGGTGAACTTTATTCACACTCCTAACTGGCACGTTTTAAAATAAATCTTTTGGGTGGCTTATTATCACCTTACTCAATATCTACATATCAGTTTACATATTAACCAGACACACCCCAGATCATTCATTAGGATTCTCACACTGTACGCTTCCAAACACCAGGGTACATTAAAGCTATCTCTTGATTCTCTATGGAGCAGCCTTTTCAGTCAGATGTCGAGTTCTGAAGCATCAGATAAATTCAAAGTGGTAAAAACAGCAGCCAGGATAATCTTATCCATCTTGGCAGGTTCTTACCGTTAGGGCCTGGACTGCTTCCCGTTCTTGTGGTGACTGGATCTTATGTGCCAAGAGCCGGGTAGCGAGCTGGGGGCTGGAACATAAAAGCACTAGATCAGAACACTGGAAGAACTATTAGCATGTATTCTAGAAGGTGACATGCTATGTACATTGAAGGAGACTGGTGAAGTGGAAGCTATTTACCTTATTTGGAGTTTGGAGGACTGTCTAATTTGGCATGAGAGAGGACTCTATGGATTATGAAGGAGGTGTTCAGATTTTTATAGAGATTTAATAGAGAGGATCTTAGCTCCATTGTGGGTACGCGGAAATAACTGTGTATTGGATCTTGTGCTCAAAACATGGACTTAATGTTTTCTAAGAAGCTAACCCTAGTGTAAATGGTTTACAACAGAGATAGTGGTCCGAAATACGCCGTATCCAGGTGCCTCCTGGGTACAGTCTGGCGCTGCACTCGGGCAATGTCTATCCACTTAATACAGTCTTTAACAGACCAGACCTGCTGTGGCACACAAGCATGGCTGAGTCTAAACCCCTGGTGCAATGACAGCCTCTCACCCTTCCAACTCTCGGTTAAGTTGCTCGCAGACGGTTTAAATGCTGTCCCAGTCCAGCTCCTTGTTCAGCAGGTTGGTTGCTCGGTCTGAAAGCAGAAAACAAAAATTTACTGCAGGCGACGAGGTGTGCCCAACCCAACCAAGAACTTAGAAAGGTTTCTAATGCTATAAATTGTTTGGTAAGTAGATGTTCAGCACACCATCCAACCCAATATGCCATTCTTCACATTTTTCAGTTGTAGAGTAGGGACACGGTCATTTAAAGACATGAAACAATGACTCTAGACTAGGATTTACAAAAGATGTAGATACATCTGATGGGGATGCACTCTGGGCCTTTTTCGGGGCACAGCAGTAAAAGCAACCATGAGCTCAAGGTGTGTGGTATCTGGATTTATGTAGCGCAAATGAGTAGTACATATATGTATGTAGTAGTGAGTACATTGCAGTGGGTGACGGACAGGTGGGGACGGGGTGAGGAAGGGGTGCATCGCTGGATGTGAATGCAGAAGGAGGGGTTCTTCATTTCCTGGATGAACTGTTTTGAGTACAATAATACACAGAGGATTTCTTCACATAACACAACTAATATTTCTGGATAGAGATTGTCAAGAAAAAAGCACCTTATGAAAGGAGTAAGACTATTTGAAAAGCAGACTGCGTGTGAGCAATAGGAGTACCCATACTTTGGGGGTTCCTAGCTACCCCCACTACTCATCTGTGTGCACTCCCATGACTTTAGTCATGGAATCAGTGTCTCCACAAATTCCAGGCTGGGTGAGGGACAACATCAGGGGTGAGTTAGGTATTGGACATAGTCACGACAGAGCACCTGGTGGATCCGAGGATGACAAACTCTCAGGGCACAGATATTCACTTTGTGAATCAATTATAAACATAATGTTTTCACCAAGAAAGTTGCCAACCCCATTCACCCTGTTGCAAGTTATTAAAGTAACTTGGGTAAGACCACTACATACTAGCAGACTGCTTTGCAAAAGAGAGGTAAGTGTTCATCACAATAGAAAGACCACTTTGGATTGAAAATGGCTTGGTCACCTCCCAATAGTGGATAGATCAGGCGTGGTTGGCATTCGAGACAACAAGTATGATATTGCCCTATTTGCTTCCAGTAAGGAAGTCGAAAGATGCAGTATACACTACTACCTACAATAAAGAATCCATAGTGCAGTAAGATACATCAGACTCTTTGAAGATGAATTTGCAGCGCCAGATGGAATTTTAACAACCACGTTCATCCAACACATAACTAATCAATCGGTTTCTATCAGGTAGAACCATGTGTTTGAAAAAATTGATCGCCACTGATAGCAATTATAATGCTATGTACTATGTTTTTAAAAATGATTTAGATCTTTCCAAATTGTTACCATTTTGTCTCTGCAAACGCCATACTGAATAAACATAATCAGAAGTGCATATATTAAAAGATTTACTCAGTGAAACGTTTCAAATGCCTCTGTGAATTAATGAATTGGAGTGCTATTCTCTACACAACACTACACAAGAATTACATAGTTCTGTTGAACTGTTCATGTATAAGCACTTGTGCTACTCATGCCACTTGGGTCAATTTGATTGCAAGTCAAGATTTCTAAAAATCTTTGTTTGCTTAATTTGTTGAGGATTATTTATAATTCAAAAAGGAACCCCATAACCCCAATGAATATGTGTACATAATCAGCATGCTTAACGTTTCCAGTTTCAGTTAACAAAACAAAATCAAAGCAGTTACATTAAGTATAATGTTTGCACAGGCAAGTACATAACTATGCAAATGAACTCATGACTCATCTTAACAGGCATCCGACAATGAGGACAAGCAGGCCATCTCATACAGAACAGAGGGCTGATGTCCCTAACAGCCTGACACAAGTGAAGGCAGTCTGCGTCTAAATCCGGTCTGAATAACTACTGTCTCATTGGGGTGTATAGTACAGTCTATGAAGCTATTTGTGTTGCATTACCCTATGTCTACTTTGTAGAAAGAGGGCCCTTGTCTTGGAGCAAAGCGAATGGCATTGTTAATCCGATGGTGTCATTCACAGGACCACAGCTCAGTGTTGCATGGGAGCTTCTGTCCCCACAACTCTAGAGTTATCCACAATGTTGTATATATGAAAGATAACGTGCGGTTGCAAGGGAGAAACAACTTGCTTCAATAGTGCATGCTGTATCTGAGGTTCACTCAGGAAGGAAGGGTAACTGTTATAAAATGTGCTGCTGAGTCTAAAATATAAAAATACATCTATTGAGGCTGTATTTCCTACCTCTTTGAACTGAGGTAAAACAAGAAAGATGCTACATTGTTGTTTGTCTCCCATTTTAAGCAACCCAACCATGTGAACTGCGTCTGCACAATACTGTATTGCAACAAACAAGCAGGGGTTATCCACCGCCAATAGGTCTGGTGAATACAAGAATACAATTATAATGCCAGTCCATACATGCCAGCGTTTAACTGAGACGAAAGCACAATTAGAGATTTAGGGCCAGATGTAGGAAGGCAAATACCAGTCGTTACCGACCGGTATTTGGAGTTTGGAATGTAGGGGCATGTTAAAATGAAAGAAATAGAAAAAACATCTATTTCTTCCATTTTGGTATAATCGCGGCACCCGCGCGTTACTTTTAAAATGTTATAAGGATAAATCTAACCCAGTCACCAAAGAAAGCTCTGCATGGACTCATACAACATGCTACAGACCCATCCCAACAGTCACTCATATCAAGCTTAGGTCAACCAGAAATACAAGCGCCAGCAGCACCCAGCATGACAAGGTACACATGGAGGAATGCCTCACCCGTTCGACATCCCTGGACCCTGTCGGCATAAGAAAAGAGCACTGCTTGCCACCTCTTCGAAGCACGGCAACAGAGAGACTAGCCACGTAAGGACGGCGTACCACGTTTTGCTGCTGCCCATCAGGTACTGCTGGGGAGGGGGAAAAACCAATAACCCCATGAGAAGCCACCTCTTCCCCAACACCCAAGGATGTTGCCAAGAAGTCCAGAGCTGCCCTGGACAAGAGAAGCATCAAGGGGCCAAGGGAGGTCCAGTGCAGGTGATGGAAAAAGTAAAGCAGTCAAACTCCATGAAGATGCAAGGGGAACGAGCACTGAGCACACAACCCCTGTTGGCCGTTTGACACCACCGCAAGCGAGGAAATTGTGCCACCCACCCTCAGTGGTGACTGGACACAACCACAAGATACAAAACTAGCTCACCAAGTGCCAGTAGAGGGCACACACAAAGAAGACGAAGTGTGTGAAGTCTGAGGTGCACGACGCATGCACCCAGAAGCGTGTCAGCACAGGCAAATGCCCAGGGGGGAGAGACCTCTCCGAAGAGAAGCAATGCCGAAGACAGCAGAGTGCCCTCCCTCACACTGCCTCAAGACGGAGTCATCAATGACCCAAGACAGACAAGAAGAGAGTCGCACACCCCACGTGGCAGGTCACCACCACAACGTACGTTCCGACATCAGGCGACACGTGGCCGGACACCACAGTAGCACAGCAAGTATGGAGCACATCACTCGCAGTGACCAACTCCGCCAAGCATGCCAGTAGGGAGGCAGGATCAAGTGCCACGATGGTGCAGCCTTGAGGCGCAAGCACAATGCCTGTGAGTGAATTGAAGAGGAGCAGCGCAAAATACCGGAGGAGGGGATGGTGCACCTGAAAGGTCCCCAAGAGGAAGAAGCCAGTCCCTACAGGACAGACCTGCGACAGGTCTGCAGAAAGGTGAAGACCGTCCCAAGAACTGCACGCGACCAGCGAGATGTCCATGTGGCCTAAACATGAGACATGTGGCAGGATGCCACATCCAAGGAGGACCTGGTCGGTAGGAGGAAAAGAGAATGGCGTCGCAAAGGAAGAAAGAACAGTGGCACGACGCCACAGGGCAGACAACCACCAAAGGCGCGCAAGATGGAACGGAGAAGAGCGAAAGGACAGAGGACTTGTGCCCACACTGGAGAAGGTGTTCATCAGCACAAGCCAGCCACCGGGGTGAAGAGACGTCACTGGAAACAGCTTCGCGGGAGGACCAACCGTAAGCCGCTAGCAAGCGCAATCTGCGTCAGGCCCCACACTTCGCAGTTTGACCGTCTTCTCACCGGTCACCAGCTGCTTGGTATCGATAGCACCACAATTAGCAAGTGCACCTGCTGGAAGACAACTGCAAATGCCCACGAAATCCCTCTAGTCCTCCTCAATCCACAAGGTCACCCAAGGCAAGAGATCGCTGCCTGTTGCCCAACTGAAGGAAAATTACTGTGTTCGTCATCATCCAGGTGCATCATCACCAAGGACGTCAAAGGAGCATCGCACCACCAGTGTGGATCCCCACACTACAGACAACCGGAGTTTAACCAGGCTAGCCACCCAGGAACCTTCTGTGTGCCCCCGTCAACCTGAAGCCTGCCGCAGTAGAGCATACCCAACCATTGGAATATCCACCATTGGGGTTACACGAGGCTTGGCCGTGGCCCTGTTGGGAGTTCTGCAGTGACCCCTCAGCGCGGCCCTCAAAAGGCCCGCACAGCCCACGCGGTCACGTGGCAATCCAGGTGCAAGGGCCTCGATGGAGTTCCTGTGAGAGGGAAATCCAAATAGGAGAGATGCATCGGCAGCAGCTCCACGACAGGCACGGGTAGCATGGAGGTCACAGTCGAAGACTGGTCACCCAAAGACCATTGGAGGAAAGCACAGAACCTGAGACCTGACGGTGAGAACGGCCAGACTGAGACATAACCCTCTGAGCTACATGAGCGCCTTGGCTGTGGTCCTGTTGGCAGTTCCTCAGCTACGTGTCAGGGACTGTCCGGGACTATGTGGGGAACACGGTCAGGGACTTGGACAAGGACTGGGAACTGGGTAGAAGACGTACACAGAAAGGAGGAGTACAGTGCTGCCCAGGATCATACAAGGAGTCAGAGGAGAAAAAGCGATCCAAAGGGGAAGCCTGTACAAGTGAACAAGATGGGTAAGACTCAGAAAGGAAGGGCACTCACAAGGCAATTTAGCATTCAGACTAACTACACCCAGGACGGACGTGCAAGAAATATATACAATACAACATTAACAATAAAGGGGGGTGTGGGGTAAAGCACTCAGGAGCTCCACATGGTAAGACTGAAGCTCAGTAAGTTTCTTACCCGCAATTGCTGTTACAGATACTGACTGCAAATACCCACATGTAGGACATGCATGCAAAGGCAGGGTCTGTGGAGCTTATACCTATAGTGATGTTACAAATGTAACTCAAAGACAAAACTCACAGTGAACAAGAAACACCACCTAGGTAGTCAGCTGAGCCCACGGATCCTGGCGATCAAACAGAAACGCGCAAGGCAGTAACAGCAAAGGGGTAGAACTAAACACAAGCACAATAGACAAGGAGCTAGCAAGGAGGAGTGCTTAACAGGAAAGGAAGGAAATGACAGGGCACACTTGGCAGAAAGCAGGTAACAAACATACAAGGTAACAGAAGTAAGACAGCAGAATAGAAAGGTAGCAAACGAGAACTGGAACCAAGGAAATGGGAAGCAAGGCACGGACTGGAAACGGATATACAGAAGGGGAGGCTACAAGGGTATACTAGAATAGTGCAGGTTAAGGAATCAAGAAAACAAAGTAACATAGAAGGCAGTGCTGGGGCAGGAACAAGAAGTGAGCTAAGGCTCGGGAGTCAATGCAGCACTGCAGACAGTGCTGGTTCAGGAACAGGGAACTACCAAAGCTTCAGGAGTCAAGGTAGCACTGCAGGCAATACTGGTTCAAGGAAACAGGACATAGCTACAGCTCAGGAAACAAGGAGTCAAGAGGGCACTGCAAGCAGTGCAAATCAGGAACAAGAAATAGCTAAGCCCAGGAACAAGAACAAAGAATAACTATAGCTCTGGAACTCAGGATACAAGGTAGCACTGCAGGCAGTGCTAATACAGGTACAAGGAATAGCTATAGCTCAGGAACTCAGGAAACAAGGTAGCACTGTAGGCAGTGCTAATTCAGGCACAAGGATTAGCTATAGCTCAGGAATCAAGGAACAAGGATTAACTATAGCTCAGGAATCAGGAAACAAGGTAGCACTGCAAGCAGTGCTAATTCAGGAGAAGGAAACTGCTGTAGTTCAGGAATACTAAGGCTCAGGGGTCAGGGTAGCACTGCAGCCAGTGCTAATTCACGAACAGGGAAAACCACAGCAGATCAGGAACAAGGCATAATTAAAGCTCAGGAAACAAGAATAGCAAAAGCTCAGGAGCACTGGAAACAAGGATTGGTCTCACTGGTAAACAGCTACAATGACCAACCTTTGCCTGAAGGGAGCTGGGGCTTAAAAGAGCTCACATTAATCACATGCAGCTGGTGTGAGCAGGCTAGCAGCAGCCAGCCACAGGTGAGCTTAATTCCTTAACCCATCCTTGGCCTGCAGGGGTGGAGACAAAGCAGTGAGCAGGGGATTCTGGGTAATGGAGTTTCAGGTATGAGTAGGCTGGCTTTAAGTCTAATCAGGCTGGCTTTCACAAAACCCGGCATGGATTGTGAATGGATGTCAATTCCCAAATAGTGTCCAAATGGCTGGAAGTCAAGATATGCATGCAGGGGAGTGTCAGGAAGCATATTAGAACACTGGAGAGTCCCACAGTTCAGCCCCCTGGTGGTGGACACCAGAACACAGGGAGCAAATCGTGATAGTACTCCCCCTCCAAACACCGTCTCCCGGAGTCTGGAACTGGATCTAAAGCCTTTGCTCCTAAGAATTAAGTCAATTCCCATCATAGATTCAGTGCACGCTATCAGAGGACTGAAGGTAAATTGTGATGTTCTGGAGAGTTGGATAATACTCTGTAAATTAACAGCAGTATTGAAGGTAGAACTTGAAGAGTCCAAATCCAGTGACAAGGGCTTAGAAGCCTGCAGTAAATATGTTTGAAGTCCTAATGATGACAGGCTAGAGTAGCACTCTGAACACAAAGGCTGAGGGTCAAAAGCAGATAACGGATTGGCAGGAGGCACAGAGGTCAAAGACAAACTGGCTGAAAATGAAGGAGGTGATAGGAAGCAGATCTGAAGTTCTGGCCCGGAAGAAAATATACTAAAGATACACATGCAGGAGACTTAGGAAGCAGGTATGCAGGAGACCCAGGCCCTGGAGGCTTACATGTTGAGAGTTTTGTCTTTGGTGCTGGAGGTTCAGTCTCTGCATGTATATGTATTGAGACCTCTGAAGGCCAGGAAACTGGAAGCACAGGGTCAAAACGTTGGCACAGTAGAGGCTCCAGTCCAGAAGGCAGGGAGCCTGGAAGCTCTGGTGCAGAAGGCAGGGAGCCTGGAAGCTCTGGTGCAGGAGGCAGGGAGCCTGGAAGCTCTGGTGCAGGAGGCAGGGAGCCTGGAAGCTCTGGTGCAGGAGGCAGGGAGCCTGGAAGCACTGGTGCAGGAGGCAGGGAGCCTGGAAGCTCTGGTGCAGGAGGCAGGGAGCCTGGAAGCTCTGGTGCAGGATCGGGCTCTGGAGGCAGCAGGCCGGCTGAGGACCCGGGCTCTGGAGGCAGCAGGCCGGCTGAGGACCCGGGCTCTGGAGGCAGCAGGCCGGCTGAGGACCCGGGCTCTGGAGGCAGCAGGCCGGCTGAGGACCCGGGCTCTGGAGGCAGCAGGCCGGCTGAGGACCCGGGCTCTGGAGGCAGCAGGCCGGCTGAGGACCCGGGCTCTGGAGGCAGCAGGCCGGCTGAGGACCCGGGCTCTAGAGGCAGCAGGCCGGCTGAGGACCCGGGCTCTAGAGGCAGCAGGCCGGCTAAGGACCCGCGCTCTGGAGGAAGGTAGTTTGGAGGCCCCGGTACTGATGGCAGGAAGGCTGCAGGTTCCGGCTCAGATAGCAGTTAGGCTGCAGGCTTGGGCTCAGATGCCAAGCAAACTGAGGATTCTGGAGACTCTGAAAGACGACAAGCTGATGGCATAGGGGCACAAGGATGATAGTCTTTAAATTCTGGAAAGGGCGGTAGCCCTTGAACAGTAGCTTCCTTGTTGTCTGTAGTGAAATCTTCACAGTTGCTTTGCACATTAAAACACGCTGAAGTTCTTTCTTCAGGATGGCTATGAATAGTGCTTTTCTTAGAGTCTCTGATGACCAGACTTCCTTTACCATTTGGCAGTTCACAACTCTTAGTCCGAGGAAATAGGCCAGAGAATACTTGGTCATGGGAGGTCTTTTCATTTTCTGCAGCATTACAAGGTGGTACAAATGCATCGGAGCATAGAGCATTATCATTTCCTGACTCAATTTGTGTTGTGCTTGAAGGCAAGGGAGAAAACAAGGACTCAGGAGTTTGTGTCTTCTCAGCAAGGAGGTTGACTTGAGTCGCAGCAGTTATATCAAGAGTGTGGTCTGAGTCACAGGATATTGTCACATCAGGGATTATGTGTTCAGGTTTTTTCTGTATGTCAATGGCCTGTCTATGGGTTATCTCGAAGATAGAACTGACCTCACTACCAGGAAAAGAAAGAAAAGAGATGTTTTTTGTTTTGCCTGGCATTTGGGGTTCCTGAAAAGTGGAAGGACGCATCTCAGATGTAGTGCCTACATGTAATTTAGCACTACAAGACAAAACACCAGAGGAGTTAGAAAATTCAGACTTCATACACATACTTTCATTAACTGCACTGTGAGAAAAAGTACTATGGCTTTTCTGAATGGACTCGGAGTGATAAGTCACAGTATTAGTCACACAATTGCTGAACCAGCTCTGAGGGGAACGCAAAAGAGAGCGCAAGGTTTCATTCTCTATTTCTAAGGAGGCTAAAATAGAGGTGGAAAAGTTGTCTTGTACAGGGGTTTTAGATTCCCACTTAAACTCTGGGTTATAGTTTTTCAACAGAGTTTGAAACATTTTATTTTCTTGTTGTAATTCAAGAATTTTAGATGACATTATATCCTGTGAAGACTGACGATCTTGGTCTACAAGGACAGTCGAAGACTTGGCGGCTTCACAACAAGCAACAAATCTACACCTTGTATTTTGTTTAAACTGACTATTAGTCACCTGTGTTCTAGTAGGTTTTTTCTCTCTTTTGGTAAACTGATGGTTTACCTTGAATGTAGAATTTAACAAGGTCCCTTTAGTGTCCGGGACTGTGATCTTTACTGGATTAAAAGACTGGGTAACATTATGTGAATGGAAAACAGAGGTTATGAATTGGATCTGCTCTTTCTTTGGTTGTGTGGTTGAACATTGTATTTTACAACCACTGACAGCAGACATGCGAGAATCAGAATTCTTGTTCAGCAAACTCAGTAAGGTATCATTCTCCTTTTGTAATGCTGACACAGACATTGAATCTGGATCAGAACAGAAGATTAAGTCAGGATCTAGCAAAGAGGTGTTTGAGAGTCAATGAGTAAAATATTCAGAACGTAAATGTCCATTTTTCATAAGAGAATTAATTGTTTCATACTAGGGTGAACATTCTCAAACTGGAAAGTAGACACTAAATGTCTCTCATTGGTGAGCACTGGGGAACAGGCCTGAACAAACTTAAATGATGCACTGGTGTGTCTCTTTCTTAAACCTCTCATTATAACACACTTTTAATATTTGCACTCACAAATGAAACAGAAAAATGGTAGCTAACTGAATGCAAAGAAACCTCACAAGTGATCATGGAAATGTGGGTTGGTCATTCTATCAGGGACTGTCCGGGAGTATGTGGGGAAGGGACTTGGACAAGGACAAGTACTGGGAACTGGGTAGAAGACGTACACAGAAAGGAGGAGTACAGTGCTGCCCAGGATCATACAAGGAGTCAGAGGAGAAAAAGCGATCCAAAGGGGAAGCCTGTACAAGTGAACAAGATGGGTAAGACTCAGAAAGGAAGGGCACTCACAAGGCAATTTAGCATCCAGACTAACTACACCCAGGACGGACGTGCAAGACATATATACAATACAACATTAACAATAAAGGGGGGTGTGGGGTAAAGAACTCAGGAGCTCCACATGGTAAGACTGAAGCTCAGTAAGTTTCTTATCCGCAATTGCTGTTACAGATACTGACTGCAAATACCCACCTGTAGGATATGCATGCAAAGGCAGGGTCTGTGGAGCTTATACCTATAGTGATGTTATTAATGTAACTCAAAGACAAAACTCACAGTGAACAAAAAACACCACCTAGTTAGTCAGCTGAGCCCCCGGATCCTGGCGATCAAACAGGAATGCGCAAGGCAGTAACAGCAAAGGGGTAGAACTAAACACAAGCACAATAGACAAGGAGCTAGCAAGGAGGAGTGCTTAACAGGAAAGGAAGGAAATGACAGGGCACACTTGGCAGAAAGCAGGTAACAAACATACAAGGTAACAGAAGTAAGACAGCAGAATAGAAAAGCAGCAAACGAGAACTGGAACCAAGGAAATGGGAAGCAAGGCACGGACTGGAAACGGATATACAGAAGGGGAGGCTACAAGGGTATACTAGAATAGTGCAGGTTAAGGAATCAAGAAAACAAAGTAGCATAGAAGGCAGTGCTGGGGCAGGAACAAGACGTGAGCTAAGGCTCAGGAGTCAAGGCAGCACTGCAGACAGTGCTGGTTCAAGGAAACAGGTCATAGCTACAGCTCAGGAAACAAGGAGTCAAGAGAGCACTGCAAGCAGTGCAAATCAGGAACAAGAAATAGCTAAGCCCAGGAACAAGAACAAAGAATAACTACAGCTCGGGAACTCAGGAAACAAGGTAGCACTGCAGGCAGTGCTAATTCAGGTACAAGGAATAGCTATAGCTCAGGAACTCAGGAAACAAGGTAGCACTGTAGGCAGTTCTAATTCAGGAGAAGGGAAACTGCTGTAGTTCAGGAATACTAAGGCTCAGGGGTCAGGGTAGCACTGCAGCCATTGCTAATTCACAAACAGGGAAAACAGCAGCAGATCAGGAACAAGGCATAATTAAAGCTCAGGAAACAAGAATAGCAAAAGCTCAGGAGCACTGGAAACAAGGATTGGTCTCACCGGTCAACAGCTACAATGACCAACCTTTGCCTGACGGGAGCTGGGGCTTAAACGAGCTCACAGTAATCACATGCAGCTGGTGTGAGCAGGCTAGCAGCAGCCAGCCACAGGTGAGCTGAATTCCTCCACCCATCCTTGGCCTGCAGGGGTGGAGACAAAGCAGTGAGCAGGCAATTCTGGGTAATGGAGTTTCAGGTATGAGTAGGCTGGCTTTAAGTCTAATCAGGCTGGCTTTCACAAAACCTGGCATGGATTGGGAATGGATGTCAATTCCCAAATAGTGTTCAAATGGCTAGAAGTCAAGATATGCATGCAGGGGAGTGTCAGGAAGCATATTAGAACACTGGAGAGTCCCACAGTCCAGCCCCCTGGTTTTTGGCACGAGAACACAGGGAGCAAATCGTGACAGTACTCCCCCTCCAAAGACCGTCTCCCGGAGTCTGGAACTGGATCTAAAGCCTTTGCTCCTAAGAATTAAGTCAATTCCCATCATAGATTCAGTGCACGCTATCAGAGGACTGAAGGTAAATTGTGATGTTCTGGAGAGTTGGATAATACTCTGTAAATTAACAGCAGTATTGAAGGTAGAACTTGAAGAGTCCAAATCCAGTGACAAGGGCTTGGAAGCCTGCAGTAAATATGTTTGAAGTCCTGATGATGTCAGGCTAGAGTAGCACTCTGAAAACAAAGGCTGAGGGTCAAACGCAGATAACGGATTGGCAGGAGGCACAGAGGTCAAAGACAAACTGGCTGAAAATGAAGGAGGTGATAGGAAGCAGACCTGAAGTTCAGGCCCGGAAGAAAACATACTAAAGATACACATGCAGGAGACGTAGGAAGCAGGTATGCAGGAGACCCAGGCCCTGGAGGCTTACATTTTTTTTTGTAAAACAATTTTTATTGCAGATAATAATGCAAACATTACAGGTATTTCTCATGTAAGAGCATGCGGGATCTCAAAATAATCAAGTCTCTGCAATATAATTTTCCACATCATCGCAATTCGTGGTCTGGGGCTGGGTGGTAGTTGTCACACCAATTGCTTCCCCTTCATCACTACTCAATGACGTATCTGATGATCAACCGCTGTCTGCTTTTAACTTTACTTTCCCCCCTCCACCAACCCCCCCTTCCAGCATCCGGTCCGTTCAAACTGTTAGGTCGGTGGCAATGGAATGTTGCAACCCCCCTCCCCCCCTTCCGTGCCCTCCCCCCACCCACGGTGGTCAGTGGTGTCTCGCGTCTGGGTTGTCGCATGGTGAAGTGTGTTGGTGATCTGCGGAGTCTGGAGATGTCTAAGGAGTGTGTGTGTCCATGGTGGGAGCTATGGCGGGTATCACCTCCCCGGGTCCCCCAGGGTCCTCAGCTTCATCTTCTCCCTCGCTCTCCACTGTGTTATCTCTAAGTGCCTGGACTAGAGTTTCCCAAGCTAGTGCCGCTTCCTGGGCCTTCTCGTCAGGCCCCCGTCGAGCCAGTTGATATCTGATCGTGCTCTCTGCCGCCGCCCATTTCCGGAACTCAGTCAGCCATTTCCTATGTGTCGGCGCTGCCTTCGCTTTCCATCCCCTAGTGAGTTCCCTCTTCGCAAGGAGTAGGCCCATGTCTATAAATTTGCTTGTCAGTTTATTCTTACGTGTGTGCGGAAACCAGTGAAGGAGTGTAGTTGCACTATCGTAGTGTAGCTCCCTCTCTGTGACCGCGTTCATGGTATCGCCCACATCCCTCCAGAAGTCCTGCAAGTGTGGGCAGTCCCTCAGCATGTGCAGTAAGTCTGCGTCCAACCGTGCGCATCTAGGACACGCTGCATCCTCTGCTCCAAAGTATTGCGCTATTTTGTGCGGAGTGAGATAAGCCCTATGAAGGATGTAGAGCTGTATTAACTGGAACCGAGCGTTCCTAGTGCTCTTCTTGGGCCTCTGAACCAACTGGGCCCACGTCGTATCCGGGATCTCCCTCTGCAGGTCAGTCTCCCATTGGGTTTTTAAGCGCGTAAGGGGTCGTAAGGTGCTCTTGAGTATTCTGGAGTGTAGGCACGTGACCGCCTTGACCGTGCCTGCGGCCATCATCACATATTGACACGGTGGCGACGTCGTGGGCTCACACAGTCCCTCGCCCCAGTGCGCTTGGATCCCTCGTACCACCGCCGCGTGTAGCAAATAGCCACCTCTCGGAAGGTCGAATTGTTCCTGTAAGGATTGATACGGCGCGAGTACCCCGTCAGTGAAAAGGTCTCCCACCATCTGTAAGCCAGCCTCCTCCCAACTCCGAAGGCTCGACCAGTCGCCTCCATGCGGCAGTGCCGTGAGCATACCCAGTGGAATTTCGGGTGCGTACGGGTGACCGGTGCCCGCGCGCTTATGCACGCGGCTCCAGCAGAGCCTCAATGTCCGCTCCTCCTGAGATAAGTCTCTGAGTGCTAGCTTCTGCTGCAGGGTGATGTATGCTAGCACATGGCGAGGGGTGCCAGTGTCCCTTTCCTGCTCCGGGCCCCGGTATACCCTTGCCACTTCCTGCGTGAGGAATTGCAACTGGGCGGCCAAATAATAATACTCGAAATCAGGGACCGCGAGTCCGCCCTCGTTCTTCGGGCGGGTCAGGGTCGCCAAGGCTATCCTCCGCCTGCCAGCCCCCCACAGAAAGGACACCACCTGGGATCTTAGCCGTCGAAATACGGCACTTGGAATCCACACTGGCAAGGTTCGAAAGAAGTACAGTAACCGCGGCAGGGCGATCATTTTTAGTAACGAGACCCGGCCTGTCATTGACAGCGGGAGGGTGGCCCAGAAAAGCATGTTACCCTGCAGTGCTCGGATGCAACGGTTTATATTGCCTTCTAGCAAATCTGCGGGTTCGTGGTAAATGTACACCCCTAGGTAGGGCAAACAGGCCGGCTCCCAGCGGGGCACGGGACGGGTCATGGGGCACCTCTCCGCTTTCCGGAGGGGAAAGAGGCAAGTCTTCGCCCAGTTCACCTTCAGGCCCGATACTTCTCCGAAACGCGCCAACAGGTCTTCCGCCCCCACCACTGCCTCTTCGGCATTCTCCAGGAACAGTAGGAGGTCGTCCGCATATAATGATATGTAATGACGGGTCCCGTCCACCTCCAGTCCTTGGTAGGAGTCACCTTTCCTAGCTAGTGCTGCCAGCGGCTCTATCGCGAGGGCGAACAGCAAGGGAGAGAGTGCACACCCTTGTCTAGTGCCCCTAAGCACTGCATATTTATCTGAGATCAACGCGCCTATTCGCACCCTAGCGCCCGCTGACGCATACAGCACCTCCGTCCACCGCACGTACTCATCCCCAATGCCGAAGCTTCGCAGCACTTTGTACAAGTAGCCCCATTCCAGGCTGTCGAAGGCTTTTTCTATATCGATCGCCATCACCACCGGGGCCTTGGCGGTCGGAGGAGGATCCGCTATGAGCCTCAGCAACCTACGGATGTTGTGAGACGTATTCCTAGTGGGGATAAAGCCCGACTGATCCTTGTGAACCAAGTCTTGCATGTGGGCCATCAGCCTGGTGGCCAGGACAGTGCTCAAGATTTTATAGTCCGTCGTGAGCATCGACAGAGGTCTGTACGATGCCGGGTCAGAGCCGGTCCTATGCGGCTTGAGCAAGGGGATCATGAGCGCCTCGCGCATCGAACAGGGCAATTCCCCCCTCTCTTTCGCCTCGTTATATATGATTTGGAGCCGTGGGGCAAGGATATCAATGTATTTACCATAGAACTCGACGGGAAGGCCGTCCACTCCCGGCGTTTTCCCGCGCGCCATTTTCTTTATGGCCCCCCTAATTTCCGCTAGGTCAATCGGGCCCCCAAGGGCTTCTGCTTGGTCCGGTTCTAGGCACGGCAAGTGTATCTCAGACAACAAGTTCTCTAATATCTCGGTTCGGTCCGCTGGGCTTCCCCTATACAGTCGCTCGTAGTACGCTTTAAAGCATTGTAAAATGTCTGGCTGGGTGTAACACTTGGTGCCGTTCGCATCAATCAGGGACAATATTGGAGCAGCACCCCTATTGGGGTTCGCCAACCAGGCTAGGAGCGTCCCCGTCTTATCTCCCTCAGCGAGCGCTTTGGTTAAGTATGTTTTGTGATCAAAACAGCGAAGGCGCTCCACCTCTACTGCCAGCGCTTCTCGCGCCGAGCATACGCTATCCTGCATGTCGGGGCGGTTGGGCCGACGTTTCTCCACCTCCCGCAAGGCTCGCTCGGCCTTGTCCACATCTTCCACCAGTGTTCGCCGCACCCCCGCGAACTTCCCTATACAATGCCCCCTTACTACCACCTTGAGCGCGTCCCATTCCACCGCCCTGGAAGAGGCCGTCCCCTCATTTTCGGCAAAGTAGTGGGTGATTCTATCTTCCAACGCTCCGCTGAACGGCGGATCGTCCAAAGTGTCCGGATGAAGCCGCCACGTCGGAATTGGTGAAACCACATTCATCCAGGCAAAGGTAAGAAGTAGGGGGTTGTGGTCCGAGATCGTGCGTGCTAGATATTCAGTACGGGCAACCATTGGTAACACCGACTGGGAGCAGAGGAACGTGTCAATGCGCACGTGGAGGTCGTGTATACCCGAATAAAAGGAGTAATCCCTCGCAGTGGGGTGTTGGGCGCGCCACGCATCCGTCAGGTCCCATAGCCCCTGCCAGTTTGATCTGTGTTTTGCCAGTCTGTGAACTGGGGATGCGTGTAGTGGTGGGTGCGACCTATCGAGGGTGGCATCTGCCACGGAGTTGAGATCCCCCCCCAGTAGCACTGAACCTGTTAAATAGGAGGCTAGCTGTTTGGTCAGTCTATTGAAGTACGATGCTTGCTCTACATTTGGCGCATAGGCGCTGCAAAGTGTCAACTGACGCCCCCGAAGCAAACCCTCAACCGCCACATACCTCCCTTCCGGGTCTACTGTGTGCCTAGTAACTTGAAAGGGAACCCCCGCCCGGATCCAGAGAAGTGTTCCCCTGGCAAACGCCGAGTACGTGGTGTGGAATAAGTGCCCCCTCCATCTCCTCTGCAGTGCGGTGCCCTCCTTCTTAGTTAAGTGGGTCTCTTGGAGGAAGGCAATGTGTATCCCCCTGCGAACCAGGTAGGCGTGTATCTTGTGTCTCTTAGTCATGGAATTTAGTCCCCGCACATTCCAGGACACACACTTCAACGAACCCATGTCAGCCATCACCCCAGTCAGCGCAGGTTAGATCAATAAATTTCCGCTTCCGGACACCAGACATCTTCCCACCACTTCCCATCCCCACCCCCCCGCCCAACTTCCCAACCCCAAGTGCACCTCGAGTCACCCCAACTACTCCAGGTCCCCCCTCCCCCAGAACAGGACCCAACTGCGAAGCTGAGGCACCCATCCAAACTAGTGAGCAAACGTGCTCACGTAAACTTGTAGTCCGCGGTAATCACCACGGAGGCCTTATGGGCCCTGTGGTGCGTGAGCTGGCTACTGAACCTCTCAAGCCTCGGTCCCAGGTCCCTCTGCCCCACAATACTCAATGCGACTTATAAAAGGAAAGTCTCACAGTAGTCTGTTCCAATATCCAGGGGGGGCGCCGCCTCCAGGTTCTCTTCACTCAGAGGCCGCGGACAGCTGTCAGGGTTCAACGATTTCCCCCGACGTCTGGGGGGTGATCTTCGGGCCCCTAGCCCCCTCCAGTCCCGAGAAGTCAGTGTCCGATCCCGTGGCCAGGGCCTCAGAGGCCGATTCTCTTGCCGAGTGGACCGACGCCGTTCCCGACACCTCTTTAACCGCCTGTAGCGCAGCTCTTCGTTCCTCTTCAGTTTGCGACGTAGAAGGCTTCTTGGATCCCCGGTTGCGCCCCCGGAGTCTTCTCGACCGCCTGATCGCATGATTCTGGTGCTCCTCCTCGGCCCGAAAGCGAGCCCCATCCGTGCCCGCCTTGTAGGTGTCCCACCAGGCCCAGGCATCCGCCGGAGATTCAAAGAACAACGCCTTGTCGTCTACTATCACACGTAGCTTGGCCGGGAACAGCAGGGAGTATTGCAGGCCCTCGGTACGTAGCTCCTTTTTGATGGTTAGGAAGGAGGCTCGCTGTTTTTGGGTTTCAAATGTATAGTCTGGGAACAGCGTGACGTTACTATTGTCCACTTGAAATGGGCCCGCTTCCCTGGCCCGCTGAAGGAGCCAGTCTCTGTCTTTATAATGGAGCAATTTGATAACCACCGGTCGCGGCGGGAGACCCTGGCGTGGGGGTCGGGAAGGCACGCGGTGCGCCCTCTCAAGTGTGAAGAAGGGAGATAAGCCCTCCGGGGCAACCACGGTTTTGAACCAGTCAGTCAGGTAGCCCACCATGTCCGTGCCTTCTTTTTTTTCCGGCAGGCCAACCAGGCGTACGTTATTCCGCCGACTGCGGTTTTCAGCGTCCTCCGCTCTCTTCTCTAGGGCCTGTATCCGCTCCATCGCTTCCGTGAGTCGTCCCTCCATCGATTTGTGGGCCGGCACGACATCTTGTAGGGCAACTTCCGTGGCCTTGACCCTGTCTTGTAGCTTCGCATGATCTGCGCGCAGGTGCCCCAGCCCCGTCGCTACTTGACCAATATCGTGTTGTAGGGCCTCCTTCGTGGCAGCAATGGCGTCTAGAATCCGGTCCTGCATCAGCTGGAGCTCCGTGGGGGGTTGCGGGGAGTCGTCTGGCGCTTCCGTGGCCGGGCTCCCATCCCCTTTGGGTCCTCTAGGCTTACCCATCCTGCACCTCCCAGCAATTCAGGGCCCTCCGGGTGGTCCGGCGTCAACGATGTCTCCCGCAGTAGGCCGCTGCTAGCCCCAATGCAGTCTCGCAACCAGCCGTCGTCGGGCGGAGAGCCGGGTCTTTGGGGGTCGTGCGGCAGAAATCAGAATTGGCGCCAGTGAACCGTTATGGCACATCCGCTTCTCCCGGTAGCCAGGCGCCAGGGGTCTGCACCGGGGTCCACCAGCCGGCCCCGCCTGCCGGTCAGCAGTCCGTGGAGCTCCCCTCAGCGGTACAGCAGCGCCACTGACCCGGAGCCACCCTCCACGCAGGGATCGCCACCGGGCGCCAGAGGTGGGGTCGAAAGCGTAGGATCCACAGGGCCCCAGCGGGCGTATTTCTCCCTCCGGTCTCGATTCCCCTCTTCCCTCGGGTCTAGGGCCGATTCAATGCCCCTCCGTCGCGGAGACAGTTGCACCCTGCACGGCCGGTCCGGGATGGGCCACCGCCCAAGCAAGTCGCAGGCCCCGTCGTCGGGCTATAAAGTGTCCCCCTGAGCAGGGTCGTGCTCCCTCCGGGCAGCCTCCACTCACAGTGTCCATGGATGGCCCTCCCAAAGCAGGTCTATAGCGTCACGGCCACTTCCGGGGGTATCGCGCTGGTGCAGGGCTCAGAGGCGTCCACAGGGATCACAGGCCTCAAAGCCGGGGCCTCGAGTAAGCCCCCTCGCTGTTGTGGGCGGAGCTCCGCCAGAACCCCACTCCCGGGCGGACCTCGCACCGAGCACAGGATCTGCCGCCGCTCCAGGGGGCCGCCGCCTCCGCACTCCACCAGACCCGCACTCCACTGTGCCCCACGCTGTGGCCTCAGGACCTCCGGAGCGGGCACGTCTCTACTCCGCAGTGGCAGCGATGCAGGGAGCCGCCATCTTGTCCCCAGCCGTCTCGGGAACCTCTCACCCCTCGGCGTCCGGTATATTCGGCGTAGCGGCGCTCCGACCCCACCGGAACAGACCTGTGGGCTGGCTCCGGGATCGACCCGATTTCCACGGGGATCCCGGGTCTAAATCAGGATGAAAGGCGGATTACAGGGCTGAGGGTCGGGAGCCTCGCTAGGCTGCGACCGCGTCCATCGGCTGCTGCCCTGGAGGCTTACATGTTGAGAGTTTTGTCTTTGGTGCTGGAGGTTCAGTCTCTGCATGTATATGTATTGAGACCTCTGAAGGCTAGGAAACTGGAAGCACAGGGTCAAAACGTTGGCACAGTAGAGGCTCAAGTCCAGAAGGCAGGGAGCCTGGAAGCTCTGCTGCAGAAGGCAGGGAGCCTGGAAGCTCTGGTGCAGAAGGAAGAGAGCCTGGAAGCTCTGGTGCAGAAGGAAGAGAGCCTGGAAGCTCTGGTGGTGAAGGCAGGGAGCCTGGAAGCTCTGCTGCAGAAGGCAGGGAGCCTGGAAGCTCTGCTGCAGAAGGCAGGGAGCCTGGAAGCTCTGATGCAGGATCGGGCTCTGGAGGCAGAAGGCCAGCTGAGGACCCGGGCTCTGGCGGCAGCAGGCCGGCTGAGGACCCGGGCTCTGGAGGAAGCAGGCCGGCTGAGGACCCGGGCTCTGGAGGCAGCAGGCCGGCTGAGGACCCGGGCTCTGGAGGCAGCAGGCCGGCTGAGGACCCGGGCTTTGGAGGGAGCAGGCCGGCTGAGGACTCGGGCTCTGGAGGAAGGTAATTTGGAGGCCCCCTTACTGATGGCCGGAAGGCTGCAGGTTCCGGCTCAGATAGCAGGTAGGCTGCAGGCTTGGGCTCAGATGCCAAGCAAACTGAGGATTCTGGAGACTCTGAAAGACGACAAGCTGATGGCATAGGGGCACAAGGATGATAGGCTTTACATTCTGGAAAGGGTGGTAGCCCTTGAACAGTAGCTTCCTTGTTGTCTGTAGTGAAATCTTCACAGTTGCTTTGCACATTAAAACACGCTGAAGTTCTTTCTTCAGGATGGTTCAGAATAGTGCTTTTCTTAGAGTCTCGGATGACCAGACTTCCTTTACCATTTGGCAGTTCACAACTCTTAGTCCGAGGAAATAGGCCAGAGAATACTTGGTCATGGGAGATCTTTTCATTTTCTGCAGCATTACAAGGTGGTACAAATGCATCGGAGCATAGAGCATTATAATTTCCTGACTTTCAATTTGTGTTGTGCTTGAAGGCAAGGGAGAAAACAAGGACTCAGGAGTTTGTGTCTTCTCAGCAAGGAGGTTGACTTGAGTCGCAGCAGTTATATCAAGAGTGTGGTTTGAGTCACAGTATATTGTCACATCAGGGATTATGTGTTCAGGTTTAGTCTGTATGTCAATGGCCTGTCTATGGGTTATCTCGAAGATAGAACTGACCTCACTACCAGGAAAAGAAAGCAAAGAGATGTTTTTTGTTTTGCCTGGCATTTGGGGTTCCTGAAAAGTGGAAGGACGCATCTCAGATGTAGTGCCTACATGTAATTTAGCACTAAAAGACAAAACACCAGAGGAGTTAGAAAATTCAGACTTCATACACATACTTTCATTAACTGCACTGTGAGAAAAAGTACTATGGCTTTTCTGAATGGACTCGGAGTGATAAGTCACAGTATTAGTCACACAATTGCTGGACCAGCTCTGAGGGGAACGCAAAAGAGCGCAAGGTTTCATTCTCTATTTCTAAGGAGGCTAAAATAGAGGTGGAAAAGTTGTCTTGTACAGGGGTTTTAGATTCCCACTTGAACTCTGGGTTATAGTTTTTCAACAGAGTTTGAAACATTTTATTTTCTCGTTGTAATTCAAGAATTTTAGATGAAATTATATCCTGTGAAGACCGACGATCTTGGTCTACAAGGACAGTCGAAGACTTGGCAGCTTCACAACAAGCAACAAAGCTACACCTTGTATTTTGTTTAAACTGACTATTAGTCACCTGTGTTCTAGTAGGTTTTTTCTCTCTTTTGTTAAACTGATGGTTTACCTTGAATGTAGAATTTAACAAGGTCCCTTTAGTTTCCGGGACTGTGATCTTTACTGGATTACAAGACTGGGTAACATTATGTGAATGGAAAACAGAGGTTATGAAATGGATCTGCTCTTTCTTTGGTTGTGTGGTTGAACATTGTATTTTACAACCACTGTCAGCAGACATGCGAGAATCAGAATTCTTGTTCAGCAAACTCAGTAAGGTATCATTCTCCTTTTGTAATGCTGACACAGACATTGAATCTGGATCAGAACAGAAGATTAAGTCAGGATCTGGCAAAGAGGTGTTTGAGAGCCAATGAGTAAAATATTCAGAACGTAAATGTCCATTTTTCATAAGAGAATTAATTGTTTCATACTAGGGTGAACATTCTCAAACTGGAAAGTAGACACTAAATGTCTCATTGGTGAGCACTGGGGAACAGCCCTGAACAAACTTAAATGATGCACTGGGATGTCTCTTTCTTAAACTTCTCATTATAACACACTTTTAATATTTGCACTCACAAATTAAACAGAAAAATGGTAGCTAACTGAATGCAAAGAAACCTCACAAGTGATCCTGGAAATGTGGGTTGGTCATTCTATCAGGGACTGTCCGGGAGTATGTGGGGAAGGGACTTGGACAAGGACTGGGAACTGGGTAGAAGACGTACACAGAAAGGAGGAGTACAGCGCTGGCCTGGATCATACAAGGAGTCAGAGGAGAAAAAGCGATCCAAAGGGGAAGCCTGTACAAGTGAACAAGATGGGTAAGACTCAGAAAGGAAGGGCACTCACAAGGCAATTTAGCATTCAGACTAACTACACCCAGGACGGACGAGCAAGACATATATATGAAACAACATTAACAATAAAGGGGGGTGTGGGTTGAAGCACTCAGGAGCTCTCATTGTAAGACTGAAGCTCAGTAAGTTTCTTACCCGCAATTGCTGTTACAGATACTGACTGCAAATACCCACCTGTAGGATATGCATGCAAAGGCAGGGTCTGTGGAGCTTATACCTATAGTGATGTTATAAATGTAACTCAAAGACAAAACTCACAGTGAACAAGAAACACCACCTAGTTAGTCAGCTGAGCCCCCGGATCCTGGCGATCAAACAGGAATGCGCAAGGCAGTAGCAGCAAAGGGGTAGAACTAAACACAAGCACAATAGACAAGGAGCTAGCAAGGAGGAGTGCTTAACAGGAAAGGAAGGAAATGATAGGGCACACTTGGCAGAAAGCAGGTAACAAACATACAAGGTAACAGAAGTGAGACAGCAGAATAGAAAGGCAGCAAACGAGAACTGGAACCAAGGAAATGGGAAGCAAGGCACGGACTGGAAACGGATATACAGAAGGGGAGGCTACAAGGGTATACTAGAATAGTGCAGGTTAAGGAATCAAGAAAACAAAGTAGCATAGAAGGCAGTGCTGGGGCAGGAACAAGAAGTGAGCTAAGGCTCAGGAGTCAAGGCAGCACTGCAGACAGTGCTGGTTCAGGAACAGGGAACTACCAAAGTGTCAGGAGTCAAGGTAGCACTGCAGGCAATACTGGTTCAAGGAAACAGGTCATAGCTACAGCTCAGGAAACAAGGAGTCAAGAGAGCACTGCAAGCAGTGCAAATCAGGAACAAGAAATAGCTAAGCCCAGGAACAAGAACAAAGAATAACTATAGCTCTGGAACTCAGGAAACAAGGTAGCACTGCAGGCAGTGCTAATTCAGGCACAAGGAATAGCTATAGCTCAGGAACTCAGGAAACAAGGTAGCACTGTAGGCAGTGCTAATTCAGGCACAAGGATTAGCTATAGCTCAGGAATCAAGGAACAAGGATTTACTGTAGCTCAGGAATCAGGAAACAAGGTAGCACTGCAAGCAGTGCTAATTCAGGAGAAGGGAAACTGCTGTAGTTGAGGAATACTAAGGCTCGGGGGTCAGGGTAGCACTGCAGCCATTGCTAATTCTCGAACAGGGAAAACAGCAGCAGATCAGGAACAAGGCATAATTAAAGCTCAGGAAACAAGAATAGCAAAAGCTCAGGAGCACTGGAAACAAGGATTGGTCTCACCGGTAAACAGCTACAATGACCAACCTTTGCCTGACGGGAGCTGGGGCTTAAAAGAGCTCACAGTAATCACATGCAGCTGGTGTGAGCAGGCTAGCAGCAGCCAGCCACAGGTGAGCTGAATTCCTCCACCCATCCTTGGCCTGCAGGGGTGGAGACAAAGTAGTGAGCAGGGAATTCTGGGTAATGGAGTTTCAGGCATGAGTAGGCTGGCTTTAAATCTAATCAGGCTGGCTTTCACAAAACCCGGCATGGATTGGGAATGGATGTCAATTCCCAAATAGTGTCCAAATGGCTAGAAGTCAAGATATGCATGCAGGGGGGTGTCAGGAAGCATATTAGAACACTGGAGAGTCCCACAGTTCAGCCCCCTGGTGGTGGACACGAAAACACAGGGAGCAAATCGTGACACTATGCCTTTGCGCGGCCTACACGAAGCCCGCACAGTTCACTCGGTCCCATGGCAGCCCAAGAGGAAAGCCCTCCAGGAGACTCCAGTGAGAGAGGAGTCCAGGCAAGAGAGGCACGTCTGAAGTTGCTCGGCTGGCAGGAGCTGGAATGACCATCAAGCATGTTGCCTCCGAGGGCAGAGTACTGGATGGTCACCTTCCCGAAAACACAATCTCATTAATTTATAAAATGCTAATTAACCATATGGCAGATCCCCTTCAGGCCTTGAGGGACAGGTGGGTGCAGGATGGGATAGAGCTTGATGACGAAGATTGGCAGACAGCGGTGTCATCCCCCAGGGAGGTTGCAATCCCAGCTCGCCTGAAATTAGTGCAGCTTAAGATTCTACATAGGATCTATATCACGGGACCTCGACTGGTACACATGGGATTGTCGGACACAGTGTTATGCAAGCGACAATGTGATCTCACAGGTACATTTATGCATACCATCTGGGAGTGTACACATATTACCGCTTACTGGCACAAAGTGCATGTCACAATGAGCAAGGTATTGGGGGGGTCTCCCTGTCCCCGGAGGCAAGGAGGTGCCTCTTGAATATACGGAAACCCTCCGACTTAAACACTTCTCAGATGCAATGGGCTACACTAGGGTTTATGTTGGCTAAAAGAAATATTGCTCAATTGTGGGGGGCAGTGCACCCTGGAAACGTGGGAAAGCAATTTGGATTGGTGCATGTTTAGGGAGAAAATGGTGTATCTTGCAAGGGGGTGCCCCAGGAAGTGGTCGCTGGTCTGGGGCCCCTGGATTCTCCACAGAGGAGAGATTTGTACACCACCCAGAAATGCTGCTCAAGATGACCCCCCTCCCCGTCAAGTTCCTTTTCAGTTGTATTTATTGATTATCCTGTAACCCCCTAATGTGGAGTCTGCAATGTTGAACAATCCTCTGTATTGAGTTTTTGCTGATGTTTTATTTCAATAAAAAGAATTATAAAAAAAAGCATGTTGCCACCAAGGAAAGGCCTCATACACCAAGATCATCCCCAACCACTGTAGGTTTGCCATCCACCGGAAACTGAGCACCTGTGAGATCTCGGAAACGGACTCCAACCGCTCCAGATGCACCAATATTAGAACTTTGAAAATAGACTCCAACACCGTGAGACCAGGACCGTCTGAACTACATCACCAAGGCGGATTAAAGCATCCTGACCATGCGGTCCAAAGCTCCAGCGCTGCCTGGCTGACGGCCTGAAGAGACTCTTTTGGTGTTGCATATTGTTTATTTATTTTCTTACAGGTTGGACTTTTGTTTGTTTCTTTTCATTAAAGTTTGGGAGGGATGTAGTGTCCAGCTGGACACGTTCTAGTGTTTCGCCCCATCCAACACTTACACTAACACCTACCCACCACAGGCATCACCAGTCAAGTGATCCTACAAATAAAAGGGGCTGGGCGCACGTGCCCTGGGCCTGTTCCAGTAACATACCACTGTGTCTGTGTGGTTCTTGTCCCGACATGTGGGCCTAGGGCCCAGGACACCACACCCATCACTCTTCAGCAATCTAAACTTGCTATAAGTAGTTGTTAATCAGGTTGCCTGTTGGAGCCCTGCCCTGCAAGTGTGTTGTTTAAGGTGATTGATGTCATTAACACTGTGATAAATAAATGATTTAACCCCTCATCAAAGGACTACCGGCTCTTCAATTAAGCGCCAGTCCCGGGCTGTTAAGGAGGCGCCGCAGGTACCAAACCCCAACTCTCGCGTGAGCAGGCACCGAGCTCAGCCTATGATGAGGCGGCTCTGGCGCACGCCGAAGGATGCCGCAGGCGAAGCTGTGATCCCTGGTCTCAGACACAGGCCTGCCTTTTCCTGAGTTCAGTACTTGCAGGCGATATAAGTAACACTTTCATTTTGATAGATTCATAGAGTGCTCAGGTGATTTCCTGTCTCTGCGCAGCTCGACCAGACACGTAACGTCACAGACACACAATAACTGTCGTGTAAATCAAGAGTCCTGTTCAACGATCACATACAGGAAAAGTTTCGATGTTTTGAAAGCTTTGTAGACACAGCAAAGATCGTATTGTTAACACCGAATTTCTTTTGCTTCATTGCGTGGAGCAGTTTAGGATTTGTCACTTTTTTTTCACCACCCTGTCACTGCAGTTTCCTTAAAAAAATATATTAGATTATATTTCGGTGCCCAGTAAAAACAACTGTTCACTCTACAAATTGTCAACCCCGCCGGTATTTGATGTATGCTCTCTCAGCTGTTGTGTCCTTCGGATAGGTCGGACCAACTTAGCTAATCGGCACTAGGCCTAACACGTGGCCCTAGGAATAAAGGATGCAGACACGGGAAATAACTTGCTGGCTCTCCGTGCGCCCGTCTCAGAATGGCGTACGTGCGTGCGGAGCCTTTCTTTATTATAGGCGGTCACATGACTTCAACACTACACGCCCCTTACGCCAGGGGCGGATTATGAGCCCAAAACATAACATTCCTCCTAAAACAAGAAAAACTCAAAACAATAATTCTCAAACATCAGCAACCCTTCAGTCTTGAGGGATAGTCTATTGTACTAATCTTCATAGACTTCACAGTTCACTTTCAATAACGGCTCCCAACCCGTAGGACACATTACGGAACATTGTATTTAACATCAGCCCCACCAAGGATCCTGGCCTCCCCCGGCTGTTTTATTTTGTGCAAAACACATGTACACTGAGTAGCAGCAAAGAGTATCTGGCTCCCAATGGCATTTCTTCTGTGAAACCGCACCATTGCAGCAGGAAACCACTTCAATGACACTTTGGGAAGCGCAGATGTCTCCTCTAGGGGCTGGGCGGGGAAGTCAAGAGTCCAAACGCCCTGTGCATGCGAAGAGCTGCCTCTGTTTGATGTCACTGCACCCTGTCACCTCTAATTCTCTCTGTCCCCCTCCTCACTCTCTCCCCTTTCATGTTGTTACATCCCTTCGACTCCGCTCTTAGCGCCTACGTGTTCTCTTCCTTTTGCAGTACTTGTACCTTCAAATCGTTAATCGTGCCGGAAAACTCTATGTAGGTGTTGTACTATGGATATTTATACTATTTCAAGAATCTAGGAATGTTGCTGGTATGTCCCAACTGGTACGAATGAGCCTGGAAATTCGGGGTTACTGATTTAGTTTTAGGCAATGGCGTTTGGGCAGCTAACATGAAGAAATCACTATGGCTACCTCAGGGGTTCAAATGGAAAGTTTGTGGGCTGTTTCCTGTAATACTAATGGAATTAATAATCATAGCAAGCTCAATTCTATTTTATCCAGGCTCAAATCAGTCGGCACCCAAATAACTTTACTCCAAGTGACGCTTTTGAAAGCTTCTGCCAAGTAACCAACTACATCCAAATTTATATCTCACGCATTCTAAGTATCCGTAAATTATGTGGTTAAAGGGAGTGGCTATTCTGTTAACCCATAATTTTATTGGCGAAGTGTTACGAGTGGTGTGGGATTTCAACGCCAGGTAGATTTTGGTCAGCCTGCAGGCTTGCAACCATATTATTCATTTAGTCAGCTTTTATGGGCCCATAGAGGATGAGGTGACTCCATTGGAAGAAGAAGTCTACAATGTTCTGCGCTTGTTCACGGGACTAGTACTAATCAAATGAGATTTCAACATCACCAGGATGTAAAATGTGATTGCTCCTGCCAAAATAAGCATCGGAATAATCCAAAATCTGCTCTGTTTCTGGCCCATTTGGGATGGGATCTTGCTTTGGTTGATCCCTGGCGAGCGGATCATCCTATGGGATAAGAGTATACCTGTTTTTCCAAACACTTCAAAACTGCATCTCACATCAAGCATTTCTTTGTATTGCATAGTGGGGGAAGAACTGGATCAGGTATACTCTCAAACTCATTCTCTGATCACTCTGTTCCTTTTTTTAGATTTCAAAAAGCCATTTGACAGAGCGACCTCAGTGGTCATTAGACAAATCCCTATTGCCGCAAGAAGGATGGATCGCCGTCATGCACGTGGTGCTGGAGGAGTTTTTTCAGAGAAATGTAGGTACGGCCTCTAGTTTTTGGGTTTCGCCTGCCGAAGGCTGCGCTCTGCGCAGCTCTTCAGCGCAGGTGAAATCCTATGTCAACACTAAGCACTTCGGGAACGTCCCCCGGCTCTCATTGGCTAGCTCCATAAATGGAGGCTAGCCATTGAGTGCCGGATCTGTCCGTCAAGGCCGGACCAGATTCGGGGGCGTTCCCGAGATTTTTTCCCAGGGCGGAGTTAAGTTTTTTGCCGTTCCCTCCCCTTTCACTGAAAGTGAATTCAGATGCGCTGTCCATTCCCGCCCCCTCCGTGTGCCTCCCCGCCCCTCCCTCGCTGTCCTGTGCACGTTTCCCGCCGTCCGTGTCCTCTCCCGCCCCCTCCCGCCGTCCGTGTCCTCTCCCGCCCCCCTCCCGCCGTTCGTGTCTTCTCCCGCCCTCCTCCCGCCGTCCGTGTCCTCCCCCGCCCCCTGTGTCTTCGTAGGTGCTTGTTCAGAAAGCGAGTGAGGGCGTGATTACTCACAGCTGCTTCTGTTCCTGGCCAAGGTGCGCCCAGAGACCGATCCTCCTCCTCGAGGCATAGCCCGGGCTCCTCCAGCTAAACAAAACAGCAGCTGCTGGCTCTCAAGAGCCGGGAGAATCGCTGTTTTAGCAAACACGCGTGCGCACTGCCCGGCCCGGCCCGGGACTTGTTGACCAGCCCCGAGTTGTTGAATACCTCGAATAGCTATCATATTTGCAGTTGCTGCTGCTCAATTCAGCGGGGCTCCGCTTTTTTCCCTGCTGTGCTGTAAACGAAGAGGCTAGCTTTTGTCACCCCTAGTTGTCTCAGAGCTACCCAAATTGCCAAGACCCCAAGCCCACGCTGCCCCCACCCCTCCCCGCCCTAGGAGCTCACGAATCTGGTCCGGCCGGGCCGTGCTTGCTGCTGTCCTGCCTTCCTCCCGCCGTCCCCCCCTGTCCTCTCCCGCCCCCCTCCCGCCGTTCGTGTACTCTCCCGCCCCCCTCGTCCTCTCCCGCCCCCCTCCCACCGTTCGTGTACTCTCCCGCCCCCCTCGTCTTCTCCCGCCCCCCTCCCGCCGTTCGTGTACTCTCCCGCCCCCCTCGTCCTCTCCCGCCCCCCTCCCGTCTTTGTTGTCAGGGGCGCTAGAGTCCAAAGAATGCTGTCAAGGTTCAAGCACATAAGGTGAGTGCCGTTTTATTTTTCTTGCGCCGTTCCCGCTCCCGCTGTCCGTTTGCGCCCCCCCCGTCCGTGTACCGCCAGCGCTATGCTGCAACTTCCCACGCCACTGCCCTCTGGCCACCGGAGACATGTTTCCGACGGTATGTCTGCGAACCACGGAGTCATGGGGGGGCAATGAATGTGAATGAGTTAGCTGGCTCATAAATGGTGTCCGGGGTGTTGGTCATGAGGTGAATCGATATGTATGGGTCATTTGTATAGAATGAGGTTGTGGTTGCAACCAGTGGCATTCCTAACTTTATCAACGTTTTTCAGCTCCTTAGAGCTCACGTGCTGTGGAGTAGCAACTAATGAAGAGGTCCAATTGGACAATCCGAATTCTCCAGAACCGCTCCTACAGCGAGCAGTGCTCCAAGCCAACCTTCAGCACTACTTTGTATTATTAAGTCAAGTTCGGGTGTTCAATGTGTTGTGTGACTAGCTGTGTGTCGGTGTGCTGTTTCCCGCGGTGGAGCTGGTCACATCCGCTTACACCGCAGGACTGCACTTGGGGTGTTCGCCTCATGACTCATAGTAAACCTGTTGAACAAAGCCCGCACGAGCCAACACGAGGCTGGTCCGGTGCTTGGCCTTCCGCTGGTTGTCTCTCCTCCGTCTTTGGTGGGAGATCTCGCCTGCAAAGTGGGACTGGTTACTCAGTAGGAAGAAGGTATTTTGGTTTGTCGCTTTGAGAAACATCAGGCTTATTTTTACAAGCATCCAGGCAGAGGACTTTTTTTTCCACAGATGAGGCCACCTGGGACTCTCCCAGGCAGGCAGCACTCCCACCAGTTGCTATTATCTTTAGGTTTGTCATGACAGCAGCTATCTGAAGACCGATGTTTACCAATTCTTTAATACATACATACACACATAGTGCCGGTGTTTCCTCTGCCCTGAACAGTATTTCTCTCACCCCATGTTATTTTCTTATTTGTATAGTATTCAGCCTGCTATGGAATGATTGCATTGCAGCGCATGAAGGAATATTTTATATCTCAAAAGAACTCTGAAATCATGGGACATTAAAGTACATATTCCGTAGATGCATCGTATATAAAAATCAGTTAGTTCGTTTTTTCCTGTGCATCAGGCGCTCTTAATGTTTTAGCCGGCACTCAAAATGCAAACCAAACATTCTGGCTTTGCCAAGGCTTCTTTTGTCTTTGTCAACATGTGCGCCGCCCTCTTGCCCGATAGTTCGTGACCGCTCGGGGGTCCTCTCCCTGTGAATCCGTCACTGCTGTGTCAGCGCCCAGGCGTGGGGTGATGCTGTTGCCAGGATACCTTTAAATCCAGGGCTGGTAAATCTGTGCAGCCTTCTCGACAGTGGTATTGATTAGAGGGTTTGAACTGTGACCTTTCTCCTCATTGACTGCACCATGACCACCTCTGCACAAGTCATTCAGCAGGAACTTGAGGCGCAAGAATGAGCATGGTTAAACCTGAATATGGGATAAATGTCATTATGGGTGCATGGTGTACAATTAAAAATATGGAATATGGTCTCTTTTTTAAAACCGCTCATTTGTGGTATGATAACTGAGGTGAAATAGTCTTGCAAAACAGGGTTCCCTTGATGCTTTGTTGAGATGCTTGATAAACGTACGTTGTCGTCTTAGACACACCGGGGCTCCAGGGTGTGTGTGTATGTGACTGCTCCAGAGTGTGTGTGTATGTGACTGCTCCAGTGTGTGTGTGTGTGTATGTGACTGCTCCAGTGTGTGTGTGTGTGTGTGTGTGTGTGTGTGTGACTGCTCCAGTATGTGTATGTCACTGCTCCAGTGTGTGTGTGTGACTGCTCCAGGGTGTGTGCGTGCGTGTGTGACTGCTCCAGGGTGTGTGTGTGCGCGTGTGTGACTGCTCCAGGGTGTGTGTGTGTGTGTGTGACTGCTCCAGGGTGTGTGTGTGTGTGTGTGTGTGTGTGTGACTGCCCCAGGGTGTGTGTGTGTGTGACTGCCTCAGAGTGTGTGTATGTGACTGCCCCAGAGTGTGTGTGTGTATGTGACTGCTCCAGTGTGTGTGTGTGACTGCTCCAGTGTGTGTGTGTGACTGCTCCAGTGTGTGTGTGTGTGTGACTGCTCCAGAGTGTGTGTGTATGTGACTGCTCTGGGTGTGTGTGTGTGTGGGGGGGGGGGGGCTCTGGGTGTGTGTGTGTGTGGGTAGCTCTCTTCTGCCCTCACTCTCCCCTATGCCCCAGCCGTCCCCTCTCGCGTTTCCCCTCTATTTCCTCGTTGGTTCCTCGCTCTGCCTTTCCCTCTCGTTCTTCTCCTCGCACCCTGACCAGCTCAACCTCCTCCATTCGCCGTCCCTCCTGCCCGCTCACCGTTGTCTTCACACACCCCTCTCCACTTAGTATGCCCCCTCCTTTCCTTTCTCCCTCCCATCCTCTCACATCCTCCATTGATACATTGTACTCGCCCTATCTTTCTTTTGCTTTCCTCTTCCAAATCTACCGCTTGTTTTTAAAATGTATATTGCCTGTCCACCTCCTGCCCCTTTCCTGTACCCCCCGAACTATCGCCTTCTCTCCCTTTCGTTTCACCCTTCCAGACTCTTCCCCCGTTCTCTCTCTGTCCCCCATTTCTCTCTCTGTCCCCCATTTCTCTCTCTGTCCCCCATTTCTCTCTCTGTCCCCCATTTCTCTCTCTGTCACCCATTTCTCTCTCCTATTTCCCATTTCTCTCTCCATGTACCCCCCCTTCTCTCTCTCTCCCCCTTCTCTCTCTCTCTCCCCCCTTCTCTCTCTCTCTCCCCCCTTCTCTCTCTCTCATCCCCCCTTCTCTCTCTCATCCCCCCTTCTCTCTCTCATCCCCCCTTCTCTCTCTCATTCCCCCTTCTCTCTCTCCCCCCCCTCTCTCTCTCCTCCCCTTCTCTCTATCTCCTCCCCTTCTCTCTATCTCCTCCCCTTCTCTCTATCTCATGTTCCTGTGACCCATGGCGTTGGCTGCAGGTGGGTTGGCACAACTCCTGTCAGAGAAGTGTCTCAATCCTGCTGTGGATTAGGGGCACGTGCCCCTGCTTGGTCCATGGTGAGGTGCTTTTTACACAGAAAAAGGTGTCTCTGTTAAACCGTAGTTTGAGAGTATTTTTAGTTATTGTGTTTTCTTATTGTACAAAACGAATCATGGTTGAACCGGGAATCTTATGCCAGAGCATCCCGGAAAACCCAAAAAGTGAAAGTGAAAAAAACATTTTGGAGAAAAATCACGTGATGTCACAGAAATCGCTTCATCTCTTAGTGGTGTTTAATGTAGGTGCATTTACAAACCCCAGCCCTCACATAAGGTGTCTGAAATGACTCAGACCTGGCAGATTCTCTTGATGCCCATGAGCAACAGTAAAGAGCATGTTCACAGCTGAAGAGTGACCACTTCACCATTCATCCCTTTGTGCCTGCAGACAGAGCTGAATACTTCACCTTTCACCACTTTGCATCTGCAAACAGAGCTGACCACTTCACCAGCTGAGCATCATTTGCATAAGCGTCATTGACACCCCATACTACCGATTTTTTTATTACATATGGTTTCCACAATTACTTAAAGTACGTATGTTGTGATCGGTAGTCTGTCACCTGCTATACATTCAACCATACAGTTTAAGATTCTTTTTGGTATTTGTATTCATCCATTTACACCCTTTTACGTTAAAATAGCTATAGCTTTACTGTATAGTTGCTATAAAAGCTTATAATATGGTATAGTGGGCACTTAAAAAAAAATATCACTCCACTGCTAACAAAGCATGAATAAAAAACATTGCCATTTACAATGCCAGTAGCTCCAACTCCAACAAATGTGAGACCTATTGCAATGTAAACAACAATGCCATTTATTTAGAAGTAAAAAAAAAAAAGAAATGTCATGAGCAATGCCAATAGCTCTAACTTTTCCAAAGGCGAAACCATTGCATTGTAAATGCTTGTTCTGTTTGGGAGGGGATTTAAAGGCTTCTTTCTGGGGGAAGCAATCTCCTATAGAACCCAAATCTATAGAGGAAGACGGGAAAAATTGCAGCACTGCAACAAGACTTGGAGCAAGCTCATAGGAGGACCTTAGTCTACTTACTACTGAGTCCAACACTAATTTGGCGTAGGCAAGCCAGAGACTTAAAGACTTTTTAACGTCCAGATATTTGGTCAATCAGAAGCCATGTTTTCAGTAATTCTACGAAGAGAGTGAGCATGCAGGGCGTCTTTTTGAAGACACAGCAAAGATCGTATTATTAACACTGAATTTCCTTTGCTTCATTGCGTGGTGCAGTTTAGGATTTACAAAAAGATAGTGGTGAGATGCACAACTCTGTATTCAAATTTTACTTGTATTCCTTATTTGGTGTACTCTCCAGTTTCAACTGTATAGGTGTGCTTGCTTGCTTCGCGCTCCGCCCACTTGCGCTGCAATCTAGTAAGAACACGAGGGCACCACATTATGATCAAAGAAAAACCAAAGGTGGTGATGGATGGAGCGTTGACAATACAAACACTCACCCCCAGTCAACTGATCTGGGGTAATTCAACCCAGATCTTTTGACTGGGTGTGAGTGTTTGATTGGTTCAGATGCTCTGTCCATCACCACCCCCTTTTGTACTGCTTTGGCCACCATAAGTGTGGCAGGGTATGCTCAGACGTGAGTCCCTTGCTCACTTTGCCACTGGAATCAAGCAAGCCGGGCTGAAGACGGCTGTAATGCCAGAAACCGGTCCTCGGAAGCTTGTTTCCGGTCCAGGGAAGGCATGGCTTGGCAGTTCGGGCTGGACTGTTCCCATGAGGCACAGGGTCAGACTGATTTGCATATAGCCATGTCTGAACTGGGTGGCAGAGCGGGCTAAAGAACGGTGATGGATTCAACCCAGATCTTTTGACTGGGTGTGAGTGTTTGATTGGTTCAGATGCTCCGTCCATCACCACCCCCTTTTGTACTGCTTTGGCCACCATAAGTGTGGCAGGGTATGCTCAGACGTGAGTCCCTTGCTCACTTTGCCACTGGATTCAAGCAAGCCGGGCTGAAGACGGCTGTAATGCCAGAAACCGGTCCTCGGAAGCTTGTTTCCGGTCCAGGGAAGGCATGGCTTGGTAGTTTGGGCTGGACTGTTCCCATGAGGCACCGGGTCAGACTGATTTGCATATAGCCATGTCTGAACTGGGGTGGCAGAGTGGGGTAAAGAACGGTGATGGATTCAACCCAGATCTTTTGACTGGGTGTGAGTGTTTGATTGGTTCAGATGCTCCGTCCATCACCACCCCCTTTTGTACTGCTTTGGCCACCATAAGTGTGGCAGGGTATGCTCAGAAGTGAGTCCCTTGCTCACTTTGCCACTGGATTCAAGCAAGCCGGCTGAAGACGGCTGTAATGCCAGAAACCGGTCCTCGGAAGCTTGTTTCCGGTCCAGGGAAGGCATGGCTTGGCAGTTCGGGCTGGACTGTTCCCATGAGGCACAGGGTCAGACTGATTTGCATATAGCCATGTCTGAACTGGGGTGGCAGAGTGGGCTAAAGAACGGTGATGGATTCAACCCAGATCTTTTGACTGGGTGTGAGTGTTTGATTGGTTCAGATGCTCTGTCCATCACCACCCCCTTTTGTACTACCACATTATGATCCCCATCAAGCTGCACAGCCAATCTCAAACGATTCCAATTAATTAAATTCATGATAAACTCTTCAATTATTCCACAATTTTATCCAATATTGTTAATAATTTTTCTCTCTTTTTTTTCAATTCATTTTACTCATTTTCATTTAGGTTCATTGCTGTTCATGAAGACAGAGGAGAATGACTGTTTCCACATACCACGCTTTATTTAAAATCACCCAATGCATTTCGGGAAAATCCCTTCTTCAGGGGTGTCTAAAATACAAAAAAATTAAAATACAAAAAATTTATCATCATCAGTGCCATTATAATGTTGGTGATACAATAATCATGCTAAACACAACCATTTTTAAAATTATTGGAACATTATGATGGTGCTACTTTCAATTCCTATTACTCATTTATTTCCACAGTCATAACTTTAAGCACTAGTCCATGTTAAATATATCAACTAGCCACGCTCTTCGCATATCTAAAATCCAGGCATCCACAATACTAACTGGTTCCTGACCTCCAGTTTAGGATTAGTCACTTTTTTTCACCACCTTATTACTGTCACTGTGTAGTTTTCCTTTTATTTTGGGTAAACACATGTACAGTAGCAGCACAGAGTCCTCACTTGGATGTGGCGTCCTGCCACATGTTTCATGTTTACGCCAACTGGACATTTCGCTGGTCGCGTCCAGTTCTTGGGACGATCCTCACCTTTCTGCAGACCTGTCGCAGGTCTGTCCTGTCAATAGGACTGGCTTCTTCCTCTTGAGGACCTTACAGGGGCACTATCCCCTACTCAGGGATTTTGCGGTGCTCCTCTTCACTTCACTCGAGGGCGTCGTGCTTGCACCTCGAGGCTGCGCCGTCATGGCACTTGATCCTGCCTCCCTACTGGCATGCTTGGCGGAGTTGGTCACTGCGAGTGACGTGCTCCATACTTGCGGTGCTACTGTGGCGCCCGGCCACGTGTCGCCTGACGTCGTAACGTACATTGTGGTGGCGACCTGCCACGTGGGGTGTGTGACTCTCTTTTTGCCTGTCTTGGGTTATTGATGATTCCGTCTTGAGGCAGTGTGAGGGAGGACACTCTGCTGTCTTCAGCATTTCTTCTTCTTTTCGGAGAGGTCTCTCTCTCCGAGGCATTTGCCCATGCTGACACGCTTCTGGGTGCATGCGTCGAGCACCTCGGACTTCGCACGCTTCGTCTTCTTCCTGTGCGCTCTCTACTGGCACTTGGTGTGCTCGTTTTGTATCGTGCGGTGGTGTCCGGTAACCACTGCGGGTGGGTGACGCAATTTCCACGCATGCGGTGGTGTCAAACGGCCAACTGGGGTTGTGTGCTCCGTGCACGTTCACCTTGCATCTTCATGGAGTTTGACTGCTTTACTTTTTCCATTACCTGCACTGGGCCTCCCTTGGCCCCCGGGAATGGGGCAGAGGCTGCAGGAGTTGCGAGGTTGTGTGCAGTGTGGCAACCCACCGCTAGGAGCGCTGCACTCGGGCCACGGAGTCTCATGTGGGTGAAGGATAGTCTCTCCTTCCTGCAGGTGGGGGTTATAGTAGACAGCTGACCCAGTAGATCTAGCGCCGCTAGGCAGGCCACTCTGCCTCTCTTTCATGCACCGCACGGTGCTCAGCAGGCAGGCTGGGCAGCTTGCCTTTAATGCTACGTTGGACCTGCTTGTGTACTGCAGCTGCCGGTACCGTGGGGGACACAAATACTGGTGTGGCGTTTGCTAACTGTGGAGTTTATATTTATATATATACATCCATTATCATATTGTATACTTTTAACGACATCACTATACAACAAAGCAGCCACAATGCATTAGCGTGTGACAATTACATATATTGTAACTAGATGTGAACCATAGTTCAAGAGTCTTGTCTCGCAGTTTAAGTCAATGTTTTATTTAAGATTTTTTTAAACATTAAACTATATGTATTCATATTTTAACTAGTTTAAACTATTTTAAACAACTTAATTCAATTTAACATTATTGCCTATTTGGTTTTATTTTAAGGGTCAACCTCCATTATTTTCTATGGGTGGGGTAAGCAGTATCAGAGTTGACCATGTGTGGTGTGGCTTATTACTGTTTCGTTTTGGCAGTAGTAAGTTATACTCATAAATTTGGCTTCACCCTTTTAACGACATCACTATACAACAACACATCCACAATGCATTAGCGTGTGACAATTACATATACTGTAACTAGATGTGAACCATAGTTCAAGAGTCTTGTCTCGCAGTTTAAGTCAATGTTTTATTTAAGATTTTTTTAAACATTAAACTATATGTATTCATATTTTAACTAGTTTAAACTATTTTAAACAACTTAATTCAATTTAACATTATTGCCTATTTAGTTTTATTTTAAGTCTCAACCTCCATTTTTTTTTCTATGGGTGGGTGTAAGCAGTATCAGAGTTGACCATGAGTGGTGTGGCTTATTACTGTTTCGTTTTGGCAGTAGTAAGTTATACTCATAAATTTGGCTTCACCCTCGTTTTCAGGTGGTGGAGATGTGTAAGTTTGCACTTTTGGATTACTGTACACTCAGATTTTGTGAATAGCCCAAAGTAGTGAAGTTACTGAAAAGTGTAAGGGTTAATTACACATCTAAATGGTTCACAAATGTAAATTACCTTTGTGAATATTCCTAATAATTTTCACAGAATAAGAAGGTAAAAAAACAGTTGCCACATTGGGTGCTACTTTCACTTGAGATGCATGGGCTATCCACATTCTATGCAATGCAGGCACAAGGCTCGAGAAACTTTGGTTGTGCTTGTATTAGAATAAGGACCTGAACATCCTACATGGCTTGTGTCCCATACTAGCATGCGGACAAGCTCACAACCTGCAGCCAGGACACAAGTAGAACTGAGAAGAAGATTTGCAAATAAGAAGAAACAGGGCAACATGCTTTCTCCATTTATAGAGTCGGGATCTGAAACATCACTTTTAAGGACAGGAACCACATTATCTGCTGATATGCTGTTAACAGCCATCTGGAAGTCTGAAATACTTATTGATGACAATCAGCAAATACCGTCTGGTTAAAATGGTCTAGAAATCAATGCTATCTTTTCAGAAACCTTATGATAGCAAAGATATCACTTTAGGCTGACATATTGAATGCTTGATTTGACTTTCACAGTTGACCGAAGCCAAACATCTCTTCCACCAGTTCTTCTAAGAAAGAGGCCCGTACCTTCTGTCTTAAAAGGCAAATTGTCAGAAGGAAGCTAGGATGACCCCTAAACGCCAGCTCCTAACCTCCTTTCACTGCCACTTTGGAATCACCAGATGGGTCATTCTCAGCAACAGCCCCTTCCTGTGACAAAAGTCACTTTGGCCATGCCTGAATGCCTTCATCTAATGGAGATCTCTTTGTCATTGGCTATTTATGGTCTTGTTGCAGTCTCCTCAGCCCTAACTTTGGATGAGATCCAGATGTGAATCTGTTACATCAGTCAGCATGGGGCCCTTGAGGGTAGCTTAATCGATTTCACTTTTGCTGATGTCTACAGGGCAAGCCTTTTTAGGTCTCGCTGAGCCAGCGCATGCGCTGCTCTGCAAGACATTTTGTAAGCGGCTTTTGAAAGTTCCACCACAGGCTTTTGGTGGCCTCAAGCGTGCTTGCGCGCAGCTGCCATGCGATTACTTTCATTTTTGCGGCCGTGTCACTTTCAGGGCTGCGCGGCCAATGCTTGTTTGCAGTTTCTATTGAGTACTGGTTTCCACGAATTTCCAAACCACCTAGCCTGCTTTAAGAGTACTTTCCTATTCTAATTTCCTGAGCACAGGCCATACTTTACTTATTGCTTTACTCGCAACCTGTACCATTTAATTACAGGTTGAGTGTTCTTCCAAATTTTATATGTACGGATGATGACCTCAACATCCGCATAGAGGTCAAAATGCCATGGGCTATAACACAATTAGACTCAATCAATCAATCAATCAATGTACTTGTAGAGCACGCTACTTACCTGCGAGGGTCCCAAGGCGCCTAAGGGAGGGGGGGGTGCTGCTACCGCTCGAAGAGCCAGGTCTTGAGGAGTCTTCTGAAGGTGAGTAGTTCTTGGGTCTGTCGTATGTGGGTAGGGAGGGTGTTCCAGGTCTTGGAGGCGAGGTAGGAGAAGGATCTGCCAACGGAGGTTGTTCGTTGGATGCGGGGGACAGTGGCGAGGGCGAGGCTGGCGGAGCAAAGCTGGCGGGTGGGGGTGTGGAAGCTGAGTCTGCTGTTCAGGTAGGCTAGTCCGGCATTGTGGAGTGCTTTGTGTGCGTGGGTGAGGAGCTTGAAGGGGACCCTCTTGTTGATAGGAAGCCAGTGCAGGTTTCTTAGGTGGGCGGTGATGTGGCTGTGATGAGGGATGTTGAGGATCAGGCGGGCAGAGGCGTTTTGGATGCGTTGTAGTCGTCTTAAGTGTTTGGCTGAGATTCCTGCATAGAGTGCGTTTCCGTAGTTCAGTCTGCTGCTGACGAGGGCCTGTGTCATCGTTCTTCTTGTTTCGGTCGGGATCCACTTGTAGATCCTGCGGAGTATGCAGAGGGTGTTGTAGCAGGAGGAGGAGACGGCGTTGACCTGTTTAGACATGGAGAGGGAGGAGTCGAGGATGAATCCTAGATTGCGGGCATGGTCGGTGGGTGTTGGTGCTGTTCCCAGTGCGGTTGGCCACCAGGAGTCATCCCAGGCTGAGGGGGTGGATCCGAGGATGAGTGGCTCCGTCTTGTCCGAGTTCAGCTTCAGACGGCTGTTCCTCATCCAGTCGGCGACGGCCTTCATTCCCTCGTTGAGGTTGGTTTTGGCGGTGTGTGGGTCCTTGGTGAGGGAAAGGATGAGCTGGGTGTCCTCGGCGTATGAGATGATGTTGAGGTCGTAATGGCGGGCCACTAGTGCGAGGGGGGCCATGTAGACGTTGAACAGCGTCGGGCTGAGGGATGAGTCCTGGGGGACGCCGCAGATGATGTTGGTGGCTTCGGATCGGAAGGGTGGGAGGCGGACGCTCTGTGTTCTGCTGGTGAGGAAGGACGTGGTCCAGTCGGGGGCCTTCTCTTGGATAGCAGCTTCTAGGAGGCGTGTCTTTAGAGTGCGATGGCAGACCGCGTCGAAGGCGGCTGACAGGTCCAGGAGGATGAGGGCTGATGTTTTGCCGTTGTCTAGTTGGCGCCTGATGTCGTCTGTGGCGGCAATGAGGGCTGTCCCGGTACTGTGGTTTCGTCTGAATCCGGACTGGGACGGGTCCAAGATGTTGTTGTCTTCCAGGTGGCGGGTCAGTGGTATGTTGACGATTTTCTCGATGACCTTTGCTGGGAATGGGAGTAGGGAAATGGGCCGGAAGTTCTTGAGTTCCTTGGGGTCTGCTTTGGGCTTCTTGAGGAGGGCATCGATTTCGGCGTGCTTCCAGCTCTCCGGGAATGTCGCTGTTTCAAAGGAGATGTTGATTACCTTCCGTAGTTGGGGTGCGATGGCTGCGTCTGCTTTGTTGAATACGTGGTGTGGGCACGGGTCACATGGAGATCCTGAGTGGATGGAGTTCATGACCTTGCGTGTCTCCTCGTCGTTGACGTTGGACCAGGAGATCAGTCGATTGGCGCTGGTGGTGTTCACAGGGGGGGTAGAATCTGGCATAGTCGGGCGGTCGTGGTGTTGAAGCTATCGTGGATGTCAGCGATATAGTTGTGGAAGAAGATGGCTAGTGAGTCGCACAGTTCTTGTGAGGGCGTTGGCGTTGGGGTTGGAGAGTTCCTTTACGATGCTGAAGAGCTCTTTGCTGTTGTGTGCGTTGTTGTTCAAGCGGGCTTTGAAGGAGGATCTCTTGGCTAGTTTGATGAGGTGGTGGTGTCTGCGAGTGGTGTCCTTGTGGGCTGCGTGGTTGTCCGGTGTGCGTTCGTGTAGCCATGCCTTCTACAGTTTTCGGCATGCGCGTTTGGAGGCCTGGAGCTTGTTGTTGAACCATGTGGCTCTCTTGTTGGTGTGGCTGTTGTAGGGTTTCTTGAGCGGGGCGAGAGTGTTGGCGCAGTCGTCGCTCCACTGTCTGAGGTTGTGGGCTGCGGTGTCAAAGTTGTTGGGGTTGGTGGGTGGGTTTTTTGGCGAGGGAGGTGAGCAGCTGGTCTTCGGTGACTTTGCTCCAGCAGCGGTGAGGCAGCTGTGTTGTGCGATGGTGCGTGGTTGGTTTCTTGAAGGTGAAGTGGATGCAGCGGTGGTCGGTTCAGTGGAGTTCGGTGGTGTGATCGAAGGCGATGTGGGAGCCTGTGGAGAAGATGGGGTCAAGCGTGTGGCCGGCGGTGTGGTTGGGTGTGGTGACGAGTTGTCTGAGGCCGAGGTTGGCGATCAGGGTGGCGGAGTTGAAGTCGTTGTTCTCGAGGTGGAAGGTCAGGTCCCCGAGGAGGATGTAGTCCATGGAGGCAAGTGCGTGGGTGCTGGCGAGGTCAGCGATGGAGTCGCTGAACTGAGCCCGGGGTCCGGGGGGTCTGTAGATGAGTGTTCCTCTGAGGGTGGAGTTGGGGTCGGTGTGGATCCGGAAGTGCAAGTGTTCGGCGGTGTTGAGGGTGTCGTCTGCATGGGTGGCGACTTTGAGGGTTGACTTGTGGATGATGGCTATTCCTCCTCCGATTCCGTTGGCGTGATCCCTGCGGGTGATCTTGTAGCCGTCCGGGATGGCTATGGCGATGTCGGGTGCCGAGGAGTCGTTCCACCAGGTCTGGGTCAGGAAGGCCACGTCTGGGGCAGAGGTGTCGAGCAGATCCTAGAGCTCGATGGCGTGTTTGCATGCGGAGCGGGTGTTGAGGAGTATGCAGCAGAAGTGGTTGGGTCCAGTCCTTGAAGGTTTGGTGTTTCTGTCGCAGGTGAAGCTGCCGGTGCGGCAGGAGAAGGGTCCGTGGGTCCGTTTTGGGGCAGACTGGAAGCAGGTGTGGTTTTGGCTGGTGTTGAGTGCGTGGATGGTGCTGGTGTCGTAGTGGATTCTGGTGTGTGGCGTTCGCGGGGTCCAGGGGTTCTGGCGCTGGGCGCGGTGGCACCCGCTGCGCGCTGCCGCTTCTCAGCCTGCATATACTCACTCCTGGCCTTGATTTCATTTAACCCCTTGGCTGCGGGACAGATTCCCCCGCTGTGCTGGGGAGAGGGGGGCGCGCACAGCGCCCCGGTGCTCATGACGAGCTCAGCTCGTCATGAGCCACGTTTCTCGGGGGCTTGAAGAACTCTGGTCTGGATGAATGAGAGGATGTGAGCCTGCAGTATGGAGCGGCGGAGGGGAGGATTTGCAGACGGGGGTCACAGGACTACTATTGTGCAACCAGAAGCCTTATTCAGTGAGAGGAAGCCCCTCCCGCAGGCCTGTGCTGGAGTAAGTTCAAACTCCTGGGGTCTTTAAGTACTGATAAAGCTCTGTTGGTGGAGGCTTGTACTGGAGTAACTCACCCTCCTGGGTCCTGTACTAGTGATAGGGCACTGCTGGTGGAGGACTGTGCTGGAGTAAGCTCACACTCTTGGTGTCCTATATTATTGATAGGGAACTGCTGATGAATGCCAGTGCTGGAGTAAGCTCACACTCATGGGGTCCTATAGTACTGATAGGGAACTGCTGGTGAATACCCGTGTTGGAGTAAGCTCCCACTCCTGGGGTCCTATATTACTGATAGGGAACTGCTGGTGAATGCCCGTGCTGCAGTAAGCTCACACTCCTGGGTCCTGTACTACTGACAGGGCACTGTTGGTGGAGGCCTGTGCTGGAGTGAGCTCACACTCCTTGGTCCTATACTAATGATAGGGAGGCCTGTGCTGGAGTAAGCTCACACTCCTGGGGTCCTATAGTACTGATAGGAAACTGCTGGTGAATGCCTATGCTGGAGTAAGCTCACACTCCTGGGTGCTGTGTTACTGATGGGGCACTGTTGGTGGAGGCCTGTGCTGGAGTAAGGTCACACTCCTGGGGGTCCTATAGTACTGATTGGGCTCTGCTGGTGGAGGCCTGTGCTGGAGTAAGCTCATACGCCTGGGGTCCTCTAGTACTGATAGGGCACTGCTAGTGGACGCCTATGCTGGAGTAAGCTCACACTCCCTGGGGGTCCTATTGTACTGATAGGGCTCTGCTGGTGGAGGCCTGTGCTGGCGTAAGCTCATACGCCTGGGGTCACTGCGGTTACGCAGGCATGAATTAGCAAGAAATTGACAATAAAATAAAAATGTGTTCTGAATAGGGGCCCCCAAATTTGTCTTGCCCGGGGTCCCCAGAAACCTTAAGATGACACTGACCGGGTCCCCCTCCCTTGGGCGTCTTATTTGGTATGCCCCAAAGTAACAACACTACAATCGAGAGTCGCCAGCCCTCGTGTAACAGAGGCAAAATGAAGCTAACGGTTATCCTTTGCTCTCCTGCCCCCTGTTGAATGTGTTCATATTTGCGTTATTCGCAAACAATTTCATGAACCTTTTATGTCAGTCACCTTTCTTCCATGAGGCAGATGGAAATATTTTGTGAATCACCAGAGTCTGCTTGTGCCACAGCCAACTGAGCAAGCATTTTTCTAGTGTGACATTTAACATCTAGACGCTCGTTCCTCTGCGGACTGCGTGGATGTGCTGCTCGCAGCCCTGGGTGCTGCCTGTGTCGGGCAGCAGGGACCTCCCTGGTATTCTCACACTGAAGTGATGCATTAAAGCAGCAGCTCTCAAGGCCGATGGAAAAGGAGCTTCCTTTCAGCACGACAGAAAGCAGATTTGCTCTGCGGGCTGCTCCCTGGCACAGATCCTCCGCTTTCATCTAAAAATTAAAAAAACTTGTGGGAGCGGCTGTCTGAATCCAGCCTGCGGTGCTCGGGGTGCTGGGCCCGTCGGCCTGTCCTTGTGGGAAACAGTTTCTTCGGGCGCAGGCCCGCCAGCAGCCGCAGCAGGTAAAAATAGCAGCAGCCATTTGCCGAGCTCGGAATGAAAACCATGGCCAGGAAGTACACACAGCTGGAGTTATGCAGCAGTGGCAGGAACTGCTGGGCACAGCTCGAGCTGCTGAGCACTGCTGGGTAACGCTGGGGCACGTTCACGGTGTGGGGGGGCGGTAGGAGTGAGGCGCTGCTGGATAGCGCCAGTCTAGCGGGACCTGCTTCTTCCGTGAGGATGTGTGCCCTGGGTTGAAGTTCTTTATAGGGCTGCTATGATTTAGCAGCACCCTCCGATCCCCTATTAGACACAGCCATGACCCAGCCCCCGCCATCCCCCAGCCCCCGCCCCAAAAGCGATATTGATCCGCAGTTTAGGCTGTAATTTAAATGTCAGAGATAAAGGGGGGGTGGGGCAGGAAACGAGCAGGAGAGTAATGCACACTGACAGGAGTGACGGTGTGTGGAAAGGGAGGGGGTGTGAGCGCGGAAGGGGAAACCAGATAAATGAATTGGAAGAGGGCAGAGGCAGTAGAAGAGGCCGGAGAGGTCAGGTGTGAGCGAAGAAAGAGAGATGGAGATGCGAAAGAGCGCTTCTGAGCTTTAAAAAAACCTAACAATGCCATCTGATTTTAAAATCATGAGGGCTATTTTTGGGAATCCTGGGCAGTCAGAGGTCTCTAGGTATGTATTGCTTTGGTGCTGTCATTTGCCACTTGTGTACCAGGGCCACACTACTTAAGCCGCTAAAGTTGACGGCTAAAGCCACCCTATAACTACTTGCCCCTCAGTGCAAAAAAAAACAAGCACTGCCATTTGTATCTAAGCCCCGTCCTTTTGCGATTGGGGGGCGTGTTTTTTTACTTTCTTTCTCGCTGTAAACAACAGGCCACCCAGTCTGAAAAGGATGGGGCTTACAGACAAATGGTTCTTCTTTCTATCTAAGCCCCGTCCTTTTCAGACTGGGGGGCGTGTTTTTGACTGTTGTTTACAGCCGAGAAAGAAAGTAAAAAAACACGCCCCCCAATCGCAAAAGGACGGGGGTTAGATACAAAGAATGACATCACTTGGGCCTCTTCTCCAATGGCTGGCCTCCGTTTAGGAAGCCAGCCAATGGAGAAGAGGGGCGGGTTCAAGCCCCACTCTATAAGACATAAAGTCTCGGAGCGAGACTGCGCAAGCGAAGCCTATGCAGGCCGAGACCTAAAAATGACATATCGAAAGGTCTCCACACACTTTCAAAGTAGTCAGAGCATGTTCTTTTTCAATCTTTTCAAAAAATGTATCACTATATTTGAAATAGTTAAGAATTATATTGATGACTTTTCTTATGCCCTAGTGAAAACCCTTAGATGATAAACCAAAGGTAAGGCATCTGAACCTGAACAAAACCATGTGAGCTGTGAATGTGGCAATCTAACACGAGAATTCCCTAAGATCAAATTGACTATAGCATTTTTTGAGGTCGAGTTTAGAGGCAAGTGCCATGAAGTTGGTGTATTGAGTCTTGAATACAAGGTATGAAATGTAATTTTCTTTGGTTGTAACATTCGGCTGCTGCGCGCCCACACAAATCCTTAATTGGTCTCACAATAGTCTTTAGGGCACAGGAGCAATATGAGAACCCCCTGGATTAAGCCACATTACTGGCTCAATAACAGTTTGTTTCCGCAAGCTGTGGATTTCTGCTCCTAGCTACGGCTGAATATTAATGGGGATGCCACTAAAATGCTGAGCAACAGATCTCATAGACCAACATGTGTGCTGTTTAATCTGTCTATATTTGAACTAGCCCAGACCTTTTAAAAGTTCAGGAATATTTCCACTAAATAATATACCAATGATGCCTTAATTGCTTCTACAAGCCAGCAGAGCACCTGTAGCTGGCCCAACTTGACAGATTTGAAAGCCAACAAGTACCTTTGATTACATAAATGTCAAATTGACCATAAAGCCATTTGTAGAGAGCACCATACTAATGAACTCTTGTAGAAGAGCAGTGTGCATAAGACGTGTGCATAGATTCTTACATTTGTGGTCTGTAATTGTGCACTATCAGACGGCTTGGCAAATGGGGGCTTCCAAAATTGAATTTTTAGATCAGCTAGTTGAATGCCCCACACCAACTACGTTATGTCATCAACTTCTGTCAGGGCACTGCTTATGATAGAACACACTTTGTGCCCTATTGTGATGTTGGTCGGAGTGTCTGCTACCCACACAGTCTTGGTGTGGGAACAGACTGACCGTGGGTCAACAGTTCTGAACAGCGTATTACAATGAGAACACACATGGTGCGGTTGCATACTCCCATTTCTCTATGGGAGCTTGTAGTGCGGCCGGAAACCGCCAGCAGCACAGTTTTTGTGTTTTTCCTGCACCTCACGGTGCCTGCCACATGGTGCAGAGATTTTCAGGGAGGCACCATAGGTGCCCCCCTCCCCCCCAGGCCCACAGCCGTAGGCCACAGAAGGAAGGGGGTCCTGCTAGGGGCGCCAAAAGTCGCTTTCTGACAGGCTTTCCATGTTGGAAAGCCCAAAATGGAAAGTCTGTTGGAAACTGAAATCATAATCCCGATGGCAGAAATGCTGTCCGTTAGGCATTATGTGCAGCTTCCAACTGGCCGACGCCAGTTGGAGGCAAGGCAGTTTGACCAGCCAGTGTAAACTCTGACCGCAGAGGCATAATGAAACTTGAGCTTGGGGGCTCCACCACACTTTCGGGGCTTGTGTTGCGCCACTGTTCGACCGCTGTCTTTGTAGTAGGGCAGTCGGAAGTTAAACCTTAGATGTCAATCAGAAAGGGCTTTCCGATTGACATCCAAATGAGGCAGTTTGTCTTTTGCAAGTTCAGCCCCTCTGAAAACAGAGACCCACTTGAGGAGCTGTCCTTTTTTGTATCTTCCTGGCTCAGTATTTTGGCACCACAGTATGTTTCAGTTTGTTCAGTTCATGTCTCAACAAACCTAGAGGTGACAGACATATTTAATCTTTTTTGAAGGTTGTTTGGTACCTGTACATGTTTTCAAAATGTCCTTCCTGTGTACATCTACTACACCTTTCATCTTGTGCTTGCCACCTGCCCTTGAGCTGAATATGATAGCTATGCATACGGCATACATTGCAAGGTCCTTTAAAGCTGAAAAAGAACCCTTTGACAACACTGTTTACTGTGTCAAGACACCTGGAGCATTTCATTGCCTCGGCCTGAAGCTCAGCAGTCTGAGCAACATGTGCCAAATTCTGAATGCCCTCTAATGTCTATGATTTTTGGTGCACTTTTTTTCAAAATTATAATGACTCATATCTACCAAAATGTGTAAGTTCACTTCAGTGCCTCTTCACAATTATACTTGTTCGTCACGAGCATGTTAAAGCACTTGATGAACAAATCAATGGTTTCACCAAAATTCTGGCCCGCAACATGGAAGATGTAGCATTTGTAATCAACATTTTTTAGATGAAAAGTAATGCATATGTTTTTGGACTTAAAAGTGTCAAAGTTAGTGTTGTACAGCTCAAACGTAATGTTCTTGATGGATTCGGGACCAATACAGTGGAAAAGAAGGCCTTTCTTCCTCCATTCATCATTTATAGCCATATTGGTAATTAAGATCTTGAATTCTCTGATCTACTTAGTTCACAGAGGAGCCAGGTTTCTGGGCTCTTCGTGGTCAAAATGGGGAGGCATACAAACCAACAGTACCTCCGAGGAGAAGGTGGTACTCACAGTGATACCATTGAAAGCAACCATTTCTATCTTGGATCAAATAATCAGATGATTGCTGTCAGAGGAGGACACCGCTAAAGAATTGTCATGCGCCACAGTGAAGAAGGCCAAAGTCAGGAGATCACACCTGGCTCGGAAGACCACCTCAGTGCCACTATGTTGTCTCAGTAAGTGCTGACGCAGACAATAAAGTCATTTTTATCACACATGAAAGCAACTTCGAAAACCTAACCTTGTAATTCTATTGCTTTTATGTTTTTAATGTCAAAGTCCCTTTGCACCTGTATATGACAACGTGCACTGATATTTTATCTAAAAACAAGAATGTTGTTACCTTATTGATTTGAAGTGCCCTTTTGTCTCAAACCCCCTGCTAATCTTCATGGCTTCAGTAGGCATAGAAGCTAATTTATTCAAATCAATGCATTGCACATTTCCTGGATCTCATAGAAAAGTGTTGCCTCGCTTTCAGTATTGAGAACCAGAAGCACGCTTTTAAGAAATGAATCAAGTCAGCAGTGTCTTCATGTATTATTATTTCTGCTTCAAGAACATCTTGCATTTCCTTCATGAGAAGATCCTGGTACCAGCTCATAATATATCTTTAGCTGAAAATAACAAGTTTCTGTAACATGCTTGTGCTCTATAGACTTGTATTGAGGGGGCAAAGTATATTTAATCTGTTCATTTTTGCATGCTCTGACCAGTTGAAATGGCAGTTGTCTCTTGATTATTTGCTGTGCGGCTCGCTATTTTTGCATTAACGCATGTTAGACTTTTGGCTTCCCTGTATGTTGTGTTTTACTTCAACAGAAACAATCAAAGCACTGGAGTTAGCTACTAAGGGCCTTATTATGAGTTTGCCGGTACTCCTGTCAGCTCGCCACCACTGCGCCGACAGGAGGGCCGCCAAGCCCGTCATGCGTCTGCATTACGAGTGTAATCCAGGACAGGTGGGCATTCATGCTGTGGTCTCACAGTGGTGGCTGCGTAAGGCTCATAGGAGAGCCTTAACAACAGACTGCTGCTGTGACAGCGCCTGAAGCAAGTTCCTGCATGGTGGGACATGCGGGTGTGCAACTCCAGGGGGGCACAACATGTGCCTCCTGCATGAACCCCAGGCCCAGAAGTGGCAAGGGGTCCTGCTAAGGCCTCCTAAGTTGCCTCTCTGCCACCCTTTTCATGGAGGGCTCACTGCCATGAAACGGGCGGTGGAAGGCCAACTCTTAATATGCTCGGCTGTGCTCCATCAGCATATTGAGGCCGGTTTCAGACTACCAGAGCAGGGGGATCCTTGATTCTGGCTGCCACACTCGGGCGGACCCGCAGTGGTGGCAATGATCGGACTACCACTGCGAGTATGGCGGTCCTGATTACTGCTGTACTCGTAATAAGGCCCAAGTGAAGCCTTCTCCCCTTGTTGGCTGAACCTGACAAGCAGACTCAATGAGTTTAGGAGTAAGCTGGAGCCTCGAGGAGGCAAATTAGTTCTATGCCCTCTCTGGTGTCAAACCTGCTGTTCCAGCTCCATATGGCACATTGCATGCTAATAATGAATCATGGGGAGAATAGAGAGAAGCAAGAAGGGGTTCACTCAGCTTCCTACTACAATACCAAAAAATCAAAGGGAGGTGAAACCACACGGTTCCAGAAACCAGAGACTCTGAAAAAAATATTTGGAGACCCTCACCCACTAGTTTCTATCAGTGGTATGTATGATATCCACTGATGTACTTGTAGTGGATCCAGGAGGAAGATTGTCTTGGTCTAGAAATATTGTGGGATCTGCAAGGGTAGATTAAAATTATCTCCTATCCCAAAGGAATGCCACTTTAATAAAACTGGGATGGGGGTAATATTAAAAAACAATTGGAACTACTAGGGACAGATTATTAATCCTTATAATCTCACAATGTGGACTACATGTTTCAGCCATCTTGCGCCTAAGTAGGTTGGTAGGCTTTCTTCAGGACCTCTGGTTATCAGATCCCAATGCTCATAGCTAGGACAATCCGTTTTAGAACCCTATATACCAAAAGTAAATACATTTACTTACATACTTTGAGGAATTGGTATGTGTAGGAGGATGGATATCTGACTATGGTTACCCCAGATTTTTTGCCTTGTGTTTAGCTGGTTTTCGACTTAGTTGGCCTGGGACCCTGCTAATCAGGGCCCCAGGCTATCTGCTCTCTCTGTAAAATGGACTCCATGTACCCTAGGTACATAACTAATTGGATATTGAGTCACCTTATCAGCCCCTGTACAGTGTACTATAGGTACCCAGGGCATAGGTGCACCCAAGGCCTACCAGGGGCTGCAGCATATCTTTTGCCACCCCTGGCTGGCCATCCAAACTGACACCACTGGCTGATCTCTCAGCTGGGGCAAGGTCGTGTAATCACCCTTTGCTTAGGTATAGAATTCCTATATCTACCTTTACATATAGACACATATGCACCTATAAGTCACTCCTATGGCAGGCCTTAACAATCCTGGAGGCAGAGTGCTTGATTTTATGTGAGATGGTGCTCTAGCATGAGCTGAGCCTGTCTGCAGTTTTCGGAACCATGTCCTTATAGCTGTTCTATGATATTGCCATACCATATACTCTTAAGTTTATTATAATCCTCGCGGTTATTGCTACCTTTGGTTTGGCTTTATCAAAACATGTTGTGTAAGGTGTCATACACTTTGGAATACTACCCCCTCGCCAGTTCTAGCGACGGGGGTAGCATTCCACTCTTCTAGAGGGAGAAGACATGTTACTTTACTTAAACGCGGTTAAAACTAACCAGAGCCTCAGCATCACAAAATGGATGCTGCTGCCACAGACACAAGTCTGGCCTCCTGCTGCTGACCGAAACTCCGGCAGGGGAGGCCTGGACAAAAGGTTTCCTGTCACAGGGAGGTGCTAACACCACCCCAGACAGGAGATAGTGGATTGAGGCAGGGAGGGCTAGTGGAACTAGACACTGCCTGGGGCACACAAGGTGTCCGATGCATAGTCCAGTTCAAACCGGTGCTGGGGCACTCCAGCCCCAGCTCTGGCGCGAAACTGGACAAAGGGAAAGGGTTGTAACCACCCCCATCCTGGGTCCCACCCATAGGAGGGACCTAGCAGGTAATCCAGCCCCTTGATTTGAAATAAAGGTTGGAGCTGTGTCCATAGATTTTAGATAATCCTGACTGAAAGTTTGAAACGAAACTCTGGACCCTTCGACATCCTACTCGACGTAGAAGACTGAAGAATCTCCCTTGTGGTCAAGGAGTGACCACCCTGTGCAAACAGGCACCATCAAGCGCTCAACGGTTTGCTTTGTTGCAGCTCCCGCCAGAGCTCGAGCGACAGAAATCAACAAGACCCAGATTCCCAGACATCCAACAGCCCGATCCACAGCCACAGCAAAGCTGAGACCCGTGGAGGCGACGTGAGACGTGGGACCGGCCATCTTGGAAAGCCAGCAAAGTGCTTCCCGTGCAGCTCCCGATGCACCCTCGAAGCTGTGCATTGGGGATTGAGAAGCCCCAGCCCCGAGCAGCTTTTGCACCGAAGATCACCTCTTCACACTCACCGAGTGCTGCGTGGGGCCCTTTTGCATTTTCCTGCCCGACGCGTCTGTCCGGTCACTTGCCCGTTGGCTAGTGGCCTCTGTGACGACGAACCTTCGAATTTACAATGCTGGTCTGGTTGCTCCAGACTGGCCCTTGCTGCCCTGAAAAGGAGCAGCCCATCCGACCTTGCTGGTCTGAACCAGAAGCCATCTTCGATTCCTGCGTGGGTTGCATTTGCCAAGGCCTGTTGACTCCAATCCGGAAGCCGAAACTGCCGGCAGCGAGAGCCTTTGTGGGACAGTCCGTGTCCGACTCCTGGTCATCGTCGATGCCCTCAGGTCCACGTGGCAGCGGAGACAAGCTTCTCGACAACCGCCTGATTGCGCCCGACATCGCCTGGTTCCTTCCTGGTACCATCCTGGTCAGTGGCTAGTGACCCCGACTCTGTCCCCTCTGCTTTCAGGTACTCTACATCTTCGATCCACCCTTGGATCCAACCGGACTCTTCTCTCCTGGCCGCCTGCAGCATCTTTTCCTCCAGGTTCCATAGAACTCCATGAAGAAACCCGACGCACTTTGACACCTATGCACCCGCTTCCTGTGGGTGAGGTAACGAGAGTACTCTGGTGCTCCTGTAGTGGTTTACACCTCTAGTGTCCTAGTTTAAAGTGGTTACGTTCTAGTCCAGTCGGAAGACTTCCAAATCTGCAACTTTCTAACTTTTACGCACCATTGACTTGCATTGGTGCACGCATGTGCATTTAGACACTGCACCCGCATCCTGTGGGCCGCCCCCGTCCTAACTTCTGTTAGTCCAGTGTAGCCTCAGCGATTCTCAAGGCCCTAGGCCTTACCATTGTTCGTGACGTGGTTCTTATACCACTATTTTAGTATATGGTTTTAGGGGCCACCAGGGCCTATCTATATTTTTGCAACTTTTGTATGTTATATGAAGTTCTTTGTTTAACTCTTGTGCTTCTGTGCTCATAAAGAGTACAGGGGATTTTTCTAATATTAAATACATATATTTTATAATATATAACTTGTGTGGTGTCCTTTCATTTGGTATTAAAAAGGATTGCCATTGGTAAAACAGCTGGCTTCACATGCCCTCTTGAGTTAAGCCTAAGACTGCTCATGTCCATGCTCCCCTAGGATAGCTTGCCTATAAGGTTGACTTACAACCAATCACCACATGGGTACTCACAAACTTTCTCTCGGGGGCCAAATTTACAGTGTGGTTTGTGGCCGAGGGCCGCACCGGTGGAGGCGGGGTCAGTGGGGGAGGGGGAAGGGGCTAGAAAGAAAAAAACTGTGACCATGAAGTTGAACACAAGCCCCTGCAGCTGCCGCGTTCATCCACTGAGCCAACAGACCAGCATACACACACATCTCTCTTTCTCTCTCTCTCTCTCTCTCTCTCTCTCTCTTTCCCTATCTCACCCTCCCTCTGTCTCCCTCCTTCTATCTCTCTCTCTCGCTCCCTCCTTCCCTCTCTCTCTGTTTCCCTCTGTCTCACTCCCTCTGTCTCTCTCTGTCTTACCTCTCTTTCTCTCTGTCTCCCTCCCTCTCATTCCTTCCCTCTCTCCGTCTCCCTCCATCTGTCTCCCTCTATCTGTGTCCCACTGTCCATCTCCCTCTGTCTCCCTCCCTCCGTCTGCCCGCTGTCTGTCTCCCTCCCTCCCTCTGTCTCCCTTCCTCCCTCTGTCTGTCTCCCTCCCTCTGTCTGTCTCCCTCCCTCTGTCTGTCTCCCTCTGTCTCCCTCCCTCTCTCCCTCCGTCTCCCTCCCTCTGTCTGTCTCCCTCCCTCCCTCTGTCTGTCTCCATCCCTCCCTCTGTCTCCCTCCCTCCCTCAGTTTCCCTCCCTCTGTCTCCCTTCCTCCCTCTGTCTGTTTCCCTCCCTCTGTCTGACTCTGTCTTTCTGTCTACCTCCCTCTGTCTGTCTCCCTCCCTCCATCTGTCTGTCTCCCTCCCTCTGTCTGTCTCCCTCTGTCTTTCTGTCTCCCTCCCTCTGTCTGTCTCCCTCCCTGTCTGTCTGTCTCCCTGTCTGTCTGTCTCTGTCTGTCTGTCTGTCTGTGTTGTCTCCCTCTGTCTCCCTCCCTCTCTCCCTCTCCCTCCCTCCCTCTGTCTGTCTCCCTCTGTCTGTCTCCCTCTATCCCTCTGCCTCCCTCTGTCTCCCTCCCTCCCTCTGTCTCCCTCCCTCCCTCCCTTTGTCTCCCTCACTCCCTCCCTCCCTCTGTCTCCCTCCCTCCTTCCCTCTGTCTCCCTCCCTCCCTCCTCCCCTCTGTCTGTCTCCCTCCCTCCCTCTGTCTCCCTCTGTCTTTCTGTTTCCTTCCCTCTGTCTGTCTGTCTGTCTCCCTCCCTCTGTCTGTCTCCCTCTGTCTGTCTCCCTCTCTCCCTCTGTCTGTCTCTCTCCCTCTGTCTGTCTCTCTCCCTCTGTCTGTCTCTCTCCCTCTGTCTGTCTCCCTCTCACCCTCTGTCTGTCTCCCTCCCTTTGTCTGTCTCCCTCTGTCTGTCTCCCTCTCTCCCTCTGTCTGTCTCCCTCTGTCTGTCTCTCTCAGTCTGTCTCCATCCCTTCCTATGTCTGTCTCCCTCTCTCCCTCTGTCTCTCTCTGTCTGTCTCTCTCTCTGTCTGTCTCTCTCTCTCTGTCTCTATCGCTGTCTCTATTGCTGTCTGTCTCTGCCTCTATCTGTCTCAGCCTCTATCTGTCTCTGGCTGTCCCAGTCTCTGACCCTATCTAGCTCCGTCTGTCCCTGTCTCTATCTGTCTCTGCCTTTATCTGTCTATATATGTCTTTATCTGTCTCTATCTCTATCTGTCTCACCTCACCCAGCTCTCACTCCCTGCTGCCCTCTGTCACCTCACCCGGCTCTCACTCCCTGCTGCCCTCCACCTCCCTCACCCGGGCTCTCACTCCCTGCTCTGCCCTCCACCTCCCTCACCCGGGCTCTCACTCCCTGCTCTGCCCTCCCACCTCACAGGGCTCTCACTCCCTGCTCTGCCCTCCCATCTCACCTGGGCTCTCACTCCCTGCTCTGCCCTCCCACCTCCCTCACCCGGGCACTCACTCCATGCTCTGCCCTCCCACCTCGCTCACCCAGGCTCTCACTCCCTGCTCTGCCCTCCCACCTCACAGGGCTCTGACTCCCTGCTCTGCCCTCCCACCTCACCCGGCTCTCACTCCCTGCTGCCCTCCCACCTCCCTCACCCAGGCTCTCACTCCCTGCTGCCCTCCCACCTCCCTCACCCGGGCTCTCACTCTCTGCTGCCTTCCCACCTCACCCGGGCTCTCACTCCCTGCTGCCCTCTGTCACCTCACCCGGGCTCTCACTCCCTGCTGCCCTCCCACCTCACCCGGGCTCTCACTCCCTGCTGCCCTCCACCTCACCCGGGCTCTCACTCCCTGCTCTGCCCTCCACCTCACCCGGGCTCTCACTCCCTGCTGCCCTCTGTCACCTCACCCCGGCTCTCACTCCCTGCTGCCCTCCACCTCCCTCACCCGGGCTCTCACTCCCTGCTGCCCTCCACCTCCCTCACCCGGGCTCTCACTCCCTGCTCTGCCCTCCCACCTCCCTCACCCGGGCACTCACTCCATGCTCTGCCCTCCCACCTCGCTCACCCAGGCTCTCACTCCCTGCTCTGCCCTCCCACCTCACAGGGCTCTGACTCCCTGCTCTGCCCTCCCACCTCACCCGGCTCTCACTCCCTGCTGCCCTCCCACCTCCCTCACCCAGGCTCTGACTCCCTGCTGCCCTCCCACCTCCCTCACCCGGGCTCTCACTCTCTGCTGCCTTCCCACCTCACCCGGGCTCTCACTCCCTGCTGCCCTCTGTCACCTCACCCAGGCTCTCACTCCCTGCTGCCCTCCCACCTCACCCGGGCTCTCACTCCCTGCTGCCCTCCACCTCACCCGGGCTCTCACTCCCTGCTCTGCCCTCCCACCTCACCCGGGCTCTCACTCCCTGCTGCCCTCTGTCACCTCACCCCGGCTCTCACTCCCTGCTGCCCTCCACCTCCCTCACCCGGGCTCTCACTCCCTGCTGCCCTCCACCTCCCTCACCCGGGCTCTCACTCCCTGCTCTGCCCTCCACCTCACTCACCCGGCTCTCACTCCCTGCTCTGCCCTCCCACCTCCCTCACCCGGGCTCTCACTCCCTGCTCTGCCCTCCCACCTCCCTCACCCGGGCTCTCACTCCCTGCGCTGCCCTCCCACCTCACCCGGGCTCTCACTCCCGTCCCACCTCACCCAGCTCTCAGTTCCTGCTGTCCTCTCCTCTCTCCCCTCCCCCTCCCACCCCCTCTCCCCTGTGTGTCAGCCTGGCTAATACAGCCTCCCGGGCACCCCAGTACTTAACACATCTTTAAACAACCATTTGTTTGTTAATGAGGCTTTGTTCACCTCTTAGCGCCCCTTCAGCTCCACTCTTGACTGTGGCTGGAATCGCCCGGCCCCCACAGAGCAGTGTCTCTGACTCGCACTGCTGCTCCCCGAGGTGTTTACTTAAGTTAAAAAAAAACACACACGGGTGCGATGTTTCAAGCCGCGGGCCGCCACTGAAGGCTTGCCGGGCCGCTACTGGCCCGCGGGCCGTACTTTGAGTACCCCTGAATCACCATAAGGGTTGTTTGGACTGGTACAAGGTGGTCACTAGAATAGTGAACATCATACACCAGGCCAACTTCTCACAGTATGCCATTCCCTGGAGAGATAAAAGAGAGAAATCAATTGCTAAAAAAGATACATATACAATCAACATCAGAAATTGCTATAACTAGGCCTAATGTGAAATAGACAAAATTGTGCAGCCAATGTAAATGAAAAAGATGTGCAAAAAGCGGGAAAGCAATGTTCACTTTAATTTGTGTATATGTAACCATTTACATATGTCATGCACAACGACCATATGGCGATAGAGGTCAAAATCATGTGGTGCATTGATAGTGATAATGTTGTATGTACTGGGTGAGGATGCTTTTAGATGTGCGTCATTACTTATTTAGTGTAGTCTAGTCCTCTATAGGTTACAATAATGTGGATATGTTCTGTGACAGCACAGACTACAGTATTAGAAACCTAATAATCATGAGGATTTTTCTGTTTTCCGTCACAAAGAAGTGAAAATTAACAAAATCTGAATAAACTGAGGCTTTAGGCTCCCTCGCTTTCTCGGCTAGATTACTGTAACTTCTTATATCTGTGAGTCTCTCAGTCTTGGCTTATGAGGCTTGAACGTGTCCAGAATTCTGCTGCCCGGCTTTTGTTAAATCTACCGAAGTGGGTCCCTATGGGCCCAGCGCTCTGCAAATTGCAATGGCTCCCTCTGAAGAAACGTCTTTCTTACAAAGTCCTTTGTTATTGTTACAGGGCTTTCAGGAAGACAGGTGCTTGCTACTTGCACCTGCTCATTAAACCCTGTTCGCCGTTGAGGTGCCTCCGGTCCTCTAGGGCCTTGTTAGCTCAGGTCCCCAGAGCGAAGAAAGTTCGTATTGATGGCAGTTCTTTTACTTAGCTGGCACCTACGTTTTGGAATTCTCTTTCGTTCTATCTGAGGAAATCAAAGACAGAACTTCTGTTCTGAAAGAACTTAAAAACCTGGCTTTTTAGATAGGATGTGCTCTTCCTTAGGACTTCTGTGACCTTTCTCAGGAGTTTGACCTACTAGCACTGGAACACTTCTGTTGAAGTAGTCATGCACTTTATAAGTTGTATTATTATTATTATTAATATTATTATGCTTTGTTATTATTCTTATTCTTCTTCTTATTATTATTATTATTATTTATAAACAGGGTGAGGGGCATCAGCTTTACCCATGCAGTACACTTGTGAGAGCCTGTCAGCAACAAACAAAGCATAGGGGCTGCGTTGCACAGTGGCAAGTGGCAGAAGGGCAAGCAAGCAGGAAATATAAGCAAGTTAATAAACAAGAGACATGCATACAAGCAGACAATAGACTAATAAGAAGGCAATCCAATAATCAAGCAAGTAAGCAGCTTGCAAGTAATCAAACAAGTACGCAAGAGGCAGGCACGCTACCAAGCAGAGAGGCAGGTAAAAAAGCCAGCAACAATTCAGTAATGCATACAAACAAATAGGACAAGGACAAGCAAGCAACAGATTGTGTTATAGGTACTTGCAAATTATCCTAGGGACAATAACCCTAAAAAACTGGAGACAATATCAAACGTTAGTGCTAAAAACAACTTCAGACTAGATGGTTCCTAGAGTGCTCGTCCACATGAAATGGGAAATCTTCAGCTGAAAAAGATATATTGTGCACTTTGAAGGAGGCAGAAGTGCAAGCAACCCTCTTTCACCTATTAAGTAGCTTGACCAAGAGCCAGCCATCATGGCGGACCCGAGTCCCTAACGCTCGGCCCGATATCCCCCTTGAATCCAGCAAATGTATCCTGAAAGGGAGCCATCCACGTTGGAAACAAGTGGGACCAGACAGCTAAGGAATCACTGAAGCCAGAGAGCCCCGAATCGTGCCGCTTCGCCCCCGGGACTGCAGCTGCTGCGGTTAGGAAAGCAGGGGCGAGCAAGCTGTGAGGCCGCTCGCAGGCGATCAACGGCAGGAGACGGCCTCCCGCGCTTAACACCTCGGCTGCTAAGGCTTTTCCCGCTGGGTACTGACAAGTCAGATTTACCATTGTTCAGGACAAGGTCAGCTCGTCATTAGCACAGCTCCAGTGTACTGCATGACGAGCTGACCTTGTCATGAGCATGGAACAGGTTAAGCAGCGGCCCCTGCGGCAGCGGAGAACAGCCGGAGCGGAGAGAGAGCGGCCTCCCCACAAGACTCCGGGATCGGCACGGCCGTGATCGGAGCAACAGCACAAACAAGACGCCGCTTTTCTGCCCCTCATATGGAACTGACCTCGGAGGTGTGAATCCTGCGGAATACCAGACCCCTGGCGAGTTGGACCCCCGACGTGGTCCTGCTGCTGTGGAGCGGGGGTGACCGCTGTGCAGCAAACCGGGTCCCTGGCGGCCACGTGGCTGGAGTTGGTGTCGCCCTGCCCTGGAGCCTCCCGGTGAGTGAAGAAATATAGAGAAGGCCGCACTGAAGGGGAGCGCGGGTGGCGACTCACTGCGGGGGATACAAACCGTGTGCTAGTGAGGCCGCAGCGCGAGGAGTGGTGGCTGACGCACGGCATTTGCTGTGAGAGGCCCCGGCGGAGCTGCGCCGGCACTGGTGAACTGAGGCGGCCTGCGGGAACATCGACCACTGGGTGCATGGCCTAGCGGAGGCAAGATGATGAATGCACAAACCCCCAAAACTGGGGCCTGGGAAACATGTGAGCATCACACTGTCGGGGCAGACGACGGGCACCGGGGATGAGATGCTTGGGGTGGCCTGCCCCGTCAATGGCAGAGGGAGGAGGTGCAGGCTGAGGCCTACACGAGGGAGTCTATTGCGGCCTAGGAGATGCTGAGCCTCAACAAACAGTTGCACTGCCTTACCAACTGCTGAGCACTGGAGTGGGGGCACGCTGGGTGTGAGTAGGCACTGCGGACCCTCATTCTGCCGCCCAAAACGAAGCCGCGGCCCGCAGGTATAGGGCCTACACAAATAGCTGCCACCGGGAACATTCGTAATAACCACAACATCTTGCAGCTGAGAAAAGCCGCAGCTTAGTGCCCTGCTAAATATACATTGGCGCAACCCGATGTCCTGCCATTGAGGGTCGCTGCCAGCTGCCATCCTGCTGGAAGCCCAGGCGCCCGCCCTACAGGAAGACTACTAGTGCAGAGGCTGCACACAGGACCTGCAGGTCATAATACGCTTCCTCGCCACATCTGGTGCGGCTGCCACTAGCGACCCGCCTGGACGCTTTCCTTAAGTGGCTCACGCCTGTGGGGAAAGCAGACGCCTGCCCGGAGTCTCCATAGTGACCGGCATTGAGACGCCACAGATCTATCATGGCGTGTGATTGAAGACGACGTCGAACAAGCACTAGGACGAACGAGCGCTTCCTTATAACTAAAAAACCTGTGGCAAATAAGAAAAGGAATCGAGTGCCCCTACGTATCCAGTTGGAGTTTGGCCCGCACAGACTAGAGTGAGCGGCCATCGGAACATCGGTAGAGGCTATTTGGATAGTACGAATTTTTTGGAAAATAGAAGCCCAAAAACCTCCCCGTTTTTTCGTTTATTATTTCACTTGGAAAAGAACTTCACCGTTCGTTGTCTTCAATTTGGTTTGAGCACACCAACTACGACGGATCATTATTAGCCCCTGTCCTGATGAGGCCCGTAACGAATGGGCTGAAACGCGTCGACACCCACGAAGAGACACCAGTGTTAAAACAGCTTACGTTGTAAAAATACATATCTAAAAGAGTGTAATAAGAAGATAGGTTCAAAGAATATAGACCTGCTTTGCTCTTTGTCTGATTTCTGGTTAGATCTTGTTTCTTAGGAATGCTTAGTTGTACATGTTTATAGCATCCTCTTTTTCAAAAAAATTTGTTGGGCTAACATATTTTGAAAGAGATACAAAAAATATGTGTATATATATATATGTATAGAAGTAATGTGTGTATATAGATGTTTATTCTGTGTTTGTACCTAAATATTGGTTGATAAATCAATAAGTCGCTGTGATAAAGAATTTTTCTAATCAAACACAAAAAATAAAGCACAAGTCAGAAATTGGTGTTTTGTGTTGGGATTGGGTATGGAGGTACATAAATGAGGTAAAATTTATTTTCTTGAAAATGATTAGTTGCATTTAGGAGGAGACAATTTATATTGCTCTTTCACAAAAAGATTGTTTGAATCAGACCTAAGGCATCGTTTTATTTTGGTCATGGTGCAGCAACTTGTGATGGGCCAGATGCGCGCCAAAATGCAGCAGGGGCCCCTACGCGCAGGCAGGTTGGACCCCACACGCATGGGAGCCGAGGGGGAGATGGAGCCAACGACCACAGCCCTGGCCGCCAAAATGAACTCAGTACTTGCAACAGTGGAGAAAATTGGTGCCACGCGAGAACATACCAGAACCTCTCTGGAAACTCGGATAGATAAGGTTACCTTGGACTTCACACTACTGCATGCAGATCATTGTAAACTGGCTGAAAAAGTTGCTGCACATGGCCAAACGCTCAAAGGATCTCCAGCCTGTTACTCAAAGCCATGCAGCTGCGCTACAAGACATGATACACCGTGTACATGCCCTGGAAGATAGAGGAGAAGATGACGAAGGACGCTCCCGCCGCAACAACATTCGCGTGGTGGGCCTGCCAGAGGGAGAGGAAGGAAGGAACCCAGAGCAATACACCGAGGGCTGGATGAGGGACCTCCTGCCCCAAGGAACATTGTCAATGCAGTTTGCAGTTGAGAAAGCCCACCGTGTGCCGGACAGAAATCCCAGCCAGGAGCCAGGCCACGCCCGTTCATTTATAAGCTACTTAACTACAGGGACAGGGATGCGGTGCTGCGTGAAACACATAAGATGGAAAACCTCAAAAGGAGCGGTAGTCAAGTTATGCTCTTCCCAGATTACACCGCCCTTGTGCAGCACCATAGGAGCAAATATGCAGCGGTGAAGCGCCAGCTCAGAGCTCTGGGGCTGCCGTACTCACTGTTATTCCTAGCCCGGCTGAGAGTGGTTGTGAAAGAAGGGACCCGCTTCTTTGACTCTCCTGCGGAGGCATGGGACTGGTTGGAAGAGTCGAGGCTGTGGACAGACACAAGGCCCGCGGACCCGGATGGCGTCAACCCAACAGGCAGGAGAAACAGACGGCGCGGACGACGAGGGACAGTGCGAAATGCGAAATCAGGGACTGCAGTCCTGAGTCCGGAGAAAATGAAAAGGGAGAGACAAGATACCCTGGAAGCGGTTACATCCCTTGGATCTCCACACACTAAAGAACGCTTGGACTCCTACGCACGGGACACGTTGGGGGCCAGTGGCTCTTCGTCACCATCAACTGAGATATCCGACGACCTCTGTCTGCCAGTGGTAACCCCACAAACTGCTGATGGTATCATAGGATGAAGCACTGGCATGTTGAACTCTGACACAGGCAGCTCAGGCAAGTAGAACATTGATTATTAATGCATGTGTTCTTGCACAGTGCTCAGGGTGAGGGTGGGTCTGCTGGGCTAATAACCACACACACCCCATTCGAACACGATGCGGAGGCCACTATACCCGCAACTGGCCACATTACGCATATTACCAGAGGAAGTGAGTACACCTGAGACGGCGCTTAGACCTGAGCACGGCTGGTCTCGCACACTAATCTGGGCGATTATCTAGATGGCATACCACATACACAGGAATGGGGAGACGGCTACAGCAAAGCATTACCTGTGCGTGTACCCCATCAGGTAACACACTGAACTAGTTGGTACTTCTCAGTTGTTACAGAGGTTTGGACAGACATTTCGCAAAGTTCGCCCCAGCTGTTATGTCGTTCTTAGTTCATCCATTGTTTTTGTTGCAGCAGGGTGACACACTCATATATGTCCACGACCCCCATACACCGAGGCACGCCCCAACCTTGACGCCCCCCAACGACTAAACACACCAGAAATGGCACGAGCTAACATAATTACATGGAACATACATGACATGCACACACCCATGCAGCGCTATTCCATATTCGCTTACCTCCAGAGGCACTCGGTTGGAATTGCCCTATTGCAGGAAACACACATGACACAGCCAGAACTGGACAGATTACGCAGGCGCTGGAGGGGACAGGTGTATGGCACGGTATACTCAGCACATGCGAGGGGCACACTAATCTGGGTGAGAGCGGGCACCCCTTTCATATGTGCAGATGTGGTGATAGATCCCGAAGGCAGATACACCTTAGTGCGGGGGACACTTAATAGTCAATCAGTATTGCTGGGCTCAATATATGCCCCGAATGTAGACCAGCCATCGTTCCTAACACAGTTGTCATCAATGCTGGCCCCTTACACTGGGCTCCCCTGGTTACTTGGCGGGGATTTTAACTCGGTGCTCGATGTACACATAGACAGGTCCTTTCCCCCTCTCCAGAAGACGCCAGCTGTGTCAAATGCGCAGGCGCTTACAGACTGGCTCTCACACTGGGCATTGCTAGATATGTGGTGTGTCCTTCACCCTAATGAACATATTTATTCCTACTACTCTGCAATACATGACCTACATGTATGTCTGGATAGGGTGGTGGGCTCCCAATCCCTAATCCCACTAGTTGAGAAATCGGAATACCTAGGACGGACACACTCCGAGCATAACCCTATGGGACTCCAGCTCAGTTGGGGAGCTGGTCGTCCTCCCATACCCACATTGCGCCTTCAACCACCTGCGCTAGAAGACCCCGAATTCCGCTCATCATTAGGCACGGCTGTTCTTACATATTTCGGACTCAATGAAGGAATAGCAAGTAATGCACTGGTGGAATGGGATGCCCACAAAGTAGCGGTTAGAGGTCATTGCCTAGGGGCAACATGGAACATATGTAAACAGCTAGCATTATCGCTCACTCGCCTAGAATCCCAGTCACTCCAATACGAATGCAAGGGAGAGGGCGGAGGCAGATATTTGGGTCACCTGGAAAGTTTCCACGCACAACATGCGGAACTCATGGAGCGAATGCGGTGCCACAACCACATGGCTCACACGGCTCACACACATGCCACAGCGGACAGGGCGTGCCGCCTGCTTGCCTGGCTACTGAAGCAAGAGTATAATCACACCCCAATCTGAGCTATACGCACACCGAGGGGACCCTGGTGTATACACAGCGTGAGATCCATAAGGTGATGACAGATCACTACACACAACTATACCAATCCAGGGGATGCTGCTCAGGTCCTGATCTGGAGATATTTCTAGAACCTGTCCAGCTGCCCACAACCTCAGAAACACACCAGGAGGCACTTAATTGTCCCCTCACCTTAGAGGAACCTCGGGGAGGCAATTGGACCCATGGCATCTGGGAAAACGCCAGGGCCGGACAGCCTATCCACCGAATATTACAAGGCTTACAGAGAGACTTTGGTGCAGCTTCTACACACCCTTTTTACCACAGCTCTGGAGGAATGCACACTGCCCCCATCCATGCGTGAGGCCTACCTGTTGTCCTTGCTCAAACAAGACAGGACCCCACAACCCTGGGATCTTACAGACCCCTGGCGCTACTTAATTCGGATTATATGATATTCGCTAAAGTGCTAGCAGAGCGATTGGCGCTGGTGGTCCCCGAATTGGTTCATGGCTATCAAAATGGATTTGTGCCCAAGTGTAGCACATCACTGAACCTGCGAAGGTTTTTTCAGGGTGGCGTCGGACGGTGTGCGGACATGGCCCAGAGCGGGATGCCTTGTGTTAGACCTGGAGAAGGCCTTTGATTGCTTAGAATGGAGCTATCTAGCGGCAGTGCTGTAACGATATGAGCTGGGCCTGGGATTTCTTCAGATGGTTGACCTATTATACAAAAATCCCACAGTTCGGGTACTGTTGGGGCCATACATTTCTGATGCCATACCAATACACAGAGGTACCAGGCAGGCGTGCCCGCTGTCACCCCTCCTGTTCGCGTTGGCGATAGAGCCCCTAGCGGCGGCATTGCGAGCAACGCTGGGAGATGAATACCCTGGGTGATGCGGTGTACCAAGTGTCGTTGTACGCAGAGGACCTCCTGGTCTACGTGAGAGACATAGAAAATATACCAGTCCAGCTGGCACACACACTGCGTGACTTCGCCGCCATCTCAGGACTCAGAGTAAACGCTAGCAAGTCCTATATTTATACATTTGAGGAGGGAAGCCTAACCCGGGTTGTACTCTAAATGGTACACAGGTACAATAGAGGGAAGACACATTACGATACCTGGGAATACAGATATACCGTCAACCGAAAGACCTATTTGACGGCAACCTGGGAAAGGCCTTAACAGCCATCAAGTCACAGGTGCACTTTTGGAACACGCTCCTGATAATGGTCACTGGCAGGGTAGCTCTATCCAAGATGTTGATCCTTCCCCGTCTCCTGTATTAATTTGCTAATCTACCTATATATGTTCCGGCGTCCTTCTTCGCTACACTCACTAAACAACTCAGGGACTTCCTTTGGGGGAACGCTCGACACAGTATGGCACTCATAAAGTTGTACCTGCCTACCGACCAGGGAGGTTTTGCTGCACCTTGTTTTGACCACTACTATTTAGCTGCACAACTGCAGTGGATAGCCCGCTGGCTTGCAGATAGGGGTCGTGAAAACACTGTGACCACGCTACCTCCTCGCTCTCTGGATCAAATAAAAATAACCATACTCTTTCATCTGGCCACCAAAGCCGCAACGCCGGCGCCGCTCCTCCTGACTGTGGCGTACAAATGCTACCGCCGTAGTCTTTATCTCACCAGGGCGCTAGTCCCCTATGCACCGCCCATACCATTGGAGGGTTCCCCTAGTGGGCCCGGGGTACTCACATCTCTTGCCCTCACGGAATGGCGTGAAGCCGACATACAGACCCTGGGAGATCTGTATCGGGATGGCACACTTATACCATATGAATCCCTGGTTGAGGAAGTGGGACTGCCACCGGGCAATTCCTGAGGCACTGCTCGCTGGTTGCAACACTAACAGCTAGATGGGGGGACATGACCACTGTGCCGAACCAATACCTCACTATACAGTGCCTCCACGTTATGGGGCGTGGCAGACACTTGGTTCGCTGGTTCGCGGCATCACTTCGAACACATGCAGTGATAAGTCTGGATCCACTCCGCCGCAAATGGGAAGCAGATCTAGGACGACAGCTAGAGGTCAGGGAATGGGAAAAGTTCATAAAGAGCCCAGTACGTATACCCAGAAGCATGAGGTTCAGATAAATACAACTGTTCATAGTCCACAGAGCATATCTTTCACCCGAGACGATCAATAGGTACTTCCACCGCACGGATGCAGTATGTCCTCGTTGTGCCGAACCAAGGGCTGGACTGATACACATGTGTGGAGCTGTCACACACTACATACATATTGGCGTGCAGCCAGTGGCCTATTACACGTATGCACAAGCCACGACATACCCTTTGAATGGCCTGTTTACTTATTACACCATTTCCGTAGAACCCGGCCACAAAAGTCACATTTCGGTTCCTTGACTTGGGATTGGTGGTCGCCAAGCGGCTTCTAACTATGCTGGGGTAGGCACAGGATCCGCCACATATATGGGCATGGAGGTACTCGCTTTTAGCATGGGCCAAATCAGAGGGAATCGCCATCCTGCGGGAAGAAACATTGCGGCTGCGGAAGGAGCCCATAGCGGCCCAGTGGGATGGACTGCTCCGGGCCTTACAGCAAATGGAGGAGGACAGCCCTGAGGGACCGCCCGAGGGTGAGGGATGCGAGCCTGCAGTGAGTGGCGGGTACCCAGCCAGTAGACAACCGTAATATCATGTGCGCACACATATACTACTTGACACCCAGGGTGGGCATAGCCACAGACAATTTGCAGGGACAACTGTCAAGCCGATGCCTCGAAGTGGGACGATGGAAATGAGGGGGGGCATCATGAGAGATAATCACGAAAACATAGGTCAATGCTGCTGTAATTGATTTTCGTTTTGTTTGTTCTTGCCTATAACATCTGTTCAATTGCCCACGCTGAATGATCTGAAAGGACTCTGTACAACGTACTAATGGAACCATGCAATTATTGTATTGTAACCTTTACCCTTGGTGAAATGGATTGAGTGTTGGGGTTAAACTCTTTCCTGAACCAACAATGTCATTGGTATGCATGTTATGTTTAATACCCACTCAACAGGAATGTCTCTCTAATATTGGTAGATAGTTCAATGTATAGATGTCTCTCCACACTGTAAGTTGCCTTTCATGGAGATGTAAAATCAAAGTCAATAAAAACAGATTTAAACAAAAAAAATGAAGTAGCTTGACCAACAGACTCTAACTGATATCTTAGTAGAAGTGAAATTATTAAAACCTTTTATGGCCTCTGGCTTAACCATTGTACATTTTATTAAAGGGAAATTGGACAACATGGATAAAAGGATTGCCTTTAGCAAAGCTAGAATGGATAAACTTGAACGTCTTCCAAGGAGAGCTCAGGATTTGGAATTTGAAGTCGACCAACTTAAGCAACCTCAAGAAGATTTGGAAAATAAAAAACGGGAGGGACAACAATATCGGGATTTATGGTCTGCCAACTGGGAAAGAAAGGAACATGAAACTCTTCTTATCAGACCTCCTGATGAGGTTGCAGCAGATCCTAGCAGGCAAACCTCTGAACTTTTAAAAGGCAAACGCCTTAGCCCACACTCAACTACCACAAACAATTCAAAACCAAGGGATAACATCATGTATTTCCTGGAATTCACACAATCAAGCCAGGTCATTGAGGCTTCCCGAAATTGAAGAGAATGACAAGAGGTTGACAACACCGTTAGGGTTCCTAAAATTTGGCAGAAAACAGTGTAGACAGATTAAGAAATTCCTGGCACACAACATACTGTTTGGAATAATACATCTTGTGAAGTGCAAAGGCTAAATTATGATACCTCAGAAAGGTGTAGCTCTTTGAGAATTCATGAATTTTCGCTGAGCAGAAGAAATTGATACTATTGGGGCAATTAGACTAATCGTTGAACCTCGTCATAGCCAGGACTGCAGATAAGTGTTCATTCATTCATTGCACCTCTCTTTAACCCCACAAAATACTTAACATGATATTATACTATGTTGCAATGTGTAGTGCACTAAAACTTTAGGACATGCACTGACTTTGCACCCAGGTCACCCAGTACATTATACATCTGAAAGCGAATTACCAAAAGGGTAAACTCAAAAAAAGCGATATTTAAGAAATGTGGTTCATGGAAGAGCAAGGAAAAAATTACTCAGTCAAGGAAAGAAGATGAGAACCTGAGATCTATCAACATGATCAAAGAAGAGAAAAACAGGAGTGAAAGAAAATAGCATAGGAAGGAAGGTGAAGGGAAAAGGGTTGAGGGAAGATTCTCCAAGGACAGAAGCAGTGTTGGAAAGTGTATGCTGAATTGTTTTTCTGTGCTTTTGACCATGAATCTAACATTGCAAAAGATGAGAATGAATTGATTTGCTTGTAAGTGAGTTGTGGATGATAGTTTCTTACTCAATAGAATTTTGGAGTAGTAGGAAAAATGCAAGTCGTTGGGGAAATTCAATACAGAAAAGGGTGTTGTTGTGAGAAAGAATAAAATTAGCTTTCAGGCTATCATTGTGGGACTCTCTCAAAAGTCTACATTAAAACTTTCAGCAGCATTTTTGGTAATTGTAGGAGAGTAGGGTCTGCAATCCTATGATCACCCAGATTTTTTGCTTTTTGCTGCACTGGTTTACGACTTTCCCTGGCTGTGGGCCTGCTAATCAGACCCACAGCCTAGCTGTTCTCTCTATCCAAATTGTACTCAGGTACTGAATTGGCACTGGGCCCTCTCCAAGTCCCTGTACCCAGGGCTGAGGTGTACCCAAAAGTCTCCCAGGGGCTGAAGCATGTATTATGCCACCCCTGGGCTGACTAACTAAACTGACACAACTGGCTGCACGACAGCTGGGGCAAGGTGGTGTACTCACCCTTTGCTGTAGATATAGTATACCTATATCTAACCCTAAAATGGACACACAGATCTCCTATCAGTCACTCCTATGGCAGGCCTTAACAATCCTGAAAGCAGAGTGCTTGGAATCGTGTGAGATGGTGCTCTGGCATGAGCTGAGCCTGTCTGCGGCTTTCGGGATCCATCCCTTAGCCGTTTCCATGATATCGCATACCATATACTCTTAAGTGCATTATAATCCTCGCGGTTATATGCCAACTCTGGTATCGCTTTATCAAAACATGTCGAGTAAGGTGTCATACGAATTGGAATACTAACCCCTCGCCAATTCTGGCGACGGGGTTAGCATTCCACCCTTCTAGAGGGACACGACATGTATGTAACCCCTAACCCCGGTTAAAGTCAAACAGAGCCTCAGCTCCACAAAATGGATGCTGCCACCGAGACACAAGTCTGCCCTCCTGCTGCTGGGAGTCCTCCCAGAGCAGGAGATAAGGACAAAGGGTTTCCTGCCAGGGGCGGTGCCAGCACCGTCCCAGACAGGGTTTTGTGTATTGAAGGTAGGCAGGGCTTTAGAGGAAGGTGACTGCACGTGGCACCCCGGTGCTCACTGTGCATAGGCTGGCTGGAACCAGTTCCAGGGTCACTCCAGACCCTGTGCTGGGGAAAAGCCCGCCAAGGAAGTGGGTGTAACCACCCCCCTCCTAGTCCCACCCCTAGGGCAGGACTTAGTCGCGTGCCAGCCCCTTTTTACAGGATAAAGGTAGGAACTGGCCCCCTTCCAAATCAGATCATCTTTGAATCCTGAAACTACTTTCCACGAAAGGAACTCAAGACTTCTTCCTAAGATTTCTCCCTTGTGACTAAGGAGTAGTCACCCTGCACCCGCAGGCACCATCTTAAGAACACTGCGGTCTGCTGCAAGTCTCTCCTCCGGATCAAGACTGCCCAGCTCGACGAGAACCGGCTTCCCTGGCACCTCTGACCTCTACCTGCATCATCAGTCACGCTGAGATTCGTGGGTGTGACGAGACCTCGAGGGACCGGCCATCTTCAAGACTGCACGACTTCTTTCCAGCAAGCCCGCCGAGTAATTTCCTGGTGAGTGCTTTGGGGTCCGAGAAGCCCCGACCCTGAGCAGCTCCAGCACCGAAGTGCAGCCTCCCAGCATCTCCACGATCTGTGTGGGGCCCTTCTGCTTTTTGCTGCTCACCGCGTTGTTTGGCTACTAGCCCGCTGGCTTGTGGCCTTCTGAACGACGCCCGACGATATTTCTGCTGCTGGTCTGGTTGCTCCAGGCTGGCCCTTGCTCCCTTCCAGAAGAGGAGCACCCCGGACCCTCCTGGTCCACTCAAGACGCCATTTTGAGTCCACCGCGTGGGCTTGAATTAGCCAAGGCTTGTTGCCCAATCCTGGGTAACTTTGACGCCGACAGCTTCATCCATCGTGGGACAGCTCGCCTCTCCATCCTGGTCGCCGACAACGCCTCCTGGTCCGTGAGATCTGCAGAGCCAGCGTCGCCCACTCACCTAGTCGAGGTGACTTCGCCCGGTGCCATCCTGGTGCCCACTTAATCACTGGCTAGTGATTCAAGAACTTGGTCCCCTCTGCTTTCAGGTTTCTTCTTCCTCGATCCAGGCTTGGATCCATCGAACTTTTCTTCACTGGTCGCCTGCCAGCAACTTCCTTCTTCCAGGCTCCTGGTCCGGCAACGAGATCCCCGACGTCTTTTCAGACCTATGCAGCTGCAGCCCCTGGGCTAGGTAACTTCGGCACTTCGGTGTCCCAGCATAGCCTCACTATCCTAGGGTCAGGATCCACTGTTGTTTTCTTCCTACCAGGTCGGGTTCGCCCGTGAACACTAACTTTGCCTTTACTAGCCTCCATAGACTTTGTCCCGCATCCCGCGTGAGAGTGCACACTCTGCACCCGAGTCCCCTAGGTCTCCTAGAAGTAATCTAACGATTCCCTAGTCAAGTCCTAGCGGTTCCAAAGCCTGTTAGTACTGTACTTACCTGCTAGTAATTTCGCATTCCACTTTTAGAATATATGGTTTTTCGTGCCCCTCGGGCATTTGTGTATAACGTGCTAACTTAAGTATTTTCGTAAGAGTTTTGTTGTGTGCCTAGCACCCTGTCCTCATAAAGAGTACAGGGTTGTTGTGATTCTAATAAATACACTGTTTATTTTCATAACACTTGTGTGGTGTCCTTTCACTGGGTGTTCAAGGGGTAATGTGATGGTAAAACAGCTAGCTTAACACGCCCTCTAGAGTCTTAGCCTTAGACTGCTCGTATCCATGCTACTAGGATAGCTGGTCTATAAGGTTGACTTACAACCAATCATCAATAAGGGTTGTTTGGACTGACACAAAGTGCTCACTAGAATAGTGAACATTATATATCAGGCCAACTTCTCACATTGGTGGCAGCGGTGGGATTTGAGCTTGCTGTTGTTTTACCACACATGCCCTAAGAATATCTTGTGAAAGATCACATAAGTACTAAAGGTACATATAACTTAGCTTAGAATACTCTGAGTTCTACTGAACCAGCTGTTGTAGCTCCTAGGGCCTAGCACACCCTAAACTACAACTCTAGCAAGGGATCAGTAGGCAAACATATAGTGTAGGTAAGTGCACCACTTACACCTCACTAGAAAAGCATGTCTACCCAGGGAGATTCTACTGAGACTCCCCTGGTCAGTGTTGACCCTCCACAGGTCACTTCAAGATATGCAGCTCTCAGTTTCCAGGAGATGAGACAAATCTGTGTCTCCAGAAAACTGAAGCAGGGGTCTAACCCCACCATTCCCTTTCTGATAGGTCTCTTAGAGACATATGATGCCAGAAAGCTTTCTCAGTTACATGAGAACATGCCAGCCTTAGAGGGAACCTCTGGGGATCCAGATCTCCCCAACATTGCTACTGCAGTTGAGGAGGAGGATCAAGAGGAACTCTCTGGGGATGAGGTAGACAAAGGTCTTGAGGTAGTCAGAAGGCTAACCAGGGCCAACTTAGACTTACTTGGGCTAGGATCTGGGGGACCCCCAGTACTAACCCGAAGTGGGCCTAACCTTGGAGTTAGGAGAGATAGATCTCTTTCTAGGGACTCCAATAGATCTCTGCACTCTAATGCCTCTTCTCAGGGGAGAAGGAACCCTCCACAGAGGAGATTTACTTCCCCTCAGAGAAAAGAGCATGAAGCTAGAATGAGACAAGCTGAACTGAGGATTGAAAGGGAAGAACTTGCCCTGGCCAAAGAGAAGCTTGCCTTTGCTAGAGAGCAGCAGATGAGTGGGCTAGCTCCCACTGGTGGCAGCAATCTCCCAAGAGATAGAGAGAAGGGTTTAGATACTAAACACCTGACTAAAATAGTGCCCCCCTTTAAGCAAGGGGATGATATCCAGAAATGGATGGCTGCTCTGGAGAGGGCCTGCACTGTGCAGTGCATTCCCCAGAGTCAGTGGGCAGCTATACTGTGGCTCTCCTTTGATGGTAAAGGTAGAGATAAGCTCCTCACTACAAGAGTAGAGGATGCTAACAATTACCAGGTCCTGAAGAATACACTGGTTGATGGGTTTGGTTTAACCACTGAGCAGTACAGGTTGCTGTTCAGAGACACCCAGAAAACTCAGTCTCAGGACTGGTCTGACTTTGTGGATTGTGCCACTAAGGCTTTGGAGGGCTGGTTGCTGGGTAGCAAGGTTACAGATTACACAGGATTGTATAATCTAATGATGAGAGAACAAATTTTAAACAATTGTCAGAACCAGTTGTTGCACCAGCACCTTGTTGATTCAGATCTGACCTCTCCCCAAGAATTGGGAAAGAAGGCAGACAAATGGGTCAGGACAAGGATCAAGCAGAACCAGAACCAGAACCAGGGTGGTCAGAAGAAAGCAGACCAGAAGGGTAATGTTAAGAATGAGCAAAATGACCAGAAGTCTTCACCAGGTCCCCAACAAACCAAAGAGGGTGGGGGTCAGGCTTCCCAGAAGAAGAAGACTCAAGAAGGCCAGTCAAAAAGGTGGTGCCAGTACTGTAAAAGTAAATCTCACTGGTTTAGTGAGTGCACCAAAAGAGGAGGACAAACTCCTGCCACTACAGCCCCTAAGGCAACTGCACCCCCTAGTACAGTCAGTAGTGGTAGTGCACCTCCCAAGGCATTAGTTGGGTTAACCTTGGGTACTGAGGGGTCTGACAACTTAGTTGGCACACTCACTCAGGCTGTCCTTGTCTGTACAGGGGATATGGATATGTCCCCTGAAATAAGTCCCAATACTTTGGGCAAATACAGGCAGACACCTTTGATTAATGGCAAAATGGCTCAGGCCTATAGGGACACTTGTGCCAGTGTCACCATGGTGACACCTAACTTTGTGGACCCTGGACAGATCATGCCAGGTACTGATTTCCTGGTGACCAATGCCAGCAATGTCACTACTAGTCATAGTGTGGCAATTGTGGCTTTCTCCTGGGGTGGAGTGAAGGGACAAAAGAAAGTTGTAGTCAGTTCAGACCTCCCAGTTGATTGTTTGTTGGGCAATGATTTGGAGTCATCACAATGGTCAGAAGTGGAGCAGAGGACTCACATGGAAATGTTAGGCTTGCCAGCACATGTGCTTGCTGTGACTAGGTCACAGGCCAGAAAATGCCCCACTGAACAGGTGCTGGATCCTGAAATGATGGACCAGACACCTTCCAAGAAGAAGAGCAGTAAGGGTAAGGCTTTGCCTTCCCCCTTGCCCCAGGTTGAGGATCAAGTCTCTGAGGAGGCTGATCTGAGAGAACTGAGGGAAACTGAGCCTAAAGAGCTTGAACTTGATCAAGTTGAGTTTCTGGGCTCAGGGGGACCCTCCAGAGCAGACCTGGGGAAGGAACAGTTGAGCTGCCCTTCCCTTGAACCCCTCAGACAGCAGGCTGCTGCTGAGGCTGCAGGGAATGCCACAGGTGCCCACAGGGTATACTGGGAAGATGGACTCCTGTACTCTGAGTCAAGAGACCCCAAGCCTGGTGCAACCAGGAGGCTGGTCATCCCCTTGTCTCTGAGAGGTTTCCTTCTCACCTTGGCCCATGAGATTCCCCTTGCAGGTCACTTAGGTCAGACAAAGACTTGGGACAGGCTTGTCTCACACTTTCACTGGCCCCATATGAATGAGAATACCAAGGAGTTTTGTCGCTCCTGTGTCACTTGCCAAGCCAGTGGTAAGTCAGGTGGCACAACAAAGGCCCCCCTCATACCACTACCTGTGGTGGGGGTTCCCTTTGAAAGAGTGGGGATTGACATTGTTGGTCCAATGGAACCCCAGACAGCATCAGGGCACAAGTTTATACTGGTGGTGGTGGACCATGCCACCAGGTATCCTGAAGCTATTCCCCTGAGGACCACCACAGCTCCTGTGGTGGCAAGAGCCCTAGTTGGAGTGTTCTCCAGAGTGGGTTTTCCAAAGGAGGTCGTTTCTGACAGAGGTACAAACTTCATGTCAGGATATCTGACTGCCATGTGGAAAGAGTGTGGTGTGAACTACAAGTTCACCACACCCTATCATCCACAATGCAATGGGCTTGTTGAGAGATTCAACAGGACCCTCAAAGGGATGATTCATGGACTACCTGAAACTCTTAGGAGAAGATGGGATGTCCTGATCCCCTGCCTCTTGTTTGCTTACAGAGAGGTCCCACAGAAGGGGGTTGGCTACAGCCCTTTTGAGCTTCTGTATGGGCATCCTGTAAGAGGACCCCTGTGTTTGGTGAAGGAAGGATGGGAGAGACCTCTCAAAAAGCCTGCAACCAACATAGTGGACTATGTACTTGGTCTCCGCTCCAGGATGGCTGAGTATATGGAAAAGGCATCCAAAAACCTTGAGGCCAGCCAAGAACTTCAAAAAGCTTGGCATGACCAAAAGGCTGTTCTGACTGTGTACCAGCCAGGACAGAAGGTGTGGGTGCTGGAGCGAGTGGCCCCAGCAGCTCTGAAAGACAAATGGTCTGGGCCCCACACCATCATTGAGCAAAAGGGAGAGGTTACCTACTTGGTGGACCTTGGAACTCCCAGGAGCCCTCTCAGAGTGCTCCATGTTAACAGGCTCAAGGCATATGTTGACAGGAAGGACATGAGCTTGCTCATGGCCACAGATGAGGGACAGGAGGAAGAGAGTGACCCTCTCCCAGACCTGCTCACTCAGAATCCTGATGATGGATCAGTTGATGGTGTTGTCTTTTGTGGCAGCCTCACTGAACATCAGCAACAGGATTGCAGGCAAGTCTTGCAATCCTTCAGACATATGTTCTCTCTGACACCCAGCCAAACTGATTGGTGTACCCATGATGTTGACACTGGAGACAGTCTGCCTGTCAAGAGTAAAATCTACAGACAGCCTGATCATGTTAGAGACTGCATCAAAACTGAAGTGCAGAAAATGTTGGAGCTGGGAGTCATTGAGCCCTCAGATAGCCCTTGGGCTAGCCCAGTAGTTCTAGTGCCAAAGCCTCACACCCAGGGTGGTAAGAGAGAGATGAGGTTTTGCGTAGACTACAGAGGCCTCAATGCAGTCACTAAGACTGATGCCCACCCAATACCAAGAGCAGATGAACTTATAGATAAATTGGCTTCTGCCAACTTCTTAAGTACATTTGATTTGACAGCTGGGTATTGGCAAATCAGGTTAGCTGAGGAGGCCAAACCCAAGACAGCATTTTCTACCCCTGGAGGGCATTATCAATTTGTGGTAATGCCCTTTGGACTGAAAAATGCACCTGCCACCTTCCAAAGGTTGGTGAATCAAGTCCTCACTGGGCTGGATGACTTCTGTGCAGCATATCTAGACGATATTGCTGTCTTTAGCTCCACCTGGGAGGATCACCTGGTCCACCTGAGGAAAGTGTTAGAGGCCCTGCAAAAGGCAGGCCTCACTATCAAGGCCACCAAGTGCCAGATAGGGCAGACACAGGTTGTATACCTGGGCCACCTTGTGGGTGGAGGCCAGGTTCAGCCACTGGAGAGTAAGATACAGGCCATCAAGGACTGGACTCCTCCAATCACCCAGACTCAGGTTCGAGCTTTCTTGGGCCTGACTGGGTACTATAGGAAGTTTGTCAGAAATTATGGGTCCATAGTGACCCCTCTTAATGACCTGACAAGCAAAAAGATGCCAAAGAAAGTTCAGTGGACAGCAAGCTGTCAGAAAGCATTCAATGACCTAAAGCAGGCCATGTGCACAGCACCTATCCTAAAGAGTCCAGATTACTCCAAGCCATTCATTGTCCAAACAGATGCTTCTGAGTTGGGTGTGGGGGCTGTTCTGTCTCAACTGAATTTTGATGGTAATGATCAGCCTATTGCTTTCATTAGTAGGAGGTTGACACCCAGAGAGAAAAATTGGTCAGCTATTGAGAGGGAGGCCTTTGCTGTGGTCTGGGCCCTGAAGAAGCTGAGGGCCTACTTGTTTGGCACTCACTTCACCATTCAGACAGACCATAAGCCCCCGTTGTGGCTAAATCAGATGAAGGGTGAAAACCCCAAACTGCTTAGGTGGTCCATTTCCCTACAGGGGATGGATTTTACAGTGGAGCATAGACCTGGTACTGATCACAGCAATGCTGATGGGCTCTCCAGGTATTTCCACTTAGAGCAAGAAGACTCACCTGGTCAAGGTTAGTTTATTGTCCCAAAGTTTGGGGAGGGGTCATGTAGGAGAGTAGGGTCTGCAATCCTATGATCACCCAGATTTTTTGCTTTTTGCTGCACTGGTTTACGACTTTCCCTGGCTGTGGGCCTGCTAATCAGACCCACAGCCTAGCTGTTCTCTCTATCCAAATTGTACTCAGGTACTGAATTGGCACTGGGCCCTCTCCAAGTCCCTGTACCCAGGGCTGAGGTGTACCCAAAAGTCTCCCAGGGGCTGAAGCATGTATTATGCCACCCCTGGGCTGACTAACTAAACTGACACAACTGGCTGCACGACAGCTGGGGCAAGGTGGTGTACTCACCCTTTGCTGTAGATATAGTATACCTATATCTAACCCTAAAATGGACACACAGATCTCCTATCAGTCACTCCTATGGCAGGCCTTAACAATCCTGAAGGCAGAGTGCTTGGAATCGTGTGAGATGGTGCTCTGGCATGAGCTGAGCCTGTCTGCGGCTTTCGGGATCCATCCCTTAGCCGTTTCCATGATATCGCATACCATATACTCTTAAGTGCATTATAATCCTCGCGGTTATATGCCAACTCTGGTATCGCTTTATCAAAACATGTCGAGTAAGGTGTCATACGAATTGGAATACTAACCCCTCGCCAATTCTGGCGACGGGGTTAGCATTCCACCCTTCTAGAGGGACACGACATGTATGTAACCCCTAACCCCGGTTAAAGTCAAACAGAGCCTCAGCTCCACAAAATGGATGCTGCCACCGAGACACAAGTCTGCCCTCCTGCTGCTGGGAGTCCTCCCAGAGCAGGAGATAAGGACAAAGGGTTTCCTGCCAGGGGCGGTGCCAGCACCGTCCCAGACAGGGTTTTGTGTATTGAAGGTAGGCAGGGCTTTAGAGGAAGGTGACTGCACGTGGCACCCCGGTGCTCACTGTGCATAGGCTGGCTGGAACCAGTTCCAGGGTCACTCCAGACCCTGTGCTGGGGAAAAGCCCGCCAAGGAAGTGGGTGTAACCACCCCCCTCCTAGTCCCACCCCTAGGGCAGGACTTAGTCGCGTGCCAGCCCCTTTTTACAGGATAAAGGTAGGAACTGGCCCCCTTCCAAATCAGATCATCTTTGAATCCTGAAACTACTTTCCACGAAAGGAACTCAAGACTTCTTCCTAAGATTTCTCCCTTGTGACTAAGGAGTAGTCACCCTGCACCCGCAGGCACCATCTTAAGAACACTGCGGTCTGCTGCAAGTCTCTCCTCCGGATCAAGACTGCCCAGCTCGACGAGAACCGGCTTCCCTGGCACCTCTGACCTCTACCTGCATCATCAGTCACGCTGAGATTCGTGGGTGTGATGAGACCTCGAGGGACCGGCCATCTTCAAGACTGCACGACTTCTTTCCAGCAAGCCCGCCAAGTAATTTCCTGGTGAGTGCTTTGGGGTCCGAGAAGCCCAGACCCTGAGCAGCTCCAGCACCGAAGTGCAGCCTCCCAGCATCTCCACGATCTGCGTGGGGCCCTTCTGCTTTTTGCTGCTCACCGCGTTGTTTGGCTACTAGCCCGCTGGCTTGTGGCCTTCTGAACGACGCCCGACGATATTTCTGCTGCTGGTCTGGTTGCTCCAGGCTGGCCCTTGCTCCCTTCCAGAAGAGGAGCACCCCGGACCCTCCTGGTCCACTCAAGACGCCATTTTGAGTCCACCGCGTGGGCTTGAATTAGCCAAGGCTTGTTGCCCAATCCTGGGTAACTTCGACGCCGACAGCTTCATCCATCGTGGGACAGCTCGCCTCTCCATCCTGGTCGCCGACAACGCCTCCTGGTCCGTGAGATCTGCAGAGCCAGCGTCGCCCACTCACCTAGTCGAGGTGACTTCGCCCGGTGCCATCCTGGTGCCCACTTAATCACTGGCTAGTGATTCAAGAACTTGGTCCCCTCTGCTTTCAGGTTTCTTCTTCCTCGATCCAGGCTTGGATCCATCGAACTTTTCTTCACTGGTCGCCTGCCAGCAACTTCCTTCTTCCAGGCTCCTGGTCCGGCAACGAGATCCCCGACGTCTTTTCAGACCTATGCAGCTGCAGCCCCTGGGCTAGGTAACTTCGGCACTTCGGTGTCCCAGCATAGCCTCACTATCCTAGGGTCAGGATCCACTGTCGTTTTCTTCCTACCAGGTCGGGTTCGCCCGTGAACACTAACTTTGCCTTTACTAGCCTCCATAGACTTTGTCCCGCATCCCGCGTGAGAGTGCACACTCTGCACCCGAGTCCCCTAGGTCTCCTAGAAGTAATCTAACGATTCCCTAGTCAAGTCCTAGCGGTTCCAAAGCCTGTTAGTACTGTACTTACCTGCTAGTAATTTCGCATTCCACTTTTAGAATATATGGTTTTTCGTGCCCCTCGGGCATTTGTGTATAACGTGCTAACTTAAGTATTTTCGTAAGAGTTTTGTTGTGTGCCTAGCACCCTGTCCTCATAAAGAGTACAGGGTTGTTGTGATTCTAATAAATACACTGTTTATTTTCATAACACTTGTGTGGTGTCCTTTCACTGGGTGTTCAAGGGGTAATGTGATGGTAAAACAGCTGGCTTAACACGCCCTCTAGAGTCTTAGCCTTAGACTGCTCGTATCCATGCTACTAGGATAGCTGGTCTATAAGGTTGACTTACAACCAATCATCAATAAGGGTTGTTTGGACTGACACAAAGTGCTCACTAGAATAGTGAACATTATATATCAGGCCAACTTCTCACAGTAATGTTCGGTGTTTTTGTATTTTTAAGGATTTAGGGCCTGATATAAGACGGAGCAGAGAGTGTAAAACATTACATTGCATAATCAGTGGGATATAAATTATTCTAGAAATCAGATGAAATGAAAATGGAGCTGTGTTATTGGTCTTCAGTAGATGATTTGATCCAGGGTCACTTAGCTTAAGCAGAGCGAAGTTCTTCATTACGCCTGTGTGCGACCTCCATAACTAGTTGGGTGCCATTGTTATTTCATTTACCAATCTGAGATGGATTGGTTAGTTTTAAAAAAAGTAAATACAAGTTGACTGAAAGAAAGTGTTTTATGTAAGCAGAGTGGCCATCAACAGTTTGTTGCCTGGTACTTCCAAAAATAAATACATAAATAAAGAAATAATAATAAAAACATTTTAAAATAAAGATTCAGGGTGGTAGGCAATGGAAGAATGGGAGAGCGAGTGGGTTAGGGAAAAAGAAGCATGTGAGGGAGATCAACACAGGGGCAGAGGTGAAGCACACAAGCAAGAAAGCAACATGGAGCATGAATGGAGGGGGTGTTTAGCGGGTCAACAGCTTGCAACATGAGGGAGACTGCAACATGGAGCCCAGGGTGGAGATGTGGTGGGGAAGAGAGCTTTAAGACACATGGACTACCATGGAGTGGTTACTCAAATAGAAAAACAAAATTCCCCAAAAGTGAGCAGTGAAACAATAAAAGTAGGCAAAACCAAAGGAAGGTAACAAAGCTAAACTCCAGGTGAGGGACAAGGATTAGATGGACAAGGAAAGCCATTGAATAAGATGCAAGAACATGAGAGTGACAATACAGCTAACCAGTGCTAAGCAATGAGTGGACTCAGCACTCTGTAACTTCTTAAGTCATCCCAAAATAGTTTTTTTCCCATCCAGATTAATTAAATACAGATTCAAAGATGTGAATGTAATGTTCTTCTGCATACCTTACTATTTAATACCTTAATACTTAAAAACCACTCAGCTTCAAAGAATCATGGGATGCATAGTCGCAGTTTTATGATTCGAGTGGTATGCACAGACCGTGGATCATTTTAAATCAAATAATTGTTATACCAGCAATAGCATTGTTCCATAAATACAAGCAACAATCACAGAATGGATAACACTGTGTGGTAGACTTGTTGGGACACAACCTTTCAATGGAATAGAATGAAAAAAGACACTTGTTTTTTCATACATTTATTTATTTATTTATTTAATTGCTTATATCGCGCAAGATTCGACCCATGAGGTATCTCCGCGCTTTGCTCGCAAAAGTTCTAAAATATATTGTCTTTGCGGAGCCACATGGAGAATTATGCCATCTGAAACAGGAAAGTTTTTAAGGCCTTCCTAAAACACAAGTGGTTGTCATTGTGTCTTAGGTCAGATGGAAGTTTATTCCACATGGTTGGGCCTATAAATGATAGGGCACGTCCACCTTGTCTGACTTTTTTTACATTGGGGGTTTCCAGTAGGCATTGGTTGCTGGAGCGTAATAAACGTTCAGGTTTATATATCTGAAATTTTTGTGCCAGATATCTGGGGCCTTGCCCATAGAGACATTTGTGCACTAAGCAACAGATTTTAAATGTGACACGTTGTCGTATGGGCAACCAATGAAGATGACTTAACAGAGGTTTGGACGGGGTCCTTGCGGGAGCATTTAGAATTAATCTGGCTGCCGTATTTTGGACCACCTGCAAACGATTTAACGCCTCCTCATTTGCTGATATGAGGAGGCCGTTGCAGTAGTCTAGGCGACTTATCACCAGTGCCTGTACAAGGGTCCTCTTGTGATTGTCAGGCAGCATAGGGAAGATTCGCCTTAACTGGCCAATTGTTCTAAAACAAGCTCCTGTAACATAGTTAGCATGTTCCTTTAAACTCAAGGTCTGATCTAGTTTTACCCCCAAGTTCTTAACAATTGGCTTTGGGCATGGGACGGGGCCAAGATCTAGAGGCCACCAGTCGGGAGACCAGAGCATGCTAGCTTTCCCAAATAGCATTACCTCGGTCTTCCCGACGTTACACTGGAGGCAGTTGGTGGCCATCCAGTGGGACACTGCTCTCATGCCCTCGGCAAATTTGTTCTTCACATCGGGCGTAAGAGAGTTGAAAGGGAAAAGCAGCTGTGTGTCATCAGCATATGACACTGGTGTGAACCCAAACCTTCTCACAATCGCTGCAAGGGGGGCCACATACACATTAAATAATGTGGGGCTTAGACATGAGCCCTGTGGCACCCCCTTAGTGAGTACCCTCAAGGTGGAACGATAGGGTCCCACGCTAACAGATTGTGAGCGGCCGGAGAGAAAGCTCTCCAACCAGGACAGTGCCAATCCTCCAATACCCACTCTCTGCAATCGGCCGAGAAGAATCTCATGAGACACAGTATCAAAGGCTGCCGACAGGTCTAGCAGCACCAGAATCATCGATCCTCCTCTATCCTGTGACATCTTGATGTTATCAGTCACGGAGAGGAGCGCTGATTCTGTGCTGTAGTTGGGCCTGAACCCGGATTGTGATGGGTCCAGGCCCCCTGTCGCCTCTATGAACCTGGAAACATGGATGTTTACGTGCTTCTCGGCCAATTTACCTAAAAAAGGTAGGAGAGAGATGGGACGGAGGTTGGAGAGTTCTGTCCATGGTAAGGCCGTGTTCTTCCGTATTGGGTTCACAACTGCCTCCTTCCACTGCCGAGGGAGCTGGCCTTCTTTAAAAGAAAGGTTTAGAATCTTTTGAATTGTCGCCGCAATTTGGCGCCGCAATTTGACAAATGAATATACAACCACACATTGATTTCTACTAAGCGACTGAAAAGGTAGGATACAGTTGAATATTGTACCTATACAGCCAAATGGCCTCATATGAATACCACTGACATTATTCTCTGTTTGTCAACAAAGAGCCCTTGAATTTAAAGAAACCACAGAATGAAATCTAGTTATAACCTATGAGGAACAAACAAACACACCTCCCCAGGTATAAGAGAGTGTAGAGATAGTGATAATGAGCAAAAAGGAATGAAGCTCCCCTTCCTAAAAATGTTTTTTTATTTTGTTTACATCTTGTACAGAAAATCAGAAAGCCCTGATGAGAATCCAGGCATTAATTTCCAATGATTCGAAAACGCTTCGGCATAATAAAGGAGCACAGAAGAACAAGGATTTAAATCTTGCATTCTATTAACCTAGAATTAAGTTCTATGTGACATACTATGCGATTAATACTATTGTGCTCCTATGGATATTTAGATATTCTGTTTAAAAAAATGTTTAGGACATTGATTCATTCACTGTAACCTGTGAATAAGGTTGTGAGTATTTGTCTATTAATTTTTTTGTGTAAAGTTGTGTACTGTGATGTAGTTTGTTGAATATGTCTTAATGAATATGTGGATTATAAATGTTTTGTGTACATTTATTTAAAAGTGTTGATGTAGGTATTTGTTGGACAGGCCCCACGAAGGGCTCGCTCCCTCCCCGCATGACAGGGCCCAGACATCGGCTCTCCGGGTGCTACCCGCAGAAGCAACCCGCAACCCGTCCCCCTCCGGGACGCCTGCCCCCGGACATCTCTGTGCCACGGGCCCAGGCCCCCGTCAACCCCATTGCCCGGCCCAGCCGCCATCTTGGACACTGCACCACGCGGCCGCGTGGCCTCGGCTCGACCCCAACCCTGGGCCTGGCCGGGCCCCGACATCCCGGCACCACCATCCACCCAGGAGGTGAACGGACCACTTGGCAGGTTAATGGGAGAAAGAAGTGTCGATGGCTCTCCCCCCGCCAGGGGCCGATCGCCCCCAGCCTCCCCGGGTGCTGGCTCCACCCCCCTGCTGGGTGTCTGGACTCCCTCATCCCGGACCTCCCGACCTCCCAGTGCGAGGGTCCGGACATCAAAGGGCGCCAGACCTATAACTGAGGCAGCCCCAGAGCAGGAAGGCAGTTGTATCCTGGAGTCGAGAGACACCGAGAAGAACTCATCCTTGACGGACTGCTGGCGCTGCGGCAGCCCTGCCTTGTGAACTATTGTCCTGCCTGCTGGCGCTGCCGCGGCCTTCTGCAACCTTCATCCTCGTGGGACCTGCTGGCGCTGCCGCGGCCCGTTGTAACCTTCATCCTCGTGGGACCTGCTGGCGCTGCCGCGGCCCGTTGTAACCGTCATCCTCGTTGGGACCTGCTGGCGCTGCCGCGGCCCGTTGCCACCTACGACCTCTTCGGGACCTGCTGGCGCTGCCGCGGTCTGAACCGTCCGAATGCCGAGCTCGAGGATTGTGAGCTACCACCGTTTCACCTCAGTACCTGTAGGTACCAAGACTGTCCCGCTACCCCCTTTCCCTAATAGAGACTAAAATTGAGAGGATCATCGTGTCCTAACCTCCTTGTATCGTACCACCTTACTCAAAGAATTGCCTATAAAAGGTGTTAAGCTGATCTTCGTGTGGTGTCCATCTGTGGGGGGGAAGTTACTTGTCTGTACGATCGCTGGAGACGGCCCTCACCGGAGGCCTCTCCCCTTGTGCTCGGCCGACCCTCCAGGTCGCCGTCTAACATTGGTGGCCAGCGGCGCGATCCGAACCAACGCGTAACCGTACAGAGAGTAACTCACCCTACGACTAATCCACAATGACGACCAGAGAGAGCGGATCTGCAGAGAAATTCCAGATGGAAAAACTGGAAGAGTACAACCACCGAGAGCTAAAACAATTTTGCATAGAACTAGGCATTGCTACCACCGGTCTGAGCACGAAAGAGGACTTCAAACACGCCCTAGAATCCTGGGCAGAGACGAATACCGCCGGACCCCGGGACCCCGAAGCCCCGGAACCAAACACCACTCTGACAGAAGAAAGGAGAACGGATCTCTCCCGGGAAGAGATCCGAGAGCGAGAGAAAAATAGACTTCACGAGTTAGAGCTGGCACGGCTCAAATTAGACGGAGAATTGAAACTGGCAGAACAAAAAATGAACTTAGAACACCTACGGCTCCAAGAAGAGCGAGAGGAGAAGCAGAGACAGAGAGAACTCGAAGAAAAAAGACTGGCATACGAACACGAGTGCAAGCTAGCGGAGATAGAGATGCGCAAACAGAACAAAGACCTAGGGGTGCCCGAGCAACCGCGCCCCCCAGGTACTACCGAACAGAAGGTCCACATCCCCAAGGATGTGGTCCGGGAATATTTTCGGAACGACGACATACAGCAGTGGTTCAAGGCCTACGAGATCGCCATGACTGCCCACCGGATCGCTCGAAGTGACTGGGGAGCCGGTCTATGGGGGAGATTCGTCAATGAAGGCCGTGATGCCCTGCTGCAGCTTCCGGACCATCAAATGACGTCCTATGACCACATGAAGGCCGCCCTCCTCAGTCGATATGGGCTGACGTCCGAGATGTACCGCCAGAGGTTCCGCAACTGCACCCGCATCCCGGGTACAACCTGGATAGAATATGTGAACTATTTCAGCCGAGCCTTCGAGGGATGGATCAAGGGTAGCAACGTAACAACCTACGAACAGCTCTTCAACCTCATTGTGTGGGAGCACCTCTCCAACAACTGCTTCGTCGAGCTCAGGCAGCACCTCCTCGACAGTAAATTGACTGACCCGCGGCAGCTCGCCGCCGAGGCTGACCGATGGGAGAGCACCCGAGTGGCCCGAAGTGGGCCCAACGAGCAGAACAGAACCAACCAAGGTCATCATCGTCCCCGAGGAGGAGGAGGAGGACAGGGCCGGGGCAGAGACGCCGTCCCGGCCGCTCCCGCAAACTACACCCCGCCCCCGGCCGGCCGGGGCAACCCCCCGATGCGCCCGGGGTTCCGAGCCAACGTTACGTGTCATCGATGCCAGCGAGTCGGCCACTATGCCAGTGACCCGACCTGCCCAAAGAACCAGACCCCCGGGCCCGCCAGGTGGCTGCCGCCGCCCTAGGAGAAGAGCAAGTCTCCGAAGGGCCTGAAGAGTACGAGCAGGAGCAGCCCGAGTGGGAACCTGCCGCCATGACCCTGGCCTGCCTAGGGGGGAGAGACCTGATCCCGCGGGCTCCCCTACCAGCCAACACCAGGAAGTACAGCCAGTGGGTGAACATAAATGGGCGTAAGGCCGAAGCCCTGCGTGACACAGGGGCCAGTGTGACGGCCGTCCGTTGTCACCTGGTGACCCCAGAACAAATCCTGCCAAATGTTCTTTGCCCCGTCCGATCGGCCGACAATTCGGAGAGCCTGTGTCGGATGGCCTGCGTCCCCTTCGAATGGGGAGGAGTGTCCGGGATGCTAAAAGTGACTGTCCGCGACGATGCCCCCGTGGACTGCCTCCTGGGGAACGATCTCGAGAGTTCCCCGTGGGCAGCCGTTGAAAGAAGAGAGCACCTGGGGATGTTAGGCCTCCCGGGCTGGGCGTGCGTAACAACCCGGTCCATGGCCGCCGACACCATCCCTAGATCTGAAGAACCCGCATGGCCAGCACCTCCTCCCCCGATCGCTCCGGAGGGAGACTCCATCCCTACCGACAACCCGGAACAAACCCAAGAAGAGCCCGCTCAGCCCCAAGACCTTCCGGACCTGGCTCAGTGGCGTCAGGAAGGGGGGCCCACCCAAGAACAATTCCGGCAAGAGCAAAAGACATGTCCCTCCCTCGAGGGACTGCGACAGCAAGCGCTCGCCCAGAGCGCAGGAGACACCGCAGGGGCCCACTGGATCTATTGGGACAATGACCTACTGTACAGCGAACAAAGAGTAGCGGAGCTGGGGACCAGTCGAGTGCTGGTGGTGCCCCTCCGCTTCAGAGACTTCCTTTTGAACCTGGCCCATGATGTCCCCCTGGCTGGACACTTGGGGCAAGACAAAACATACAACCGCCTGGTGACTCACTTTTACTGGCCGAGAATGAGAAATGACGTCTCCAACCACTGCCGGTCCTGCCCGACCTGCCAGGCCAGCGGGAAGAGCGGCCGCAAACTCAAGGCACCCCTGCAACCATTCCCCGTTGTGACCACCCCGTTCGAAAGGGTGGGAATAGACATTGTGGGGCCCCTGGACCCCCGAACAGCACAAGGGCATCGCTTCATCCTGGTCCTGGTGGACCACGCCACCCGCTATCCTGAGGCGGTTCCCCTTCGAACTGTAACAGCCCCCGTGGTAGGGCGAGCCTTAATGGGGATCTTCTCTCGAGTGGGCTTCCCCAGGGAGGTCGTCAGTGACAGGGGCACGAACTTTATTTCAAAATATATGAAATCCCTATGGCAACAGTGCGGAGTCACCTACCGATTCACAACCCCCTATCACCCGCAAGGAAACGGACTGGTCGAGCGATTCAACCGCACTCTCAAGGGGATGATCATGGGGCTGGAAGAACCCCTACGCCGCCAGTGGGACGTGCTACTACCGTGCCTCCTCTTCGCCTACCGAGAAGTCCCCCAGAAGTCCCTCGGCTTCAGCCCCTTCGAACTCCTGTACGGACACCCTGTTCGCGGGCCTCTCAGCCTAGTTAAGGAGGAGTGGGAAATGGCCCCCCTGAAGACCCCTCCAGACGTCTACAAGTACCTCCTGACCCTCCGCAATCAGACCCGGCGATTCAGAGAGCTCGCCAAAGCCAATCTTGAGGCCAGTCAGGAGGACATGAAGAAGTGGTACGATCAACATGCCTCCTCCATCGAATTCGAGCCTGGCCAGCAGGTGTGGGTGATGTCCCCATCGAACCCTGTGCCTTACAGGACAGGTGGACGGGGCCCTTCAAGGTGATCGAGCGTAAGAGCCCCGTCACCTACCTCATCGACATGGAATCCCCCCGGAACCCCCTCCGGGTCCTCCACACCAACAGACTCAAACCCCACTTCGTGCGCTCGGAGCTCAGCCTGCTGATGGCCACAGACAGTGGAGCTGAAAAGGACTCCGAGCCCCTCCCTGACCTGCTGGGGCCCGGGGAAAAAGATGGTTCAGTGGACGGGGTCCAACTCTCCGAGGCCCTGACCCCGGAGCAGCGCCAAGACTGTCGGGCCCTCCTGCTGCAATTTGCATGCCTATTCTCCCTCACACCCGGGGTCACCCCCTGGTGCCTGCACGACGTGGACACTGGCGACAGTCCTCCTATCCGACACCGGCCGTACCGAGTACCAGATCGGGTACGCACCTGCATCCAAGAGGAAGTCTCCAAGATGCTCGCCCTCGGAGTCATCGAACCCTCGGACAGCCCCTGGGCCAGCCCGGTTGTACTGGTCCCCAAAGCTGCGGCCCCGGGCACCACACCCGAGCTCCGGTTCTGCGTCGACTATCGGGGTCTGAACGCTGTCACCCGAACCGACGCTCACCCCATCCCCCGAGCCGACTAACTAGTTGACCGCATGGGGGCGGCCCGCTACCTAAGCATCTTCGACCTGACGGCGGGCTACTGGCAGATCGGCCTCACCCCCAGGGCACAAGAACGATCCGCTTTCTCCACCCCGGATGGACACCACCATTTCAGAGTGATGCCCTTCGGCATGAAAAACGCTCCAGCCACGTTTCAACGACTTGTGAACCAGGTATTGGCGGGCCTCGAAGAGTTCAGCGCCGCATACCTGGACGACATCGCGGTGTATAGCCGCCACTGGTCTGACCACCTCCGCCACCTCCGAGGGGTCCTGCAGGCCCTCCAACAGGCCGGCCTCACAATCAAGGCCAGCAAGTGCCAAATAGGCCAGGGGTCCGTGACCTACCTCGGACACCAAGTGGGGAGCGGTCTGGTGGCCCCCCTCCAGCTCAAGATCGCTGCCATCCAGTCCTGGCTGCCCCCCGTAACTCAAACCGAGGTCCGAGCCTTCCTGGGGCTCACCGGATACTATCGGCGGTTCGTGAAGGACTATGGCAGCATTGTTCGGCCCCTCACGGAACTCACATCCAAGACCAACCCAAAAACCGTCAACTGGACCCCCGACTGTCAAGCGGCCTTCGAGAGGCTGAAAGCCGCCATGTGCACCGCTCCTGTGCTCCAGGCCCCCGACTACAGCCGTGAGTTCATCGTCCAGACTGATGCCTCAGACCATGGCATCGGGGCCGTCCTCTCCCAACTGAACCCCGAGGGAGTCGACCAACCAGTGGCCTTCCTCAGCAGACGCCTCCTGCCCCGAGAACAGCGCTGGAGTACCATTGAGCGAGAGGCCTTCGCAGTAGTATGGGCCCTCAAGAAGCTCCGGCCTTACCTCTTCGGAACCCACTTCCGGGTACAAACAGATCATCGGCCCATGCAAATGCGGGGAGAGAACCCCAAACTATTGCGATGGTCCATCTCCCTGCAGGGGATGGACTTCACTGTGGAGCATCGCCCTGGCCAAGACCACGCCAACGCGGATGGCCTGTCCCGCTTTTTCCGCCTCGACGAGGAGAGTCCCCAAGAGGATGGGTGACTCTCCCCGCCTTCAGCTGGGGGGGACGCATGTTGGACAGGCCCCACGAAGGGCTCGCTCCCTCCCCGCATGACAGGGCCCAGACATCGGCTCTCCGGGTGCTACCCGCAGAAGCAACCCGCAACCCGCCCCCCTCCGGGACGCCTGCCCCCGGACATCTCTGTGCCACGGGCCCAGGCCCCCGTCAACCCCATTGCCCGGCCCAGCCGCCATCTTGGACACTGCACCACGCGGCCGCGTGGCCTCGGCTCGACCCCAACCCTGGGCCTGGCCGGGCCCCGACATCCCGGCACCACCATCCACCCAGGAGGTGAACGGACCACTTGGCAGGTTAATGGGAGAAAGAAGTGTCGATGGCTCTCCCCCCGCCAGGGGCCGATCGCCCCCAGCCTCCCCGGGTGCTGGCTCCACCCTCCTGCTGGGTGTCTGTACTCCCTCATCCCGGACCTCCCGACCTCCCAGTGCGAGGGTCCGGACATCAAAGGGCGCCAGACCTATAACTGAGGCAGCCCCAGAGCAGGAAGGCAGTTGTATCCTGGAGTCGAGAGACACCGAGAAGAACTCATCCTTGACGGACTGCTGGCGCTGCCACAGCCCTGCCTTGTGAACTATTGTCCTGCCTGCTGGCGCTGCCGCGGCCTTCTGCAACCTTCATCCTCGTGGGACCTGCTGGCGCTGTCGCGGCCCGTTGTAACCTTCATCCTCGTGGGACCTGCTGGCGCTGCCGCGGCCCGTTGTAACCGTCATCCTCGTTGGGACCTGCTGGCGCTGCCGCGGCCCGTTGCCACCTACGACCTCTTCGGGACCTGCTGGCGCTGCCGCGGTCTGACCCGTCCGAACGCCGAGCTCGAGGATTGTGAGCTACCACCGTTTCACCTCAGTACCTGTAGGTACCAAGACTGTCCCGCTACCCCCTTTCCCTAATAGAGACTAGAATTGAGAGGATCATCGTGTCCTAACCTCCTTGTATCGTACCACCTTACTCAAAGAATTGCCTATAAAAGGTGTTAAGCTGATCTTCGTGTGGTGTCCATCTGTGGGGGGGAAGTTACTTGTCTGTACGATCGCTGGAGACGGCCCTCACCGGAGGCCTCTCCCCTTGTGCTCGGCCGACCCTCCAGGTCGCCGTCTAACAGTATTGTCAAAAAGTGTGGACTATTTTCCCTTTTCATACTTGTTTTTAAAAAAAAAGGTAATGAAGATATAAATGTATGAGGTAAAACGTATAAATAAAATACCGGGACAAACAGAAAGAAATTTGTTTGGCGATGAAGAATCAAGTTTAAAAGCTTATGAATAAATTGAGGTTCAGGAAATCTTTTTTCACGTATGTATACGGCCCTGCCTAGTCCTCGTCCCTTAGGGCCAAACTCCTTAATCTTTCCAAAAAACGTTCTAAAAGCGGCATTTTCGGACTCACAAATTAAAATCTGACTTCAACATAAATTGTGATTTTAAATTGTGAGCCAAGAGACACTCCAAATCTCTATTCTTTCCCAATTGAAAATGACACTTAAAATGTTTTGAGGTAATCCCAATGTTAAACTGTGAGAGAGATAGGCCTTGCAGTAGTGAAAAACGTATTTAGCAGTTTTTCACAACCAGGACATGTAAAACTCAAACGTACATGTCCTACCTCTTAAATACACTGCACCCTGCCCATAAGGCTGCCAAGGGCCTACATTATGGTGACTTGTAAGTAATAAAAGGGATGGTTTGGGCCTGCAGGTAGATTAACTTGTCAGGTTGAAATTGCAGTTTAAATTGCACACACAGGCTCTGCAGTGGCAGGCCTGAGACATGTTTAAAGGGCTACTGAAGTGAGTGGCACAATCAGTGCTACAGGCCCACTAGTAGCATTTAATTTATATGCCCTGGGCACATAGAGTGCACTTTTCTTGGGACTTATAAGTAAATTAAATATACAAATTGTGGATTAACCAATGTTACCATGTTTTGAATATAGATTGTATGTACTTTAGCACTAGTTAGTAGTGGTAAAGTGCCCAGAATCCGTAAGCCAGTAAAATGAATTCAGCAAAAAGGAGAGGAGAAAGGCAAAAGGTATTGAGGTGACCCTTCAGAAAGGGCCATTTCCAACATATATATTATTTACTGGTGAAAGCCAGTAGGTGTAGTTAGGACCAACTTTGCCCATAGACAAAGCATTTTTAGGTCTCGACCTACAGCATTGCTTTAGCAATGCTTGTTTGTGTCAAGATTATAGTGAGGCTTTCAAAAGTCTACCCAAACTGCTGCGGATTGGGTACAGTTCATGTGATCCAGGCGCGTGCACAAAGCACACCACAAGCCTCAGCATCAGACTTCAAAGGGATCCGCTCCCCCGCCCCCACCACAGCAATGCCGAGAGCTTCATCACACTCTCCTAACGAGTCTGCCTTCTCCCGCATGTGACCCTACTTGCACCCTCTCGGATCCATCTTCATTCTTTTCTGCTTTTCCCTGTTTCCGCCACACACTCCACTCCTTTGTGTCTCCTTTCTGGCCTCTTTCCTACTTAACTTTTCATCTTTTCTCCTTTAATCCCATTTCCACCTTCTCACAACCCCTTCGAGCACTGTTATCTTAACATTTGTGTTTCTCTCTGTCTTATAATGTCTGCCCTGCCACCACTTACTTCGGACCCTCACACACCCTCACCCTCACACCTCCTCACCCTCACACCCTCTCACCCCCACACCCTCACACCCTCTCACTCACCCTCACACCCTCACCCACCCTCACATACCCTCACACCCTCACCCTCACATCCGTACACACCCCCACTCACCCTCACACCCCCTCACACACCCCCACCCTCACACACCCCCACCCTCACACACCCTCACCCTCACATCCCCTCACCCTCACATCCCCTCACCCTCCCTCACACCCTCACCCTTACACCCCCTCACCCTCACCCACCCTCACACACCCTCACTCACCCTCACACCCTCACCCTCACATCCCCTCACCCTCACATCCCCTCACCCTCCCTCACACCCTCACCCTTACACCCCCTCACCCTCACCCACCCCCACACACCCTCACTCACCCTCACCCCCTCACCCTCACCCCCTCACTCACTCTCACACCCTCACCATCCTCAACCTCACAACCCTCTCACCCTCACACACCCTCACCCTCACACACCATCACCCTCACACACCCTCGCGCTCAACCCTCTCACCCCCTCACACCCTCACCCTCACACCCCCTCACTCACCATCACCCCCTCACCCTCACACCCACTCACACAGCCTCACCCCCTTCACCCTCACACACCCTCACTCACCCTCACCCCCTCACCCTCACAACCCTCTCACCCTCACTCACACACACTCACCCTCACACACCCCCACCCTCACACCCCCTCAAACCCCCTCACCCCCCTCACTCTCTCACCCTCACACCCCCTCACCCTCACACCCCCTCACTCACCCTCACACCCTCACCCACCCTCACACCCTCACCCTCACATCCTCTCACAGCCCCCCTCACCCCCCTCACTCACACCCTCTCACCCTCACACACCCTCTCACCCTCACACACTCTCTCAACATCACACACCCTCTCACCCTCAACTCCTTCACCCTCACCACCCTCTCACCCTCACTCACCCTCACACACCCTCTCACATACCCTCTCAACCCACACACCCTCACCCCCCTCATCCTCACACCCCCTCACCTTCACACACCCTCTCACCCCCTCACCCTCACACCCCCTCGCCCTCACACCCCCTCGCCCTTACACCCTCACCCTCACACACCCTCACCCCATCACCCTCACCCCACCCTCATACCCCCTCACCCTCACAACCTCACACACCCTCACCCTCACACCACCTCACCCTCACACCCCCACACCCCCTCACCCTCACACCCCCTCACCCCCCTCACCCTCACATCCCCTCACACCCACACCCCCTCAACCCTCTCACCCCCTCACCCTCACACACCCTCACCCTCACGCCCCTCACCCTCACACCCCCTCACCCTCACATACCCTCTCACCCTCACACACCCTCACTCACCCTCACACCCCCTCATCCTCACACCCCCTCACCCTCCCACACACCCTCACCCTCACACCCCCTCACCCTCTCACACCCCCTCAACCTCACCCCCTTCAACCCCCACACACCCTCACTCACCCTCACCCCCTCACAAACCTCACACACCCTCACATCCCCTCGCTCTCACATCCCCTCACCCTCCCTCACACCCTCACCCCCTCACCCTCACACACCCTCACCCTCACACACCCTCTCACCCACCCTCACACACCCTCACCCTCATACCCCCTCACCCCCACACACTCTCATCCTCACACCCCCTCACCCTCACACCCCCTCGCCCTCACACCCTCACCCTCATACCCCCTCACCGTCACAACCCCACACCCTCACACACCCTCACACCCCCTCACCCTCACACCCCCTCACCCTCACACACCCTCACACCCCCTCACCCTCACACCCCCTCGCCCTCACACCCCCTCACCCTCACACACCCCCACACCCCCTCACCCTCACACCCCCTCACCTTCACACCCCCTCACCCTCACACACCCTCACTCACCCTCACCCCCTCACCCTACCACACCCTAACGCCCCCTCACCCTCACACCCCCTCACCCTCACACCCCCTCTCACCCTCACACCCCCGCACCCCCTCACACACCCTCACCCTCATTTGTCATGCAACCATCATTAAAAAGAAACTGACAAATGCATTTCGGTCTCTTGGCCTATGTCAATGTCAGTGAACCTGAGTGAACAATCACCTTATAAACAAAAACTTCATTAATTGGGCAGTTTGGTTGGTCAAAACATCAAATAGAGACTTCATTCTGAAAAGCCCCTGATTTGATTACAAACATGTTGGCCATTTTGTAACATGCAAATTAATTTTTTATATGATGAACACATTTCAGAGTTACCTATCTAAAATGGCACGTTCCCTAACTCATGATTCCAATTATTACATTCTTATAGGAAATTCATAAATAACCAACAAATACAACAGATCGTAACAGCTCAATACCAATCAATTAGACAGAATCTCAAAATTGAAGATTAAAATAATGGAAATGGAACCATATATCCTCTGTATTTCTAACTCTTGTATATACTCTCTAAACTCTGAGTGTTGAGGCAGAAATCGCGCCCTGTATGGGCCTCCTCTCAATCAAACATTCAGTCACCACCATTCAAAATATATACTCTCTAAACTCCGAGTGTTGAGACGGAAATCGTGCCCTGAATGGGCCTACTCTCAACCCCTTCGCAGCAGGGGTAATTCTATCGTGGTGCGGGGGGAGGGGTCGCGCGCAGCGCCGCGATGCTCATGACGAGTCCAACTTGTCATGCTGCCCAGTGGAGCTGAGCTCATGATGAGCTGGACTCGTCATGACTCCGCCCACTCCAATAGAACGCCTGCACAGGCGTGGATTTCGCCGCGCGGGGGACTGGCGTGGCTGTTATGACGAGCCCAGCTCGTCATGAGCACAGCTCCACTGTGCCTCATGACGAGATGGGCTCGTCATAAGCATCCATGGGGTTAATCGAGCATTCAGTCGCCACCATTCAAAACACAGAATTGTATTGGAAGGAAACCATGTCAATGCATATTATTGACATACTATCTAGGTATGTCTCATAAGGAAATCTAATCTATACATAAACAGCAATAAAGGTACTTGGCATAATTATTGTGGTACTAATAATGATGGTAATAATGTGCAATATTTTAATCTGTAATGTGCTTAGTAATGTACCTACAGAAGTCCGTGCTCAAGTGCACTGGCTCTGAGAGTGTGCCTAAATCTAAATATGTTTCTCTAAAAATGAAAGTGAACATCATCAAGATTACAACATGATAAAAACATACCAACATAAAGCAATGCTGAACCGAACTATTCTGATATGCAAGCCCCAAATGGAATCAGGACACCATGATAATCCATAGACATAAGTAAAATACTTTCTGCAAGTAGATCCTGCTGTGTGCCATTGTTAACAGACCAACACTTTAGATGAAATGGTATACAACCTTTATAACGCAACTTTTACAACGCACTACCATTACAACGAAACTTTTACAACGCAAAAACTATTACAACGCATGTATTTACAACGCATGTTTTTACAACGTAGGTACCTTTACAACGCATACCATTACAACGTAAGTATTGGTAAGTATATAATTATAATTAAAATGTTATATGTTTGGGTTTTTTAAGGGGTATTTTTAGGGTTCAGGGTCAGTTTTGGGTTTTTGGGTAAAGGGGTATTTTTAGGGTTCAGGGTAAGTTTTGGGTTTTTGAGTAAAGGGGTATTTTTAGGGTTCAGGGTCAGTTTTGGGTTTTTGGGTAAAGGGGTATTTTTAGGGTTCAGGGTCAGTTTTGGGGTTTTGGGTAAAGGGGTATTTTTAGGGTTCAGGGTCAGTTTTGGGTTTTTGGGTAAAGGGGTATTTTTAGGGTTCAGGGTCAGTTTTAGGTTTTTGGGTAAAGGGGTATTTTTAGGGTTCAGGGTCAGTTTGGGGTTTTTGGGTAAAGGGGTATTTTTAGGGTTCAGGGTCAGTTTGGGGTTTTTGGGTAAAGGGGTATTTTTAGGGTTCAGGGTCAGTTTTAGGTTTTTGGGTAAAGGGGTATTTTTAGGATTCAGGGTCAGTTTTGGGTTTTTGGGTAAAGGGGTATTTTTAGGGTTCAGGGTCAGTTTTGGGTTTTTGGGTAAAGGGGTATTTTTAGGGTTCAGGGTCAGTTTTGGGTTTTTGGGTAAAGGGGTATTTTTAGGGTTCAGGGTCAGTTTTGGGTTTTTGGGTAAAGGGGTATTTTTAGGGTTCAGGGTCAGTTTTGGGTTTTTGGGTAAAGGGGTATTTTTAGGGTTCAGGGTTAGTTTTGGGTTTTTGGGTAAAGGGGTATTTTTAGGGTTCAGGGTCAGTTTTGGTTTTTTGGGTAAAGGGGTATTTTTAGGGTTCAGGGTCAGTTTTGGGTTTTTGGGTAAAGGGGTATTTTTAGGGTTCAGGGTCAGTTTTGGGTTTTTGGGGTACAGGGGTACAGGGTAAAAATAAAGTAAAATTAAATTTAAATTAAATTAATTAAATTAAATTAAATTACATTACATTAAATTATATTAATTTCAATTAATTTACAATTAAAAAATTAATATATACTTACCAATACTTACGTTGTAATGGTATGCGTTGTAAAGGTACCTGCGTTGTAAAAACATGCATTGTAAATACATGCGTTGTAATAGTATTTGCGTTGTAAAAATTTCGTTGTAAAGGTATGCGTTGTAAAAGTATGCGTTATAACGTCATATATCCAGATGAAATGCCGGTAACACACTCCTTAGTAAGAACTCACAGTGCTTCAGCAGTACAGGGTTTTCAGATATAATTTGAGGCAGAAAGAACTTAGTGGTTTCTTAACAGGTGGACTTTCAATTACAAACTCGCCTCCTCCCATGCTGTCACATTGCAGCACGTTCTGAGGGATAAAATACAAATCGACCGCACATATTGTACATATCCAAACATTTGCTCACCTCAAATAGCATGCAGTGCACCATGCCTACACAGCTCTGACGTACAGTGTAACCCTGATGACTCAAGATATGGTACAGCCCGGCCAAGCTTGCATGCATGCCCCAACTTGGAAACACATTATAAGGCACATAAATCCATGGGAAGCTGGGTTCAACGTGCTTGCATTTGTTTATTGAAGACACCACTATCAGCAGTGGATTCACGTGGCTTCCCTTTTACAGGCGAGCTTGATCGACCTGTTATATCTCTTCTGCGGGGTTTGGCACATCCACCAGTGCCATTGGCTGTTATCTGGATCATTTACAAATGCTGGCTTGTTACTGGTGCATTTGTTAAATGTCCCTCCTTTGTGGGCTTAGCTCCGTCGCTGGCGATTTCACTAAGAGATCGTTTTGTTTGGCCATCACACTGTACAGCTTGTGATGGCCCCTCCTCCCTTCATGTTTTCTGTTTTACTTTTAGTTCTGGTTCAGAACAGATCTTCACACATGCAATTGTGGCTACTGCCCTGAGTACCTTGTTTTAAAAGTTGACTCCCCTGGAGTATAGCCAGAGGAAGAGCACTCATGCACACGCAATCCTTGCCTTTCCTTGCGATGCATATCTTCGGCATTGCATTCATGTAGCGTACTTTTTACAGTGCCCCTGGGGCACAAGCAGAGACCGACTAGAGTGTTGCTGTATCAGCACACACTCTACGGTCCCCCAGGCCAAAAGCAGGCATCCACTTCAGTGTGCCTTTGTTGTTAGGAGACCCGTGTGCTGAAGGGTTTCCCTGAGACAAGTATCTTTTCCAAGGACTTGAGCTCCACGGATGGTGTGGGCTGAGTCTTCCAAGCTGCCTCCTGACATCACCTCTGCATTCAGGAAAAGGTATTTTTTGTTTTTGCTTTCTGTGCTTCCACATTGCACTCCTCGTTTTATTTCCGATACTTGATTTGTATGTTTTCAGTACAGTTATGCTACTTATACAAGTTCTGTGATCGGAAACGCTTCTTAAGTAGCATGTTTCTTATTCTCATTTGGGCTCATGTTGGTTAACGAATCCTGATTACATTGCAAGATATTTATAGTCTTTTCTTCCATTATCTTATATTTATTATTTACCTTTGACAGTTTATGTTTATGTTTTGTAAAGCGCCTGGCTGCCCGAGGGCTTCCCCGCGTTGTTGAGCGCTGTAATATATGCTATGACCATCAGGAACTTAACGGGGAAACAGCTAGGTCTTTAGATTTTTCCTAAAAGAGATTTCATTCGGCAATGATCTGAGATCGAGTGGGAGGCTATTCCACAAGCTCAGTACCAAATGAGCAAATGATCAGCCTCCCCATCTTGCCCTTATGGCTCTGGTTGTCCTGAGGAGCTACAATTTAGAGGATCTTAGGTGTCTAGTCGGGGTGTACTTGGGTATCAGTTGTCTGAGCTTTAATGGGTCATTTTTGTTAAGGCCCAGTGGGTAATGCAAAACTTGATTTTGGCTTTGATTAGCAACCAGTTAAGCTGTTTAAGCGATTCTTTTACTGATAAGTGGTTTGGGATTTTTAATAAAAGCTTGGCTGCCGCATTTTGCACTACCTGGAGTCTTTTTGTTACATATTTTGATGAGCCCACATAGAATGAGTTGCTGTAGACCAGGGGTGAGACTATGAGGGACTGAATGACGTTTTTTCCTAAATGATCTGGGATAAGTTTAATAATCTTCCTGATCATTTTAAGTAGTGAGAAGCAAACTCCTGATAATTTCTTGGCTTGATAGTCCATTGTGAGTGTATCTTCCAGTCAAATTCCAAGATTTTTAACAACCGCTGTGGGGGCAGGTGGATTGCCCATGTCACTGGGCCATTGAATCAGGGGGTTCGTGTATGGCAAGAATTCCCAGTACTATAAGCTCAGTTTTTTCTCTGTTTAGCTTCAAGCAACTGTTTGGTATCCAGTTTGCCACCTTCTCGGGACAGTGAGTGAGCTGGTGGTTTCCTGAATTAGGGCCGTTTGTCAGAGACACAACCAAATGGGCGTCATCTGCATAGGACACTGTTGATATGTCAAACACCTGCACTATTTTGGCGAGCTGTAGCACGTAAATGTTAAATAGTGTGAGGCTAAGAGACGAACCCTGTGGAACACCACATGTGATTGGTAGATAGTCTGAGAAATAGTCCTTCTCCATCACTTGATAAGATCTGTTCTCTAGGACAGAGGTGAGACAGTCCATAGCTTTGCCCTGGATTCCCACTTCCCTTAGTCTGTCTTTGAAGTAGTGACAATGGTCTGCAAATGGCGAGTCATGCAATCCCACCATGTTCGTAACGATGCAATATGTTAATCCAATAGACTCATGTGACACCCCCTGTATTCGGATGATAGAAGGGTTGCGAATAGCGATTCCAGCACAATAGACTACTTTGGATAATTTCCGTTTTAAGGCGAAATAGGTTCAAAAGAATAGGGGTAATGTTTATGGCTGTAGTCCCACTCCACTGAAGTTTAAGCAGGGAGAAGGTTGGCTGTTGCTGACTGACACAAAGTGCTTGAGTGGAAAATTATGGGACTCACACATTAAGGAAAGACAAGTTTGGTGCTCTAAAATAAATAGCTTACAGTGTGCAAAAAAATATTGTTTTTTTCTCAGAAAACGTGGCAGCAATAATTAACATGCGTGCTGACTTAGACTCATTTTCTTAATATTTATATACATTAAAAGCACTTTGCTTCTATAGACTTCTTTAGATCACCGTATTTGGAAAACTGCATTCTCTGCCAAAAGATGTTTTCCCCCTTCCCATTCACATCAATGGTCCACTGAGGTTCTGAAAATCTGGATTCGTATAATTATTCTGGACTAGAGAATTAAAACTTTGTCGAAACATGACAAATTTGGTATCAAAAGACCGAGAATGACGAGTACATCATGTACATATATTTTCAGCATATTCGAGTGACGATTTCACCTCGAAATCGTCATTTACATTCTGAACCCTTTGCTTCCATTAATGTGTTGCCCTTTACATAGGCCTTAATCCAGTTGAATTCAACTCCACAAGGACACATACTCCTTAATCGACTTTTCCATGACCTGTACAAGTTGGAACCATTGCCCCAGGCCGAACTCGTTAGGTCAGTTCCCCTCCCAGTGGCCGAGCAAGATAGCATCTAGGCTCAACAAACCATAAAACCATTTCAGCGCGCACACCTGCCATATCTCGCTCACATCTATCTCCACTCTTTTGCTTCACTTACTTTATGGTGGGGAGGTGCCCGTTTTTTATTAGGGGTCCAGTGATATCTGATGAAATGTTGGGCCTTGCCAAATGATTTGTTGTAGGCAGCACGAAGTGAAATATGGACATGTCATCATGACTCTGCTTTTTCTTTGTACTAAAATATGTTAACGATTTACTTTACAACCAAGAATGTTTTGCCTAGAGCGTAAAATTGTGTATAAGAAGAGAAGCCTGACTTTGTGAAGGCGTGCAGTCTCCTGAGAATATACCCGTATTGTACTTCTAGGACACTTGTTACCTTGGTTGCAGCCAATAAACTAATCTTTGACTTCACCTAGAAGACTCTGAGTTTCTGTAGGTCTGGATCAGGAAGAACCCGAGGTCTCTGGGTGTTGATTCCCTGGCACCGCTGGGTTACCGGTTCTGTGCCGGTTCTTAAAAACCCAGTACCTCAGTTGGCGCCCAACGTTTGGGGCGAATCCAGTGGTACCAGTCAGCCAGAAGATCGTGAGGAGCTTTGTGTGGAAATTCCGGAGGACGGCCAACCACCTCATCGACCCCTGCATGTCGACGTGATCCGAAGGTCTTTGCTGCGAGGTTCCCCGCTTCCCGACGGCTACAAGGACTGCTGCCCTGGCTATCGCCCTGATTTGGACCCTTGAAGTTTGTAGAGCGAAACACTGAGACGAGTCTTCTGGTGACGTCATCGATATTTCAGTTAAGTATAAGTGGAGCGTCTCCCAGTCCTTAGTTGGACTTAGTTTTGGGTATCTTTTGGATACAAAGTTTTGTATTGGTACTTGCAAGCACCAAAACCGAAGGACTCGTGTATTCACGAGAAATATCGTAATCGATAATCCTTTGAAGTTTGGAACTAGACTAGAGAGCGAAGATGCCTAGTCTTAGACTTGGGAATTTGTTTTGTCTTGGTGGTAATAATAGGGACTCCCGATTGGAGGACTCATGTCCGGTTCCTCCAGTTGGAACTCCGACTTACGAGCTATATGTAAAACATGGGGTAGGCCCCATCACCTACAACGAAGTATGGATTAAATATACCAGGAAAGATGGTGTTCTAAAATGGCCCCAATATGGTAGCTTTGATTCTGAAATCTTAGACAACCTTGAAGTTAAACTCTTTAAAAAGAAAGCCCGGCCGGCGATGTTTGACTCTTTCCGCTTATGGCGTAAAGAAGCCAAACAAAAAGAAATTAAATTAGCTAAGAAAAATAAGAGAGAAGGGGGACTTTCAGTAATGCAAGCTGCTGTGCAGTTTAAAGATAATGAAGAAGAGCAGATGAATGAGCAGTTGCACAGGCAACGTAAAATGGCAATAGATAAGTGTTATCCAGTTTTGCCGTCTCTTCAGCAAGAGGCAGCAAAAGAGCGTGAAAAAGACCCATTAATGTCGCATTTGCTAAATTCACCACCCCCTATGCGCAGAATGCCACAGCACCCCCGCAACCTTTAGTTGCGCAAACTACGCCTCTTGCTCCTCCACAGCACCCACCAGCTGTTCTTCAGATGGCTCCTACTTCTTCGGTGCAGCCTCCTCCAGGCCCACCGACCACCTCTGTTTCACCTGTGTTTTCTACGATTTTGCCTACTGTACTTTTTACGTCTCCTAATGCTCCCTCTACGATTTTGCCTAGTGCCCCCTCTATTTCCCCAGATACCTCTTCTGCTATCTCTGCCCCTGCCTTACCTCACTCCGTTTTTCCATCTGTTGGTCCTTCAGTTTCACCTTCCATTCGGCAGAAAATGGCCAGCACTGTTACTAACCTTCTTTTACCTCTTTTCGGGTCGCCTACTACGACCCCTAACATGGGAAGAAGACAGTTGCGAAGTCAACTACCCGATTATCAAGAGAGAGATTCACTGAATAGTTTAGCACGGAAATGGGTAATGGACACTGTAAAATATGATGTACAGTCTGTCATGGAAGTCTTCCATCAATGGGAAGCAGCGACACAGAGATATGTTTTCGAACAGATGTGTGTTTTCCTTTGCGAGGATTTAGAAGACAATGATCAGGAATGCATCCCACGAGAAATGTGTCGTGTACGGTTTAGGTTCGGAGAGGGTATGATTGTAGGTCCAGATGTGGAGAAAGCAGTTGAAATGTTGTTATCATATCGAAGTAAGGGAAGCAGTTCTGGGTCACCATCCGAATGTAATACATCCAGTAGGAAAAAGGCGCGACAATACCCTATGAGAGAAGTTCCCCCACAATGGAGAGAGGGTGACACGACTGCTGCCCCACCTATTCTGCCACACTTTCAGCGTGTATGGGTACATGTCCCATGGAAGCGAGCTGAAGTTTTAGCACTCAAACAAACATTACCAGATCCACGTAAAAATCCTGCAGAGTACTATAAAGAGTTGTCGCAAACTGCTGGGTCATGTATAATGAATTTAGCCGATATCGATATGTTATTTGGGAATGTTGTTCCACAGCCTTTATGGGGTAAAATTCGTCATATAGATCATGACCAGGAATTAGGTGACACATGGGCTAATATTACTGCTGCAGATGCCGGACAAGTTGGTGGTGCCAAGCCTGAGCCTTTGATAGCAGAACTCCCTGGTAAAATAGTAGATTACATGAAAACGATAATGCCTGCAATACGCGTAAATTGGGATAAGTTGTCTGCATGCAAGCAGAAGAAAGAAGAAACAGTCTCAGACTTCTTCACCAGGTTTGAAGAAACATTCGTTGACCACAGCGGTCAAGATATGACCACAGAAGGTGGTCAGAGATTGTTTGTCGATAAATTCGTGCACAATCTGCTTCCAGAATTGTGTAAAAAATTTAAAGATTCAGAAAGTTCTTGGGCCGTCTCATCTTCAGCCCAGATATTGGCTACTGCACAATATCACGAAAATAGAGACAAAGATGAGAAAGATAAAGTAGAAAAGAAAACTAGAGAACTAAAAACGAAGGTTTTGCTACAACAAGCCTATCCGCCACGTGGTGGTGGTAATCAAAATAATAATGGTCAAAATCACTACCAAAATACTTTTCAGCAGCCTCAACAGTATCAGAGGAACTCGCAAAGATTCGAGTATACTCAACCCCGTGTATCTGTAGGCTCCAACCAGTGTTTATATTGCAAACAAGAGGGTCATTACAAGTATAATTGTCCTATTCTATTACAACGTGCAAATGGAGTTTCTGGTGTTAGAGGTCGTGGCAGTCAGCAAGCACCTAGAGGTAGAGGGCGTGGAAACGCCCCTCAGGACACACGTCCCCTTCCACCACAAAACTCTATGAACAGGATTGATCAGCAAAATAACGTATCTGATAGGACAGCTCAATACTACGTTGATGATTATTACACAGAAAATGAGCAGTGGGAGAATAATGATTGCTAGGACAGCCATAGACAAAGAGAGGGAGTTGTTTCAGTTCCAGTAGATCAGAGTGGACCTTACGTTGAGGTGATTACATCAGGTGTGTCAGAACCTTTTCTGTTGGATACTGGTGCTACAAAGAGTTCTATTATGCACTCCAAACTCCCTGGCGCACATTTGTCTGGCGAAATGAACGTTTCTGTAGGTTTTTCTGGCGCCCCAGTTAGAAATCCGATTTCTGACCCTTTATCTCTTTCTGTTGGTCCTTGTGAATTCGAAGCACCCCTTATTCTGACAACAGGTTGTGGTGAAAATTTGCTAGGATTGGATTTGTTAAAAAGATTGTATGCTACTTTGTACTGTTCTCCTTCAGGAGTACAACTTACTTTAGGTAAGAAAGTAGTTTCTCCCATGTATTTGTCGAGAAATGCACTTCCAGCAGAATTGTCACTTCTCCCAGATATTCTTTGGGCCACTGGTCCTAATGATGTAGGTCTTTTAGAAATTCCACCATATGTTGTAACATTAAAGTCCAATGTCAAAATGCCACGAATTCCCCAATACAAAATATCTAATGAGGGTGAAAAAGCTTTGCTAGCAATTGTTTACGAATTGATTGAAAAGGATGTGATTGAGGAAACACGAGGCAACGTTTGCAATAGTCCTGTTCTGCCTGTTTTAAAACGAACTGACCCTTCTCAGCCACCTGTGTACAGATTCGTGATTGATCTTCGAGAAGTAAATAAGATAGTTGTGCCACAATTTCCAGTTGTCACGACATTACCACATTATTGACTATGATTCCAGCTTCTGCTTCATGGTTTTCGGTGATTGACCTAAAGAATGCTTTCTTCAGCATCCCAATTGCTGAGGAGAGCAGGGATATTTTTTCCTTTAATTTAGGAGGTCGAAGCTTCCGCTTTAAACGCGCTCCTCAAGGCTACTGTGAAAGCCCCTCAATATACAGTCAAGCTCTGAAAACACAGCTTGACACGATTATTTTGCCTAAAGGTGCCACTCTTGTACAGTATGTGGACGATTTGCTCATTGCTGCAGATACTGAGAAAATTTGTAAAAAAGCAACATTGACATTATTGCGTCATCTGTGTGATCTGCATCACAAGGTGTCACTTTCCAAGCTTCAATATTGCCGACAAGAAGTGACCTACTTAGGTCACCTCTTATCGAAGGAGGGAAGGAAACTGACCCCAGAAAGAATTCAGGCAATAGCGAAATTGAGTGTGCCAAGAACACAGAAAGAAGTGCGTGCTTTCTTGGGCATTACATCGTACTGTAGACAGTGGATTCCAAATTTTTCGTTATTGGCCAAACCCTTGGTGGCATTAACGTGTAAAAATACACCCAATCCCATTCCTTGGTCTGAAGAGTGTCAGAAAAGTTTTCTCGAATTACGCACAGCATTATGTTCGGCTCCTGTGTTAGGTACCCCCAACTACAGTAAGCCTTTCACATTGTATGTCCACGAGAAGGAGGGCTGTGCATTGTCTGTGTTGACTCAGTTATTCGGAGGTAGACAGCGGGCATGCGCCTATTTTTCGTCAACTTTGGATCCAGTAGCACAAGCATTGCCAAGTTGTTTAAGGGCCACAGCAGCAGCAGCTGTTTCTATTCGACAGTCTGCTGGTCCGGTAATGAATAATACACTAATCGTGATGGTCCCGCATGCAGTAGACACATTGTTAAATAGGACCAAGACACAGCACTTAACTAGTGCTCGACTGTCCAGTTACGAATTGACGCTGCTAGCGAGCCATGTGCACATAAAAAGGTGCAGTACCTTAAATCTAGCCACGTTGTTACCAATTGCAGAGGAATCAGATGCTTTAGAACAGCACGATTGTTTCCTCACAACAGAGGAAGAGACAAAAGGGAGAGTGGATTTATTTGACACTCCTCTTGCTGAATGTGATGGTACGTTATGGGTGGATGGTTCATGCTTTAAGCTCCCAAATGGTAACGTGACTGCAGCATATGCTGTCACGACTTTGCACACAGTTGTTGAAACTGCACGAATACCACATGGTTCAGCTCAAGCCGCAGAATTAGTCGCACTAACGAGAGCATGTGTATTGTCTAAAGGAATGAGAGTGACTGTCTACACTGATAGTCAGTATGCGTTTGGAGTGGCTCACAGTTTTGGACGATTGTGGAGAGAACGTGGGTTCCTGACTTCGCATGGAGCTAAGATTCAGCATGGTCAGTTGGTGAATGAGCTTCTTGAATCACTGACCTTGCCTCTGCAAATGGCGATTGTGAAATGTAGTGCTCACAAGAAGGTGACTGATGATGTGGGTCGTGGAAATGCATTCGCTGATGAGACCGCTAAAGAAACGGCAAAGAATGTGATGAGCCGAATGTATGTTGCAGGCCCTGAAAGATGGACTGGTGAAGTTGGAATATGTGAGGACACGATAGAGAGTGTGAAGTCCATCCAAGCTGAGGCCACAGAGGAAGAGTTGAGCACGTGGAGAGAGAGTACAGGGAGAATGGATGCAAATGGTTGTTGGGTTGAATTGACAGAGCATCAGAGATGGTTGTTACCCGATGCATATGTGCTTGCAGTGGTTACAATGGCTCATGGAATGGCTCATATCAGCGTGAAAGGGATTTGCGAGTTGTTGGCCCCAGTATGGAAGAATTCAGGGATTCCCAAGTGTGCGGAGAATGTTGTCAAAAATTGCATGGTATGTCTGAAGCACAATCCTGGTAGGGGAACCCCAACTCCAGCTGGTCATTTTGCACCTCCTACATATCCGTTCGAGGTTTTGCAGCTAGATTTCATACACATGGAGAGGTGCAACAACGTAAAATATGTGCTCGTTGTTGTTTGTGCTTTCTCAAGATGGGTAGAAGCCTATCCCCTAAAAGACAATACTGCCTTGTCCACAGCGAAAGCCCTTGTGAAAGAGTACTTCCCCAGGTTTGGAATGCCTAGAATGGTCTGGTCTGACAACGGAAGTGAATTTGTGGGTCGTGTGATGAAAAGAGTGTGTGAAGGGCTAGGCATTAGGCAGAAGTTCCACGCTGCAAATCACCCCCAATCAGCTGGATTAGTAGAATGTTACAATGGCACTTTAAAACTTAAATTGGCCAAAATCCAAGCGAGCACAGGTCTTAAATGGCCTGACGCTCTACCCTTAGCACTCCTATCCACCAGAATGACTGTGCATTCGCGAGTGAAACTCAGCCCTTACGAAATTGTCTTTGGCCGGCCAGCCAACATATGGGGAGTGCCTAGACCCACAAAGTTCAGCGAGCTAGAACACCCTATTTTGCTTGATTGCTTGTATGAATTGACGGCTAAATTGCGTGTTTTGCATCAACAGGTCCACAACACCCTGCCTCCGGTCTCTGAGACTCCAGGTCACTCCATTGTCCCTGGATCCTGGATTCTCGTGAAAAACTTTCAGAGAACAAAGAACGACCAGCCCAGGTGGACCGGGCCACATCTCGTCCTTCTTTCCACGAGGTCAGCAGTTCGAGTGGAGGGGAAGGCCAACTGGATCCACGGGGTCCACTGCAAAAGGATCCCTTCACCTCCGCCACATGACCAGTGGGTCCAGAAAGGTGTCACTGACTCAGACCTTACAACTGTGCCACGTGTCATACCTGTCAGCGATGACCGTGTAAAAGAAACTAACCCTGAATGTGAAAGCGAGAACATTTTTCAAGAAACTGTGCCACCACCAGAACAATTGAACTCTTTGGAGCCTGAACTGCTGTTTCAGGACCAGACAGTACCAGGAAAAAGACGCTACAATCTGAAGACCGCGAAAAACAGACTAATAAAGGTGATTCCTTTTTATGATTTGAGACCAAGACCTATGGACAAATAAAAATATCCTTTTTTCCTCCCAAGTACTATTTTTGAAAGTGCAGATCTCCCATCTAGGTAACTTGCTTATTTTTGTTTTTCGAACCGCCATCCGGGTTCCGCTACTAGGGCCGCGGTTGATTAAAGTCTTTTGGGTGCAGCTGACGACGTTAGGTCGGTAGTTCTGGTTAGTCCAAGGGAGTTGCCCTAGACTGACGGAAGCATCCTTTAGCAGAGGCAACCTCCCACCGCGGGCAGCACTTTAGAGAGGATGGCGTTTCCTGATGTGGAGAGACCTGCCAAACCAATGAACTTTAAGCAGAGATTGTGTAACACGATGACAAAGAAAAGTTTTATAATATTGTGTATTTTTATGCTATCCAGCGTAATGATCTTTTTGATAAGTTATGTTTTATTCTCTTTCCATGTAACATTTGCGCCCACTGCATCACCCGTACCTCCTCCTACTGTTTCCTCTCATTCTTTCCACCCTCTGCCTGACCACGAATCGAATAGGAGATTAGAGTTCATTAATAACTCCTTTGTTCAGTTATTACACCAACACCAACTTGTAATGAACACAACTAACTGTTGGGTGTGCGGCCTCATGCCTCACACAACGGATAAAGGTATCCCCTATTTGGTCCTGCCATTTAGTCACAATGGTTCAGGATGGGCATTTAGGACAATGTTCATATATGCACGAGAAGTCCAACCCCTACGTTCTGTAAAAGACAACCTCAAGACTAGCGCCCTAGTCAAAGGTATAGTTGACATGATCAAGGCAGTAACTTCTTATGAAGATACTCCGGATGATGAGATACTTGCATATGTAGGTTGGAACGTGACCGGATATGGCACTACTTTAAGTGAAAAACAGCAAGCCAAAAGATCGTCCCCTATCTGGATCGTACCCCATCAAGGTCACCTGTGTCTGCAAGGTGTTGGCAAGAATCCCAGAGCTCAGCTAGGGAAGAGTATCTGTACAGAAACGTATGTTTTTGGATCTCAGAATTCCCCTGCGTTTTTAGCCGCTAAGGGTAGTTATTTCATCTGCCATGATAGAGCCTATACATGGTTGCCCCCTGACTTCTCGGGCTCATGTTTTGTTTCATTCCTGTTGCCTCCCACCTACACAGCAGCGGCGGATTACCACCGGACAAGGGTAGTTAGAGGTGTCTTGAGTAAAGAAGACACTGCAGGTCAAGAATTTGGGGACTTTGCAAAGGGTTTTCTGCCGTTCTGGGGATCCATGGCTAACAGTAGAAACATAAGGCAATTAACAAGGGTAGTTGAGTCCACCGTGACTGAAACTGCTGGTGCCCTTAGTAACTTGACTGCTGAGCTCCAGTCGGATCGACTTATGACCCTTCAGAACCGGGTCGCTTTGGATGTTATACTTGCAGACCGAGGTGGGGTATGCAAATTGATCCAATCTAGTTGTTGCATTTTCATCCCAGATAATGCTCCAACCGTGTACAGGGCCATCTCCAAACTACATAAGATTTCTGAATCTATCCATGTGGATAAAGGAGATTGGTCGTTAATGGGATGGTTCTGGGAACTGATATCTGCCTGGGGATGGAAAATTCTGATGGTCATTGGGATGGTCTTAGCCATTCTTTTCCTGTTCTGTCTATGCATACAGTGTGCTCCTGCAATATGTGGCCTCTGTGTTACATCATGTGTAAGGAAGCCTGTGTCAAGAGATGAACTAAGCACTAGAATGATGTTACAGCAACATCTCAATGACTTTAGGAATATAGATCTGGACTCAGACTAACATGAGAATAGATTAATTGCCTATGTAAGGGCAAAAGGAGGGATTGAGGTTCTGAAAATCTGGATTCGTATAATTATTCTGGACTCGAGAATTAAAACTTCGTCGAAACATGACGAATTTGGTATCAAAAGACCGAGAATGACGAGTACATCATGTACATATATTTTCAGCATATTCGAGTGACGATTTCACCTCGAAATCGTCATTTACATTCTGAACCCTTGGCTTCCATTAATGTGTTGCCCTTTACATAGGCCTTAATCCAGTTGAATTCAACTCCACAAGGACACATACTCCTTAATCGACTTTTCCATGACCTGTACAAGTTGGAACCATTGCCCCAGGCCGAACTCGTTAGGTCAGTTCCCCTCCCAGTGGCCGAGCAAGATAGCATCTAGGCTCAACAAACCATAAAACCATTTCAGCGCGCACACCTGCCATATCTCGCTCACATCTATCTCCACTCTTTTGCTTCACTTACTTTATGGTGGGGAGGTGCCCGTTTTTTATTAGGGGTCCAGTGATATCTGATGAAATGTTGGGCCTTGCCAAATGATTTGTTGTAGGCAGCACGAAGTGAAATATAGACATGTCATCATGACTCTGCTTTTTCTTTGTACTAAAATATGTTAACGATTTACTTTACAACCAAGAATGTTTTGCCTAGAGCCTAAAATTGTGTATAAGAAGAGAAGCCTGACTTTGTGAAGGCGTGCAGTCTCCTGAGAATATACCCGTATTGTACTTCTAGGACACTTGTTACCTTGGTTGCAGCCAATAAACTAATCTTTGACTTCACCTAGAAGACTCTGAGTTTCTGTAGGTCTGGATCAGGAAGAACCCGAGGTCTCTGGGTGTTGATTCCCTGGCACCGCTGGGTTACCGGTTCTGTGCCGGTTCTTAAAAACCCAGTACCTCACCACCCATAACTCTAATTTGACAGTTGCTTTGCTTTGTATTTCTTTCCTCCGCAACGTGACCAGGTGAGTTATTGAATGCTGAGTATTGGATCAACTTCTGAATCCAAATCAATGATTTACTGGCTGAAAATGGAACCTGGTACGACAGTATAATCTGAGACCCATTTGGTTACTGAAGTCTAATTCATTTTTGTCATGTGCAGGTCATCTGATTTCTCAGCATCTGTCCATATTAAAATTTAAATTGCATCTGAGTCTTCATCGCAAATGATGCGCTGAGCCCAACTGTTTCTGTTTTGGATAGAGTCATTACCACTCCTAGACTGCTGGAAATGTACCTCTAATTTAAAATTTAGCCTCAGATAGGTGTCTCTAAAAAAACTTGGTTAATCTTCCTACACACACGTCCTGGACGTCTTCAGAACACCTAGGTTGTGGTGTCATGCAACATCTAGATTCACATTTATCCCCAGGGGTAACCGCAATAGAGGTGGAATATACAAGCCCTTCATTTTCCTCCAAGCACACTCATTAGATGGACTTTTTTGCTACATTATTCTGATCATTATTTCCTTATATATCAATCTGAGCACTAATTAATGTGAATTTAGTTGGTATTGTAACATAAATTTGATCTGCAGTAATTTAGTACCGTTACCTGTGATGTTATTTTGTGTTTTGATAAATCATTGTCTGTGCAGGTGTGAAGAGCTTAACCCCTTCGGGGCTAATGATGAGCTGGGCTTGTCATCGCGCTTACCTGTCGTGCGCTGATGACAAGGCCAGCTCGTCATCAGCCCCACCCTCGGGGGAAGCGCTGGCGCTCCCTCCGAGGCTCTCTGATCTTCGTTTTTTCAATGGGGGCGGCAGCGGAAGAGCTTCCGCTGCCGCCCCCGCCCCCCCCCCCCCCCCATGGTAATCCCTGATGACGTCAGCGCGCACAGCGCGCGCTGACATCATCAGGGATTCCCAGCGCTCGGGAAGCCATTTGCTTCCTGAGCACCGAGCACAAAGGTAGGTTTTCTGGACTCCGGCGGGGGTTTGGGGCAGCGAAGAGGCATCAGGGGAGAGGAAAGAGATTTTCCTTTCCCCTGATGTCTCTTTGCAGGGCATTTCTGCCTCACGATCGCGCACAGCGTCGCGATTGTGCGGCGGAAATGCCCCCACTAGACACCAGGGATGTAATTTTAGTTTTTAGGAAGCGACCCCTTGGGCAAGGGTCGCTTCCAGGCGGGGTCTGAGTATGTTTTCGTTTTTCTGCCCCCCCTGGGGGGAAATCGGCCCGTTTTTTCGGCCGTTTTGCCCCCAGGGGGGGCAGAAATTCCCCACTAGCACCAGGGATATTTATTATTGCCAAGATGGCGGCCATAGCTTTTGTTTACGTTTTTCTGTCCCCCCTGGGGGCAAATCGGCCCGTTTTTTTTTGCCGTTTTGCCCCCAGGGGGGACAGAAAATGCCCACTAGACACCAGGGATGTAATTTTAGTTTTTAGGAAGCGACCCCTTGGGCAAGGGTCGCTTCCAGGCGGGGTCTGAGTATGTTTTCGTTTTTCTGCCCCCCCCTGGGGGGAAATCGGCCCGTTTTTTGGCCGTTTTGCCCCCAGGGGGGGCAGAAATTACCCACTAGCACCAGGGATTTTTGTTGGGGCAATGTGTTTGTTTTGGGAAGCGACCCCTTGGGTAAGGGTCGCTTCCAGGTGGACATGATTGTGTTTTTGTTTTTCTGTCCACCCTGGGGGCAAATCGCCTGTTTTTTTTGCCGTTTTGCCCCCAGGGGGGGGCGGAAAATGCCCACTAACACCAAGGAATATTTAGTTTTTAGGAAGCGACCCCTTGGGCATGTTTGCTGGTGGTGTGTGTGGGGAGTGGTACTTGGCTGGATGGTGTGCGTGGAGCGGTGCTTGGCTGTCGGTGTGCGCTGAGTGGTGTTTGGCTGGCGGTGTGCGTGGAGGGGTACTTGGCTATCTATGCACGGAGTGGTGCTTGGCTGGCGGTGTGTGTGGAGTGGCGCTTGGCTGGTGGTGTGTGTAGAGTGGTACTTGTCTGTCTGTGCACGGAGTGGTGCTTGGCTGGCGGTGTGTGTGGAGTGGCGCTTGGCTGGTGGTGTGCGTGGAGTGCTACTTTGCTGTCTGTGCACGGAGTGCTGCTTGGCTGGCGGTGTGTGTGGAGTGGCGCTTGGCTGGTGGTGTGCGTGGAGTGCTACTTTGCTGTCTGTGCACGGAGTGCTGCTTGGCTGGCGGTGTGTGTGGAGTGGCGCTTGGCTGGTGGTGTGCGTGGAGTGCTACTTTGCTGTCTGTGCACGGAGTGCTGCTTGGCTGGCGGTGTGTGTGGAGTGGTGTTTGGCTGGCGGTGTGTGGGGAGTGGTACTTGGCTGGATGGTGCTTGGCTGGCGGTGAGTGGTGCTTGGCTGGTGGTGCTTGTGGAGTGGCGCTTGGCAGGTGGTGTGCGTGGAGTGCTACTTTGCTGTCTGTGCACGGAGTGGTGCTTGGCTGGCGGTGTGTGTGGAGTGGCGCTTGGCTGTTAGTGTGCGTGGAGTGCTACTTTGCTGTTTGTGCACGGAGTGCTGCTTGGCTGGCGGTGTGTGTGGAGTGGCGCTTGGCTGGTGGTGTGCGTGGAGTGCTACTTTGCTGTCTGTGCACGGAGTGCTGCTTGGCTGGCGGTGTGTGTGGAGTGGCGCTTGGCTGGTGGTGTGCGTGGAGTGCTACTTTGCTGTCTGTGCACGGAGTGCTGCTTGGCTGGCGGTGTGTGTGGAGTGGCGCTTGGCTGGTGGTGTGCATGGAGTGCTACTTTGCTGTCTGTGCACGGAGTGCTGCTTGGCTGGCGGTGTGTGTGGAGTGGCGCTTGGCTGGCGGTGTGTGTGGAGTGGCGCTTGGCTGGATGGTGTGCGTGGAGTGGTACTTGGCTGGATGGTGCTTGGCTGGCGGTGAGTGGTGCTTGGCTGGTGGTGCTTGTGGAGTGGCGCTTGGCAGGTGGTGTGCGTGGAGTGCTACTTTGCTGTCTGTGCACGGAGTGCTGCTTGGCTGGCGGTGTGTGTGGAGTGGCGCTTGGCTGGATGGTGTGCGTGGAGTGGTACTTGGCTGGATGGTGCTTGGCTGGCGGTGAGTGGTGCTTGGCTGGTGGTGCTTGTGGAGTGGCGCTTGGCTGTTAGTGTGCGTGGAGTGCTACTTTGCTGTCTGTGCACGGAGTGCTGCTTGGCTGGCGGTGTGTGTGGAGTGGCGCTTGGTTGGTGGTGTGCGTGGAGTGCTACTTTGCTGTCTGTGCACGGAGTGCTGCTTGGCTGGCGGTGTGTGTGGAGTGGCACTTGGCTGGTGGTGTGCGTGGAGTGCTACTTTGCTGTCTGTGCACGGAGTGCTGCTTGGCTGGCGGTGTGTGTGGAGTGGCGCTTGGCTGGTGGTGTGCGTGGAGTGCTACTTTGCTGTCTGCATGGAGTGCTGCTTGGCTGGCGGTGTGTGTGGACTGGTGCATGGCTGGTGGTGTGCGTGGAGTGCTGCTTGGTTGTCTGTGCACGGAGTGGTGTTTGGCTGGTGGTGTGTGTGGAGTGGTGTTTGGCTGGCGGTGTGTGGGGAGTGGTACTTGGCTGGATGGTGTGCGTGGAGTGGTACTTAGCTGTCGGTGTGCGCTGAGTGGGGTTTGGCTGGCGGTGTGCATGGTCTGGTGCTTGGATGGTGGTGTGGGTGGACTGGAACTCTGCTGGCGGTGTGTGAGTAGTTACTTTCTGTTGGTCACTACACACACTGCTAGTTGAGTGACACTCTACGCAGTCCATCATTTTCTGTAGTTGCTGTGTCAGATATGTGGGCGTGTGAAAGTGATGGGCGGCTAGCGGTGTGAATGTTTTGTATGTGTCACACGTACAAAAGGTGTATGAATGTCCTTACTGCCCCTGTGTGATGTGGGTACTGGTAGTAGCAAAAGACTGACTGGCACCAAAGTGGTCAGGCAGTTTAAAAAAATTCAAAAAATTATCCAGTGTCTTGATGTTAAACCTCATCTAATCTCATTTGGTCTAAGCCCTATTTGATGGCCCATCTGGCCGAATTTTAATTTGGGGGGCAAATTTGTGTGTTGTTGTTTTAATTGTTATATTGTTTGTGAAATGTGGTAGTAATTTTTTTTTCTTCTCTATTTTTGTCTTGTTCCAGGCTTTTGCTGTTTGGATTGTTGTAGGTTGCGTGTCTGTTTGCAGCTTGTGTAGTTGCTTGTGCTTGGTAAGTGAATGTATTTTGTACTACTTCCCCTTGAAGTTTGTCTTTTTGAAAAAGGTTGTACTTCTAGCAGTTTGTGTGGCTCTGTGTTTTTTTTTCAGCATTAGTGTTTGATGTGCACTTTGTTTTCTAATCTGTCATTTCTTTTTTTCTTTCTAGTGGGATATCATTTCTTTTCGCTGTGTCTCAACAGAGTAGGTGCTGGTGAGTGTAGCTATATTTTGTAAGAGTGAAATTGTTTTGGATTGTATTTATCTTTTAGTGAAAGCCTTACCTTGTTTACTTCTTACTTTGCACAGTGTAGGTTGTTGTTCACTTGTGTGTGCAGTCTTCTTGCTTTGTAAGGATAATGGCTAGTCGCAGGATTACTGCTCAGCAGGTTCTTGGTTTGCTTTTTGAGTCTTCCTCGGACCATGGTTCAGAGTCTGAGTCCGATTCGGACTCCCAGGAAGCGGCAGAAGATTCAGGCAGTGAGTTTTCTCTTCGCATGGAATCATCATCATCGGATGATGACTCTTCTTCTAGTGCTGATGAAGGGCCTATGGTACAGGAGGACATTGTGTTGCCGGTAGTGGGCCAAGAGGCACCTGTGCTGCTGCCTAGGGCCGCAAGGTTTCCTTTCTTTTTACGTCGGCAAGAGGCATGTGGGCTGGAGCCTGCACCCAAAAGGCTTCACATTGCTGTGGTGCGCAAAGGGGCATCTGGTGCTTTTCGTCTTCCTGTTGGTGTAGTGCAGCAAGAGGCATCTGGGGCTGTTAGGCTTCCCATTGGTGAAGAGGGACAAGAGGCATCTGGGCCTGCTTGGTTTCCCGGTGGTGTAGTGCAGCAGGAAGCATCTCAGGCTGCTGGGCTTCCCGTTGGTGTAGTGCAGGAAGAGCCCTCTGGGGATGCTATGTCTTCTGTTGGTGTTGTGCAGCCAGAAGTATCTGTGGCTGTTAGGCTTCCCGTTGGAGAACAGCAGCAAGATGTTTCGGTGCTGCAGGCTGGGGTGGCTGCTCCCCCCGTTGATAGGGATGGCCTCTGGGTTCCCCCTGGCTTGGTGCAGCCGGCATTGCCAGAGTTCACTGGTGTTCCTGGGTGTAGAGTGAATACAGAGAATTTTCTGCCAATTAATTTTTTTCAGTTGTTTTTTAACGATGTGTTTTTGTAAGAGATTGTTGAGCAAACCAATTTGTATGCAGAACAATATTTGAGGGCCAACAGTGCCAGCCTTAAGCCCTATTCTAGAGCAATCCGGTGGACTCCCACAAATGTTGAAGAGATGAAGAAGTTTCTGGGATTAACTTTTTTGATGGGCTTGCTAAGGAAGTCATCAATTACTTCATATTGGTCCACTAGTCCCTTGATGGCAACAGCTATATTTCCAGCAGTCATAAGTCGTGATCGGTATACGCTTCTTCTTCGGATGATGCATTTTGTTGATAATAGTTTAGCGTTGTCACGCGATCACCCTGATTGTGACCGTTTGTTTAAAATTCGGCCTGTCCTTGATCACTTTGTTGATCGTTTTTCTGAGATTTTTGTCCCTGGTAAAGAAATTGCAGTGGATGAGTCTTTGGTGTTGTTCAAGGGCCGATTGGTTTTTAGGCAATACATTCCTAGTAAGAGGTCACGCTATGGAATCAAACTGTATATGCTGTGTGACAGTGAGACTGGATATGTCTACAATTTCAGGGTGTACACTGGTAAGGAGTCCCGCATTAACCCTCCTGGTTGTCCTTCTACTTTTGGAGTAACTGAGAAAATTGTGTGGGAACTAGGTAGAGGATTATTTAACAAAGGCCATCATTTATATGTAGATAACTTCTACACTGGTGTGCAGTTGTTCAAGGAGTTGGCCAAAGTGAGCACTGTTGCTTGTGGCACAATGCGCAGTAACCGTAAAGGTTTCCCAAAGGAACTTGTTTGCAAAAGGCTTGTGCGGGGACAGTCTACGGCATTGCGATGTGGGGAGCTTTTAGCTGTGAAGTATTCAGACAAGAGAGATGTGTACATGCTGACTACTATCCACGATGAAAGTACAGAACCTGTGCCTGTTTGGGGTCAGGGTGCTGAAGTGCGCAAACCTGTGTGCATTCTAGCTTACAATAAGTTCATGGGTGGTGTTGACAGAGTAGATCAGAGGTTGGAACCTTATGCTGCTCTTCGAAAGGCTTACGTTTGGTACAAGAAGTTGGCTATCCATCTGTTCCACTTGGCATCATTTAATGCTTTCGTTGTGTACCAGAAGTCTTGTCCTGAGAATAAGATGCCTTTTCTTAAGTTTCAGGAGTCTATAATAGGCAGCCTTGTACTTGTGCAGCAGGCAAGTGTTCCTAGATTTGGAGTGGTGGAGGAAGTGGCTAGATTGCAAGATCGCCACTTTCCTGAATCTATTCCTTCCACTACTGGAAGAGACTTTCCGACTAAAAGATGCAGAGTCTGTTGGCGAAGAGGCGTGCGGAAGGAGTCTCGTATATACTGTCCTGACTGTCCTTCTAAGCCTGCATTGTGTCTGTCAGCTTGTTTTAAATCGTACCACACGCAAAAGAAGTTTTGGGAGTTTTAATGAGCTGTAAAGTGAATTGCCTGGTCTGCATTCTGTAAAACATTTTTAGTTTGTTTCAAGGATTGGCATTAGTGCAAAGTTTTTATTTTAAGAATTTGTGTTACCTGATTTGTAGGTATTTCCATTTGTTTAGTGTTATTTTCAAAAAAAGAATTCTAAATGTGTTTGTGGTGTGTGCCGGCTGGTGCTTGGCTGGCGGTGTGTGTGGAGTTGCGCTTGGCTGGTGGTGTGCGTGGAGTGGTACTTGGCTGTCTGTGCACGGAGTGGTGCTTTGCTGGCGGTGTGTGTGGAGTGGCGCTTGGCTGGTGGTGTTCGTGGAGTGGGGTTTGGCTGTTGGTGTGTGTGGAGTGGTGTTTGGCTGGCGGTTTGTGCGGAGTGGTACTTGGCTGGAGGGTGTGCGTGGAGCGGTGTTTAGCTGTCTGTGCACGGAGTGGTGCTTGGCTGGCGGTGTGCGTGGAGAGGCGCTTGGCTGGTGGTGTGCGCTGAGTGTTTGGCTGGCGGTGTGCATGGTCTGGTGCTTGGCTGGTGGTGTGGGTGGACTGGCGCTCGGCTGGCGGTGTGTGAGTAGTTACTTTCTGTTGGTCACTACACACACTGCTAGTTGAGTGACACTCCACGCAGTCCATCAATTTGTGTAGTTGCAGTGTCAGAAATGTGGGCGTGTGAAAGTGATGGGCCCTTGAATGGCGCTGTTTGCTGGTGTGAGTGTTGAAATGTGATGGGTCCGCGGCTGGCGGTGTGAATGTTTTGAATGTGTCACACGTACGAAAGGTATATCAATGGCCTGTAAAGAGGTTGGTGCCTTGACGTGGCTTTACAGCTCATGAGCTGTGAGTCAGTGGTTCAGTTTATCATACTTTCAATTATACACAGTGTATTTCATTTTTGTGAAATTACTTGCGTATACAATTGTATGTACTGAATCATCACTCACCCTCGTGCCAAATCCAACCAGTATGTGTGTGTGCTTGCGGATTAGATGGGTGTGCAGTAATAATTGTTTTTTTTCTCTTTCTGCATTAGGGTGTACCTTGTCCCTTATTGTGATTGTTGTAATGTGTTGCTTTTATTCCAGATGGTGTCAGTGGTCTTGTTTGTATCAGGTATGAAAGGTGCGTGAATGGCCTGTAAAACGGTTGGTGCCTTGTCGTGGCTTTACAGCTCACGAGTTGCGAGTCACTGGTTCGGTTTTTATGCATTTATTTATTGACAGAGCATTTCATTTTTTTGAAATATCTTGTTAATAAAATTTTATATACTGAACCATCACTCGCCCTCGTGCCAAATCCAACCTGTATGTGTGTGTCTTTGAGGAATAGATAGCCGTGCTTGAATGTTTGACTTTTGAGTAACTCTGTTAAGGTGAGGTATCCTTTTACTCGGGAGAACAAGGGGAACGCTGGGTGGTAGGACATTTTTGCCGGCACGGCGATCCCACGCCAAAAATTTTGGAAAAGTGCTATTTTTACCTAATTTTAAGGTTTGCAAGGAGTTCTGGGTAGGAAAACATTGGGGGACCCACGCATGCCATACCTCCCTGGACTCCCCCGGGTGTCTAGTTTTCAGAACTGTTTGGGTTTGGTAGTTTCCAAAGATGCCCGCCAAGCCCCGGGCCAAAAGCTCAGGTGACCCCCCTCAAAAAATAAGATTATTTGGCTAAAGGTAATGTTTTGGTCTCCACAGTATGAATTGGGCCTTTTCCTAAAGCAGCCACTATGCCTACCCACGCAAGTGAGGTACCATTTTTATCGGGAGACCTTGGGGAACGCTGGGTGGGAGGTAATTTGTGTGAGCCCAGTGATGCCACGCTTTCCCACACTAAAACGTGTGAAAAAACTGATTTTTTCCAAGCAAAAAATGAGGTTTGCAAGGGATTCTGGGTAAAGGAACGTTGGAGGATCCACGCAAGCCATACCTCCTTGGAAGCCCCCGGGTGTCTACTTTTCAGAAATGTGTGGGTTTGGTAGGTTTCCCTAGATGGCTGTCTCGCACGGGGCCAGAAACCCAGGTAACCCCTCTTGCAAAAGCTGGTGAATGCAAGTCCACCAGCTTTTGCAAGAGGGGTTACCTGGGTTTTGTAAAACTTAAATATGACTAAAAACTACTTTTTTCAAAATTCATTTTTGGCGTGTTCTGCTTTGGGGCACCCACCGAAGTGAGGTATCCTTTTACTCGGGAGAACATGGGGAACGCAGGGTGGTAGGACTTTTTTGCCGGCACGGCGATCCCACGCCAAAAAGTTTGGAAAAGTGCTATTTTTACCTAATTTTAAGGTTTGCAAGGAGTTCTGGGTAAGAAAACATTGGGGGACCCATGCATGCCATACCTCCCTGGACTCCCCCGGGTGTCTAGTTTTCAGAACTGTTTGGGTTTGGTAGTTTCCAAAGATGCCCGCCAAGCCCCGAGCCACAAACTCAGATGCCCCCCCCCCAAAATCAAGATAGTTTTGCAATAAGGTAATGTAAATTCACCACCGTACGATTTGAACCGTTTCCTGTTGCAGCCACTATGTCTATCCACGCAAGTGAGGTACCATTTTTTTCAGGAGACCTGGGGGTACGCTGGGTGGGTGGAAATTTGTAGATCCACGCAGATTCCAGAACTTTCCACCACAGAAATGTGAGGAAAATGTGTTTTTTTGTCAAATGTTTATGTTTGCAACGGATTCTGGGTAACAAAACCTGGGGGTAGGCAGACGAGTCACCCCATCCTGAATTCCCCTGGGTGTCTAGTTTTCAAAAATGTATAGGTTTGCTAGGTTTCCCTAGGTGCTGGCTGAAGCTATGGCTCAAAAACAAAAGGTAGTCTTTTTGTCCGAATCGTGCTAAATTTCACTGGGAAATTGAGGTGCGACCATGCTCCGTTTTGCGCTGTTTCATGTCGCAGCCACTATGCCTACCCACGCAAGTGAGGTACCATTTTTTTCGGGAGACCTGAGGGCACGCTGGGTGGGTGGAAATGTGTTGATCCACGCAGATTCCAGAACTTTCCACCACAGAAATGTGAGGAAAATGTGTTTTTTGGTCAAATTTTTATGTTTGCAAGGGATTCTGGGTAACAAAACCTGGGGGTAGGCAGACGAGTCACCCCATCCTGAATTGCCCTGGGTGTCTAGCTTTCAAAAATGTATGGGTTTGCTAGGTTTCCCTAGGTGCTGGCAGAGCTACGGCGCAAAAACAAAAGGTAGTCTCTTTGTCCGAATCGTGCTAAATTTCACTGGGAAATTGAGGTGCGACCATGCTGCGTTTTGCGCTGTTTCATGTCGCAGCCACTATGCCTACCCACGCAAGTGAGGTACCATTTTTTTCGGGAGATCTGGGGGCACACTGGGTGGGTGGAAGTTTGTTGATCCACGCAGATTCCAGAACTTTCCACCACAGAAATGTGAGGAAAATGTGTTTTTTTTGTCAAATTTTTATGTTTGCAAGGGATTCTGGGTAACAAAACCTGGGGGTAGGCAGACGAGTCACCCCATCCTGAATTGCCCTGGGTGTCTAGTTTTCAAAAATGTATAGGTTTGCTAGGTTTCCCTAGGTGCTGGCAGAGCTACGGCGCAAAAACAAAAGGTAGTCTTTTTGTCCGAATCGTGCTACATTTCACTGGGAAATTGAGGTGCGACCATGCTGCGTTTTGCGCTGTTTCATGTCGCAGCCACTATGCCTACCCACGCAAGTGAGGTACCATTTTTTTCGGGAGACCTGGGGGCACGCTGGGTGGGTGGAAATTTGTTGATCCACGCAGATTCCAGAACTTTCCACCACAGAAATGTGAGGAAAATGTGTTTTTTTGGTCAAATTTTTATGTTTGCAAGGGATTCTGGGTAACAAAACCTGGGGGTAGGCAGACGAGTCACCCCATCCTGAATTGCCCTGGGTGTCTAGTTTTCAAAAATGTATAGGTTTGCTAGGTTTCCCTAGGTGCTGGCAGGGCTACGGCGCAAAAACAAAAGGTAGTCTTTTTGTCTGAATCGTGCTAAATTTCACTGGGAAATTGAGGTGCGACCATGCTGCGTTTTGGGCTGTTTCATGTCGCAGCCACTATGCCTACCCACGCAAGTGAGGTACCATTTCTTTCGGGAGACCTGGGGGCGCGCTGGGTGGGTGGAAGTTTGTTGATCCACGCAGATTCCAGAACTTTCCACCACAGAAATGTGAGGAAAATGTGTTTTTTTTGTCAAATTTTTATGTTTGCAAGGGATTCTGGGTAACAAAACCTGGGGGTAGGCAGACGAGTCACCCCATCCTGAATTGCCCTGGGTGTCTAGTTTTCAAAAATTTGTATAGGTTTGCTAGGTTTCCCTAGGTGCTGGCAGAGCTATGGCGCAAAAACAAAAGGTAGTCTTTTTGTCCGAATCGTGCTAAATTTCACTGGGAAATTGAGGTGCGACCATGCTGCGTTTTGCGCTGTTTCATGTTGCAGCCACTATGCCTACCCACGCAAGTGAGGTACCATTTTTTTCGGGAGACCTGGGGGTACGCTGGGTGGGTGGAAATTTGTAGATCCACGCAGATTCCAGAACTTTCCACCACAGAAATGTGAGGAAAATGTGTTTTTTTGTCAAATGTTTATGTTTGCAACGGATTCTGGGTAACAAAACCTGGGGGTAGGCAGACGAGTCACCCCATCCTGAATTCCCCTGGGTGTCTAGTTTTCAAAAATGTATAGGTTTGCTAGGTTTCCCTAGGTGCTGGCTGAAGCTATGGCTCAAAAACAAAAGGTAGTCTTTTTGTCCGAATCGTGCTAAATTTCACTGGGAAATTGAGGTGCGACCATGCTCCGTTTTGCGCTGTTTCATGTCGCAGCCACTAAGCCTACCCACGCAAGTGAGGTACCATTTTTTTCGGGAGACCTGAGGGCACGCTGGGTGGGTGGAAATGTGTTGATCCACGCAGATTCCAGAACTTTCCACCACAGAAATGTGAGGAAAATGTGTTTTTTGGTCAAATTTTTATGTTTGCAAGGGATTCTGGGTAACAAAACCTGGGGGTAGGCAGACGAGTCACCCCATCCTGAATTGCCCTGGGTGTCTAGTTTTCAAAAATGTATAGGTTTGCTAGGTTTCCCTAGGTGCTGGCAGAGCTACGGCGCAAAAACAAAAGGTAGTCTCTTTGTCCGAATCGTGCTAAATTTCACTGGGAAATTGAGGTGCGACCATGCTGCGTTTTGCGCTGTTTCATGTCGCAGCCACTATGCCTACCCACGCAAGTGAGGTACCATTTTTTTTGGGAGACCTGGGGGCACGCTGGGTGGGTGGAAGTTTGTTGATCCACGCAGATTCCAGAACTTTCCACCACAGAAATGTGAGGAAAATGTGTTTTTTTGGTCAAATTTTTATGTTTGCAAGGGATTCTGGGTAACAAAACCTGGGGGTAGGCAGACGAGTCACCCCATCCTGAATTGCCCTGGGTGTCTAGTTTTCAAAAATGTATAGGTTTGCTAGGTTTCCCTAGGTGCTGGCAGAGCTACGGCGCAAAAACAAAAGGTAGTCTTTTTGTCCGAATCGTGCTAAATTTCACTGGGAAATTGAGGTGCGACCATGCTGCGTTTTGCGCTGTTTCATGTCGCAGCCACTATGCCTACCCACGCAAGTGAGGTACCATTTTTTTCGGGAGACCTGGGGGCACGCTGGGTGGGTGGAAATTTGTTGATCCACGCAGATTCCAGAACTTTCCACCACAGAAATGTGAGGAAAATGTGTTTTTTGGTCACATTTTTATGTTTGCAAGGGATTCTGGGTAACAAAACCTGGGGGTAGGCAGACGAGTCACCCCATCCTGAATTGCCCTGGGTGTCTAGTTTTCAAAAATGTATAGGTTTGCTAGGTTTCCCTAGGTGCTGGCAGGGCTACGGCGCAAAAACAAAAGGTAGTCTTTTTGTCCGAATCGTGCTAAATTTCACTGGGAAATTGAGGTGCGACCATGCTGCGTTTTGGGCTGTTTCATGTCGCAGCCACTATGCCTACCCACGCAAGTGAGGTACCATTTTTTTCGGGAGACCTGGGGGCGCGCTGGGTGGGTGGAAGTTTGTTGATCCACGCAGATTCCAGAACTTTCCACCACAGAAATGTGAGGAAAATGTGTTTTTTTTGTCAAATTTTTATGTTTGCAAGGGATTCTGGGTAACAAAACCTGGGGGTAGGCAGACGAGTCACCCCATCCTGAATTGCCCTGGGTGTCTAGTTTTCAAAAATTTGTATAGGTTTGCTAGGTTTCCCTAGGTGCTGGCAGAGCTATGGCGCAAAAACAAAAGGTAGTCTTTTTGTCCGAATCGTGCTAAATTTCACTGGGAAATTGAGGTGCGACCATGCTGCGTTTTGCGCTGTTTCATGTCGCAGCCACTATGCCTACCCACGCAAGTGAGGTACCATTTTTTTCGGGAGACCTGGGGGCACGCTGGGTGGGTGGAAATTTGTTGATCCACGCAGATTCCAGCACTTTCCACCACAGAAATGTGAGGAAAATGTGTTTTTTGGGTCAAATTTTTATGTTTGCAAGGGATTCTGGGTAAAAATACCTGGGGGTAGGCAGACAAGTCACCCCATCCTGAATTCCCCTGGGTGTCTAGTTTTCAAAAATGTATAGGTTTGCTAGGTTTCCCTAGGTGCTGGCTGAGCTACGGCTCAAAAACAAAAGGTAGTCTCTTTGTCCAAAGAGCTTAAGATTTCACTGGGAAATTGAGGTGCGACCACGTTGCATTTTGTGCCGTTTCCCGTCGTAGGCACAAGGCCGACCCACACAAGTGAGGTACCATTTTTTTCGGGAGACCTGGGGGCACGCTGGGTGGGTGAAAATTTGTTGATCCACGCAGATTCCAGAACTTTCCACCACAGAAATGTGAGGAAAATGTGTTTTTTTTGTCAAATTCTTAGCTTTGCAAGGGATTCTGGGTAACAAAACCTGGTGGTAGGCAGTCGAGTCATCCCATCCTGAATTCCCCTGGGTGTCTACTTTTCAAAAATGTATAGGTTTGCTAGGTTTCCCTAGGTGCCGGAAGAACTAGGGTGCAAAAACTACAGGTAGGCACTTTGCCAAAAAAGGGTCAATTAGTAACTGCAAAATTTAGGTGTGACCACGTTGCATTTTGCGCCGTTTCCTGTCGCAGGCACAAGGCCGACCCACACAAGTGAGGTACCGTTTTTATCGGGACACTTGGGGTAATTCAGATTTGTAAATCAACTGGTATTACCAATTGAGCTTTCTTGCATTTCTCCCTTTGAATGAAAGACATTGTGTAAAAAAAAAACTATGAAAAATGACCAATAATTCTCATGCTAGTATGAGTATTCCCAACTTTGAAAATGTGCAATTATATACTGTTTCTGAACTCTATAATTTGTACCCAATTCATAAATACATAGGTGTCTTTCATACAGATTATTCCATGTATACATTTTCCAAGACAAAGTGCACTATACCCAGTAAATGAAAAAATACCATTGCAAGTTGCTGCTCAGTTTTTGGATCTGGGTTCGTCGGGTTCTTGGTGAAACTACAAGTCCTATATATCCCCACAACCAGGAAGGTCTAACGGATGTAACGGTATATTGATTTCCAAGAGTTGTCAAAATTAGAAAAAGTTATAGGTGAAAACGTTGAGACAAAAGGCTGTTTTTTTCAACAAATTTTCAAATATTCCAATATCTAACTGTTAGTTTCTATAACGAAACCTTCATGGATTTAGACAAATGACCCCTTTCTGAATTCAGAATTTTGTCTACTTTTCGATAATGTAAAGCTTTCCAGGATCCATTATTGCTTTCAAACTCATTTCTACCATTAACTGGAAGGAGGTGGAAAGCTCTAAAAATAGCAAAAATAGGCTATGTCCCAGAAAAATGCCAAAACTGAGTGAAAAATTTCGGTTCTCTGACAAAAGACTGTCATTCCCTAAAAGTTGAGAAAATGGAGAATTCAGCCCCACAAACCCTTTTTTGATACCATTTTCAGGAAAAAACCCAGAGGCTTTCATTTGCAGCCCGTTTTTCCCATTTTTCTGAAAAAAACAAAAAAATCACTATATTTTGGTTAATTTCTGGGACCCCTCCAAGGGAATCCACAAACCCTGGGCGCCTTTAGAATCCACATGATGTTGGAAGAAAAGGACGCAAATTTTGCGTGGATACCTTATGTGGTCAAAAAGTTACAAGGGCCTAAGCGCGCACTACCCCAAAACACCAAAAAAAGCCTTAGCACAGGAGGGGGAAAAGGCCTAGCAGCGAAGGGGTTAAATGCTTTTTTAACTTTATACCTAATCAAATCCAGACTGAAGAGTACCTTAAGTTTAAATCTGCGAATAGCACCTTTTTCAGGAAGGCATTAGTATATTTTCGAGGGACTGCTATGGCATAACAAAGTGTTATGTTACAAACAATGCAAGAAGCAGTTTAAAGTCCTACTGGAGCAGGTTTAGACCATGCTATTATCTCCTTTCATATACTGCATTTATGAACTAGAAAGCTATAGAAGTGTGGATTCCCCAAGTTTGGGGGTTAGAGGAGACAAAAAGACACAATTATGCCCTACTTGAATTTTGTGCTCCTAATTCAAAAATGATAGTTTATCATTGTGCATAATCGTGCCCACAAGGAAGCCCAGCAACAAGCTATCTAAAATTAAATCTTACCAAGGAATTCAGTGACCAGTTAGTTGCAAGAGTAGCATAGCTTAGGTAATGACAACATGCTATTTACAGCAAACAAAATGGAAAAAATGTAGTATGTAGCACTATATAAACCTAATTGATCACGTGGTAAAGCCAAGGATTTGCAAAACACTAATGCCTCATTTATTTGCCCATAAATTAACCCACTTAAATGTAAAATACATTTCTAATGGCAAATGTTTTATCATTTGACGGTTCCTCCACATTAACAGTGTACACATGGCACTCTTCTTAAGTGAGTTTACATTTGTAATGGGAAAGTGGAAACCTCAGCCATATTATGTACTATTAATAGCATGTTTGTGTAAGCAGGTTTTTTTAACCACTATATATGCATTGTATTACTGTGCACTCTATCTTCTCTTTTGGACAGCATGACATTGCTGGCAACCATTTTGTTGCTACACAGTTATCCTTTTTTTTTAACCTTTATTTTCGTTTTCAAAAACAGTAAGCATCAATACATAATGGTGAAATAGCACTGGTCAGGTAGAGTACACAAGGCCAAAAGGTTCACTTAAGGATTATTACACCAGATCTCCTCTCAGGAAGGGGCACTTCAGATCGCTGTTGCATCTGTATGTTACTGCAAATATGTACATTATCTATCCACTTCATGCCACACAACAACATTCCACGCCACACAATAACACTCCACTTGATGCCACTCCAAACCACACCAGCCCACTCCAAGCTACATGATGCCACTCCACTCCTTGCAATGCCATTCCACATCACACAATGCCACTCTACTGCACACCAAACAATGTCACTGCAATTAATGCCACGCTAAGCCAGTCTGCTCCACTCAATGCCAGCCCACTCTACTCCATACTACACAATGCCACTACATAAAATGCCATTCCACTTGAAACAGTGCCACTCCATGCTACACAGTGCCACTCCATTCTACTCCACTACACACAATACCACGCCCTCCCATGCCACGTAATTCAACTCCATACAATACAACTCCACACCACTCCACCAAATGCCAATATATGCAATGCCATTCAAGTCTACTCCACTCCACACAATGCCACTCCATGCCACACAACGCTACTACACTACACAAAGCCACTAAACTCCACTCAAAGCCACTCCACTAAACTCCACTACAGACAGTGCTACTCCACGCCACTACTCCATTCCATACAATGCCACAACATTAGATGCCACACAATGCCTCTACATGGCATACAATGCCACGCCACTCTACACAAGGCCACTCAACTCCACACAATGTCACTTCATGCCACACAATGCCACTCTACGCTGCACAGGGCCACTCCATGCCACATAATGCCACTCCACACAGTGCCACTCAACTCCAGTCCAGATAATGCTACTCCATGCCACACAATGCCACTCATCTCAATAGCACTCCACTCCGTGTGTAGAAATTGTATAGCTATTTAATCCCTTGCGGCACTGTACCCAGGATGATGTGTTGCATGGCTTAACACTTATAAGGTCCAAAAGGTCGAGAACACTTGGCTACGCCAATGCTTGTTTTTTTTTGGGAACATGACATCCGCGCTGGCAGCCGCACTGGGGTTACTTTATTTGTATTTACTATGTCAACTAGTTAATTGTGACCATAGCTTAAGAAATGAGAACCAGGCCCTATCGGTCGAGCGTTCTGGCTTTGTTTTGTTCAAATAAATGAAGTGCCTCATTACTTCATAAAGTCAGAGGATTTCTAATTATGTGCGACTAATGCATTTTAATGCGGTGATGCGGTCAACTGCATTAAAATGCGTTAGTCTAACCCCAGATACGTGGTACTTGGCAGAGCCGTCCAGGTTTGCAGAGGACCTTCGTGTCGCCTGAACTGTGGCAGTAAAATAAAAGGCATGTTTATTTATTTGTGCATTTTTATATAGCAGGAACTTTACCCAGAGGTGTCAGAGCACTTTACAATAGAACGAAGTAAATTACATAAGAAATGAGAGTAGAATAGAAGTAGGTAAAACTACTTATAGGTACTCGTGGTGGAATTTACACATAAACAAGTTACAGATACATTGGCGATTATAAAAAAAACGAAAGGTAGCAGGAATGAGGGAAATACAAGTACAGAATGTTTCTAAAATTGAGCTCTCGAGAGTGTCATGTGGCAATCAGGGTCATGACCTGGGTTGAGACGAATATGGCACTAGATATCCTGTATTTGGAAGTTTGGAACTACGAACAAATCCAGGTCGCCGTTCAACACCCCGTGATGCTGTGCACATCACCTATATCCCTGTGCAAATAATGTTTTTCAAACGAGTAGCATAATCTGGCTAGCTCATAAACAGCCATAATGCTTTCGGGTCAAGTTCAAATTGTATAAAAAACTGCAAAAAAGTCAAGTTCGCCTTGTATAAAAACTACGAAAAAATACACTTACTACCTCGTAATGACGCATCGAGTCCAGAGTGAAACACATCTAGACTATAATAAACGAGTATCCATTTATCAAAAATGCAGTCTATCTTTTGTCAAACTTCTACGATTATGCTGTGAATGTCAAGGTTTCTAGTCAGTCAGCGTAGCGTCGCAGCCATGGCTAACTCTGTTTTACGGTCGGTACTGAAAGTTATCTGTTATGTGTTTTATTTGAGCTTGAAACAAGCTTCTTCCCCTCCCTTGTTGGATCTAGTATCGATGTGTAACCAGCTGACCGTCAGATGGGCGGCGAGCTGACGTAAGTACGCAATTCCGTGCCTACGACACCGGCAGGAAAGAGGCGAGGCTTAGTTTGCCGGCGCATGACGCTGTGCGTGGGGTACGTGGCAGTGACGTCAGCAGTGGCCGGAACGAAGAGTCAGCTGTGGAAGCCGAGCGGAGAAGAGTCTTGGTAAGAGGGGGCGGGAGGAAGGGGGCAAGAGGAAATTGAGGCAGGGGTACTCGTCGCGAGGTAGTTGAAGGGAGGAGTAACCCAGGTCAGGGAGGGAAATCTCAGGTACAGTGAGAGGGGAATCCCATAATCTCTGCCCATAACATTCTATCTCGTGTTGATCCCAGGATTGGTTCTGGGTGGTACGCCGTTCCATAGTAGCGAGACCTGCTTTGCTTCTCGATACCGTATGTTCGTTTGCCCCACTTCTTCAGGACGTCACATTCACATGGATGCCACTTGTTTCTTAAGGGCCCCGGTTAGACCACCCCCGCCCATAGTAGCACACAGTGCTTGGGGTCTCTTCGCCCCCCCGAGCCCTAACTACCCATCTTGATATACCAGCCGTTCGCCACCATTTGTGTCATCAAGCTCCAACACCCATGGATGACCCTTGATCTTACTTGGTACGTATTTCCTCTACGTCACAGGGGCAACCCTCCCGAATTGTACTCGTTTGGGGGTTCCTCATACCTTCGAGGTCCCCTTTTCCCTTCCCATGTCAAATCAAATGCCCATGTGTGTTCTTCTCTGTTGTAAATTGTACGTACTCGTATATTTAACGATTTGTACCATTATTACAGTGGACATGGACACTGTTGTATGGACAGTCTTTCCATGTATGCCTTCCTCGCGCAGATTAGGTTTTCTCCTCTGTTCTTGAAATGGTTCAACAGTCTGTTACTCTTTCCTCCGTCCTATACAATAATATGGGCGACTAAGGGAACGCCCCCAAAGACGTGAATTTTGTGGTAAAGGTTTTTGAATTTCCCAACATCAGAAGTTGACCAGGCCGTACTTGTGATCACCGCAGATGTCGGTAGCAAGCTGTTAGCTTCCGGAGGTTTCTCGCTAAAATGATGTTCGTTTATTGATATGCTTCTCTGTCGATAGCGTTGCCTGGCGGTAAGTGGTTTGATGCTGGACAGGGACCTAGTGTGGTGTCTTAGAGCAGGGGTGGTGTGAATGTTTTGATTTGTTTGTTGCTCCTGGCTAGAGTGTTTCCGGCCAGTGGTTTATTTGGTAGCATAAATCTAGTTTCACTTTTACTTTTGCATAGTCCATTATGACCTGGTGGGTTTGCTTTTGTAGTTTTGTGTAGAGGTGACATAGTTTCACAGTATTATGTGGTGCTATGGTTACAGTTGTCTGTTGTCCCTAAGTGTTAGTTCACGATGGCAATGAATTTTCAACAATTAGAGTGGGTTTACATTGTAGGCTCTGTTGTGTGTGTGTGTGTGTGTGTGTGGTTTTTTTTTTTTTTTTTTTTTTTTTTTTTTTTTTTTTTAAATCAAGTTTTGTGTTTGACTTGGCCATGGGATATTTCAGCCTTTTGTTGTTAGAGAAGAAGAATGTTAGTGTCACTAAAATGAAATATTTACATCATACAGGTAACTGTCATCCTACATCTCAATGGAACCCTAATTAGGCACTGTGTAGCGGTGAAAGAAGTTTGAAAAAATAAAGGTAGAAGCCAAGATACCTCAATATAGCCAAAGGAAAAGAAATCTGAAAGAGACATATTCCCATCCAATATTGCCTGAAGTTTAGCAGTCTTCTCAACCTATGGGTTGCGTCCCGCAAAGTCAAAGCGCAACATGTGTCATTGCAGACCTAAAAGGCTTGTGTTGGAAGCTTTAAATCAGCCTTTGTCTTTTCATGAGCAAGTAGTTGGAAAGTCTGCTGCCATAGGTCGTTGTTGCTGATGGTGTGTGAAGGCAGGTTTGGAGGATTTTCACCAGACAGATGTGATGATGGTCTAGATTTTAATGGTGGTGGGCACTGTTGTCCTCCAAGTTAATGCTTCACACAGAAGGACCAATGATTGTATGTTGTTGTTAAAAAGCCTGATCTTGGTTTGCAGCATTAGGGCCTTTGAGCAACAGATCTTCTTTTGCTGAATGAAGGCAGCCCTTACTTTGCCGATTCTTGCCTTGACATCAGCATCTGTGCTGCCCTGCTTTTCTATGAGTCTCCCCAGGTAGGTGAAGGTCTCGACCTCTTCCAGTGCATCACCTGCAAGAGTGACTGCAGTTGTGCTGGCAGCGTAAGTCTTTAGAATCTTGGTTTTTCTCCTGTGGATGTGGAGGCCAAGTTGTGCTGATGTGGCTGCCACATTGTTGGTCTTCTATTACATCTGCAGATGAGCATGGGAGAGTAGGGTCAGGTCGTCTGCAAAGTTCAGATCATCAAGCTGCGTCCACAGGATCCCATTTCTTCTAATTGCTGTGGACGTCTTCGTTATCCAGTCTATGACAAGCAGGAAGCGAACAGGGGAGAGCAAACTACCCTGGTGGACTTCTATTCTTACTTTGAAGGCTTCAGTGAGCTGTCCTCCATGGACTAACTTGCAAGCCATTCCCGTAAGAGTTACTGATGATTTTTACACGTTTATTTGGCACATCATAATGGCGGAGAAGTTTCCAAAGGGTTTAGCTGTTGAATACCTCCTCAGTTGATGTTTATATAGAGTGGGGAGTTTCATTTCATTGATAAGCCAAACTTTAAATAGCTTTACGGAATCCAGCCCATAATATTATAAGAACTTGAGAACTAGTTGTGAAACTGCAAACAGTTATTCATCTAGTACCAGATATGTTCTCGCAAAGTGTCTATAATTATAGATCATGACATTTTTCGGGAGACTTGGCCTCACTCCACCTTTTTTGAACAGTTTTATCAAGTTTTTTAGGTCTCGCCTGTCGATGCGCATGCGCATCGAGCAAGCGAGACTATAGGGGCTCATCGACTCTTTATCTAACTTGCAAGGAATCGTGGCGATTCCTTGCAGTGCCCGTGACTTTTAAGCTCAATGCGCATGTGCATTGAGCTTAAAAGCGCGTGCACAGCCGCCCGCATTCCTCCGACACCTTTGAAGTGAAGCTTAGCTTCACTTCAAAGGCCCGGCTTCTTCACACCCACATGCCGCTCTGCCCCGCTCCGCCCCCTCCCCTGAGTCATCCTGCCTGCCCCTTCCCGCCGTGTCGCATTTCTCCTCCCCCCTCCCCTCTCTTCCCTCCGTCTTGTTTATTTTACCCGCTCTGGCCCCTCGCATTTCTCCTCCCCCCTCCCCTCTCTTCCCTCCGTCTTGTTTCGCATGTACCCCCTCCTTTATCCCAATCCCTCTCAGCAGTTTCCCTTTTAGCAGCTCTCGTCTTTACTCGCACCCGCCTCCCACACCGCGGACGCTTCCATCTCGCGTGCACCTACTCCCTTCTTCCATTTCCTTTTAGCAGTTTTATTTCCACCAGCTCCCCTGTCTTTACTTGCACCCGCCTCCCACACAGCGGACGCTACCATCTCGCATGCACCTACTCCCTTCTTCCATTTCATTTTAGCAGTTTTATTTCCACCAGCTGCCCTGTCTTTACTTGCACCCGCCTCCCACACAGCGGACGCTTCCACCCGCCCACTGCCCCTGCGTCCATCCAGACAGAGGCCATTTACACCCGCTGCCACCGTTTTAGCACTGTCAAAGTTTAAATATTTTAAAGTCTTAAAATTATAAAGTCTTAAAATAAACATTTATTTAAAGACGCATTTTAGACGAGAGCGTGTGAGTGTATATGTGCGTGAGCATGCCTCAGTGCCTTTAGTTGCACCCACCTCCCACACATCTGACGCTTCCACCCGCCCACTGCCCCGTTTACTTTGTGTACTCCCCCACAGAGGACATGCCCACCCACTGCCACCGTCTTAGCAATGTAAAAGTTTGCATTTATTAAAGGGCTAAAATAAATTTGTAATTAAAGTCGCATGACAGACAAGAGTGTTTGTATATATGTGCGGGAGCATGTGTCCATGCCTTTATTTGAACCCGCCTCCCACACAGCGTACGCTTCACATGCCCACTAACCACGTTTAGTATGTGTACTCCCACACAGAGGGCATTCCCACATGCTGCCACCGTATTAGCACTTTAAAATGTTGCATTTTTTGAAGGATTAAAATAAATGTTTCATTAAAGTCGCTTCACAGACAAGAGCGTGTGCGTGTATATGTGCGGGAGCATGCCTCCATGCATGTGTGTTTGAGTGTGAATATGTGTAGGTATGTAGGAGTGCCTGCATATGTGTGCTTGTTTATGTGTGTGTAAATTGCTAATGCCCTATATGTTTGTGCATGCTTTTTTTGTGTGTATATTTATGTGCGTGTGTAAGTTTGTATGTGCTGGTCGCTGCATGCATGTGTAGTTGCATACATCAGTGTATACGGCTGCAAGTGGATGGGTTTCCAAAGGTGTGCCTGGTCTGTGTTTGCACGTTTTTTTTTCATCTGTGCTTGCGCGTTTGTATGTCTCTGTGCATCGGTGAATTTAGAAGTTTTATTTAATTGCAATTAAGTCTCTGGGGTGGATGAAATTTTTTTTTTTTTTTACTAAAACCGAGAGGTGTGACAATAACTAACGGCGCATAATGAAGAACCCAATGCAGGGAAATCTCTACAAGCTTTAAAAGTTTACACTAAATTAATACATCTAATTATTTTGCTACGTATTTTGAGACAAATATAACATCTATCCCTTCTTACATGCAAACCACCAACATTTCACTTGGTAGCGAAACAAACGTACCGAAACAAACGTACAAGATTGAAGGGATTCAACCTATAACCTGTAAAGATCGCTTTTCAGGATACAGCCTGGAATTATTTCGCACTACTCCTTTACATTTGTGTACAAGTACACAAGGGAAGCACAGTTCATTTTCATACATGCCCAATTATATTACATGTGGTTTGAAAACTCAACAGGGCTTAGTATGCTTGTTCCACAATATATAGAGCGCGTGCATTAAGGAATTCTGTTTGCGAGGTGCAAGGTAATTTTCAAAAAACAAGCGCTTTTATTACATTAAGTATTTACTGAAGGGAAAAACATTTGCGTGGTTGTGCATTTTGTTACAGAAATACCGGTTCTACACTCTGTTGGTACACATCTGTGTCGTTTTTTTCATTTTCTCTGCTACAATTATTAATTAGCAAGTGTTACTTTGGAACCGACAACTGGCGCCACTGGGGACAAGGCAGACAGAGCCATTCTTATGGGGGTACCCCCTCCCTTCTCCCTTAGCAGCATGTGCATCCGCCTTCTCCAGCTCTTCTGCTTGAAACAGACAACAGGCGCCAGTGGGCAACAACATAGACAGAGGCATCCTGCTTGACGATGGGTTTGTCAATTACGTGTTAACACTAAACCGACCCGAGGAGCCAGGAGAGCACAAGCTCTCTCTCTACACATCGCTCTCTCTAACTCTCTCTCCACACACCTCTCTCTCTCTTTCTCTACACACCTCTCTCTCTCTATATGCATCTCTCTCTCTCTATATGCATATCTTTCTCTCTCTACACACCTCGCGTACTCTTACTATCTCTCTCTCTCTCTACACACCTCTCTCGCACTCTCTCTCTCTACACAACTTTTATTTAAGTATTATTATTATTATTTTAAAAAAAGCCATTGTTATTTGTAATATCAATATATCCAAGTCTCACATAAATACAACACATATTGCATTACAAATACTATAGGTGTCACATTTGCTATTGGCATTGTGAATGACAAAGCTATTAATTTTGCTATTATTTTTATAATTGTATGGCTAGTGTTGACTAGACTTTGAAGCGCTAGAAGGCCTGCTTTGCACTACTTGGGAACCCAAGGCTCGAGTAACCAGACTTTTGTTGTTTTTCTTCCCGGGGATTGGGTTGCAGCGTGTGAGGTGGGACGCCAAAGAATGAGGAGCTTTCTCGTGTTCAACCACTCCGCTCTGCGAGTTTTAACTGCATCAGTGACTGGAGAAGCCTCGCCCGCGGTCTGAGTCAAAATAAACATCGCCCTTTCACTTTCCTATATTATATTTTGTTAAAAAAGCGTCCATACACGGTTTGCAAACTTCTCACAATTTCCGGTCTCCTTCCCATGCCCCAAATAAAACACAGGGAAACTGTGCTGTTCGTCATTGCAGAACGTTTTATCAACAATACGTTTTTATATGTATCCAACCAGAGACATTTTGGTATGTTGCATCTTTGACCAAGTCCATATGGAGCAATCGTCCTGGCAAGACTGACATCCCAGAGACCAGGGACCCAGGTCAGCTGTGAAACAGCATCCCCCACTCTGCCTCATTCCGCCTCACTCCACCTCACTGTTCCTTACGGTGCCTCATTCCACCTTATTGTGCCCCAGGCTCTGTACATGGGCTCAGCTGTGTAACAGCATTACCCATTCTGCCGCAGTGCCACATCATTATTTGCAACATAATTACACTGCACTCCATGCAACTTACACTCCAAATACCACTCAGTGCCACATAATTACAAGCCACATAATTACACTGCGCTCAATGCAACATAAATACACTCCACATAATACCACTCAGTACCACATAATTACACGCCACATACTTACTCTACTCAATGCAACATAAATACACTTCATATAATACCACTGAGTGCCACATAACTACACCATATAATTACTCTCCTCAATGCAACATACACTCCACACAATACCACTCAGTGCCACATCATTATTTACAACATAATTACACTGCACTCAATGCAACATACACTCCAAATACCACTCAGTGCTGATCTGCTGCTCTCTTCCATCCCACCTCCTCTTTAACTCCCTGTTCTCTTCTCCTGTGCTGATCTGCTGCTCTCTTTCACCCTGCATCCTTCTTTAACTCCCTGTTCTTTTCTCCGGTGCTGATCTGCTGATCTGCTGCTCTCTTTTACCCCGCCCCTTTTTCAAATCCCTGTTCTCTTCTCCTGTGGTGATCTGCTGTTATCTTCCACCCGCCTCCTTCTTTAACTCCCTGTTCTATTCTCCTGTGCTGATCTGCTGCTCTCTTCCACCCCACCGCCTTCTTTAACTCCCTTTTCTCTTCTCCTGTGCTGATCTGCTGCTCTCTTCCACCTGCCTCCTTCTTTAACTCCCAGTTCTCTTCTCCTGGGCCGATCTGCTGTTCTCTTCCACCCGCATCCTTATTTAACTCCCTGTTCTCTTGTCCTGTGCTGATCTGCTGCTCTCTTCCACCCTGCATCCATCTTTAACTCCCTGTTCTTTTCTCCCGGGGCTGATCTGCTGCTCTCTTCCACCCCGCCCCCTTCTCCAACTCCCTGTTCTTTTCTTCTGTGCAGATCTGCTGCTCTCTTCCACATGTATCCTTCTCCTACCGCACACACACATACATACAACCACGCACACACATACAACCACGCACACACACACATAACCACACAAACACACACAACCACACCACGCACACAACCACACAAAAAAAACAACCACACAAAAAACCAACCACACACACAACCGCACACCGCACACACACAACCGCACACAACCACACACACACACACACACACACACCACACACATCAATCTGTCGCCCTCACTCTATCTATATGTCGCACTCACTCTATCGATCGCACTCACTCTATCTATTGCCCACACTCTATCGCCCTCACTCTGTATCTATTTATCAATATATCGATCTATTTGCCTCACTCTATCTATCGCCCTCACTCTAGTTATCTATCTCTCTCTCTATATCTATCTATATATTTCTATCTATCTATCTATCTCTATCTCTCTATCTATCACCCTCACTCTATCTATTTATCTATCTATCTATTGCCCTCACTCTATCTATCGCACCACCACAGCATCACTCAGGGAAATGCAATAGGTCTCGCAGCATTAGAGTTTGTGCTTTTAGAATTGTTTATGGTTTTTTTTTTTAAATCTTTAGCATTTTTGTTTCCTGTAGGCAATGCTAAAGAATTACAAAGAAAAAAAAGCCATAAACAAATCTAAAAGCTCTAACTCAAATGCTCCGAGACCTATTGCACTGTGTGAGGGTGAGGGGTTGAGGGTGAATGCAATAGGTCTCGCATTAGGAAAGTTTGACCTATTGGTATTGTAAATGACACATTTTGTATTTATGTGGCATTGCCTACAGGAAACAAAAATGCTAAAGATTTAAAAAAAAAAACCATAAACAATTCTAAAAGCACAAACTCTAATGCTGCGAGACCTATTGCATTTCCAATGCTTGTTTTATTGGCCACTACAGGTGGCAAAGGTAGTGCTGTTTGGGGAATCTTGATGTTTTTGAACAACAAATTTGTAATTATTTTCAATTTAATATCCCTACACGCGGTATTCTTATTGTTAAAAATTAATTGCTTTTGCAGTTGTGTACAAAGTACCATGTGTGTATCAACGCCATCTGTAATTCAAATGTGGATGTCGGCAAGTCATCGATTATTTTAAAAAAATATATATATTTTATTGGGAACTTATGTGAATGAAGCTGTAAAAGGCTGTACAGGTCACAGTTAATTTTTGAATGCTTCTGGACGCAGGAGTGCCTTGGGAAAGCCATATGTTACTGTGGGATGTCAGCCGGGGAGTCAAACAAATCCACTGACAAAGGGGTTGTGGGTAGTGCAGGTTTTATTGTTTTATACAGTCTACGCTTTGCAACCGGGACCCGGTAGAAGGGTAGAGGGTTAGCAGCCTCTTCAGCGGCCTCCCGTACTCCGCTCCGCCTCCTAGTTTCCCGGTGTCTGCTGGGAGTCGTAGTCCTGGCTTCCGCCGTGGTCGCATAGAGTCCGGGGAAGGTTGCCAGAGTGCAGAAAACAAAAGAGAACCAGGGTTACTCGGCTGTTCTAGCCGAACAGAGGTGAGGGGTGGGTAGTGAGGAGACACGCGTGCAAGTTATCTACCCCGTTATACGTGAGGGATGGTGCAGGGGAACGTCGGGGATTAAAGATAACAGTGCCGCGTAAGGGTCAAGGTGGTTTGCCCAAACTACGTCCCGCCCAGCCCAGGAAACGAGATCGTACCTGTCCGAGCCACACTTCCCGGGAAGCGTGGCTGGGCGATGCGCCTTCTCGGTGGCCTCCTGGCGTGTCGCTGCTGTCTCGCGTCTCCGTGGGGATGACTCCACTGCTCTCCTCTCCCGGTCCGTCCTGGTCTCGTCTATTCCCCCTGTGGCTGTTGTTTTTGCCTTCTCCCGCTCCGTCCTCGGTTTTCCTCCACTCCTCTCCGTCCTGGCTCGTCCTCAGCTCCTCTACGTCCTTGATCCTCCACCACTCCTCTCCGTCCTCGCTCCCACGCCTCTCCACTCCGTCCTCGCACTCCAGTCTCCACTCTACTCCTCCAGGTGTATCACACACCTGTCTCGGTTCTGGGCAGGGTTTTACAGAGCTGATGTGGGCGGGTCCAGGCTCCGTTGCCGCCCACTTAAAGGTGCAGGGGCCCTCACTTTCCAATACCGGCAGACAGCTGGCAACGTCCGTTGATTTCCACGAGTCCGTGTGCTGTAACAACATAGGCAACACATGAATAGGCAGGCCAGGGGGGCCCGAGTCCGGGTCCCCCGCGTCACAGTTACCTAGTGGCTGCCTGGATAGAGATGTCTGTTGTCATCCTTCTTTGACTATGCTTGTGTGGCCTTTCATGTTAATTGCTTTAGATGTGTTGTACATGGTGTATGGGAGTGTCGCTCTGTTTTTGATAAAAGGCAGCAGTAGTAACGATATTGGTCCCATGCGGCACTCAAACCGATGTCATCAGCCCTTAGTGCCGCCCACTCCTAAGAAAAAAGTTTCTACGTTTGTCCGCCCCCCCGTAACTTTATGGCTAAGATTGGGGAAGTGGAAACTTCATGGATGATCACATGGGGCTGGGAATATGAGATCATTTCAGGATTGCTTTTCTGTAGCTCATGATCCCCACTATGTGAGAAATTAAATGCATCTAACAAAAACTGAATGAACCGTAAACACTAATACCTATCCCTGGGTGCTGTGAGCCCTTTGCTCTCCTGGTCCCCAATGCACCTGCTTCACGAATGGAAGCTGTGACCTTGAGGAGCAGGTTCTTACCTCTTTCATCCCTTCCCCGCCTTGCCAGACCATCACTTCAGTCTTGAAACTGGCTATCTGCACCTGTCCCCCAAAAAATAGCTCCTGTATGTTTCTCTCTTTTAGCGGTAAGGGTATTTCTGCGCTAATCCTAGAAACGAAATTGAGCCACTACACTCCCTTTTTATTAAAGTAAGATATTAATGATTATGATGCAGTGGGCCCCTCAGACCCAGGGCCCCAGCCCCACTCCGCCTGCTTGATTAATGATAGCTCCTTCTTTGCAAAGCAGGCTGTCTTTTTTGCCCTTCGTTAACAACATGAGCTCCTATCTCACACCACCTCCGTCCTCCCATCTCTCTCCCTCTCACCTCACTGATGCCCAAATCAAGATGCCTCCTCTACTGCAATTTTTCCGTCCTTTGGGTCATTGCTATGAGGCCCAAAGCAACACTGGCACAGCAACTATGCACTATTCTCTTTGTGCAAGAATGGATAGTAAAACAGCAGAAAGTCTGCAGCTGCTAACCATTGATACTTGCAGTTCTGCGAAGCAGACTATCTACTCTGCCCATTTCCAGATTTCATCACTCCAGGCCGGATGCCCAAAGCCCTACATCTAGCCTGTCTGGGCCCTGTTCTGTGCCCAGAAAGGGTGACTTGTGCCCTACTTCTAGCACAGAAAATGGGCACCACATCCCTTTTCATAATAGGACAGGGTGGAGGGGCTACTGTGCTTTGAAGCAGAGAGCGGGACAAAGAGCTAAAGAAGAAACACGCCTTCTCAAAAGTATGCATGAAACCTGAAAGAAATGTAAATGTGTGCAATTGTCATCTGGCTGCCCAACGTCATGGGGGATTTCTACCATAATACCTGTATTTAAAAAAGGAGATCGCAGTAGCCCACTTTGCTACAGACCAATATCTTTAATCCATTCTATAGCAAAAGTGGTAGGGGGCGTAATTTTAAATAGATTAAAAACTTGGGCAGATGAAAATAATATAATTTCCCCAATTCAATATGGCTTCAGGCCTGGTCGTTCAACGATTACCCAGTGCCTGAACCTGTATATGATTATAGGGAAATATACTATGGCCAGAGAAGGTACGATCCACATGGCATTCATGGATCTATCGTCTGCTTTCGACTGTGTAGACAGAGGTAGATTATGGGATGTCATGGCAAAAATGGGCATAGAGCAGAATTTGATTAATTTCTTAGCAGACATGCATTCTGACACACGAGCAAATGTCAGCTATACACAAGATTTAGAAGTAACAAGGGAATTTGGAATACACCGGGGCGTTCGCCAAGGGTGTATTCTAGCCCCATTCCTCTTCAACCTGTACATCAATGACTTAGAACAGTACCTCTTAGACACGGGAGTCGACTACCCCTACGTAGGCCGGAAAGGATTGCCGGTCCTGATTTCCAGGACTGCAGCAGGCCTACAAACCCTGTTAAAAGCATTTCACGTCTTCATGTACTCACGGGACTTGAGTATTAACTCAAAGTCCTATGTCATGAAGGTAGGCCTGGGGTATAAAAAATCAAATACCTTTAATGTTAATGGGGGAAAAATTCCAGTGACGAAGACATTCTCCTATCTGGGTGTCCTCTTGGACCATCAGTTAAATTGGGGACCCGCTGTACAGAGGAAAATAGGAGAGGTAACAAGGGCTAATGCAGCCATACTTGATTTTGCAAGAAAAATGGGAAATTCCCCAGTGGCTGCAATGCTCCAATTGTACAAAGCAAAAAGTATATCTATTGCGTGTTATGGCAGTGAGTTATGGGGGTTTACTCCTTCCAGAGGTCTGGAAGTTACAGAAAATAACTTCCTAAAACGTGTTCTGAGGGTACCAAGGGGCACTGGTAACTTCTCTGTCCATGAAGAACTGGGTATGCCATACCTAAGCGACAGTATAGCCGTTAATCCTATACTATGTTGGCTAAACTGCTGGGTAAATACTGAAATACCTCTTACCCAACAAATTCTAAAGGAAGCAATAACCTGGGAAAACGGATCTAAAGTCCCCTGGCTTAAATATATTAGAAAATGTTTAACTGAACTAGGGCGACCTGATCTTTTTGTAACCCCAGAATTTACTAGAAAATCTGATGTTACCTCTGTGAAGAAGTCATTTATTTCTCTTGGGTACTTAGCCCGGGAGGAGGCAGAGCTAAAGAAAGACAGTGTACGGAAACATGTACTTGTAAAAACCTCTGTGCACATGGAACCGTACCTGTCATGGCCCCTGTCAGGCTATGACCGTTTTTTGCTCTCAAGGTTCCGCCTAGACTTATTTCATCTTCTACTGGCAGTACCGAGGGGGGCCCATCGAGGCCAAGTGTTGCCAGCTTGCGGCTGCGACGATAAGTCTCCGCAAGATTTGGCACACTTTTTATTCATCTGCCCTTTTTATTTGGTACCACGGAAATTATACCTAAAACCAATACTCAAACAGCTGAAATTTGCACAAATTCGACCAGCACTTTATTATCTCCAACTACTAAGTAGTGATTGCACTTTGTTTGTATGTAGTTTTTTAAAACTTGCGATCAAATTCAGGAAAAGCATGGAGGGATAATTGTGTTTTTGTCGAGTTTTTCTTTTATTAAGTTTAACTATTTAAAAGTGTTTTTTATTGTGTAGTCTGCCTATAAACTTTTACTCTATGAGATTTTTAGTAATATATGAATTATATGCATTAATTGTATTTTATTGAAATGCGCGTTTATGGATGTTACTATGAACATTCGAATAAAGTTCTTTTGACTTTGTGTGCAATTGGTTAATCCCCATATATGAAGGATGCCTTGACTCCAGTATAGACATTAATTCATGGGGTCGGTTGAAGTTCCATGGTGACAAATATTTATTCTTTTTGAGACGTAATATTAGGGTAGTACCAGCAGAATGTTAACTCTAGATACAGCCTGATCACTTATTATAAAAGTGTATATTTTTAAAGCACTTGTTTTAAACACTACATTTTGTGACAGCCTATTTTATACTAATACAATATTAAAAGAATTACATTCACAGTTCTTTCTGTCACATGCTTGGACCTGTTAGCACTATAAATAAACAAGTCACTATACCTCACTGCACCAATCTGGATTTAATTCTGTAACACGCAGGTCACACTTGGACATCTGCAGTGGTCATATTACCCAACTGAGGTTTCATAACATGAGTACATTTCCCATAGAATAGTTTAACTTGAAGTTATTTTTCATTTTGTGTGTTGGCTTGTTATTTTCTAAGCAGTTTCCTGAAGGTGTAAACTATAACAAAATGCAGAATATTTTGATCTTTTGGCCACGTCTTCACACTCCCTCAGCCCCCATGGTATTACAGTACTCACTATTTATTTGTACTCCAGCCGCTGCATGTAAATGAAGACATCCTGGAAACTCACCAGTCAGTCTTCCAGGCTATCTTGATGTAATTGCAGACATTTCTCTCCCCCCTCGCAATACAGCCATTTACCCCCAGGGGGCGCACCCCGCAGTTTGATGGTCTCTGTGACTTCTTGTAAGTTCTCATGTGGTTTGGGATGGCGGAGAGTTGCTTTTGTGCTGGTATTCTACGGAACCGTTGTTGACCAAGGACATTGGGTCTATCATTGAAGAGAGGACAAAATTGCTTTATTGATGCAAGTCATTCAAGTATTGACAAAGATAATGCACAATGAGACGCACATAATAGTTGCATAGTAGAGGGTTGATTTACTTTATTTCTCTGCTACTTCAGATAATTGCCCAGGAATGAGCCACTGTTCCGTGTTTTTCAGGAAGTCTTTATTCTTCTCTTAGCTTCTATTTATGCGAGGTTAAAGTACAGCATACTAAAGCCTCTCTGACTTCCTATTTTTGTCCATGGCAAGTCTTTGTCGTGAGGCAGAGAAATTGGTTGTTTCCTTCCGCTACTCCTGATACCTAAAAGACGGCAGCCACTAGAATTCTGGAAAACATAGAAAGTATAAAACCAGGTTGGAGCTCATCAGGTTTCTATAAGAAACACTTTGCTCTGTTTGGACCTAGAAAAAGCTTCATACAGTTGAAGGAGCAAGCATATAGGTATGAAAAAAGGCCACACATGACTTCATCAAGCTGTTCAGAGGTGACTGCAGAAGTACTGGAAAACCAACAGGAATTCTGTGTCTGTGCATATTACTGTAGGGCCTGCCGAATGAATAAGTCAGGGTGTCCAAAGTGGATACTGCAAATGGGGTGCACCATGTTTACATTGCAGAGATGTACCGTGCCTGAGGCGGTTCATCTGATGAGCAGGTTTTCTCTTTTTTACTGTTTAATTAGTCTGCTTCTACCTGTGTAATGCTATTCTTTGGACTGTTTAAGGTATATGCAGCGGTTTTCAGATTTGGAGGCAGATTAGATACAAATTTCTAGTGAATTTGGGAAGATTGTTCATTTGATCTTTTAATGCTTGTAGGGCAGGCTATGCACCCTCCCCTTCTTAATTCAGTGCACCATGCCACTTTGCTCATTGGGGTAATAAGCATGGTGCTCTGATCCTATTGCATACAAATCATTGTATTTCTACTGTGAATAATGTTTTGGGTAAAGGTCTTACTCTGTGTATGCCAATCATTCTCCTCAAAAACACAAAAGTGTGTTTGAGGGGAATATTTGTTCTAGTGCTCCAGTACATACTCTAGCATCACAGCAAAATCTCTGCGCAGTAGTGCATTCCCAGGACAAATGCACAAAGGTGGCACAATGTACAGGGCATCCTCAAGCAGCCTCATTTTTTGTAACGCAACGGGGTGTGTGCGATAAAGCCTATGTAATCACTTAAAGTAAACAAAGTGCCTCTATAATTAGGGGTAGAACATACTTAATGGAGCACGGCAATATCTCCATTGCTCATTGGGCAAGGTGGAATACAGATCACATTCCCATGCTGTGCAGCCTCTGGGTTCATGGATTGGTACAGTGTACTGCATTGCCATGTATAGTCTAGTAATTGGGTCGGAGGGGGTAGTAAGGATCATCTCTAGGACAGGGAGCGAGCGACGCCATAAGCACCAGTGTCTTGGTGAGTGTCGACAATACCCCTGTAGCTGACTCCACACTGGATGCAAACCTAGATCTTGGTGCAGTTACAGCACTTTGTGAGGCGATAGTGGGTTAATTATTGTCTCTGAGTCGATCTGCGTTTGGTGCTGGGGAGGTGGGTGGGGTTCCCACTTTTGCAACCGGGATGGTTTTGCCAAACTTTGCCACCAACTTAGAGTCCGTAAAGTAGTGGGCCTTCCCTTGATGGTGAATTTGCAGCTTGGCAGGGCTCAGCAGAGATTATTTGACATCCATGCATGAAGTGCGCTTTTCACATGTAGAAAGTCATGCCTAGCGCCCTGCACCATCATCGTGAAGTCAGAATATATTGGGAGTTGATTTCCCTAGTATTGTAATGGCCAGTTGCAAGACCACGTCTCGGTCTCCGTAATTTAATAAACGGGCAATAATCGGTCGGGCCGGCAATCCAGGTGTAGGTCTCTGACCAAGGAAGAGATGTGCACGCTCCACTGAGCACATAGCTGAGAGAGTGTCTCCGAATACGGTTCGCAGCATCTCATCCACACAGTCCTCCATTTTGGCCATTGCTGTGGATTCAGGTATACCCATGATATGATGGTGGTTCTTTCTTGATCACGCCTCAAGGTCTTCATTCTTGTTAGATTTGACCTCTAGCACCTTCTCCACGCAGAGCAGTTTCTCGCGATCTTCTGACTGCCCATCTTCGACATCAGAGGTGCGATGCTAGAGACTTCTATTCGGTCATCATGCTTTTCAACTTTTTTCTTCGAGGAGGGAAAATCCATTGTGTCAGTGGCCGTGACATTTTGTTTAAGCTTCAAACACATGGCTGTAATTTCAGGCTCATGCATCGGGAATGGGGGGGAGAGATCTGCATCTCCATGGATACAGGGACAGCTGGGTGCAGGTTTCAGATTTGGAATCTCGCGCCAATGTTATCCAACAGAGAAAGTGAGTAATCGAAGCGATGATGCTCACAGGTGAGTAACAAAGTTTGGTAACCCAGTGTCTGGGGGTTAAAGTACGCACAGTGTGGGGCCACAAGGCAGCACCAAACTTAAGCCATCAGCTTCACGTGGCGGCCGGGTGCAGAGCGCCAACACAGCGTTGGGCGCCCAATGCAAACCAATGGGGGAGGGCAGTTTTGAAGAAAGACTGCAGCCTCAGTCCGTACGAAGAATACCCACAGCTACCCGAGATGCTAGGGAACGTAGGGACACCATTGGTTGCGCTCCCCAAGGCCCGGGGGCTACGTGTGTAGGGGTGTCCTAAGGTGTCGGAAAAGTCTTACCTGGCAGGTTGTGGTCCGAGGGAGTCTTCGAGTTGAGGCTGCAAGTGACTAGGTTCAGTCCGGCAGGCATCAGCCCCATCCCATTCCCACTAAGTTTTCCGGACGGGTCTCCCACCACAAGTGGGGGTTTGACCTGGGGGCCGCAGTCGTCTGTTAGCAGCAGAGGCCGGGTCGCTTTACGAAGGTGGCAAGGCCTTTGAACCTTCCCCCATTGTGCACTGTGCTCATCCTAGGGAAGGAGGTGTGACACCTCTGCCCAGGATGGGCTTTCTGGCCTCAGTAGGGGCTCTCGACCAGGGGTTCAGAAACATGTCTGGTGGTGGCAGGATGCCTAAAGCCAGTCCGAGACCACACCAGGGTTGGTAGGTTTTGAGGGGGCACCACTGAGGTGACCTCTGAGTATGTGTTTCACTAAATTCCACACTGGCATCATAAGGGGTTTATTGAGAGGAGTTGTTTGGTACTTAACACTCCTGGGTTTAGTGAAGCCAACATGGTGCTGGGGACTCAAGTTGTTGAGTTTCCAACCCATGTACTCTCTATGGCTTCACTGGCACTTAACATATTAACAATAAACTGAAATATTGTAGGGGCATATCTGCTCATGCAGACATTCCCACACCTGAGATATAGTGCACACTGCCTTAGGGCTTGAAGGCCTGCTTAAGGGGCGACTTACCTATACCTTAGGCAGTGCTGCTTGGTATAGCACACAGGTGTGTGCCATGTTGATTTTGTTGTTTTTCTGTGCACTAAGGCATGCAGGCTGCAGTGGCAGTTTGCATGGCCTTGGTGAGGCGCTCCAGGGGACCCTTGTCAGTCCCAGTGTTATAGGTACCAGGGTGCCATTTACTAGGGACTTACAGGGGGGTCTGAAGTTAAGCTGTGGTTCAGTTTTAGCGAAGGAGCTCCTGCACAGGGGACCTGGCTGGCAGGGACACTTTGCACCTTTAGTCGAATCCGCATCATGTTCCAGGCAAAAAGTGGAGGGCTAACCAGGTCAAGAGGCACTTTTTTCACATTCATGCTAATGTTGGCCCAGTTACTGTAAACACAGGGGAGGGCTGACTGGCCTCTTGCAACACCAGGTCCTTTCCTTAATGCGATGCCCCATGGCAGGCTGGAGTTTATGGCTGTACTGAGGACAATGTACTTACTGCAATAGGGCACACTGTCCCAGTCTGCGTCCATTTAAAAGTGCGTTTCGGCACAAACGGGGACAGCGGGTAATATATGAGATGTGGGCCCTGGTCTCTTACTGTCCGTAATGGTATCACAAAACCATGCAGCAAAGGGAGAAAAGTGCATGCGGTCAGGAAAGTTTTTACACCACGATAGTAAACATGCCCACGTAGTCTCCATTATATTGATTACATCTCCAGCTGGAGGAGTTGTCTTCTTATTTGCATTTAGTGTGCGGTGCTTGGCAGGAGCCCAGTACATTTTCCAGGCGTTTCTTGATGGATCAAATATTGTTAAAGATTTGGCCTCAGATTATACAATTTCTAGTTAGTGCTGCATGTTAAATGTGTAAGAGTTCTAATGTAATGTTCCTTGTGTCAGAACGTTTTTTTATTAATTTATATTTTCAGTTTACAGAAAACTACATGCGATAAGCTTTGTTTAGATTCATGTTAGCATAAAATAGATTTAGTAATGACATAAAAATCGAGATTGAAGAGCTATTTGTTATTGTTTCTAATGAAAGCTCTGATGTTACAAAAGTTACAGAAATAATTTGGTGATTCTATTTCTCTTTAAAAGAACTGTCTCATTCAAGGTTTCAAGAGTTGAACGTGACTTTATCAAATTTGTGTAAAAATAATTTAATAAAAAACACACCTGCTTTGAGGAAGTGGCTTTTAGGTTTCGGCTACCAGGTAGCGCACGCTGTCTGGTTAGACTTACTGTGGGTTTTCCAAGAACTTCCTGTGGGCTTATTTGGCTTTATTGTCACTCTTATTTGCTTGACTCTCCTTCAGTGGCTTTTATTCCATGGCTTTTTTGTTCCTACCCCCAGACCAGATCCTCTTTACCATCTTTTGGCTTGGCTTACTTGTATCTTGTTTACTTTTAGGAAACTACTCCTATTCTTTTTGTGTAAGCACTCATGAGAATGCATGTGTTTTATAACGCTCTGCCTCTTGTGCTTCTCTCCTGCAAATATCCGCATTTGCTCCATATTGCTGCCTCCCTCGTGTTGCAGGCTTTCTGATGTGCTTGTCCCCACCCAAATCCCCCACTCCCCCACGCTTAGTGTTACTTTTTCAAACTGTTGCTTCTCCCCCACCCAGTGTGTATGGATTTTTGAAAGTGTCATATTTTGATGAAGCTAGATTTTTCCCTTTGGGAGACCTGTATGGTAAAGACTGGTCCGATGGGATCTGACTTTTTAAAATTCATATTCTTATTATTCATTGTTGTATCTTGTTTTCGAGGTCACAGCTGATAGAGGCAGCACCCTTGACTTAAACCAAATTATTTGGTATCAGATTGAAATTGTTGGCTAGAGTGAAGGGACTGAGTCTAGAGGATTGGAAAGTGTCATAAAGCATACTGTCTTCAAAGAGGGAAACATTGTTCTTGGAGTTCCAAATTTTGTTCAATGAATTTGTGAATTGGTTCTTTTTAACGGTACAAGTGGTTCTGTAGCCGGAACAAAAAGAAAGGAGGGGTTGGTAGAAAGGGCCATCCTTCTGGTGTTGCTCTTTCAGTATTGATTTGTGCATAATTCTCTCCACTGGTAACCATGACTTATGTCGAGCCTTGCTATAAGTCAGTACTCAAATCTCACCCTGCTTCACACCAGACTTTGATAAAGTGTATAGGGTCAGATACTAGGAGAACATGCTGGATTAGAAAGTCACCCTGCGCCTGGGAAGTATGTTCGGTATTCTGTACACTGGCACTTGGTCGAACACAAAATAACCAGATCACAAGAAACTTTATGATCATTATAATTTGAGTTATTCAGGGTGTGCCTACCTCTCTTCGTCTTAGCAAATATATTAATCATTTAGCAAGGGCAATGGGTGCAGTCCCCCAAATTGGATAACAAGAAAGTACTCTCGTTTTTGGGTCTGGCACAGCTGTCTGAATTGTCTTTTTGTTATCAGTTCTTTATAATAAACCAAGTGGACTATTGGTCCATCGTTCTGCTTCTTAGTGCTAGCATTACGGTGCTTAATGGAATATTTTACACATTAGATGCACTCTAAATCATCACTCTTTAAATAATTTATCATATAGATGCAGTATATGCAGAACGAATATTATTGTATCATTTTTTTCCCACCACTAGAGCATACCTTTCAAAATATTTTTCTTTGACGATTATATGGTGCTTTTGGATACTAAACATGTGTTTAGTAATCGTGCGTTTGCTGAAGCCTTAAGAGTCTATTTGTCTAATAGTAATCTTGCTGTTAACCTGGTGAACCCTGACATGTGGGGGCATAAGTGCATCGGCTTACCCTGACCCTGTAGTTTGTGTTTCATGTGCCTGTTGCAGCGCTATCAACTGCTTTTCAGAGATGGTTTGGACGAACCATCCGCACTGCTCAGTTCTGCAATGCAGCACAGGAAAAAGAATAGGATAAAATGTATAGTGCACACTAAAATCCGAAGGTGCCAGAGCACTATAGCGGAACAGATCAGTCGGCAGGAGCAGCACAGCCAAGATCAAGCTTTCTAAGATGAGAAGAGATGGGTTTTCAGATGTTTTTTAAAGGACAAAAAAAGAGTCCGCTTCTGAGATGTAGGTAGGCAGAGTGTTCCATAGTTTGGCGGGTGGTACCGAAAAGGAGCGCCCACCCGAAGTAGTCTTCCGAAATCTGGGGATAGTACGTTTTTTACAGCATGAGGTTTTAAGTGGTCTGCTAGGAGTATTCCACTGAAAAGGGCATTCATTTGAATGGGGCCCTTATGACGAAGAGCCTTAAACTAGGCACACGGCCTTTAAGGAAATATGCCTCCTGACAGGGAGCCAATGATGTTCAAAATAAGGCGAGCTGCCGCATTCTGTACAGCCTGGAGCTTATTCAAGGAGAAACTATTGGAGTTCAGGTAAAGTGCATTACAGTAAACCAACTGTGAGGTGACAAGGGCTATAGTGACTGTCTGGTGCAATTCCGATAGAATGTAGGGAAATATATATTTTTCAGGTCCTAATGATGTAAAAACAAGTGCTGATAATGCAACTGACTTGTGCATCAAAACTCAGAGAGAATTATCGAAAATGACCCCAAGGGTTTTGGCTGACTTGATGGCGATTGGAAGAGGTCTGCAGACATCTGACTACCAAGTGCTTGACCAACTGGAGTTTTTGGAGCCAAACACTAGCACTTCAGTCTTATCTGCATTATCCATCATCCAGCAGATAATGCTGGACATGCAGTGGTTGAACCTCCCCACCACTAAAGGCAGGTAGTTGGAAATAGATACAATAATTTGAGTATTGTCTGATAATGACAGTACTTGAAACCGAAATGAGCGTACCAGATCGGTCAAAGGGTCACACAAAGATTAAAAACGGACTGGACTCAAAGATGAGCCTTGAGGCACCCCACAGGGCGGACTAAAAGCCTTTGCCTTGAAGCTGCCGCAACAGACAATTTGCACTCTGTTTGACGCGAATGGAGAAGCTGCAAGCCGGTCCCACTGACCCCCACTTGCTGCAGACGCTGAACTATGCAGGCAAGGCGGTATCGAATGCTGCTGAGAGGTCCAGCATTGCCTAGATAGCTGCCACATCCCGATCAACCTTGGCACAGATGCTGTCTTTGCTACAATAAGGGTAGTCTCAGTACTATGGCAGGCACAAAACCCATCTTGAGAGGGATCAAAGATCGCCTGGCTATCAACGAATTTCACCAGCTCCCTATTAATACACTTTGCGAAACTTTTGGCAGGAGCCAGCAACAAGGCGATGAGACGAAGAGTTTTCATATATTCAGGATCTGCATTAGCTTTGTGAAGCGGAGAGACACCGCTTTCTTCCAGATAGCATGAAAAAAGCCTTATGAAGCGTGCAATTAAACACATTCCGCAAAATTTGTCAATGGGATCTGGAGCAAGTTGTAATGTTTTGGGCAAGCATGGATCAGACTGAGACCCTGATTTTAAACTCCGTAATAAGTGCTTGGTTTTCTGGACAGAGTTATAGGGGAAAGCTAAAAAAAGATTATCAGAAGGGCAAAAAGCAGATTTATCAAAGAATATTTTTTCTACAGCAGGTGGATTAACATTCAGGAAGATGTTGAGAGCTTTTTCCTGAAAATAGGTTGCACCTTTGTTGCAGAACTCTTGAGAAGAATTAAACGCCAGCTGAATGGGAGGTTCTGATAACTCCTTCACTACCTTAAACAGTAGCTTAAAAGAATTATCTGACTGGATTATCTCTGTAAAGAAGAGTGCTTTCGCCTGTACTTTGGCCTGCTTATAGTTCAGGAGAAGTAGTTTGTTTCCCTTTTTCACTAAGGATGGCTTTGCCCTCCATTTCCTTTTTCACTAAGGATGGCTTTGCCCTCCATTTCCTTTCTTGTCTGCGGCATTTCTGCCAAAGGGACGTGAGTTCTGTTGAATACCAGGGTGCAGAAGATTTGCTTCTACTTACAACCTTAGTTTTGAAGGGCGCAAAAATGTCCAGAGCTGTATTAACCCAGTCTTTGAAGCCAAAGTGCAGTCAGGATCGGGTGCTGGATTACACTGAAAATAAATACATTGGGTTTGGCATATGTTCAGGCTGGCTGCCCACAATTACTGTAGTCTGTTAACTATTGAGGGAAGCGAGCAGTCTTCTCACCAAGTACGCCATGTGCATTGGCATGTGTTTACCTTTTGTATATCATGGTCATGAAAAACCTCACACGTTTTTAGAGTTTAGTTGGCATGACTCCTGGTGACCTCCTGCTCTCCATTGCTACTGCTATTTGTAGCTAGAGGCCGCCTGTAGAGCCTGTGCTGCACTTGGTCAGTATACAAGGGACGCTTGCATTGCTGCTATCGGGTTGCGCCCTTTGTGGGCATGTGAGGAAAGCTTGTACAGCTACTGCTTGTGGTGTGTATATTCTTTGTGAGAGAAGTTGGTACTGTGGTTAAGGATTCTGTGCAAGTTCTTTTAGTGAGTCTTACACATTTGCTGCCCCTATCTACCTGCTCAGGCTAAAAGGGAAGCTTACACTGCAGCTGCGCATGCAGTTCTCGGCCTGCATGTGGAAGCTGCCATTTCTGTTGGTTGCTGTTGTGCCCATTATCCAGGATGCACATGTATTTTGTGTTGGAGGTAAGGTTGTGTGCCATACCTGTTCCTTGTCTGAGGGGAATGTGCACAGCTATACTGTACCCATTTTGAATATGAGGAAAGTGTGTGCTGTTTCTGCCTGTATTTCACCTTCTAGTGGTGGTAGGGAGCAACTAGTGTACTAGAAAGCACACACCGACTGCTGTTGGAGAGAGAAAATTGTTCAGCTGCAGCTGACCAAATTCTGCGTGTATTAATGAGATCAGCAAGCTTTCCCTGCTACTACTCTTGTGTGGTTTTTATGGTCCGTGTAGTTGTGACTTTGTGGTTTTTAATGCCTTGTTGGTTGTATATACTAATGCAAAATATTATGAAATAAGGTGTTTAGTGGTATTTTGCAGAGTCTTGTGCACACGATCATCATGAGCTGAGGTCACTGTAGTTCGAACTGAATTAAGCATGAGGGTCCCCAGGCCAGTGTTCAAAATAAGGATTCTAGGCTTGCATTTGTACAGCGAAGCTCATGGGCTTTTCTGAGTAGCACGCACTCTCCTGCAATTTGAAGTGTGATATTTTTGCTCTTGTCTGCTTTATTTTTTACTTCTGCACTTTGAAGTTTCCCTTTCACTTCTCTTTTTTATATGATGTAAGTCCCTTTCCTGATTATGTTGGTGAGTGTATTGCATACAGGACCAATAGTCCTACCAAAGTAAACTATCACCACATTGTGCAAAGTAAATTGCGGTACCTTAAAGCTTTTGCTAAGTCTGGACAAGTCCCTGTATGGCCAGTATAAAAACCATACAATGAATTCGGCAGTTCTGCTGTTTAGGACCACACAAGAACTCTTGTTTCTTCGCTGACCCTGGTGGGACTCGTTGTCCCAGGGTCCTTCTTACCAGCCAACCAGCCCAAGCGGCATGGAGAGGGAGGCTCTGAGATTGTGTATATAGTGCTGCTTCCTATTCCGCAGCGACAGGCACTCTGCTGTTTGGGGCGACACAGAACGCTTGTTTCTTCGATGACCCTGGTGGGACTCGCCAGAGTTCCGCAGGATGCTCATACCAAGATCCGGAGGAATTTAGCTGCCAGACTTACTACCACCTAGGTCCCTATTTAAACGGGCTCTGATAACCTATTTCTAGAAAATTTTACATCTTTACATACCTCTGTTAACACATTGGAGCAACTTGCTAATCGATCTTTGGGACATTGAACACCAGGCTAAAACACATGGAAAGCCTTGTCGCTCCTTGTGGGGATTTATTAAAGACCAAATCCAGTGCCCCACCCATGACTGCATATTTTGCAGTTCCTACTCCTCTCTCTGGGGGAGCTAGTGTGTGCCTAATGCAGATTAGCAGTGTCCTCTTGTTGCAGTCCATTCCATCAAGGGTTCATTGTTACCTGTTAACACCAGACGAAAAGACTTTCAACTCGATAGGGCAGCCTACCGTAGCACCCGTCAGTCTGTCCTAAGGCGATTACTGGCCAGGCCGGCCGCCGGTCCAACTTGATCCCATCTCTCGTTCCTAACAAGAGTAATGTACCTAACGCAAGATTGCACTTGAAGATAGATGATGCTCTCTATCTCACTCCTGCTGCAGCCCCTTATCTGTTAGTCCTGGCCAATGTCCCCGGCTTATCACCAATGGTAAATGAGCTATGGGACTCCTTGAGAAATAAATCTCTGTATGGGGTGGGCAAAAAAATGGCCTTCAAGGGCCTTATTTGCGACATCAAAATGGTCAGGAGAGTAAAATGGATTGGAAGGGGGTGTAAAGTTCTGCAGTGTGATTGCATGGTGTTGTCCTTTAAATCACTGTGCCTTGTTGATACCAATCTGCGTAAAACCAATGTCACAAATATTTCTCATCATGGAATTACAGTACCCCCCCTTAGGTTATTTTTACCAACCTGTAATAAAAATGGGAAATTCAAAGCTTTGTGCGACCTGATCATGACTGCCCCCCTGTTTCTTATGTCATGTTGACCCACAACCGGTTTGACAGTCTGGCCATGTTGGAAGGGGTAGATGGATGTTAGATGGGGTAGATTGACTTAAGACCGATTCTCTGTGGGACTTCACGCACAAGGTAGGCGGATCTGTCAAATCTGTTGGTTCTGGCACAGGAACTCTATTGCATATGCCTGCCAACGACCCACGCTCACCCTACAACACACAAAATATGTCTATTAGGAACAAAGCGCCCTAGTAATCGGGCCAAATGCACTACTCCCTGTGTCATTGATAACATCAAGGTAGCAACTCGCAGTCGTTATTCATTGTGTTGGACACAAGCTGAGCCAAATGGGTTTTTGTGATTTTAGTGAAAACATTGAGGCTTTTGTGGTGGTAACGAGGGGTCTGAAGGAGGGTCTAACCACTAATAAGAATCGCACAAGGAAAGGTTGGTTTGACTCCACCTGTTCCAAAGCAAACAACATGCTTAAAGATGCCCTTCACAAATCACTCCCCCCAATGTAGATTAGAGATCCAGGCATTTAGACTGGAATATAGGAATGCAGTGAATCAAAGGAAACCTAACTTGAGAGATGAAGCATGGGAGTCTCTGCGCGGGGCAAGTTTTAAGAAATTACAACACAGCCTTCTGGTGGGTAATCAACCCAGGTTGGAGGCTGCCATTATGGAGACAGAATGGGTGCATTATTTCCCCACTAATCAATTCAATACCCTGGGAGTGTTCGCTGCCTGATTGAAAACCCTCTAGGTGGTTCTGCTTGGATTCACACTTCTGGTTCTTAATTCTCCATCGAGAAAGTTATGGGCGCTTTAAACATCAGCAAGGTGGGGATGCTCCAGGTCCAGATGGCATCTCTGTGAACCTTTATAAAGCAAACATCCCTCTGTGTGGTCTTATCTTGACCCTGGTATTTGGTGCCTGTTGCAAAGATGGCTTCTTTCCGACATAGTCCGAATCTATTCTCGTCCCTATTTTTAAAAAAAGGTGATCTCCTTAATTCAGCATGCTATCAGCCTATATCCTTACTAGATTCCCCAGTCAAGGGGTTTGGTAGAATCATTCTGAATAGACTACAGGACTGGTTATGTTCTAACAAAATCCTATCAGATCTATAGAATGGTTTTTGGACAGGTCTAGGGATGATTGAATAGGCTATGAACCAAAGCCTCCTTATAAGGAAGTACACAGGATCAAGAGAGATCACCTCTTTTTGGCCTTTGTGGTTGTGTCATCCACATTCGATTGTGACATCCATAGTAAACCTAGGGCCACCATGCTTTCTCCCGGGGTTGAGGCCCCCGTAGTATGCTTTCTTATAATAATAATAATAAATCCACATTTGTAAAGCACACAATCACCCGCAAGGGTCTCTAGGCGCTGGGGGCCATCGGGAAGATTAAGCAAGCTATTGCCCAGAGTCACATGGTGCTGAGCTAACCTGCCACCGGCGCCGGGGATCGAACCGTGATCCGCAGATTCCAGCGTCAGTCGCCCTGGCCGCGGCGCCACACCTCTTCCTCTTTCTTAAGACCGCTACTTGAGTGGCAAGGCCAGCACATAGAGAGGGGGTGGTCAGGTAAGACTGTGTACTAGCACGCTATATTCACTTTATATAATAACAGTTTGGGAAGCAAGCTATTTACCAAATGTAGAGATCTTCCACAAATTGGTCATTGTGCGAGCCCCTCCCTCCTCTATGCATATGACACTGTTCTTATGGCCCGCACCCTCCTCGGACTGCAGACCCTAGTAACCCGTTTTGTTGCCTACATGCATGATTTAGGCCTACTGGTTAATCAAAGTAAAACCTTTGTATGAAATGCGGGAGAAGGTGCACAAAGTGTAGGCACATACTTATTAATGATGCAAAGGTTTCCTTTGCACCAACCTTTTCGGATTTAAGCATTTTTTTTTAACAACAAATATACATGGGTGCAAGCCATCAAAAGCTACAATCTATGAGAACTACCTCTGCTTTGTCCAACTTTGCAAGAAGCCTAGGTAGGAATCCCCCAAAGGAGATGTAAACCATTTACATGGCCAAATGTCTACCCACTGCCACCCATGGTGCGGGTTTGTGGGAACACATTAACTGTCAATCCCTGCAAACAGTGGAAAATGCATTTTTAAAGCAGTTCCTTGAGGTCCAGACTGGCTGCTCTTCTTATATGCGCCACACTGATTGAGGGTTATGCTTACTTTCCGATATGATTAAGATCCAGCCTATTCTGGTGTGGCTTCAAATCTGGACCTCGGAGCATACTAGTAAGACTGTCTTGGCTCATGTTCTGCTTAGCACATTCCCTGGTTAAAAATTATTAAAGTGTTATCGGAGATGTGGGCCACCCAGAATACTTTAATCATCTTGAATCCCTAGAATGCATCAGCAGGAAAGACTTTAAAGCGGAATGTCTGTCATTACTTGAAGAGCTGTCTCTCAGAATTGTTGAATCCTAGTGTTTTTAGGAACCAAACAGTGTTGGTTACAAATGACATCCTGCATTATGTAAAGCTTATCCCTTATCGCAGGCACTGTTTTGTTCCTACATGCTTTAGGATGGACATTTTTTCACATTCTTGCTAGCTTCCCTTCCATGAATGACTGGTCCCAGAGTCTAGCGAACTATCCATGCACATTGACTTCTGTGAATTTTATTCTGTCCAGCATACATATATTATTCAGTGTCAAGTTTTTTATGGGCTGTGATTTATTGCAGGAAGTCTCTCAATTGTTTGAGTGCCCTTTTTATCATGTATTGCACTTACTTGTTATGTAATGATTTTGTTGTACCGTATTTTGTTTTTATGCTTTTACTAAATTAAATCAAATAAATCTAATGTGTGCTCTGATTTGTCTAGATAACTGCCATAAATGATGTCTTTACTCCCCTCAACTGCTCCTTGAGCGCATTGTCCTCTTTGTACCTGACTATGCTTAGGGCCAAAAACCTTTATATGTGAGATGTTTGTGTGCTGTTTTTTATTTGCTAAATTTGTAGTCCTTAGAGATTCATCTCCCGACACAGAATCTTTAAGATAAGATTAAAGTCCAGGTCTGCAAAGCTTAGCTTTTGTCTCGAAAAAAAAATTGAGTAAGGGCGTAACCAAACTTGTTGAAATGCTGTGATTACTCTGTCTCACTGATTCCAATGCAGAGGGCTTACGCCATTCCCTCCCGGAGTAAGCTGTCATCTGGCAACCTGTCACTCGTCGGATCGAAAACCACATGGCAATGACTGTCTCTTATACTGACCCACATCCCTTCCTCTGTTTTCTCTTGCTATTTTAACATTCCTTCCGGGTGGTTTAAAAGTTGAGCTTTGTGCCTGAAATATTGATGTGAAAAAATCTGCTCCACGGCATCAATCGGATGTGATGCAGGGTGCCATTACACAGCTTTATATCACACATGTTAAACCCGTTGTAGACCACAATTGGAATTCTATTATCATGTGTCCTATTCTCCACAAATATTCATTTTTCCTGCTAGGGTCCGGATACAGTGCCCTCTTTCTTTTTTCTCGTGTGGTCTATGTCTCAGTAACAGCTTGCATTAATGATCTTGCCTAATGTGTAATTTTAACTTCTTGCACCCCCCGCCCTCACTTTATCCTCCTTTCTTACTGAAACTGTCTTTCCTTTTGAGGTGGTGGTTATGAGCCTCGATGAATACAAGAAGACGCCACGGTTCTAGGAACACTGAAGAGGGAGTCTATCTTGGCCCTTCTCAAACACAGATCCTACCACCTCAGCCGGCTACTGCTCCCGCCACCGTGCCACCCCAAATCCTCACGGACACCATGTCCTGCCGGGATCGGACCCATGAGTTCCTCTCCGCGTGCAAGTCTCTGAGAAGCAGACAGGTGAGTAGGGGTTCAGGGGTCGAGCCATGCTCATTTATGAAAAAACTGCACTGCTCATGGACCAGGTGTAGAAAAGACTATAAAGCATTTTTTAGAGGAATCACACTAACTTTGTTCCATTCCTTTTCAGAATGGGGTCCAGACAAACCGTCCTGTTCTTAATGCTGTGCGGCAGAGGAGTGACTTCACCATGATGGCCAAGTGAGTAAGCATTACAGTAGACTCGTACTGGGATCTTTATCTAATGAGGGGTCTAGGTGCCAGGGGCTTCCTTAGCCCTTTCTTGTTCATAGTGGAAGGTGTTTGAGGCAAGAATAGATCACTTCGTACCCAGGAGAGGGTAACATCAGACTCTGTTAAATACAGACACTATCTGCGCTTTCAGGCTCAGGCCGATATGGTTCCTGGTATGGACGCCATTAAAGTAAAGCGTGGAATGGGGCACTCTTACAACAACAACAAAAAAAGCTTTTGTGTGTCAACGGGAAAAATGATTTTTGTAAAAGCGCCCCATACTGCTCTTCCACTTTAATGGTGGCCACGCCCCATTCTTTAGACATGGCTCGTCTACGGAAAGGGGCGCAGCCGACATTAAAGTGTAAGTGCCGCCTGATCGTTTTTACAAACTAGCATTTGTAATGCAATAGGTGTTGCTGTTACAAAACTCTTGTAAATGTGAGACCTATTGCATTTCAAATGCTTGGTTTGTCCCCGCACTCTTTTGACAGGCACAAACGTACCTCGTTGTCTTTGGACCAGAGTCCTATAATCCGGGTATAAATGTACTTCATGGCCTTCTATAGACCAGGGACCTCGTCTTCCTGCAGCATGGATGATAACATACCTATCCCAGTCTTGTCCAGCCACTCCCCCAGAAAGAGCTCGGTATTTGGTCCCTCTGACCCACCATATCAGTGCCCCAAAGCACGCCCTCACGGCTGCCTCGTCTCAACCCTCACAACAGTGGTTGCCCAGCTGGCTTTGTGACATCTCTTTTCACCAAGAAAGTCCTAGCACCCGCCAGAGGCCCCGTCTGCGTAAATCACCCCCACTGTGTTACTCCTGCGGCTTCCCGATTGCAATGGGCCCGCTCAGGTTTCCATTTGATCTGGGCAGTGCCTCTAACCTTCAGTCCGGCTTGTGCCCACTCCTAGGACCGCGTCCTTCCCAGCCCTGTCACAGGCAAGCATGGACCATTGGCGGCCTGCGGACTAGAGCCAGCCAGCACTAGAGCCTTCCTTAATCCTCCATCGGTATTTGGAGGCCCATGTCCAGCGTGCAGGTTCCAGTCGCTACTGGACCTCCTCGGCTCCTGGTGCGCTGCGATGGAATCTGCCTGATGCCGACGGGTTCCTTTTTTATTTTGTTTTTTCTGGAGTTTTATGTAGCTCAAACTTCACCCGAGGGTATCGGAGCGCCTTACATGAGCACCAGTTGCGTTTTTTTGTTAGGCACGGGAGGATTAAGTGGTTTGCCCAGAATCACAGGATGTTCAGTGTCCCTGCAGAGACTCAAACTCAGTTTCCCAGCGTCTGGGTTGACCGCTCTAGCCGAAAGGCCACATCCTCTCCTTGCTAACCTTTTCAGTCGTGGGCACTCACCTTTGTTTCGTCCCCACAGACGCCAAGGGGCCAGTGGACCCCAAGTCCTTCCATCACCAAGTTGCGGGGGTCGATTTCCCTCCACGGCCCCTTTCAGGCAGGAATCAGGATTTTAAAGGCCTCTGAACTCTAAGGAGCCCAGGAGCTCAAAATGCACATCCTACAATATGGGCGCTTACACGCCCCCTTTTCCTTTTATGAATATATCCTTTTTTATTTCAACAAATAATTTCTTTGGGAAACCACAAGCAATCTACACAATTCACCCTTTGCTGAATTTAGAGTTTGTCTACTTTGCAGAAATGTATAGCGTCTGATTTCATCCACTAGTTTCACACTTGTTTCCACCACAAACTGCAAGTAGGTCTAAAAATCTAAAAATAGAAGTAAAAATTGACCACCACGTAGAAGAAGCAATGGCAAATTCAATAGTTCTCACCTACTAGAACTATTGGCTTTGACAATGTCTTTTAATCATGTGCTGCAAACCTGTGCTGCAGTGTGTTCAGTTCATAACATTTCCCACTAGAACAGTTTGTTGAATGCAAGAATACTGTTACTCCTTATCATTTCCATACGAAGATTATATTAATTTTATTAGGACTTCATATGTATTACAGGAGGACTGTCCTACTTTGAACAGGGCTATGCACACACATCCAAACAGGACAACCCCTCTTGATTTGGACAGTATCTGCACCTCTCAGAAGGACAGCAGTATTTTAAGGAATTAAAATAGCACATACCACAAAGACAGGCACTTTAAACAGAACCATGCAAACACCTCTCGGCTGGTCTACAGTTGTATAGTAGTATTTGTATAGTGCTTACAACCCCCCATACCGGCGCAGAAGCACTATGCGAATATTAGGACACCACAAATACCACATTTACCAGCACTGTAAATAGAACTACACCAACACGTCTGAGCAAGACTGTGCACTTGGGACTGTGACAACATCTTTGACTGCAAAATGTTGAACGGAGGGTACATGCATTGCTTGTTGTTATTCGTATAGGAAGCAAAGTTGTGACCGCTCTGCTGATCGGTGTAATGAACTATAGCAAACAAGAGGAAGAAGTTGTAAAGTGCACGCAGCTCATTCCCTGCAGTTCTTGGGGTGGGGGGGGGGTGGTGTGTGTGTGTGTGTGTGTGTGTGTGTGTGTGTGTGTGTGTGTGTGTGTGTGTGTGTGTGTGTGTGTGTGTGTGTGTGTGTGTGTGTGTGTGTGTGTGTGTGTGTGTGTGTGTGTGTGTGTGTGTGTGTGTGTGTGTGTGTGTGTGTGTGTGTGTGTGTGTGTGTGTGTGTGTGTGTGTGTGTGTGTGTGTGTGTGTGTGTGTGTGTGTGTGTGTGTGTGTGTGTGTGTGTGTGTGTGTGTGTGTGTGTGTGTGTGTGTGTGTGTGTGTGTGTGTGTGTGTGTGTGTGTGTGTTATCTCAAGAAGGTGAAATCAAAATCCTCCTAAAGTTCTCTGGTAGTGAGACCTCAAAAATTAAGCTGCAGCTGACCAATGAACAGAAAAGAAACGAGACAATGAAACCAACCAATGGTAAATAATGGGTGGGCTCAAAAACCTTAAGTTTTTATTTGTTTTGTATTGTTTTTTACCCAAAACAAAAGGTCTCTTGAGTCAGAGTGCCTTTGATGTCTCCGTCAAAACCTAAGAATTCAAAGACTGTTTGTTATTTTTTATAAATATGTTTCTCCTGAAATATGGAAAGAGGGCTTTTTAACTTTGCAAAGCTTTATTAATGCTATTTTGGTGTGGTAAAAAGGTTTCTTGCACAGCATCTCTCCCCTCTAATTTTGTATTTATTTATTTCATTTTCTCTATTTTCTTCGATTCCCTCCGGTGTCATCCACATCATCCCACCCCCAAATTAGGGAGAACAAATGACCCATTTGCCTCTATGCCTTTTGTGGGGGAAAAGTTAAGGAAGCTTAATTGCAAACTGTCTCAAGCAAAAAGGTTCTGTGCTGCGGTGGCAAAGCCGCACAGCTACTGGGTTGGCAAAGCCGCACAGCTACTGGGTTAAAGCAAATGCAATAGAAATAGTAAACGAACATGTAAACACTAGAACTATAGTAGAAACAAGTGAAGTGTTGGGAAGCAACCATCTACTGCCTAGTTAGATTTGGTCACTGAATTTTTTTTATTATCAGCAATGTTGCAACGGAGAACCTAACATTTCATATGGAAAATTACAGTGGTAATCAGACAGGTGATGGGGAATTTGATTCCCATTTGCTGTTTTCAACTGGGACACAAGTCGCTGGAGCAAGGGAAAAGTAGATGTGTATACGGTCTGGACAGGACAGTACTCAGCTGCTGCCCAGAAGCACAAATTCAGCAGTAGGCCAACGAAGGGAGTGTTTGCCTTTGCAGAGGAGGGCTTCTGACAGAAGCATACTGCTTGCATTAATGAATTCATGGTCTGTGGACATATTAGAGTGATGTTCTAGATTTGCCAGTGAAGGAAAGGTCCATAGCCGTAAACCTCAGCTTATGACTGCTGTATTGCAATTCTCACCTTATTTAATCAATAATAGAACCTGAAATTATTCTCACAAGTCTGGAAATTTCCTTCTTAGGAGCCCTAAAGCATCAAAATTCCAAATATACAGAATGGACAGCCATTCCAGTCACCCTTCAGCTCCTCCTGAAGCTCTTATGAAGGCACACCCTAATAACTCTCCCTGCCAAGTCCTGTTAACCCACCAAGCATCCCATTACTTCTGTTAGTCACTGGAGGAACATCCACTTAGCCTGAAATTGCATAGTAACCGCAGAAGACCCTGCAGCATTCATACATGCAACACAAAGGCAGTATTACATTGCAGAGGACATGAAGTGAAGATTAGCAACTATGGTAATATGGGTTGTCACTTCTATCCTTTCACTGCCTTTTTGAAATGACACTGCAATTCATTGTCCTACGAAGTCGCTAATATGCTGTTTGTGATAAAACAATAAGTGGAAGCCAGCTCTGCTGATTGTTGGCTGTTGAACTATCGCAAATGCAAAGAATAAATGGCTGTGCCTAGTGCCACTAGAACCGCAGAGTAAAGTTTTGTTATTTCCCACCAGGCGAATCGGAAAGGATCTCAGCAACACCTTTGCAAAGCTCGAAAAGCTGACCATACGTAAGTACACATTTTTGGATGCCTTTTTAAATCTGAGTGGATCTTAGGGTTGTTGGTTACATGGTAAAGAATTTTCTATCACGCTTACAAGTGTAAAGATTGTGAATGAGAGAACATGTTACTGTGACTCTAGTCTTGCTTTATTGCCACTAATTACCTTTAGTTTTTCTTTTTCACAATTCTCGTTTCTCTTGTACTTCTAACTATATTGATTTAAAATAATTCCTTTTTAAATTCAACAATTATTTTACTTGCCATATATTAAATAAGAGAAACATTTGTCACCGGGGTTTGGGAGATTCTAGGAGGTTCCCGTAACAAGCAGCAAGCGGAACTCAGAAAGTGGAGGGCTTTACCATGAGAATGCCTTGTCTCGTGTTTGTGTTATCCTTTTCCACTTTTAAGCCGCCTAGGGGAAAAGTGTCTTAGTGGGTGCGCTGTTGCATTAAGGGGTACCTAGAAGAAACAAACTATTGAGTTAATATCTAGATTATTGTGCATTGAATGTAAATAATGTAACATTTTCAAGATTTTGCATAGCTCCCATATTTTGAGTTTATAACAGATATATTAAGGATTGGCTAGGATAAAAGTGCATTACCTACATCAACTGTCATGGACAGATTTCAGCAGTCATTTTGCAATAGTTTCCACTCCAAACATAGCAGACTTTCAAAACACTGGGGTTATAGGTGAATCTTAATCTTTAATATAAATGCTGTCTGGAGGAAGATTTCGATATTATTCACATATTGGCTTGCCTTTGCTTTTTTGAAATTGCCATTCAAGTTTCTTTGTATTTTTTGTTGTATTTTGTGTTTCTGAATGTATAATGTAGTTCTTAATCAGAATGGAAACTTGCACCCCTTTTCTTTGACTCAGTGTACCTGGGTTTACCTGTCAGTGCACCATCTTTAGGCCAGACCTGAGGCTGAGCCTGACTGCCTGTAGACCAGAGCCAATGAATGCAGCAAAAACCTAATTTGCTACCAAGGGAACGAATACTGTGACTCTGTAAGGAATACCAGTAGCTTCTAGGCATTTGACGAGTAACAAGTGGTGAAAACCTACCACGATGGGTTCAATGGCTCTGGGGCACTTGGACTACGCAGTGGGGGTTTCTGGTAAAGCAGTGACTTTAGAAGGTATCCGGTGAAGCAGAGAAGCTATGATTGCGGCTAGAAGACATGGCTAAGGATACTGTTTATTGGTGACATCCTATGACTATGCTATTTTTGTTAAGTGGATTCTGTACTGATGCTTTTATTTCCATTCTGACAAACTATAATAAAACCTTATTAGCAACAACAACAAAAAAGATTATGGTTGAGGATTTGAAGAAGGCAGTAGATTTGGTAAATAGAGTTTGGCCCTCCTAATCGGACTCTCAATAGAACACAAGCTGATTTGAGCGTAGAAAATGCAGAATGCGTGTCCATGACACACAGGAATGTAACACTCCTGTCCATTCAAAATCTGACTCCTAATCTCTCCCTTTCTCTGGCATGAAAAGTGCTCTTCTGTGGGTGATTGCTGCCCTTTCAAATCATTTTAAACCTTTAAAAATGTCTCTTCTTTTTATGTCTCCAGTGGCAAAGCGGAAATCCCTGTTCGACGATAAAGGCGTAGAGATCGAAGAGTTAACATACATCATCAAACAGGTTAGTAAAAGGCAGTGATGAGAGCAACAGTGTGTTCTACAAATCATGAGAGATGGTGGCCTTTGTGGCACAGCCTGGCAAAGAGCCTTATGCTGTGTATGTTCTCTAGACATGCTGTTTCCAAATAACTTCGCTTTTCCCCACTTTTGGTCCCTATTTTCTGTCACCCGTTAGCGGTCTTCTTGCATGACTCATGCTTTTCATCGTAGCCCTTGTTTGCGGAAAGCTGAATGCTCTCCGATCTGCCCGAGTAGTATTCCATGCCTTTATTACTCAGAATGCCAACAGAAAGGGTGTAAAGCTAAGAATTGTGGTAGTTTTCTGTGTATGACAGGTCAAGAAATTTCAATATGAGATTTCCTTTACATTATGAACATAAGAATATTTCCCTTTATTTGCAGTATCCAAAACCTAATTTTAAAAGTTAGCGATTTCCAATTAAAAAACATTTTTACTAGTAACTATACATATAAAATACTTGCTGCCTTTTAAAACAAGCCTTGGCATATCCAATAGGTCTCGCCTTTGGGACCTTATAAGTGTTTAGCCATGCAACAGTTGATGTTGTTGCACTAAGGATATTGTGCTGCATAACTAAATACATATATGGTCCCAAAAGCGAGACCTATTGGCATAGCCAATAGGTCTCGCCTATGGTTTTACTAATATGTTTAAGCTATGTTGTACTTTGCAGTTCTTGTTTTTTTTTTTTTTCCTTTGGCCTGCAGTAGTGTATGTGTTTAGCAAGTGTTGTTTGTAGAGGATGTGGAGTAACGGCTAGTGCACTGGACATTAAAGCTGGGGAACTGGGTTCAAGTCTCGGCGGAGGCTCTACATCCTATGATTCTGGTCAAATTTCTGTAATGTAAGAAGTACTTATGTAAAACGCTCTGATACACTCATTAGTGCCATATAAAAATGTTTAAATAAAGGAATGAACAGAGAATTCGAGAAGTGGGGAAAGAGAAAAGATGCACTCTGTAGAGTGTTTAAACAAAAAATCATGAGCCATAGGTGAATTAAATAAAGCTGAAATAAATAAAGCATGTTTGGATGTGAGGGCGATCTGGCTGGGGGAATGAGGTGACAGGCTTCTGTTTTTGATCTGCATTTCTCTAAAAACATAATTTACCAGAAATGTGCTAATGGTGGCTAAAAGCTGTTGGGGTAGCGCTTTGGTTTCCTTGACTGTTGCCGGTTAAAACGTTTGCTCAAATGAAGGAGCTTGGTCATGTAATCCCAATGCTCCCAAATATGTATTTTCTGCAACACTTGTCATCTTCCTGAAGCCTTCAAGAGTGTGTAAATGTGTGCCTGATATCTTCTGAGGGGGGAGGAGTTCTGATGCAGCTTCTGTGACCATCTTTGGCGTAAAATGCGCCCAGTGGCAGCTTTTAGACTGTAGATACTTTAGGCAGCGCGATGTACGTTCACCAGATTATGTATCCTTTGTATTGCATTTTTATATAGCACGAATGAAGGTCTCAGCCCTGAATCAACTGTTCTTTCCTCTTGGAGTCACAGGCAAAAAAGAGTGACTGACAGAATGGCAAAAACAAAATACAGGGGACAGGATGTGGAGTAATGGCTAGTGCCCGGACTTTAAAGCTGGGTAATCGGGTTTGAGTATCGGCGGAGGCTCTACATCCTGTGATTCTGGGCAAATTTCTGTAAAGGAACTAGTGCTCATGTAAAGCGCTTTGAAACCTTTGTTTAGGTTTTATATAAAGTACAAGGATTTGAAGGAGAAGTGCTTGCAGGTTCGTGAGGTGGGGGGAGCAAAAAGATGCACTCTTTAGTGTTTAAATAAAGCATGTTAGGATGTGAGGGCGATCTGGCTGTGGTTTATTGGGAGGGGGGTAAGAGGCGACCGGTGGAGTGAAAATTAAAACACTCTGTGGAATGCTGAAAGCAACAAGATTACCAGTCAATTTCCAGTGTAAATAAATACATACAAAAGAAAAGTACCATGCCTTTGAAGAACAAGCTTTTGACGTGAAATCAAAGGCGATGGACTGTATACATGAAACCAGACGCGCGGCCTTGAGATGCACTTTGTGGTGGGAGAGGGGGAGGAAGTTGCAGCGCGAGCAAGACAGAGAGACGGAGCGAGGCGCGCTCACGCTTGGGAGAGCGAGAGGAAAGCCAGATGGCGCCTCTTCTTGTAACTGTGTGCGTAACCGCGCACTCTATGCCACACAAAAAGCTGTGGTCGGCTTTTTAAAGCCCACTCACTAAATGTCGCGCCAGAGTAACGCATGCGCTGGCTCAGGCGAGACCTATTATTATTATTATATTATTATTAAAAAGGCTATCTGTGATGGACAATCAGTCCTATACAATACATTTGCCTGAGATAACCCATTCAACCACCTCTCTAGCACCCAACACCCTCAAAAAGAAGGAAAAGCTGCACATAGACATTACACTCTGTATTGGGACGGTGAAAGATGCCCTACCTGGCTCACAGGGAGTGAGTGCCCTTGCCTCAAGTTTATCATAGCTAGCTGTATAATTTCCCCCCCCTACCTCAGCACACACAACAATCCATGTTCTCATAAAGGCTTTGTATCATGGCGTTCAACTCAGAGGGGAGGGTCTTCATTTTGGAGGGGCACTCCAGCTGCACCCTCGTTTGCCAGTGCAACTAATGCTGTCTCTGCAGCCTGCATAAGACTGATATTAGTGGTGATACCAATTTTAGACCGCAGAACATGTCTTTTTATATGTTGCCTGCCAGGTTAGAGATCTACCAGCATTTCCCCCATGTTTTAAATTGTCTTCCAGTCCCCTGCAATTGGAGCATTGATTTATCCATGCCGTTCATGGATGCTATGTGTGTTGTCTGAGAAAGGAAAACGTGTTTGGAGTGTATGGTGTCTATAATTATGGCCTACGTGGCTACCATTTGCTAATGCAGAATACTGCTGCGACCTAGAGGGCGAGTTAAGGGAGAGACCAGGCAGCAGATGTAAATTGCTGGACTCAGACTCTCCACAAAGCTGTTTAGTGGGTTAAACCAAAGAGGGTTAGATCAGGAGATTTTTTACAGAGTCAAGTTAGTGACTGAAGCCAAGCCCTCTTTTCTCCAGTTTCGGGGCTGGTAATCTGGAAAACCATGAGTCCTACAGGAGGGTTTGCTTGGACCCTTCTTTCAGAGAAAGAGTTGGCCAACTGCTGAGGAAGAGCACTTGAGGTACCTTTGCAAGAAGAGATACTGCTTTGAAAGAGAGGGACTATGAAGGAGCCAGGTGGGACGAATTGGTGCCACTGCAGCATTGTGGAGACCTGCACCGCTGTGCTGTGGATGAGTGGAATATCTGGAATCACTCAAGGAGCAATGTCCTAGTTTCCACATGTGCTTTGTGCCACTTATGAGAAGTTTTATCTGCAATACTTCTGTTCTCGTTTTAGGATCTTTAAAGAGGGGTTCTTCATGTAAAAGCATTTCACATTGTTGAACTTCAATTGGCAATAAATACTGGCTCTTCTATGCATATTTATTAAACATGAATCTATCTAGGAATCTGGCCTGTGTGTGGAAGTTGTCTAATATTTTTAACTAAATAAATTATATCCCATTAGTAGAAAACTATGGTTAAAAGTAGATAACTATTCCTTAACACCTACCTTTCTCTCCCAAAATAAAAACACTACATAGTTAGTGGAACCATATTTTTCAAAACATTCCTCAATCTTAATTTTGGTAATAGCTAGCTTAATATAATTTGCAATAACAAGTAATGCCATGAGTTTATTACTTGTAACATGGAGAAGATCTTTTTGTGTGAATTGTTACTTCACTGCTATTGGTATGCCACAGGTACATGGGAGATATCCTTGATTGGTGCAACTTTGACAAAACACAGCTGGTTGTAGTAATCCAGATTAGTGAATGGATTAGTCACCTATAATTCACCTCCCATGTGTAATTGAGAATGACCATCCAGTGCCAAAAGAAGTGGCTGTTTATACCCGTGAGTGATCACATAACTAGTCTGTACTCTGCACCCCACGCAGACGTTACTTAAGCTGTAAGCAGGTGAACAGCTCAACACAAGGCACAGTTATCAACAAGGGCCTCTCACATTGACTGCTCCAGCTTATCATTCTGCTGTGATGTACCCTAGTACACCTCCAATAGATCACGTTATCATCTGAAATTATTGAACATGTTTTATAATACAGTTGCAAGCTAAAATGTAATGGCTACTCCCCCTCTTAGCAAGTGTTGGCCTTGGCAGCTGTTACCATGTGCACATGACTGCTTGACAGATGTGTGTGATGATAGATTGGTGGCCACTAGAAGCTGCATGGTAAACCTGAAATCTTTCTCTCCCTCAGGACATAGGCAGTCTGAATAAACAAATTGCGCAACTACAGGACTTTGTGCGAGCCAAGGCCAGTCAAAATGGGCGACATGTCCAGACGCATTCCAACACCATTGTTGTTTCTCTTCAGGTGAGCAGCCAGCAGTGTTATCTGGGTGTTATGTTGCCCCTTTTCTACTTATTTTAATGCTGCTTCCTTCTCTTTCCTTTCAGTCTAAGCTTGCCTCCATGTCCAACGACTTCAAGTCTGTCCTGGAAGTGCGAACTGAGGTGAGTATTGGTGGCTGGTAGGAGTATGGTCACTGACTTGGCCCCAGTGTGGCAGAGATAAGAAATTGTATTCTACCTTTCTCTTCCTGCAGAACCTAAAGCAGCAACGGAGTCGCCGAGAGCAGTTTTCCAGGACCCCAGTTTCTGGGCGGCCTCTTGCCACCAACAACATTGGTATGTGATGGCTACTTATTTTTGATTCTTATCACTCAAATGCCGTGGTTTTGCCTTCCAAACTACAATGTAAAATGAGTGTCCATGGATTGGAGTAGTATTGCTACAGGCCATAGGTTTGTCTGTCTAGCTTCTGACAACCAGCTGCTACTGGGAGAGAGTCGTTTGGCTGTCTAGGATAAACTGCTCCTGGTGTCACGACTTCTGCACCTTGGTCTTAAAGTACCATTCACTGTTTCTATTACTTTACATGTACTGTATTTTCCACAACTTATTTCCTAACCCATTGCTTTTATCACTTGCCATCAACCTCTGGTGCAGGGGAGCTTGTGTCAACTCGCCTCCGAACCAATGTTTTAGATTTGAGGGATTTGTTAATGTATATTCATGTATTCTCAAGTGAAACACAAGTTTGTTCTGTTGGGGTCAGTGCTGGCCAAGCGACACCTTGCCATCCACTGGACATATACCAGTCCCCCTGAGCTGGACCGATGACTGGCGGACCTATGGGAGTAGGTAATTGCGGAGGGGAGAAGGTTATGACTAGTGCTTATGGATGAGAATGCAGAGAGAGACATGGAGATACGGATGGGGGATGAATGTTAGTGTTGGGAGGCTGAGGGACCCCGGGCTACTGATAATCCTGTTCATACCCCGGACGAGAATTCGTAGGTGGGCGCTGTAGACACATGGAGATGTTCCCTGGGGGCATTTTTAGATTGTCTCCCTGCATGTATGTGGCTATAGGAGAATTACATGGCAACCACCGTGGGATGGGATATGATGGTCTTTGGGGCTTTTTTGCCCACCAGTCCCCCATCTCTAATGCTGGTGATTTTTTTCTCGACCCCCTTGTGTTTACAGCGCTCAGCTCCCTCCCTTCACCTCCTGAGGACAGGCTATGGTCCCACAATGATTATATGCTGTTGTTTTTTTGGGGGGGGGGGGTGTTAGTGTTGCTAGATTCCATTTGTTTTCTTATTAGTTGATCAGGAAAACTGTAGGCATGGTCTCGCTCTTGTTAGTCTCCTGAGGCTGTGTGTCGGACATGCTGGGGCCCTGTACAGGGTCCCCAACCCTCCACTTTGGATAATTGTTCACACAGTTTAATTTTGATCGGGGATTGTATTGGACTGAAATGTCTATTATTTGTGATACCTACCGACGTAGATACTGCACTGTCCTGATGTATGTTATCCCACTGCTAATAAACACTAGTTTAAAAAATGATCGTAATCTCAAGTGCAACACCATAATGAGAAGTGCAACACCATAATGAATGATTCTCCCAAACTAGAAGAGCTACAACTAGAAATATGGTACTGTGTGCTTTATCATTAACACTTTCACTACCAAAATGTTTGTGCACCTCTGTGCCTGACGTTTTTTCAAACAACGCTGTGTTCGATTTGTTTCAAACACATGAACCTTTGTGCGCCCATACAAACAGTTTTACCCCCCCTCCCCCCCAACACTTGCACCACTATTTTTCCATATTTACCTCGCATCAATATTTTATTGCAGCCTGAAGATATAATAACAAATGGAGAGATTTAATTTTTTTAACACATTTGTTTAATATTATTAGTATTCATATTTTGAAGCATTTTAAAATAGACAAACTTAAATCCCTGAATGCTAATCAAGGAAATATTGCCTTGTGTGCTTGGAATCTGGCGATATGTATTCCACAAAATCCTTTTTCAAAGTGCATAAACTCCACCCATTACCACCAGGATAAATATGTGTTTGTCAACAAGACTTAGAAAAAAGACTATTTTACATGTAAAAGGTGTTCTATAAAACCTCAAGTGCAAAGTTGAAAACAATTCAAGCAGTAGATAAAAAGGAACAAATCCTTTTTCCTATAATTTCTCAATGGAGGGCAAATAATAAAAAATGTATAAGAATAATTTATCCGAATTCATAATTATCAACTTGTAGAGCAACCCTCTACATTGAAAGTATGCACTATCCCTCTTTTATGAATCAAAGGAGGAAAGAGTTCACTGATGGAATATTGGGTCTGAACATGGAAGCAGGCCGAACAGATTGAATATATCTCAATCTGATAGAAAGACAATTAAGTGCATGTGCCCAAAGGTTACATAAATAAGCAGCAACAACTTCTAAATTCATAGCCTAAAAAGTATTCGTAAAATCCCCAAATCAGCTAAAGTAAAAATCGATGCTAAAGCCAAATCTTATTTCAATTATTGCCATGTGGCATATTGCCCTGCCTTTCAAGGTAAAAACACAATCACCCTATATTACACAATCAATATTTTCCAGATCAACATGACCATACAAGTGTTCTTCTTCATGCAGTTAAATATCAGGGCGGAAACCATTTTAACCCACCTGGACCTCCATCTCCTCATCCTTATTCAATCCTGCTGGTGTTTTAGTATGCAGGTCCATGATATACAGGATTCCATACTTCTCTGTTGGGTCACCGTATTCCCTCCCCACATGCAGTCTTGCATGTATTTGAGGGAGTCCCTTAGGGTGGCACAAATCATGCTGCAGCTCTCAGGGACCCCCTTTAGCACCTCAGGCCCTAGGTACCAGGGGTACCATTTACTAAGGACCTGCAGGGTGTGCTAAAGGTATTCCCAATTAGGAGAAACACTTGATCATTTTTAGGGGAAGGACACTGTTACTGGGTACCTGATGAGCAGGAACCCAGTACATTTCAGTCAAAGTTGCATCAAATACCAGACAAAAGTGTGTGCGTGTGTGTGTGTGTGGAGTAGGGGGGGGAGGAGGAGGGGGGGAGTTTGTACTGCAACATGGACCCAGCTCCCTACAGCGAACAAAAGCTAGATGGGTGCTCAACATTATACAGAATGATTATTCTCTCGAACTCAAAAGGTCACCAAAATATTAAACTACAAAAACCTTCTATGCCTATTTGGAAATACAGTGAATATGATGCCCATGTCACCAAAGTGCAAATGAAGTTACTCCTGCTGCTTTCTGGTGACAAAGATAGTACCGCCCTTATTGGATCTCCGCACTACTTACGAAAGGGCTAAGGAGGAAATGTTACTTTCAATTTTGCGTCATTGATATCTTTCCCTGAGGTTTTAAACATATAAAATCCCCGCAAGTTGACTGGAATTTTCTAGAATTTATCTTTTGTATGAAGCAAGTATCCTCATTCGTATTTTAAAATGGAGGTAAAGGCTGCAGTTTTCTAAAATTCAGACCCAGTTTCTTCTTCCCACAGGAGGGTTACTTTAAAAAAAGTGAAGGCTTTTGAGGAGAAAATCACTTCTAAGGGGCAAAAAACTGAAGGGAAAAACCTCTAGAACAGTTAAGGTGTTGAATGAAGTCTGTCTGAAATTCACCCAAAAAAATAGGGCAAAAAAACACTGAAGTGTCCTGAGATCCACTCAGCAAGAACCAGAAAAACAAACCGAGGCTGTGAGGCAAACTGCCAGTACTGCGAATGCAGAAAGATTGAGTCTGCTGGCTCCTTCAGGTAGCAGTGCATGTTTTTCAACCTTGTGCACTTTCTAGCTTGATTATTCCTTCATATTCCTCTCTGGGTGTCGTGTATGTGTTTCTAAGGTCAAATATAATACTTCATCACAGGTTTTGCTAAATGCTGATATGCTGCGTTTTGTATAATATAATTTCCAAGAGCAAAATAAAAAAAACAGAATAGGCTGGACTGCATTCTACGGAAGTTGAACATTCATTTTGCAAAATGGCTTCCTTTTACCTCCAATTCAAGATGTAAGTAATGCTTTTCCTTTATTAAATGAAAAGTATTCCTGGGTCCACGCATGAAGGTGGGATAGGCAGATGAACAGCATTGATGTTTGGCATTACCTCATGCTTTATCTCGACGAAAGAGCTGCAGTCCAGTGCCCGGCTCCCTTACAGGGTAAAGATACAGAAAAACCCTCCTCTCAACACCCGTATTCCCCTCGTGCATCCCTTAATACTTTGTTCTGCAGTGGAAACTACTTCCCTAGTATTCCACCAGAGTCATTCAGTATTTGTGGAAATTGTGGCATATGTCATGGAGATTTGACACATGACTTTGTGGATTATTGTGCAAACATTACAGCCTTGGTACTTCATCGTGGGGCAAAGATAGCTCTGCCAAGAGGCTTGACAAACTTTTTTTCTCAGGTTTCAGGCTGAAAGGTGCAGGTTATTACCCAGCCATTTAATTTATCTCTTGTTATGGAACCTGTATACAGGATGAACTCCTATGGAACGGATGACAAATCCATATGGTGACTTTGTTCCTAAAGCTCCAAGGATGTTTCCTACTCTCAGTACTTCTAGCATTACATTCTGACATCGTCCAAAACTAGCACGCTGATTGGCTACTTTTCAGAAACGGTAACTGGCAAGCATTTGTGGGAAAAGCGCATGACCTCCTATAACGTGGTTCAGGTTGTGCAAATGTCTGATTTGAGCAAAATTTTATGAAGCAGTTAATGGTCCTGCTTGTAGGTAGCAAATTATACGTAAGTTGGAGTAGAAGAGACCATCAGTACCAGGAGCAACAGCCGCCATAAATGCAACTTTATTCTTCTTTGCCCAGAACCAAACTGTCAGTGCCAGTTCTTCCAAAGTTCCAAGTTTGCCGGTTGACATAAATATGTTAAGCAGTTGTGAAGCTGAAAAAGACTGACTTGTAAGTCAACAACGAGCGCAGTCATCTGAGCATCTATAACATACTGGTCTATGGCGTCCTGTTTCCTGCACTTTTATGCCTTCTTGTCCCTAATACGCCAACTTCTAAACTCTCTAATTCTCTCACACAGGTGGCTCTGTACTGCTCCAAGATGACGCTCGACGATCGGGTGAAGTCATGATCGACATGGATTCTAGAATGAGCCAACAGTTACAACTGATAGACGAACAGGTAAGTTGATGTGGGTCATATACAGTAGGTTCACCCAGTAAAGGTATTTTTGAGTACGATCTCTGGCAAACAAGTGAAAAGAATATAGACCAAATGAAGGGGGGATTTTCAAAGCTTATTCCTGCTCCACTATAAATGTCTCTGTAAACTTTTCCCTTTCAGATTCTTTAACATAACGATTATCGAGTGTCCATCAAGCTGCTCAGTTTCAGCATTTGCCATCCCTCCACAGAGTGCCCCTAACATTATGGAAGATTGACAGAAAAAATACCCTTCACTCACTTTAGGCCCAACCATCTCTGTGCACATATCACAATACACTAGTTCATGTCTGCTGGCTATACATATTACAAAAAGTGCATAATTTTCAACCGCCTTCAAACAGCGTTTTTCAAAAAGCTCATCAAAAAGGTCTGTAACTAATTAGTCATGTGGATCAGGAGCTCAACTTTAAACATCATGCTAATCAAGTGGTGAGCTCCTGTTTCCATGTAATTGGGCTTCTCCGACGGGTATTCCCCCTGCTACCTGATACCACCAGGAAAACACTAGTTCAGTCGCTCGTGTTGAGTAGACTGGATTATTGTAATGGTTTGCTGCTAGCCGCAAATGAGGGGATCACTGCCAGACTGCAAGTGGTGCAGAACACGGCTGCCCGCCTTGTTCTCAATGCCCCGGCTCGTACTCCCTCTAAACCACTACTAAATAAACTCCACTGGCTCACAGTGAAACAGAGTGTTGTTTAAAACTTGTTGCATCATCCACAAGTGCATCACTGGTAATGGTCCTCATTACCTAACACAAAAATGTAGTCCTTACATCCCCTCAAGATCTCTGAAATCTGGAGATCGTGAATTGTTAGTTGTCCCCAGGTTCTGGAAGACAAGACAAGGGGGAAGGGCGCTATCGGTAGCAGGCCCGAAGTTTTGGAATGAACTTCCTTATGAACTCAGATCATGTAAGGAACTCTTTCCCTTTAGGAAAAAATTAAAAACTTTCCTGTTTAATTACTAGCTCTGGTTGGACAATTAATAAATTATAGGATAGGCTTTTTTGCTCTGAGATGCTGCCAATGGCGCGGAGATACTCCTTTGGTAGTCGATTCCCAGCGCGGTACAAGTGTGCAAATAAATAAATAAATGTGTAGTTGGAGACTTTTCGTAAAAAAGGAATCCTGGTATATGAGTCAATTTCAATTGCTTTAATAAGTTTTAGACTTCATGACCTTCTTGAATGATGTAGAGTTTCCGAGCAGCGCTGGCGCATCATAACAGAAAAGTGAAAGGCAGCTGGACTGTTTTTTCCTGCCTGCCTTTGTAGAGCTGGATATTTTTTCATGGGAGATTCATATGATGTCTGGCTACAGGTGTTTGGGAAGTTCAATATCATGTGGAACTGTTTTGCAATTGTTTTGAAAAGAAGAATTAGTTTGGTGATTGTTCTGTTCCTCTCCAACTAGGACTCGTATATCCAAAGCAGAGCAGATACTATGCAGAATATAGAGTCTACCATCGTAGAGCTGGGTTCCATCTTTCAGCAGCTGGCACACATGGTGAAGGAACAGGAAGAAACCATTCAGCGGTAAGATTACTTCAATCAAAAATTCTCCATGGCTCTTGCTTTTATCAGTTGTCAGGGTGCAGGTAACACAACTAAGATGGAGAGTAGTTTTACATTTGAGAGGATGGATTTGACTCCGTTCTCACCGGCTCTTGATGATGACTGGGAAGAGAGGTGGTTGGGTCCGTGTTCAAGCCTGGTGGTGGTATTTTCTTAAAGCCCCCTTCCTCTCTTATGCAAGTCCTCTTTTATGAATCTCTGTGATGCCTTTTCTTGGGCTTTAGATCAGTGAATGATTCCTGGATTGTATCCTGCATGGTTATAGTCATTTATCGCTTGTGTGTCCAAGGGTCACATTATTGAAGCATTTTCATCATATTATCCCCTCCATAATTTTACAAAAAAAATTCATAATAGACATTAGAAATATTGTTAATGACCACTACCCCCCTCCCCTCCCATGCTTGAGTATCTACATAAGCAAAACAACAATTAGAAAATAATAACACGGTACATGAAACCTGACTTTTTTTGTGTCCAAATTATAGTAAACATAATATGCATTTTCTTGATTAAATTGCAAACGGATTAAATTATATAATTATCCAACCGGATTCTGTATCCAACATGTCAGTGGGTCCCAAATTTTCAACCCAGTCTTTTGTTTCTTTCTACCTTTCTTTCGGTATATAGCCGTTTCTAGATTATATGTGGCCAAGAGTCTGGCCCGCCATTGTTCCAAAGCTGGAGGGTTGTGGTCTAGCCATGCTGAAGCCAAACATAATCTAAATACAGCAGCAGAAATAAAAATAAGCCCTTGCGTTTCCTTTGGCCGTGTATCTCCATCTAGACCAAGTATTAATTCTGCCGTCGTTATTTCGAATTGCATGTTAAAAATTTTGGATAGAAAGGTGGAAATTTCCCTACGTATTGTACCCAATGTGACACATGTTGCGAATATGTGTACGATATCTGCCTCGTGCTGCTTACAACGAGGGCATTCTGTGGCTCTGCCCGACCCCCATTTGGCGATCTTGTTCGGGGTATAATATAACTGGAAGAAAGTTTTATAATATTGGGCTTGGAGGTTGGCCGACATTAGCCATAATTGAAATGCCTTAAGTGATTTCTCACAGGTATCTTGTATCACGTCTAATTTTTCGTGCCAATTTGATATATATTTTGCGAGATCATCTGGTAGAGCAGATATGAGGTTGTTATATATACCACCAATTCTTATTGTATGGGTACCAATTATTGTGTCTAAGTAAATTTTTCTAAATTTGGCCGGGCCTCCCCCTTTCTTTATTAAGAAATCTCTAATTTGTAAAAATTGTAAAAAATCTGATTGGCTTAACCAAATTCTGATTTCAGTTCATCAAATGATTTGAATCCAATATTGGAGTAAAAGTTACCACACTGGGTGACCCCCGCCCTTTGCCACCTTATCATACACGTATCGTTAAATGTGTCTGGTAGATTGGTATTTGCCACTAGCATTGTGTAGTAAGAAAATCTCCCAATCCCACACAGCTTTCGAACGTTGTTCCAGGCTGAGTATACACCCCGTAGGGTTTTAAATCGTACTTTTTTGTATTAGCAATTGTAAGTTAATCGCCAGAGATGTACTCTTGTTTCATTACCTAATATTAAACCCTGTGGTGTCGGGATCGTTCCTTCGCATTCTGCACGGTTATACGAGGTCAGAAGTATTTTGCTATACTGTGTGATCGTGGCCCACCAATATATTTTAAAGTTCGGTAGTGAGAGGCCGCCTCTGTCTTTCGGGAGTGCAATATATCGGAGTGCTCTACGTGTTTTTTATAATTCCATATAAACTGTGAAAATAGGTTATCTATGTCATGGAATATTTGTGTTGTAAAATCTAAGCAAATGGTCCGGAAAAAATATAGAAATTTTGGGAGATATAGCATTTTGATGACATTGCATCTTCACACTAAAGTCAGATGAAGATTGTGAATTCTCCGGAGGTTTTTGCTTGTTTGGTTTATGAGGGGTTCCAGGTTAATTTTGACCAGATTGTCTAGGTCTGATGTTATTTTTACTCCTAGATATATGGCGTTGGTAACTACCCGATCATCAAGGTATGTGATCTTATTATTGACAACTATCTGGGTTTTTCCCTGATTAAGTTTGTATCCTGAGACCTCCTCGAATTGTTTGGCATCTTCTTCCATCGCTTTCACTGCTGCGTTAGGGTCTCCGGTAACTATTGCAATGTCGTCCGCATAGGCTAGCGTCTTAGTATTACCATTAATAGTTTTGATTGGTGATATTGCCAAGTTGGATTCTAGTTGGAGAATGAAAGGATTAATGAAGATAGCGAACAATAAGGGAGAGCACGGACAACCCTGTCTTGTCCCTCTGGTAATTTTAATGCTCACTGTCATCTTTCCGTTTATTGCGAAAACCGCTTCAGGGTTTGTGTATAACATACGGGTTGCTTTGATGAATCGGTTACCGATACCGCACTTCAATATTGCAGTCCACAGATATTGCCAGGAGACCCTATCGAAGGCCTTCTCTGCATCGAACAGTATTAGGGCCATAGGGTCTCCTGCCACTTCTGTAATGTCAAAGAGTGTGATGACCCTCTGAACGTGATCAGTGGTTGATCGGCCCGGAATGAAGCCGTGTTGTCGTGGGGAGGTAATTTTGTGTATATATTGCGCCAGTCTTGTTGCCAGTAATTTCGAGTATAATTTAGAGTCGCAGTTAATTAATGTGATGGGGCGATAGGATCCCAATTGTGCATGGTCTTTGGTTTTTTTGGGAAAACTACAATTTTAGCCCTGGCCCATGAGCCTGGTGGTTGCCCCCCATTAAAAATATGCGTCATTAAAGTTGTTAAAATTTCCTTCAATGGTTTATAACATTTTGTATAGAATTCGCCGGGGATCCCGTCCAGCCCGGCCGGCTCCAAGGGTCACATTACTAATGCACTCCATTTGGTCAACTAAATTATTTTTTGGCACCCAGTTCGATCAGCCTTCCTGCATTCGTTCTTCCATCTAGACTCCAAGAAAACCTGTGCAGCAACATCAAAGACACCAGGTCAGGAGTGGACTATCTGTGGTTGTCACTATCTCTCTCCAGACTTAATATATCTGGGAAGCCTACAGAGTTGCCTTGCTCCTGTGGTGTGATGAAATAAGGAAGGTCCATTTCCGGCTGAATAGCTAAGTTGCATTTGCCAGAAGGGAACTGATCAATGGGAATGTTGCCCAAAGTCTTGGATGAGTGAAAGACCTGCCTGAGGACAACTTAAGGAGTGGGGCTGCCCACAAGGCATGAGGTAGCCTAACTTTGTTAATTCATTATAGTTATTTGGATCTGCTCAGTCACTTCAAATATGGTGAATGGTGAGCACTGCCCCAGACCCATCCCATAGACACATTTTTAGACTAAAAACATCCCTTTATATGATGTAGCATGTAAAGTCTGTAAAATAGCAGCAGTGAATAAATATGTTTGTAACACCTTGGTATTTTTTATCATTTCAACACAGCCCAGTGTCCTCAAGCAACCCCCTGTAGACACATTGGACTGCAAATTTTATTTTGCGTAGTGTAAGGTCAGACACAGGGCACAACTTGCACTGAAGTCGGTAATAATAACTAGGTAACATAATCATATAAAGACAATTGCTCAAGTAGCACAGTCTGTTTCTTGTTTCTTTAATACAGTCCACCTGTGAATTAAATGACCGCGTAATACATACTTGAGATCAGATAACTACCTTAAGCTAGATCTAACATGAGATGAGTAGTCAATATATGTCTAGTGACATATGTATAAGGCATGGATTATGTCTAATACTACTTCCGTCACTTATTAACCCCTAGAAGCTTTATGAACGACCTACAGATATGAGAGCCGGCATCAACAGTATTTCTACCTGTTGGGACAAAAGCTGTTTTCTTGATTAAGACATGTAAGAGCTCTGCTTTGCTGTTGAGGAGGCACCCAAAAATTATCCCCTCTTAGTTAACCCTGTGTATGGACTGAAATTGGTGGCAGCTCAATTCTCAGTCTGGGGGTACAGGATTTTGTACCTGTATCTTTTTGGTGAATTACTTATCTACTCACTGAGGTAAAATGTATTGAAGTCTCCTTCACCTTGGGGCCCTTGGCTTTGGTGATATCTGGAACATGCATGGTAGATAACTCTGTGCTTGGTGGTGGTTTTGGGCAGATTTTGTATGTACGTTTGGTGTGTGTATTCATATTTGTAATGCAAATGGTGACGTATAATGCACAATGGAGATGGAGGAAAGTAAAGATCTTTATTGAAACCTACTCAATAGGGCAAAACTTTGACTGCAGTATCTTTTCACCAACTGCGTTCCACCTTTATAAACTGCCCCACTTTTGAGAATATTTGCCCATGGAATATACAAATGCACTTAAGATAATAAGATTCCAAACACAGAACAGAGCAATTCTTTACATGCTCTGTGTATAGGCTGCACAAGATGATATTGGGCCACAATACTTCTGCACTCAAACTAAATGACTTCTAATCCATGCTAACACATGATTCTCTTAGAGCAGAAAGATTGAGCAGGCAAGGCTTACTTCAGATGGGTGTGCGTGGTTAGAACTATGTCACAAAAATTACAGATAACACTTTCAGTTTCCAAACATGATAAAAGAACAAGTTACTTATCTTTGGCGATGCCTTATCTGGTAGAGACTACATCTAGCCGGCGATACCTTTTGAATTTCCCCCAGGTGTCAGACTGAAGCCAAAAGATTTTTCGTGATCAGTACCCCTGTGCGACGGTAGGTAGCGTTGATCGACTCCCTGCACTTCGGCGGTGTCATATACTAGGCATCCTGACGTCAGTTACTTTTCACAAGTTTCTACCCCAGAAGCGCGGACCTATGAAGAACACTTACCACAAGTGTGTAAAACTAGGGTCCTGAAAAGGCTCAACCTTGTCCCGTAAACCGCAGATTGCACAGATGGCAGGCAGGACGGAAATGTGAAAAACCCGCCTATGACCAGCCCGCTAAACCTACATTCCGGGGTCCAATGACATATACTATCCTCTATTACCCCTTTGTTCATTGTACAAACTATCAACTTTGTAAAAGTTATGCCATTATTAAGAGACCTGAGAGTGACCGCGACCCTCAAAAGGCAAACTGAAGAAGCTCAAATGGAACAGCACTCTGACTGCAATCTCTTTGCTCATCTTTTAAAAATGAGCATCCCAATTCCTGTAATGGTGTCGACTTAATGAACACCTGGCAGTAAACATTAGATTCCCTACTGTCTGTTCTGAAGACAGTTATCAACTGTACGACGAAATATGCAGCATTCGTCTGTTATCCAACAACTAAGCAAGGCAAAAAGGGACTATCGTAAGACACTGCAACACTCTTGAAGTAAAACAGGGCAGCCAAGAAAACACCTGCGCCAAATTGTTACCCGCCATCTCGTCTAGAAATGAAATAGCCTTTTGGACATTGGTCGGTAACGGCTCAGGGTCATATCAGCAGCCGGGTGACCTGTTTAGATCAAATGACAAGTGGGAAACACATATCAAGTCCCTATATAAATCAGTTATCATCGACTCATTCAAATCTCCACAAGACTTTACAACATATCCTAACATCACTAAGGAGGAAACACTAAAATTAATAAGCTCTCGCTCTTCTAAAGTGGCCAGCCCAAACGGCATATCAATAGATCTGGTCAAATGTAGATGTTTCCTTTTGGAGTACACTTCTGGAACAGCTGTTTTTTCATGTAATCAAGCCTGGGCAACCTCCATCCTCTTAGAAAGGAGCAGTAGCTCATCCAATTTACAAGAGGAGCCCTAAGCAAGACCCAACCAGCTACAGATTATTATCACTCTTAGACCTTGAAGGAAAGCTATTTGCCTAGCACCTTTTAAATGAACTCAAGAAGTGGGCCGAGGGGCAGCTGTTAATACCTTTCGCACAAACTGGATTCTGCACTGGTTGTTCTACAGTGGACATTACAGCACTGACTTTACTTGCAAAAAATCACTAACCAAGAAATAGTTATATGCCTGTTTTGTGGATAACTCCATGGCATTCGACAAAGTAAATCAGTAACGGTTATGGGCTAAGCTCATGCATGAAGTTGAAAATCGATCCTGGTTTGTTGCATTTTCTGTTGAACTGCATGCTGACACATGGCTGCAGTTAAAGTTATCCACCGACAATACCTTGACTCCTAAATTCCACACTGAGTGGCCTCAAACAAGGCTGTATTCTGGCCCCATTATTTTCCTTGTATAACGTCTGTTTAACTTGAGTCACTTGAGTCAGAACAGGGCTCTCCCCCCAAAATGGCTACATCATCAATTACACCACTTGAACAAATTCAACTGGAAGAACAGACTAATCGCTAACCAGTCAAAAACTAAGATAGTTACTTTTGAAAAGAAATATAAGCTAGCGGGGTGGACTCTAGTAAATGCTAAGATCTATATTGTCAAACAATATGAATTTCTTGGGGTGACAGTTGACAGTAAAATATCATGGTCTAACCACCTAGCCATCCGAAAGCTCAAGTCATCCCTCATCACTAAATATATCATAAGATTTGCAAATGTGTTTTGCGGGAAAGCAATCAAGCCATCATTGTAAACCTACAACTTATTCCGTATCCGCTATATACATCTCCTGTGCTAAATTAAAAGACTATTGCCAGTCTTGAAAAAAGTTATGCAACATGTATGTAATCTTCATCTCCGCACAGCTACCGCTCATTGTGTCATCAGGCTAGAATTAAATATAAAATCTTTAACATCACTTCATTACAGAAGCACCGTGAATTACTTTTGTGACTGTGCAAGAGTGGATCCACCATCATAAAAATTCTTAATCCATCGGGAAGCAAGAAAAACTACAGACAAGAACTTGGAGGTGCATGCCTTGCCTTCAAATCTAGAAATCTACAAACTACCCGACATAAAGGCACTGACACAGTTAAATTGACTGTCCCAGATAAATCTATTCCGTGGAACTTTCTCTCTTAGACAGAGAGACTGACTTGGCTCAGGACAAACAACATAAGGGCATGGACTTAGCCTTTGATAAAAATTTCTCTGCAGAGGCAAGAGTATCTCAGGTCAAATTTGCCTGGGTATGATGAAACGAAATTTTTAAGGTTCATATTGTTTTATGTCCCGATCTCTGAATTAGAGGGGAAATGGTACTCCGTATTCAAAGACAATACCGTCTGTCGACGTTGTGGCCACACAACTTAATACCTTTTGCACATTCTATGTATTTGCCCCAAACTCTTGTATTTAATGAAAAAGTAATTGTGATTTGTGACCTATTTTAATAAGGCCAAATTGCAGGGAACTGTGGAGGCAGTTAGATGCTGTTTTAGTGTTGGGGAAGAAATTACTAGGCAAGGCTTACACAGCATTAGCATTATTATTTCAGCACTTATTCTATACCCTAATTTGATTATATCTGTATCGAGGCTCACACATGTTGCTTTTACACATAGATTTTAAATGACATGTTTTTGCACATTTTTGTGTATTTACACTAAATCGCAGGTTCAAGAAAAAAAATCTCCCTTAGATTCCTTAACCCCTTCCATGCTGATGACGAGCTCAGCTCGTCATCAGCGTTACCTACTGTGTGCTGATGACGAGCTGAGCTCGTCATGTAGCGCGGTAATTCGCAAATTGCCACATACCGCGGGAAAAACGGCCGCACGCATGCAGTTAAGGGCCAAGTAAGATCTACTGTAGAGGCTGCTCGAGACCGTAATAGTGCCACGAACAACATTCCAATAAAAAAGCTAACGAGATTATTGGGCTAGACTTATAAAGCTTTAATTTTGTAATTCATGTTAATTATTTTAAACTCTGTTTTGATTACATATAAATGTAAACCTATTGCGTTGATACATTAATTACAAAGCATATGTCTCTGCCACATTGTTGATTTGTGACCCCTGGTAACCCTAATCCCATGAGGAGTGTAGTCCATGGGTGCCCTCTCTCCTTGGGACAGAAACAAAGATGAGCATCACCACTCTGTCAGTGGCACTGTGCTGTGTCTTCCCCCTTACAATCTCCCACCTAACTAGACCAGCCGGGCCTGGGAGTCAACCGGGCAGTGCTGGAGTGAGCTCTCTGCGTTGCACCAACCTAAAACACACACTGGGTGCCCCAGGGCAAGAGTAACCCGCCTCTTTAAAAAAAAAAAAAAAAAATAATAATAATAAAATTGATAAATCTGGCAGAGCAAGGCCACAATAAAAATTTAAAAAAAACACTGCGGGCAGAAGATCACTCCATAATTTAGGCCGAAAGCTGTGCGAAGGAACACCCTATAAGCCCGTGCTAGGGGCCAGCAATATGCATTCATTTTTGTGGAAAGGCCAAGAGTACCACCAACATGTTCAGGAAGTGTTTGGGGGTTGGTATATGGAATACCTCTCGGTGCAGAGTGGCTCTTATGAAGCTGTACCTCCCAACGGGGCGGAGAGGGCTTTCGGTGCCGAAACTGGAACACTATCACCTTGCATCCCAGTTGCAGTGGGTGGCCCGGTAGGCAGAAGATAGCCCCTCTTGGACACTGGAGGGGGTTCCCATGACAATACACACCGTTCTAGCTGTTTTTCATTCCTGCCACAGGCATAATAAACCTCTTCCATTGCTACCACAAGTAGCTTATAGATGCTACCTCTGATGGGGCTGCCCAGGGGTACAGGTTATACCACCCCTACTGACTTGGTGGAATGGCATGGGGCGGGAATACACTCACTTGGGGATTTATATAATGATGGACTGATCCCTTTCAACACTCTGACGCAGGAGGAGCGTATACTTCTGGGACACTTTCTTCAACACACTTCCTGGATCAGGGTACTATGCGGCCAATGGGGTGATATTTCGCAGGAACCTAAAAAAAACCCTGATAATTCAGTACATTCACGTAATGGGGAACGGTAGTCACATCATTTGTTGGTGTGCGTATGCCCTGCGGCAGCATACCGCAATAGACCTAGTCCCACTGCAGGAAAAATTGGAACAGGATATGGATCGTTCATTCACGGAGGTAGAATGGAATATTGTATTCGAGAGTCCTACACCAGTCCCGTGGAATGCGAGGTTCCAATTGATACAATATTGTATAGTCCATCGCGCATATCTCAAGACGGAGAAAATCAATAGTTATTTCCATAGACTAGACTCACATTGTTCTCGGTGCGCTCTCTTGAATGCGGACTTTGTACATATGCTCTGGTCCTGCCATAAGCTTCAACAATTTTGGGATACAGTGATTGAGCACCTGGTGCGGTACACTGATGGGCAACATCCTTGCTCCTGGGAGTCATGTTTATTGGGACTGTTTTCCCAGGGGAATAGGTTTATTGATCTCGGCTATTCGGTGGCTAAAAGGCTCGCCATGTGGCGTTGGAAGGCAGGAGAGCCTCCTGCCTTTTTGGCATGGGCCCTCTCAGTGCTGAACTGGGCCACAGCCGAGGGTACGCCCCTCAGGAGAGAGGATACTTTGGGTCTGCGGAAGTTTCCGCTATCGGAAAGCTGGGGCGCAATTCTCACGACACTGCTGCTCAAAGTACAACTACACCCTGACAGCTTATCCACGCGGCAGGATGGACAAGGAGTGGGTTGGGGTTGGACAAGGGATGAGCGCAGGATGGGACGGCTAATGGCATACTAGTGGTATTTCAGTGGAAAGGGATAAGATCTTGACCAGGGATAAATATTGTATATGCCACTGTACATATGTGCTCTGTATGTACATGGGGGATGCCTTTGTTTAATGATATAACCTGTGGAAGTCTAAGTTGTTTAACTATATATATTGATCTACGAATTACACTTGAGAGAATGCAATGACAGCGTGATAAAGGATGCAAAGAACGGAGGATACTGTAGAGTTAATGCAATGGGGAGGACGAAGGCGATTGTTTAGTATCACCTTATACGTTACAATCTCTGTTTTTGGATGTGCTAATCTGTGGACTGTGCTGCTTTACTTGACTAAAGTTGATTGCAGATTTGATATGCGTGTAATGTACATGGCAAAAAAGTATAATGCTATATCTCATTATGGATAATATAAAATAACAATAAAAAGATCAAACAAAAATGACTATGGCCATATTAACAATAACTTGTTATAATGCTTGTCATGATAATGAAACTATTTTATTGGCAAATACAACATTTGCAGTAAACATTCTGTGTTTTAATGAAGGTCACTGGCATGTTTTGAAACGTTTTATTGACAAACCAGAGATTAACAGTGAGTCATGACTGGCCTTAAAGAAGGTCAGTTGTAAGATGGCAATCAATCAATCACAATTTGTAGAGCGCACTACTTACCCACGAGGGTCTCAAGGCGCTGGGGAAAAAAGGAGGGGGTGCTGATACTGGTCGAACAGCCAGGTCTTGAGTAGCCTGCTGAAGGTCAGCAGGTCGTGGGTCTGTCTTAGTGAGTGGAAGGGTGTTCCAGGTCTTGGCGGCGAGGTGCGAGAAGGATCTGCCGCAGGTGGTCGTTCTTTGGATGCGCGGGACTGTGGCGAGAGAGAGGTCGGCGTAGCGGAGCTGGCGGTTAGGGACGTAGAAGAGGAGTCTTCTGTTGAGGTAGGCAGGGCCGGTTTTGTGGAGTGCCTTGTGTGCGTGGATGAGGAGTTTGAAAGAGATTCTCCTGTCGACGGGGAGCCAGTGCAGGTTTCTCAGGTGGGGGGTGATGTGGGGTGATGTGGCTGTGGCGTGGTATGTCGAGGATGAGGCGTGCAGAGGCGTTTTGGATGCGTTGCTGTCGTTTGATGAGCTTGGCCGGGGCTCCCGCGTAGCGGGCGTATCCATAGTCTAGTCTGCTGCTGACGAGGGCCTGGGTGACTGTTCTTCTTGTATCTGTCGGGATCCACCTGTTAATTTCACTGCTAATGTCAGACCCCTTAAAATGACTCCTCTTTGATTACTTTTTAGGTCTTGCCTGATCCAGTGCATGCGCTGCTCTAGCGAGACTTTTAGTAAGTGGGCTTAAAAAAACCGACCACACGCTTTTTGTGTGGCCTAAAGCGTGCGGTTATGCGCACAGGCGCCATCTGGCTTTCCTCTCGCACAGGCGCCATCTGGCTTTCCTCTCTTGTTCTCTTTATTTATCTTGGTTTCAATCGCGGCACTCGTGCTTTAACTGTAAAGATCTTAAGCTAGAGCGCGGTGCCACGATTGCTCAAAAAGTAAAGAAATGTCTTTACTTTTGAACCATTCGCGGCACCCGCTTTAGCTTAAGATCTGTACAATTAAAGCGCGAGTGCGGTGATAAAACAAACGTAAATAAATAGAAAAAAGTGTCCGCCACATATTTATATGCTTACGTCTGGTGCACTTGTTTCCTCTTTATTGTTAAACCAACACGAACAACAGACTGAAGACTGCTCGTGCTCCTCGCAGACTTCTTCTCACCTTCCACTATAGCAGGTTAGGGTGCTAATTAAACATTCGGCTTGCTGCCCCACATAAACGTTTCTTCACGACCTGCTAAACATTTGCCGCTTCGCAGCTTGCTTCCCTAAGTGCGTTGAGAACCGACTTGGAGGCTGTGTTCCGCTTAACACCATACCGCTTGAGGAAGCCACGTCAGCGCTGATATCGCAAGCCCCGGGGTGCATATCAATAAATACGGTCCTGTAATGACTCACACTCGACCGTCCACAGTTAAAGTTGGGAACAAACAAGTATCGGCTGCATTAACGCTCCAACATAACACCCACTCATCAATAGCAGAAAACAAGCATTGGCAGCAACAGGGCTTCCATTAAAATTCATTACCAAAATGTCTACACCTCGTCGGCTCTATTAATGCAGGGTCCCCCAAGCGAGTACAATAACCGCCAACAAGAACATGCCCTGTGCTCTTCGACGCTGTAAACCTCCTCGATCAGCACTTCATGTGAATCGGGCTGGCAGCAGTCGATTTTTTTTTTTTATATCCCATCGATCTTCGCCTCTGAAAAGTCATCCCTCAAGAAGACACAGTACCAAGATGTTGATTGAGGGAAGAGCTTTATCGGGTAAGATGTAGGAAACCAGCCCAGAGACCGGCACCCACCAATTGACCCTGTTCACATGAACAGGAGCCAACATTCCAACCCTTCTTTATTACATCACAACCCCCACTACATTTCAAAAAGTACATAGATGCAAAAGTGCTAGCTCAACATCCTGTGATCCTGGGCATATCATTTAATCTCCCCCTGGCTAAAACAAAATAAAAAAAGTCTTACCTGGTGTAATGTAGATGTGCTGATGTAAAGCGCTCCAATACCTTCAGGGAACATGTGTCATTAGTGGTTAGCTTGGTGAAGCATGTGTTGATTTCCTCCTTACACGTGTGTTCTAACTAAATGTTGTGGGCGTCATGAGGCGTTTGTACTGTGGAAGCGTCATGACACATTTTTTTTCTCTTTATACTTTTAACTGATGCTCTAAAGCATCACCAGAAAGCACTGGCACCGCCAATATCTCCCTAAGGCAAGACTATTGTCTTTGTCAATGCATGATTTAACTATATTTCAGTACTATTCACACTTTTATCTAAGTGTAATAGTTATTTATCATTGTATCTTCATTGAGAAGTTTTTGTTAGTGTCTATGAATGTTTGTAATTCATTAAACCAAATGTACATTTCTAATGCATTCAAGGTTTATTCAGTGTAAAACTTATTTGACATTGGTTAGAGTAATGTAAACTAATTTCGGCACAGTTCTATGCTCTTCAAATAGCTAAGAGTACTCCATTGAGTACCGCATAGATATATTTATGTCCTAGAATAATCTGAGCGTACTTCATACTGGCTTTGGAAGCATGTGCCTTATGTTAAACAAGCATTTGCATAGCCAATAGGTCTTGCCTTTGGGGCCTTATAAGTATTTAGTTATACAGCACAATATCCTTGGTGCAACATCAACTGTTGCATGACTAAACACTTATAAGGTCCTATAGGTGAGACCTATAGTCTATGCCAATGCTTGTTTGAAATAGCTAGCTACAGTTGGCTCCACCTATTAGACATCCAAGAATCCAAATTGCACAAATCGGAACGTTCTTCTATTCTCATTACGTTTTTTATGACTTGTGATTCTCACAAATGTAAGTATTTATTGAGTTTTGATTAGCATTTGGCACAATCAACAAAATAGTGCACAATGCATTTTACAAGTGATGTGACAGATATAATGCTTTGCACCAGCCTTTTCCATGCTCTTGGTTTCTGTAATCAGAGATACAGAATTACAGATTCATTGAGTCCCCGATTATCCAACCTTGAATTTAATTTGTCAGAAAAGGCTGAGCCACAAACGAAGGCGATCGATATTTAGCTTGTAAAGCTGTTTCGTATTGTGTAATGTATGAAATTTCCAACTGAATGTGTTATCAATATATATTCCTAAGTATGGGTATTTATTTACTTTCCCAATTCTTGTGTTGTCAGTATTCTAAGTGTTTCAGCACACTGAAATATTTTTTTGTTTTATTAAGATTATCCAAAAGGAAATTCTTACTATCACATTATTAAATAGCAGTCAATAACCTCATGTAATCAAATCTGTGTCAAAGCTAATTTCGTAGGGATTAAATTAATGCCCTTATAATGAGTGGGGAAAATGTGCAATAAAAAAAAAAAGAAGTGGAACAAAAGGCAGCCCTGTTTTAAGATTTGTTATCGTTTTTGTAGGATTACTTTACCATAATCCATGGTGCTGACTGAGGCTCCAAATTTAGGTATGACAAAGCCAAATCTAAGCCCTACATTTTTAGGTCTCGGCTAGCCGCGCGAAGCGCGTCTCCGCCGAGCCCCTTTTGTCGGCATGTGTGCTTCCCAGGAGACAGTCCTGGCCGCGCGCATCGCCTTGGAGGCGATTTGAAAGTGACACGCGAACGAGCGCTGCGGCCAGGCGCTGTCGCCTGGGAAGCACACACGCATGCACATACACACACAAGCGGCCACATACATACAGAGAGACCCCCCCCCCCCCCCCCCCCCATACACACACGCGCATACAAGCTGCATTCATGGGTCGGTCCCAAGCACCCTTCTCTCCCTGCTCCCCGAACACCAGCCCAGCTCCCTCCCAAGCTCCGGCTGCGGCTTTACCTTTGCAGCGGCGCCGAGCCGGATGCGCGCTCAGATCTGAAGGAACAGATCCCACGGAAATGGAACCGGGAGAGCGAGCTCCGCCGGGAGGCTCACATCGAGAGGCGCGGGGAGTGGGGCAGCTGCAGTGCGCTTCCACCGACTGCAGGGGGGGTGCCACCGAGCGCCTTCCCGAGGAAAGCGGTGGGAGGCAGGGGCCGAGCTTGCGGGAGGAGGTAAGGAGAGGAGGGAGGAGAAACGAGAGCGCGCTCGAGGGCCTGACTGACAGAAGCACGAGGAGGCAGGACTTCTCACGAAAAACAGAATTGAGCTCTAGTTGACACCCCCGGGGTACCCAAGAGTTGTCGGCGTGAAGGAGTAGAAACGTCTCGCCCTGTGGGTATTAGTACTATGATCGATTCGCCCCAGGTAGCAGGGGGCTCAGAACACACAGCTGCAGGATTTCCAACCACATGGCTCTTCGGTTAAAACAAGCATTAGCAAAAGCACTGGTTAGAAAGTCCTGCCCTTCGCTGCTACAAGATGGAAATACCCAGCAGTTATTTCTGTTACACAAAACCAGCCCTGGTCCGTGTGCCAATCTGCTGTATCTGCAGAAAACATCCCTTTCGAAAGCCCCATCTGCTTATACATAGGAGTAAAATAATAAAAATGCCTTCAAAAGTGCAGTGCTTAATAAACTTGGGATAAAGCAATCAATATTCAGCTGACTAACATAGTTCTTTATTTCATGTAGGCTATTTGCAGGGTGCCACGTGAAGGAGGAGGGGTAGTTTACTAACTGTGGGTCACTGGACATGTTTAGCATGTGTGACATCGAGCAGCAGGTGACAGCAGCCCACACACCGGTTCAGCTGCACATAAGCTGTTGGAGACAATGACTTTACTTTCAAATGGGTCGTAGATGGGCTGGATAAGAGGACTGAACAAGAAATAAGATTCCTCCTTGGTAATAATCCGGGTTGGAGGGGGGGGGGGGTTCTCAGGTCACATGCATAAATCAAAAGGAGGATCCATTCAGCCTTTGTCTTTCCAATATCAATAATCTGAGTAACCTAAACAGGATAACAACATCAGTTTTGTGCAGCACTTAGAAGCTGAGAAAGGTTGTTTTTATGATCTGTACAAAAATATAAGAGTTAAAAAACGTTTAGTTTATCATAACTTGATTTTTTTATTTTTATTAAAAGGGCAACTCGCCCAACTTGCAGTAGGATCTACCCCAGAACCAGTCACATATCAGCAACCCAACTGCTTTTTTGTCATCAGTGCCCCATAGTCCAAATCACCCTAGATTAAAAGAGGCCGCAAGTAATGGCCGCTGGACAGTGGTCCAGCCCTATTTACGATTAAGTAACCTATTGAATCACAAATTGGGTTTGCAATTCGGTATTTGGAAGGGGCGTGTTCATGGTGTCCCTCTCCTAAACCAAATCATAGTGGTATGTGTGAATGTTTTGTGACTCAAATGTGGTCGCCAAACATTTGCAATTTACCGCCAATTTTAGATTGGTTTTAACCCATTCACAAATGGGAAGGGGTCCTCATGGGACCACTTCCCCTTGTTGAATGTTTATAAAAGCATTTTTTAAGAGCAGGCTGTGGTCCCAAAGACCACAAGAAAAGACCAAAAGAAAATATGAAAGAAAACTATATATATTATATTTTTTTTATTTTTTTTTAAACTCCTCCCGTTTTTCTTAAGAAAACTGGCTGCATGAAAAAAAAGAATGCTTTATTTAAAAGCAATCTGGCATGGTGGTCTGCTCATTTATATTCATGAGGTATGTCGTCAATTTGTGACCCACTGGGAATTGCAAATGAAACTCAAGAGTTTCATACATTTGAAATAGCTATTTCCTAATTGCGATTCACAGGAAATCACAATTAGAAAATCGCTATTTTAGAGTTCCTACATGTGGTCGCTAGACTCCGGTTTCAGCTACAGCGAGACATATATTGCTACTGACTTGACCTATTTAGTCCCGGTCATGCCCTGACACAGCCCTCTGAAGTGTACCAGGCTAAGCTCAGAAGCAATCCACCTTTCTAGAATATACTTTTAATTCTAAATTTGGGTTTACCTATCAGAAATGGATATAGTTCTGGAAAAGAGATGTACTCTCACTTCACTTTTAAAAGGTTTTCAAAGAGGTCTTACTAGATTTGAGAGAGTTAAGGACGGATGGCGGTCCACCAGGAAGGTTGTGTGGATTTTTAGCCCAGGCAAAATGTTATTGTTTTCTCTGGTACACTCCACTACACAAGAAAAAGTAACTTTGTGCTGTCATTTTCATATTAGAAGGCTCTTTGTCTTTCACGCACATTACATTTCTAAAAACACATTTTGAGCTTTTACTACAGTGGAAAAAAACAGTGATTAGGCTCTCCTACACAGAAGTTACAGAACACAAAGGCGAGCATAATATTGTGGTGTCCTGGTGATCTTGCATACTTTGTGTTCCAAAAGACAACTTTTTAGAGCTTGTGCGTTATGCGACGCCACCACTAAACTTCTTCATCCAGCACCGTGAGCTTTTAATTTATTTTACCGAAACATCCTTCAATTGAAGAAACATATGGTCGTATTTTGGGATCTGTTGCTTAAACAGAAGAGTTTTTTGGTCAGGGATTGTTTCAGGTGCTCAGCTAATCTACGCAATCTGGTACAATTCAACAGAACAATAAAAGTATGGTGCAAACTAGACATGGGGATAAGCCCTATAACCCCTTAATCAAGTGTGGGAAACCCCACACAGAACAAACAGAAAGAAAACGCCCACACAGAACAAACAGAAAGAAAACGCCTAGGCACACATATGAGAGAATCAAGTCAATGAGAACAATAGTGTAAAGAGGAGCAAATAAATCTTGTCCAGATGGAAGGAACAGTCTTGTAGTGATGTAAGAAGTTCAATCTTTTAATTCCTTGTCAAAATAAATGCACATAGAACAATCCAGCCGACACGTGTTTCGTCGCTTTAAGGAGAATTGCTCCGCGACTGCTGCAGGGCTGTGAAACAAAAAATCGGTCCGGGTAATCGCTTAGCCAGTGATAATTCCAACCCGGCTGGGCTGACGCAATCAAGGTAAAAGACTTTGGATAATCAGTGTTACAAATGATTGCAGAAATTATACTGCTGAATGGTCGATCGTGCGAAGTATCTGGTCTTGTGCTAATCTTGTAGCAAATCACTAAGTCGTGGGGAGTCTTCAAAGTCGCAAATCTTTTGCATTTAGTTTTCAAGTGCAGTGTCCATTCTTAGTATCGTAAGCCAATACGTAGCGCCCACGACGAGTCACTCCGATCCAGGTAGCAGACCATTCAGCAGTATCATTTCTGCAATTATTTGTAACACTGATTATCCGGAGTCTTTATTTTGACAAGGAATTAAAAGATTGAACTTCCTACTCACATCACTATAAGACTGTTCCTTTCATCTGGACAAGATTTTTTTGCTCCTACACTATTGTTCACATTGACTTGATTCTCTCATATGTGTGCCTAGGCGTTTGCTTTGTGTTTTGGGATCTGACTGTTACTCAAACAGAAGTCCACCCCGCCATCATTCTCATCAAGCATTGACAAAGCCAATAGGTTTCCCTTCTGAGAGCTACTGGCTTTGGCAGTGTTTTGTCCCATGCTGTACAGCAGCACAGATGCTTTGCAGTGTGGATAAAAATAATTTTAAAAACACAGATGCAGCCAGGCCTAATGAGTTTTTGTTTTTAAGTGCATTAATGCTGGACGCATTTCAGTCCCTTTTTATTTTATTTTTAGTCATGCTGCACAGCAGCCACACTAATATACAGCATGGCTACAAATCATTGACTAAGTCCGCTATGCCCATGCTGTACAGCATGAATAAAAGACAATGGCAGAGCCAGTAGTTTCAAAGGCGAGATCTATTGGCTTTGCCTGTTTATACGCTCCTTCTACTAGTCTTATGCTTATCTTTCTTTATTTCATATCATCCTAAGTAGAAGATTTAAATACTTCATTAGGGCTTGTTTAAAACTCTGAAACACTGTATGCGTTAGATTAGCCTTTTTTAAGGAAACAACCTTTAATTTTAGGATATATTTGGCTTAGAATCATTCTGCTTCAAGAGATTAACCTTAAGAGAAAATATGTCCAAGCTTTGAGAAAAGAACCTGAACGTCTTCCCTACACTATAATTCTTATATCAGTTTAATGAATCTCCTTTTTTAAAATTTGATTGGCTAGCTTTCTAACCTTGACGTTTACACTTACCAGTTATCCACAGTCAGAAAAGTTACAAAGCTTCACATTTGATGAAGCACTAAAGGCGGTGGTCACTATTACCTTGGTAAAATAATCTGTAACCTGAAAACGTCCGTCATGAATCTGGTGTGATTGAGCATTATATTCAGGTTATAGGATTATGGGTGAACTGTGCACAGCACTTTTTTTTTGTCGCGCGCACAACAGTTTTTTTTTATTTTTATTATTTCATTTCGCGGCCATTGCTTGTTTTTGTTTCTGCCGCTCCTCGCCACTCGCGGGTGCAGAAGGCTTGTTTAATCAGGCAGCAGAATGTAAACTTGAAGATGAGGAAAAAAGCAATTGAGTCCTTTTCCTTGCGCTACCTTAAAGTATATCCCTATCAGTACTGCAGTCCTCCTGGCCCCTTGCTGAGGAGGCCATCTTTCTGTACTGGGTTAGGTCAGAAATCTTGCATGGTAACATGTGCAACCCTGTTAGTGCCAATACTATGTCCCAATTTGCCTACTGCACTCTCCCACCCCACCGTTCTTGGATGTGATCGGAAAGGACACCGCAAGAAAGGTTTTATGCTCACTGACCCACCTGTTTTATTCACACTCCTGCTACTAGTCACTGACTTATGGATTCCTTCAGATTTCATACATTAGAAGGTAATTTGTGTCTGTTTTGCTTGGAGGTCTTCGCTATATCCTCTTTTTGTGAATTCTTTCACTGGGAGTAGAAATTATTGCACTTAACAGATTTTTTCAGATATATGGAACTGCACCGATCGAAGGCAGAAGGTTGATCCCTGTAATCTATTACGTCTGGGTAGAGTGTCCTATCGAAGGAACTTGTTGCACATCTTACTCTGAAGAACACTGCACCCGAACCCAGAGTTGCTCAGCGTGGCTCTTTTGCCAGCTGTTCCAGACCTTCATGGTTTTCTTAATGCTAGGAAATGTTTCAGGTTCAGTTTGTTGTCATGCTTGTGTACAGCTTGAGCATGTCATGAAAGAGGTTGCCTCTACTCTTCCGCAGTTCTTACCATGTTTTGTTTAGACCCTTTCAGTCCTGGCAAGGACTTCACATATAAAGTACATCACATACCATTGCTGCATTTTCCAAATGTGAGCGATTCTCCTTTTGGAAAAGTCGTTGCCTTCAAGGCATTAATCTCTTCAGCAACATTTCTGGTGCATTGAGCTTTAGAGCTCTCGGGCCAGGGATCACGATTGACCTCAGCACCAGGCCTTTGTAAGTAAAGGTAGGTCACGCGGAATACTGATTTGACAGTCTCTTGCTCCCTCAGTGCAACCAGACAAAAGCTGAAGGCTGTACGTGTGGGCCATTCTAGCCCTAGTCCTGAATCATCTGGTCCTTGCTTGCAGGGCTGAGTCCACAGTGGTGTGTAGGACTGGAGGAGATCCGGATTGTAAGACAGCCCCTTCGCACACTACCTGCTAATGATGGCAGGCACTGGGTAGAGTACTCTGGCAACAGTAAGCGGTACACAGCTTGATGGTTATAATACTGGTTATTCCTAGTGTTCCTGTCAATATCAACATAGTGAGTTCCATGCTGATAACTGGCGGTATTGGAAACTACTTTAAAATCTGTTAAAATACAAAATGGTATATATTTGAGCCTGCTTCTTCACCCAGTTAGTTCCTCCTGTTCCGAATTGGATTTGTCAGTGCTATTTCTCTATTGTTCTTTTATTCATTGAGCCAGATGCTAATTCCAGGCTTCAAGCTTGAAATCTTGGTCAGAATAAAACATTAACATGCTATGTCGTTAAACCGGAGCCCCTAAAGGAGCTCTTATTTTTTTCTTTCCTTCTTAAAGACAGGCCAGTTCAAATTTACCTTCACCTCCCTGCCATGAATTGTTACAGCATGTGCTAGTTTGTGAGCGACCTTCAGATCTCTGTTCTATTTATCCCCCATTTTTTATTAAACTATATTATTCAGGTTTTCAGTCATAAAAAAAATCGCACAAAATCAATATCGCTGACATTACGTCAGCATGGTATACACGAGAATGGCGCACCAACAGTTTTGATCAGCTACAACAGGAAGATGTGGACAGGTCCACAGTCTAATATCATAAGTTATAACTGAGCACCAACAGAGTTGCAATGGCAGTGCTTATGGTGTATTGCTGTGTAAGCAAAAAAGAGCGTACAACATTACTAAACAATGACCAGCCTATTTAAATTATACAACTATAGGAAAATGAAAGCTAATCACCATATCAAAGTCCCGGTGTCACTTAGCAGGGGAGTCCCACAACAAGTAAAAGACCCCGCCCCCTCCGACATTGGGCTTGGCGCAGAAGCCATTGGGACCTTATAAGTGTTTAGCCATGCAACAGTTAATGTTGTTGCACCAAGGATATTATGCTGGATAACTAAACACTTATAAGGCCCCAAAGACGAGACCTATTGACTATGCCAATGCTTGTTAAATCTCCCTCTGAGTCAGTTATAACCCTGCTCATCAAACCACTGCGAGAGAAAAAGCCCAATAGCACATGGTTGCTTGTACACCACACTACCAAGGCACATTATTATAAACTTCTCAATTATCTTATTTTAATTAGCCTCTCTAATTGTATTGGTATTAATGTACACTGCATTATTTTCTATAACAAAGGTCTCGATCTTGTTATACTTGGTAGTTCTTTATGTTAATTTTTCTTAACATCACCTGAGAATGCGGAGTACGAAATTAAGATTGCATATGTATTTACTAGGTAAAACCAAGGACTCTTTCGAGGTTGTACATCCCTGTAGCCCTGTTAAAGAAAATATAACTGATTTGATCATTAAATATGTGCAACATCAAACTACAGCAGGACACAATAAAATGGCCAGATCATTACATCATCAAAATCAAATATTTTTAGAATACATGGAATTGGTCTAACCAGACATAAACAGAGTTGAGCTAATGTGTGACAGTGACGGAACAGTTACCAATAACTTAGTTACAAGCCTATGCACACGTGTTTTTAAATAATAAACCCTGGCATTGAATGTGTACCCAAGGCTACCACTCAGAGGAATATGGTTCCAGGCTGGATGACTCTGGGGAAAGAGCTGAACTGGAAGAGACCTCATGGAATGGTAAAAGCCATTTTGGAATGAGGGACCATCTACTACTCTCAAAGAACAGCTATATTGAAATTAAAGGTTGTTTATCTTGACAATCTTCAAGTGGGCAACCAATATATAGGTAAGGAGTGTCTGTGAGCACTTTGCAATGAGACAAAGCCACGCCCCTTCCCCCAACGCATAGTAAGACTTGCCAGTAATCACAGGTAAACTGTGCTTTCATTTACAATACGGAGTTTATAACCAAAGGCAGTCACTGGAAAGCTGAAGTGTAGTATGGTATCGGACTGATTACAGTATGTTGTAGGAAGACCGCATAAGCATGGAGGGAGACCATTCTTTCAAGGAATAGACAGAAGGGCAAGGTAGATGGGAGATACTTTTTCATATTTATAGGAGGCACGCACAAGCAAGATGTCCTACTTGTAGAAATATGTTGATCAATTAAATGAATGAGTTGTGCTTTTAGAGGGAAATACCACCTACAAGGAGGAATGCATCAGTGATGATGTTCAGAAGGGGGTGTATCGTTAGTAAAACATGCTGAAGTTAAAAACCAGATTAAAGCATGATTAAAAAAAAATAAAGTAGTGGGGTGGGTATATTTGAGTACAAGAATATTTTTTCAGTGTAACATTGCAATGTGAACAAAGAAGCAATTAAATCAGATGCATGTACTACTAATGCTGTTTCTTTTCTTGGGCACCTGATACCGTCACTAGCACGTTCCTAGGGCTATTTTGTGACTTCTTTGTATTGCTCTATGAATGTATGTAAGGCACTCTAAAACTCGATAAAGAAAGTTTGGCAAAAAAATAAATAAAGACCTAACCTCTGGAACTGAATCCCTGGAGAAATGGGAAAGCAGAATCCAGCTAGAATCTTATGACTGAGTGAGCTTTTAGGGGACCTATTGTCTTTTGGATTTCAGTGTTTTTTTCAGAATCTCGTAGAAATGGGCTTGAAGAATCTCTTCAGTAGAAAACAATGTATTCTTAGGAAACAATCATACCAGTCAAAGCAGAGGGAGCAGGACCTAGCTTTATCTTTAGCGTTACAAATGGAGGGCATATATGGAACCAAAAAACAGTGGGTTTTGAGACATGCCTGTCAAATGGAGCAAGAGGTAGGCTGAATGAAATCAGTAAGTGCTTTCTCAGGAAGAAAGTAAAGCTTTGCTTCTGTTTTTGGCTAATCACAAGGTAACTGAGGAATATCCGCGATAAATTTGAGATAGTGGGGGCCACCGGCTTTTATTTTGGGGGACCAGTACTTCTTTCTCTTCGTCTGACACTTTCAGAGAGCAAGAGTGAAAAACACAAAAAGAAAAGACTGAGGAAGACCGACATAAAACCATTACCAATGGAGAATGCAGGGACCTACACATGTGAGATAACTGGGCAGGGAGTGCCTGGCAGCGAATTAAAGAGGCCTGAGGTGGATTCAGGACTACATGCCCTTGGTTTCCGGCACACTGACCTTTTATAGCGCCAGCAGTGCTTTGGGCACCAGCACATATTCTTTTATAAATAAAGCACAGAGGAATATAGAGTAAGTCTTTTGGAGTCAAAGAGGGCAAAGGCTCTGCTGGGCTTTATATGTGAAGGAGTTGCGAGGATCAGAAAACCCTTTCCCCAAACCATAAGACTAATCCGAGTTAAACATTTTGAACCACTGCACCAGGTTTGGAAAATGTTTGAAAATAACTGGAATAAATCATTGAACAAACTTGCGTTGGGGGATGTTATGGGTCAGGCATAACTTAGATCCACTGACACAGGCTAGCTGTGGTTATTGATGCCATTGGAACCATAATTGGGACCATCTTCTGTATATCGATGAGACTTCTGTTTTTGTTTTATTTTCCAGTTATCATCCATGGATACAATTCCTTGTTCTTAAACCTGGGAGGAAATTCTGCTGTCGGAGAAAGAAAGACAACATGACATCTCTTGGCAATGTAGTATATAGAGTTTATCAAATTGCGGCCGGGAGGTCAACCAGCCCAGTAGAACTGTAAACTGAACTCAACTAAAACATTACAACATAACAAGCAGTGTCTTGTTATGTTTTCTCAAAACCACAATATGTCATACATTTCATTAGCATATCAAATCAAGCGTTTGCACAAGCATGTCGTTATCTCGTCTAATTTCAGCAAGAAGCAATAGTTTCAAGTTTACATGTTAATACATTTTCACGCTCCCTGCACTACCAGTGTCCTTGACTGTCTCAGGCTTTAAAGCCTAAAAATGCCTTCCTCCCTACTCGTCTACTGTTCTTCAATACCTAACCACCTGCTTATCTTGTTCCTGCGTGTCTACTTTTATCTACATATTTACTCATAAACTTTTCCTTGCACTCCGTGCCTGTGGTGCATACCATGATTTTCCATTTGTACAGTGTTTATGAATTATATTTCTCTATCTACTAAAACTTGTATTTACTTCTCCTAGGCTCCCACTCTATTCTTGCTCTCTAATTGTGGTATTGTAAACCACTTAGGACTGTGCTTTTCCGTTACCATGTCCATTTCTACACTTCTTTCTGCTGATACCTGCATTGGAATGAGTAGGCATTCTCCCTTTTCTATATACTCTGTAACGTTCCCCCTGTTTAGTTGAAATTTCAACTGTTTCCTCACCTTTCTTGTTACCTGCAGACATTAATGTGTATATGTTCTCCTCAACGCCCTGCATTTTATTGACCAATCTAGTGGTGAACACTAGACCCAACTTCTGGCTAACCCCTGTGCAGCATCCTATCTAACTGAAAGACTCAAAACATCAAGAGCTCTACCAGAAGTATAGGCAACATGGCCTTAAATAGTCCTGACATCCAGGATAGTATCCAAGTAAACCACCCTGAGAACCACTTGTCTTGGGCACCCCCCAATCCACCTTCTTTTGCAAAGTATACAGAGCTTGAATGGCCTCTGTTAATGTTCCATTGTCTGCATCGTTGTCTGGGATGGAGGTACAGCAGGTAGTTTCAATATTGGCACATACTCCCACCTCCTCCGTAGTCATCATTAAGTCCAGCACATACCTATGCTGCATGACCATTACTCTCGCAGCTTTTCTTGGACTGCATTAAAACAGTCTGATCGCCTTCATTAGTTCCCAGCAGATTATCTGCAACCAACGTGCAGTAGCTTTTGCTTGAATGAGTGGAAGGATGCTCCCGAAAAACAGTTAAGCATCTTTGTAGGACCAAAATAGTCTGCAGTTCTCTTCCTCCGATGATGATGATGGTGCAGCAAGGTATTTGGACGGCTCATGGGACGGTCATGTAGTTTTGATATGTCCAGTCCTGGAAACACCAGAGGGGGGGTGTGCACGGTGACCAAAGAACAGTGACCACTCCAATCTTAAGGAAGTTGTGTATACAGCCGCTCTCCCAATTCCAGTAGTAGTCCATTAGATTGGAGGTGCCCCAATGCATTTCAGGATTATACTTTGTGGTATTACAATTGATGTTGTTCCCCACCGGTGCCTTTCCATTCGCCCTAAAACAAAGACAAAATAATGGGTTTTCTACCTGCTTGTAAAGTTGTTGGTGTTCCTACCCAAGATACTCTAAATATGTTCATTACACATTGCCGGACGCTTCTGTTGTGTGCTATTGTCATTCTGGTTTCCCCTCCATAAAGAAAGGTCCCTACACCCAAATGTAGCGCCATTGTGCCAGTGACTGTGAACGTATACTGATCCACTTACTCAGAAACATGGCCTCTCTTGACAATCGTTGTGCCGGAGTGTGGCGGAATAATTCTCACAAAAAAGTGTAGGTCGGGATACTCTTATAAATCAATATTTTAGCTCTCCACATTTCATCCTTGCAACACATAAATTGTCTTGGCCATTGCGTCCAACTTCAATACTAGTTCTTTGCGTATTGTTAGGACATTCATTATATCTGCTAACTCTTTCTCATATTGTTTGATGTTTACAAGGAATGTTCCCTCTTTTACCTGCAGGGGTTGCATCTGCTCTCGTATTCTGCCAAGGAAAAGGTGTAATAGACATATGGTAATATTAAGAGGTACCTCTTTAAATGAGGGTAACCTGTCGGAGGCGTGTGGAATCCAGGAACAAACAAAACACGATTCAGGATGTCCTGCTAATCTACAAACTTTTTACTAAAGCAACAGATTTTTTTCTCATGTTTCTGAGATGGAAATTGTAGAATATTTGAGGATCAACAAAAGTCCTAACAGCTACCATTCCTACTTAATTTTTGTTGAAAACAGTACCCCGGGTGTGTCTGGGTGCTTTTCACCCAGGGCAGAACCAGCCAAAACCTGCACCATGTGATGTCAGTGTAGTGTCAATGTGTTCTTCATGTTAGTTTTAGTCCTTTCCTATGCATGTTGGGGCCACTAATACATGAAGTTACTGTTTATATTTTTGCAATGCTGTGTGGTATGACTTTGATCATTGGCAGAAAGGGCCAGAGATTTTTATTGCATATATGAGAGAAACTGTTTTTTGACCCATCCCTTGATATTCCCTGGCTAAGAAAATGTGCTGGGATCCACGCAAGCTATGTCCCCAGGTTTCAGAAAAGCCCAGTGTTTTTAAGGATCCCTTATACTCGCTGGCTCAGAGTCCAAATACTGCGACCATTTCCTGTGGCAAGTAAGGAGAAAGTTGGATTTCTTTGGACAGGGGTTTTATATGTGTGCTGGAAGGGGGACCCTCCATTCTGCTTCCCCTAATGTCAGTATACGGTTTGGCACCTTGCTGTGGGTCCCGATTCGAAGACTGTCCAGCACTCCACCCCACTCCTTTTCTTGCCAGTTTGGTGGGCTTTCTGCCCCTGGATGGTAATATTGGGACATTTAACACAATGGAACCAAGCTAGACCCGACTGAAGGGCCCCCATCAGTGCAAAACAGGCCTTGGGTTGCTTGTATTCTGGTCAGAGGACCTGGCTTGGCAGTTCATGTTGGACTGTTGCTGTTCGAGGTGGGTCAAGACAGATTTTCATATGACTGGGTCTAACCTGAGGTCATAGAGTGAGCAGAAGATCGATGGGTTGAAATGCTACCATGAACGATTGCCAGTGGTTAGACGTATCGCAAGCATCCTCCTATTATCTTTTGTGTTTTTGAAATTTTGAGTCATTTACCACCTATCTAAGGGAGTGGGCAGAAAGCCCACCAGACCATCAGGGTTAACATATGAGAAATAGAATGGGGTACACAGCTTTCCCATCTCTGGGCTGGACTGCAACAATCCACACCTTCCCTCCCCAGGCACCAGATAAAATGTCTGCCCCCTCAGGAGGAAGATTAGATGGTGAATCCTAAATTCCTGCCCATGGAGCGGGAAAGCCAGTAGACACCAGGGATTGCTCCCCCTCCCCAGCAAAATATTGTGTGGGGGATCAGACCCTACCCCCACGCATCTAACACCACTATGGGAGTTAAAATTGGGGTGGGGGGGCAGTGATATGCTATTAAGAGATGTAAAATAGGGGTGGGGGTGCAAACCAATCCAAATTTCCACTTACCTGCCATAGGAGTGGCTGCAGTATTTTGAGGGGGGGGGGTACATAACCGCTTTTTGGACTCCTGAAGTGGGTGGTACTGCCCAGTACTAGGAAGAACCACCCATATTCATTGAAAGAAAAAGAGAGAATTCCTGGGCCCTAATTACACATCAGATGCTCTGTCCCTATTTGTACCTCTGGACTCCCCTATTTGAGTGTACCCAGAGCAGACTGGGACTCTGCGTTCGATTATAGAACAAAAACGCTGTCCTCCGGTTGGGTGCAAACTCTGACTGTTGAGACAGTGGCACCACCTTTCACTGGAGGCAGACTGGCTCCTCTTTGAAGAGAGGGGATGCACAACTTCCCAACGCAGATCCAAAAAACAGGTCTTTACAGAGCAGGTGCAAAGACAAATTGCTTCCACATTTGCATGGGGCTAAGGCCCTATGCGAATGTGGTAAACGGCTCCTGTTATTGTGCTAGATGTTCACCGGCACGATTCATATTGTAGAAGGGACTGCACCAGTATCTACGGTCCTTTCTATAATACCAGCATTTCATAAGCAAAAGAAGAGTGTCCATGAGAGAGGACTGCGCCAATCACAGGAGCATTAGAACATCCTCACTGGGATGTTAAAGAAAGCCCTCACTCACCACCTAGTGATGACATGCTTCATCATCGGGCCCCACCAAAGAGACCGAATGTCTCTTTGGTGTGCTGCAACGCCAGAATTACTGCGGAGCGGGATGGTGAGTAGAGGGCGTGTTGTGTGCAAAATTATACTAGTGGGTGATGGAGGTTAAAAATGTCAGTAGTGTATCAAAGAAAAACTTTATTAAATGATCACTAAAGACAATGAAATTAAAAAATTATGTGAGGGACCAGTCCACTTTAATTGAGTGGTGGGTTCCTACACTGTTGTCGACATGTTTCTTGCCATTGAAACGGTGTTAATTTACCCTGCAATTCTTCAGGACTGGGTGTGTGATAAACCCCGGCGGTATGAGCACGCTAAGGCCCACCCTAACCTAGGGACGTGAAAGTGAAAAAAATTAAATCAAATAGTGTCAAAAAGTGCAAAAAATTAGGAATAGAGACTTATCCCTAATTACTCCTGGTTTAGGAGGCTTCTACTGATCGTTTCTGCACTTTCTGGGTGTTATGAATAAACACCATGGGTCTCAGCGTATTCGGCACACCGCCCTCGACGCTCGGCACCCGTGGTCCACCTACGTCGCCCTCAGACTGGACCCCGACGTCGTCGGGGTCCAGTCTGAGGGCGACGTAGGTGGACCACGGGTGCCGAGCGTCGAGGGCGGTGTGCCGAATACGCTTCCACCCCCCTCCTGAGACCCATGGTGTTTATTCATAACACCCAGAAAGTGCAGAAACGATCAGTAGAAGCCTCCTAAACCAGGAGTAATTAGGGATAAGTCTCTATTCCTAATTTTTTGCACTTTTTGACACTATTTGATTTAATTTTTTTCACTTTCACGTCCCTAGGTTAGGGTGGGCCTTAGCGTGCTCATACCGCCGGGGTTTATCACACACCCAGTCCTGAAGAATTGCCGGGTAAATTAACACCGTTTCAATGGCAAGAAACATGTCGACAACAGTGTAGGAACCCACCACTCAATTAAAGTGGACTGGTCCCTCACATAATTTTTAATTTCATTGTCTTTAGTGATCATTTAATAAAGTTTTTCTTTGATACACTACTGACATTTTTAACCTCCATCACTCACTAGTATAATTTTGCACACAACACGCCCTCTACTCACCATCCCGCTCCGCAGTAATTCTGGCGTTGCAGCACACCAAAGAGACATTCGGTCTCTTTGGTGGGGCCCGATGATGAAGCATGTCATCACTAGGTGGTGAGTGAGGGCTTTCTTTAACATCCCAGTGAGGATGTTCTAATGCTCCTGTGATTGGCGCAGTCCTCTCTCATGGACACTCTTCTTTTGCTTATGAAATATTGACCGGGGAACAAGAGTGTCCGCTTACTCTCCCTGTCTCTCTTTTTGAAATACATATATAATACCAGCATGCCACGGGTAATAAGGCCACTGGTGTCTAGTGAAGTTTCTGCCACCTTGAGAGATCAGATTAGGGAAAAATCCCAAATACGCCCTGCAGGTATGCAGAAAGATTCCTTCCGGTGCTCCACAGAGTTTCCGGAAGTGGCTCAATGTTAGGACGGGACAGCATGCACCCTATTTATTTTGTTGTATTATTGTTGTTATTATTAAAAGTAAAACAGTCCCTTGTGTCTGGTGCACTTCTTGCTTCTGAAGGTGGGTGGGTTTGAGGAGATGCAGAAAGACTCTTTGGGCTCTGGTGATGATGTAGGCGGCCTCTCCCCCACTCCATCATTTTCATAAAAATGGCTGTCCTTGGTTGGCTGTCTGCCTCATGTGGTGGGCAAATTCGGAGTACACCCTCCCAATCCACTCCCTAGCCAGTGAGTCTGTATCGCCCCTTGGTGCGTAGGGAAAGCAATTGGCATGCCTGTGGTAAGTCTCCCAACCCCTCCTCCGCGCCCTTACTTGAAGCCAGACATTTTGAGCAGATAGTAACAGAACTCCTTACAAGTTGATTATAAACAAGGTAGTAGTAGTACTTTAACTTGATAAGACCAGGAATCAACAAAAGCTACTTCACTTTGGAAGAGTAAAGTTTAGATAGAAAGGGTTTACTGAGATACGGGGTCTTGTTTTTGGCCCTAGATATTGTACTGATCGATATTGTACCAGTGCACTGTGAATGCCTGAAATTATTGATGACTGCCTGTAATTTGCTTTTTTTTCTCTTCTTGTTTTGGATTATTCAATAAAAAGATCTTTAAAAAAAGCCACATCACGTGTGGTTGCATGTGCAGTAAGGTTTCATGTTCTTGGTGTTACTTTGTTAGTTTGTCGTGTTTTTATTTTTCTCTCTCGTGTCAGGTCAGTTTGATGTTCAAGGAAGTAGACTGTTTGGCTGTGACTGAACAGTGCCAAGGCCCTTCTTAGGGTATCAGCATAGGATACATCTGCACAAGATACCAGCCCTGGTCAGCCATAGGCATAGTTACAAGCTTCCAACTACTTTTTCATAAATTCACCCTGCTTAACAGAACAGTACATAAGTGAATCATGTCAGCGATTGGGGAAGAGAAGGCCATTGTTCTTAGCATTTCTGTGAATGCAGTGCATGAAATCTGCAGTTTTGGGCCAAGCATTCTAGCCTAAAGCTGATTAAGTGATCTAGTGATGTGTTTTGTTATGTTATTTTGACATATTTCTTGTTTTCTTTCTCACAGGATCGATGCCAACGTGGAGGACACACAGCTCAACGTGGAGGGTGCCCACTCGGAGATTCTGAAATACTTCCAGTCTGTCACTTCCAACCGCTGGCTAATGATCAAAATCTTCCTCATCCTCATTGTCTTCTTTATCATCTTTGTGGTATTCCTGGCATGAGGACAGCAGCTCCCTAACCTTCCCCTATCCCAAAACAGTTCCATCCCAGCGCCCATCTGACTCATTTGACCTCTGTAGGGGTTTCCGCTCCATCACCGTGTCAAGTGGCCTCAAGAAGCTGGTGCATTACGGAGTGATGGCTTGCTGCTGGGGTGAGCAGGCACTGCCCACTTAATGTCCCATGACCTGTGAAACACCAATGTACTCCAAAGAAAATGACTTAATTTGGCATGGGAGGTCGTGATGGGCAAAAGCCTCTATCCTGTGGACTCCAGTCACAATGTGTTGGAGGCAATTGTGATATATTGGGACTCGAATCTTGAATCCTGATGAAACTCATTCCACAACTGAGGCAGCAGGAATCTTTCAATGTTTAACCATCTCAATTAACCCACATTCCCCAATCTCCTGATTTGATGACCCTGTACTGTGAAACAGACTCCTATCAACTTGGCCTCTTTGATGGTGCTTCATGTCCATTTTCAGCATAAGCAACACAGAGGAAGCTACCGTGTCCACGAGGCAGAGTCCTGGATTTATCAGCAGGCATCCCATCATGGAGAATAGTTGATCATGCAACAGAAGAGACTTTAACTCAGTGAAGTGAAATGAAGGGATTCTGACCCCCAGCCCCTCCTCTATGCACCAAACACTTAACTTGCCTCTTTGCTCGAGGCGCGGTGTAGCCCAATGTAGGCAAGGCCTCCCTCTTTCTTTAACAGAAAATGGAAAGACTAGGGGGTTCGACTCGTATTTAAACACTTTCCTTTTTATCCAACTAATAAACAGTTATTTTTTTTATTTATTAGATGACTTTCTAATTACCCTATTTGTCCCTCTCCCTTTGCACAGCTCCTCTGGATGGCCTATAAGGGTGGGGCCATTTGTGGAAATCATTTCCTCCACCAGTTTTGGCAACGGGGGCCACTTTTTCTATGCAGTGCCTTTTAATCTTTTCCACCTATGTCATTAGATCTCCCTCTTGCTCCTCTCCAACGTGAACAGTATTTACATATGATCTGCAATGTTTGTTAGTTCATTAACTCCCAGGGTTCATGATCCACCCACCGTCCACAAATTCTCTTGCAACCTTGTTGCAGCTCCACCTTTCACTGTGTCCTCTAGCTCATATGCCCCTCTCCTGCATATTGTGTAAGGGATGAAAGGATAGAAGTGGGCCCTGGATATGTGAGTGCATAGCAAGTAGGTTGTTCTTTAGCACTACTTACATATAGAACGTGCATATCTGGGGTAGAAGATGCTGGGAAACTAGCACCATAAGAGCAGCATTACAAGGATCTCCCCTGAGAACAATCAACAGTTTGGAAGTGGCACTGTATACCTTTATACAAGGACCATGAACAAACTATAAAACCATAGATAATTCCAGAAGTTATTGAAGAGGTAGAGCCAGTCTTTTTTATTATTTTTTTTTTAGCCCGTACTCCTCTCAGGCGAGTGTCCCAGTTTGTCACCCAAGCCCATGAAACTTGCTGGAGGCTTGGTCTGATCTAGTTTAGTGGGTGGAGGTCAGGCTAATCACAGCTCGCTTTTTAATACAAAAGACAGAATGTAGCAGATGCTGGCAAGTGTGTGGCATGGTCTTGCCTCCTGGTGTGAGTGTTCACACTGCCTTATTTCTGCTTGAGCCAGACCCTGAATGAGTCCCAGAGTATTGCGGCCCATATGCCGAAGCACCTGGCACTGTGCTGATCATCTTGGTCACAGTGACAGTCTTCCACTCAGTGCTTGAACAACGTGTGTAAGACTGTACTTCTCTGGTGCTTGTTGCTTGTGTTTGAGTTTAATGCAGGGTGTGTTACAATTCTAGGCCCTTTTCTTGAGCCTTGGAGGAGCTTTATGTACTGTTTTTTGTGCGAGGACCTGTATGAATTTTACTGACCATTTTGCCCCCTGTACAGAATGTAAATAGCACAGTGCGGACCGTTCAGTAGTGATTTGTATAATCATACTGTTTGCCAAAAAAAGTAAACCAGAAATGTAATTCAATGGCATAGTTCTGGTCTGTGATCATTTCTAGAACCCATTGTGTTTTTGCAATACATCCTGCTTCCTTTTGGTTAATAGCTGAATTGGCTTAGTGACAAGGGAAACTGTGTATATGTTTTACAGTGACCGATGTGGAGGAGAGGAAGTGATTTGCTTTGTAGATAACCACTTTATTCAAGAATATGAAATGGCTTCATACTTTATGATTACTGTTCCAGAAATATTCATGCTGTTGTTTTTAGGTCTCTACTAAAGACAGACATGTTGTTTCTCCAGCACTGGATCTTTCATAGATTCAAATGTTTGTATCATTCCTTGTTTTCACATTAGGAGTCCTGCGGTGAGCTTTCAAAATCGTGTTAAAGAAAATGCATTGAAGCAGGTCAAGGCTACTTTAGTTTCTCATTCACCTCATTCAAAAAGACAAGAATTCTGGCAAAAGAGGTTAGAGTGCACTGAGCTCCATTTCTCCCTGAGGTTTCCATATTTCAGATTTCTAGTTCACCTCATGTAGAAATGAGCCCTTATGAGAGCTCTGCTCCGAGACATTTCGATCATCATATTTTGCCAGATTTTCACCTCTTCATTAATCATTTTCAACTACTCACTGAATTTTACAATATTTTCTATCCTGGTGGCTTAATCACTGAAGAGAGCACAGAATTATCAGGGGAGGGGGTCCTGGGGTGCGAGGACTGCTTCCAGTTGGCTGCAGAGAAGAAGGTCAGTGATCAAAGTAATCGCAGGAGTCTGTTCCATAAACATCAAAACAAGGTAAAGAGCCACAGAAAAAAACATTTGAGGAGGACAATTGGACTCCAAAACCATAATCTGGGAAATGTGTTCCCGAAGAGCATCCAATTGTAGACCTAGAAACATTTCGACAAGATAGGCCATGGATGGACTACCGTCTGTGATCCCATGATTGCTCCATCCATATGTTTCCTGTCTGCACCTGTTCCATCACCAACAACAGTTGCTCTACCAGTGATAAGGACACCAGCTGCCTTTCCGACTGCTACACTGGAAGCCTGCTACACTAGCAATTGCATGCTGTACCACTGACAATAGCATCCCGTACCACTGACAATAGCATCCCTGTTGACTACTGTATCGTAGACCGTTCCATCGTCTCACACCAAAATAAAGGCTGTTCTGCTTCCACTGGTCATGGCCAAGAAGTTCTTAAGTTTTGAAGACAAGTCACATACCAGAATACTTTCTCTGCTTCCTGTGAAGTTCTTGAGCACAAGGTGAATCTCAGGGCAAAGGACCCTGTAAAGCTGAGAAAGGCTAGAGTCAGTTGCATGAAGTGTTAAGACGATCACTACCGGCATTAGTAAGCTGCTGGCCACATATATTATGACTCTCTAGAGTTATGGAAACTCTCAATATGATAGAATGGATCCTCGTACTCCTCACAATTTCAATCCGGAATCGCCAACTGTAAGGGTTCCAGTTGGCCTTCATAATCTGTTGTATGGGAAAGACTATTATATAAGGTTTCCACACCATGCTCCTCATGTGGATGTTCCAGAGCCTGTGCTTCAAGCTGAGCACAACCTGCACCTGCTCTTCTAGCTGCTTCTGGCTCCCCCTCCAATTGTTGCAGGGATTCTGCTCAGGAACAGAACTACGCTTGGGACCATAGAACAGCAATAGTTGAGGACTGAGTCTCCAGACCACTTCAGTACCATGAGCCAGAGTCCAACTAGCTATAGGCTCACACGTTCCCTCCTACTCCTAACCAGAGGAACAAGTGAATTGACACCCAAGACCACAACACTCCTGACACTCTCAGGGATCACGGTGACAGGACACTCCCTTTCGCTCACACTCGTACTCGTCCAAAATAAGATATGAAAGAGACCCAGGAGAAGTTTGAAATGTTTATTTGAACTATCGTGCTCTTGAGTCAGTTTACGTGCCACAATTGGGAAACCACTGCCCAGCAAAAATATCATCCGCATTGTCAATAAACCGTATATTATGAAAAACTCTGTTATAAGGCAGAATAGCCTAACCCACCCCCCCCCCCCCTTTCTACAGAGGCAAACTGATTATACAGCAACGATCTCTGGCTTTAGTAGC